>NC_084828.1:15453887-16078887 GCF_033115175.1 Lepus europaeus | reverse complement strand
ACTGTAGACCAAACCCTTCTAATTCTTATGCAGGTCTTAAGGTTGGGAACACTAAGAATACCCAGAAGATCACAGGGCTAGTGAAAAGCCAGTGGAAAATGCAAAGTTGTTTCTCCTTACTCCTGAGCTCAGTCCACAATCATGCCATGCTCAGTAATATTTATTTTCTGTTAGATCAAAGGCTAGCAATTTGTGAGTAGCTAAACTGGAATTACTCTTTTTGTCATTTTTTTCATCTTGAAGACATACATCTTAATAATTCTTGAAAAATTTGATTCTATACTTCCAGAAAATCATCATAAAAATTAAGACCAGAAAGATTGTTTGAATGACAGTCTGGGTGATTTTGCATTTCTGAATCCTCGATAGTCTCAGTGATCCTGTTAAATCACTCAAAGGGATCACACAAACAAGACTAGTGTCTGCTAATACTAACTGATAGAACCAAAAAGGGAGAGAAGGATCCAACATGGGAAGTGGGAGACACAGCAGACTCATAGAATGGCAGATGTCCTAAATAACACTCTGGCCTCAGAATCAGCCCTTAAGGCATTTGGATCTGGCTGAAGAGCCCATGAGAGTATTGTAGGCATGGAAAGCCAAGAAGAAGACCTAAATGAAAGATCTCTGTGAGTGAGAACAGGGCCATCAAAGAAGGAGGTATCTTTCTCTGAAGGGAGGAGAGAACTTCCACTTTGACTATGACCCTGTTGGAATAAGATCAAAGTCAGCGAACCCTAAAGGCTTCCATAGCCTTGGCAACTCATGACTAGAGCCTAGGGAGATTACTGACGCCATGAACATGAGTGTCAAATTGTTAAATCAACAACAGGAGTCACTGTGTACTTACGTCTCATGTGGCATCTGTCCTTAATGTGTTGTCCAATGTGAAGTAATGCTATAACTAGTACTGAAACAGTATTTTTACACCTTGTGTTTCTGTGTGGGTGCAAACTGATGAAATCTTTACTAATTATATACTGAATCGATCTTCTGTATATAAAGATAATTGGAAATGAAAAAAAAAAAAAACCCTGGTGTTAAATTGGAAATTACATAGAAAATTATTCAACTTTTAAAAAAAATATCATGTAGGATCTCTGTCCTTAATGTGCTGTACATTGTGATCTAATGCTATAACTAGTACTCCAACAGTATTTTTCACTTGGTGTTGCTATGTGAGGGCAAACTGTTGAAATCTTTACTTAATATATACTAAACTGATCTTCTGTATATAAAGAGAATTGAAAATAAATCTTGATGTGAATGGAAGGGGAGAGGGAGTGGGAAAGGGGAGGGTTGCGGTAGGAGGGAAGTTATGGGGGGGAAGGCCATTGTAATCCATAAGCTATACTTTGGAAATGTATATTCATTAAATAAAAGTTTAAAAAAAAGAAAAAAAACACTGTAAATAATATACAGTATACTTCAAAGAACAGAAACAGTGATTGCCTCACATTTCACTGCATATGTCAAAAGTTAGAGTATCTGTAACGTTCTCTGAGCTTCTTAGCAAAAGTTGGCAAATTTGAAAACTCCATTTATCAAATCTGCAATCATCCAGGATTTTAGAATTTAATCTCTAAAGGCATCAAGTTTAGATAAATTCATTTTGTCTGTTTAAACCTGATTATGAGATTATTCTGATGCTGATTAAACATTGTTGGCAAAGAATAAACAATTTTAATTTGTATTCTGTTATATCAGAGTGTTAACTATATTAACATTGAATGTCATTATTTATTTATTTTTGCTCTATAGCACATGCAAGTTAAACACTCACCGGGGAATTTACAATACATCTATAGCTAGTTGAAAATGACTTATTGAAAATAATAATGAATAATGGCCAGAAAATGCAGTGCTTACCCTTTACTAAACAATATTCTATACACTTTGCATGTAGCAATTCATTTAATCTCAACAATGATCACAAAGTCCCATGATTGGCCGGCGCCATGGCTCAACAGGCTAATCCTCTGCCTTGCGGCGCCGGCACACCAGGTTCTAGTCCCAGTTGGGGTGCCGGATTCTGTCCCGGTTGCCCCTCTTCCAGACCAGCTCTCTGCTGTGGCCTGGGAGTGCAGTGGAGGATGGCCCAAGTGCTTGGGCCCTGCACCCCATGGGAGACCAGGAGAAGCACCTGGCTCCTGGCTTTGGATCAGCGCGGTGCGCAGGCCGCAGCACGCTGGCAGCGGCGGCCATTGGAGGGTGAACCAAGGGCAAAGGAAGACCTTTCTCTCTGTCTCTCTCTCACTGTCCACTCTGCCTGTCAAAAAAAAAAAATTCCCATGATTGTTTCTTTTACAGGTGAGAAAATAGGATAGCATTTGAGGCAGTGATGAAACCAGGGTTTGATTCAGCAAACTGGTTCCAAGATGTGTGTTCTTAACCAGCAGTGAGTCTGCTGTATGTTTCAATATAGAGAACATCAAACTCTTGGCTTGATTAATGCTTCAACAGAATTAAATTTTCTAATGACATAATTGAAGTAGCAGCTCTAGTATCTTTATATTATAGCTAGAGCAGTTGAAACTCCTGCATTAATCACACAATGCATGGAAAGTTATTTACACGACTTCTTAAGCTTTAGACAAAAATTTAAACAGTGTTTTAGGAAGTGAAACAGAATCTAGAGGAAAATGTGAATATTGCTTGTATTTTTTTCCTCTCCTTTAATAATAGTTTTCCTTTTACTGAGTTCCATTATATTCCTGCTACAAAATGTAAAGTATTTATAGGCTCTGGAATGTAGTACGGTCTTAAGATTGATAGAACCTCCATTTTAAAGAAATATTCTTCTGGTGTTTCATTTTTATTGAGATAAATATATTTGTCACATTATTTCTTTAACTAGGTTTTAGGGCTTCTACAGTAAAGATATATATCCCATTATTCAGAAGAATCAGTAACTGTACAATTCTCCTTCACAGCAATATGTCTGAGATTTTATATATAAACCTATGTTTAGTTTTACATATATCTATAACTCCACACACATCCATACACATTGGGAATAATTATTGATGCTTGATCTTTGTTACTTTATCAAAAGTGATCTTATAAATGTGCTAAATATATATATATATGAACAAATAAAATATTAAAAACAATTACTTTTTTAAAAAAAGTCCAGTTTAGTTTTACTTTCTATAAATCCTAACCTGAGAAAACCCTAAAAAACAACCAAAAACATAATAATCAGCTGTGTAGAAATACAAATTTGTGAAAAGAGATGTGTCAGAGCCAAATAGTTGCCTTAAAAACCACCATTCGGGGCTGGCGCTGTGGTGTAGTGGGTAAAGCAGCTGCCCGCAGGGCCAGCATCCCATATGGGTGTGGGTTCAAGTCCTGGCTGCTCCACTTCCCATCCAGCTCTCTGCTATGGCCTGGAAAAGCAATAGAGAATGGCACCTCTATGAGAGACCTGGAAGAGACTCCTGGCTCCTGGCTTCAGATGGCTTCAGATGGGTGCAGCTCTAGCCTTTGCAGCCAATTGGGAAGTGAACCAGAGGGTGGAAGACCTCTCTCTCTTTCACTCTCGCTCTTGCTCTCTCAATGCCTCTCCTTCTCTCTGCATATAACTCTAACTTTCAAATAAATAAATAAATCTTAAAAAAACACCATTCCCTTTAATACATGTTTAAATATATTATTTCATCAAATAATAAATTCTCGGGCAGGCACCATGGCTCACTTTAATCCTCTGCCTGCTGCGCTGGCATCCCATATGGGCACTGGGTTCTAGTCCCGGTTGCTCCTCTTCCAGTCCAGCTCTATACTGTGGCCCAGGAGGGCAGTGGAGGATGGCCCAAGTGCTTGGGCTCCTGCACCTGCATGGGAGACCAGGAAGAAGCACCTGGCTCCTGGCTTCGGATCAGTGCAGCGCTGGCCGTAGCAGCCATTTGGGAAGTGAACCAGTGGAAGGAAGACCTTTCTCTCTCTGTCTCTCTCTCTCACTGTCTATATCTCTACCTGTCAAATAAAAAAAATAATAAATTCTTATACTACTTTAAAAAATTATTTAATTTAGAAAACTCTGAAGAAAGAATTTATGGTACAGTAAGAGCTCTCTGCCTTTCAAATGTATAAAATATGATCATTGCTGTTGATTATGCATTTATCTTGAACTGATGGAAAGTTATGACATTTGCAGATTCTCCAAGGTTTTAAAAATTCATGGGCTCCCTTTAGAAAATTCCCTCAGTGGGATTTAAACACCTTTGCTAAAATATTTTTTATGTTTTTCTCCTGTCTAGAGTTAAAGATAGGTCCATTATAGACAATACAGCAGGCTTTGAAAAAGGTTAACTTAAATTGACCTCATGGATTTCTTCTCTAACAAACACATTTTTAACCCACAGAGACCTAACATTTCTGACACTGATGGTAAAATTAGCTGGATCTTTCAAACCCAAGCTAATAGCACTTGAATGGAGAGTACCTCCATGTGAAGAGAAATTTCTTGCATCTTATGCTTCCCAAAATGATTATCTGTCTGAATTCTGTCTTGCCACAGTAACTTATCACTTCAGTTCTCCTGTTAAGTGCTCAGTAACTTCCTTAGCATGTCTTTTAGGCTAATGACAGCAACCTATCCACTCCCTGGAAGGATATTATAAATGTTAGAGAGTCCCTTATTCCCACAGAGGGTTCAAAGTCCCTAGACCATGAAAGCCAGAAGTGACAAGGCTGTTATGATTTTTTAAACCTATTTTATCCAAGTCATTTTAGACTGAATCACTATCTAATCTGTGTAATCCCCTGGCTTGCGTCTGGGAGGACAGTGATCTGTCACAAGGCAAGTTTCTTTTGAGAAGTACCTCTCACATGAGGATTTTGTAGCCACATTGGCTCACGAGGAATTTTTCTGAAGTCCACACCACTTCTTGTCTATCCAGTTCCTGATACTTAACCATATGTTGCACTATATATATTTAACAGGTACACAGGAATCTTGTCTCTCTATTGCTATTCAGATCTTCAAGCCTTGGACAAAGATTTTCTGTTTTCCCCTCTTATCTCTTACAGCACCAATCCCATAGCTGGCCATACTGGGTAACTTAGAAGAAATACAAATTGAGCTGAATTGAATTAAACTTCCTCACTCTGTTCATCAGCTTAATTTCCAACTGGGAAGTGGTTCTTCTGCAAATGTAATAAGTGTGTCTAGGAAGGGTTTCCAAGGAATAGTGTTTATGTCTGGCTAGGTCTCTGAATGCCTTTGAGATCTTGGATTCTGACAATCCCTCTAGATTTTTCTTTGCATTAGCAGAAGGCACACATTCCAGAGATTATTGACAGTAAAGAATGTGAACAAGACTAAATTAGAGTGTTTTCAAATCTAGAGGGATTGAAATAGTAGGACTAATAGCTGGGGTTAAGGGCTGATGATAATGGTGATGTTGTTGTAATAATAACAGCAACTAACTTTTTATCTTTAAAAATCTCCAAGTAGTAGTATAAGTGTATTACTTGGGCAGTTGATGAATTCTCTGCTTTTCTTTAACCTTGTTCTGCTAATTGGCCTTGTGGAGATGGATACCCTTTGACCTAGTAGGCTATGAGATTATCCACAGTGCTTAAGAGTTTAAGACTCAGAATGCTGGTGACCTTGTGAAAATGTGATGTTAATAAGCATCATTAACTGAGTGACCTTGGCCACAAGACTTTGTTTTATATATAGAGGATCTCATCTAGAAGCTTGAGCTAGGGAAGGCACTGTGGCATAGTGGGTAAAGCTACCGCCTGTGGTGCCGGCATTCCATATGGGCGCTGATCGAGACCCAGCTGCTCCACATCCAATCTAGCTCTCTGCTATGGCCTGGGAAAGCAGAGGAAGATGGCTCAAGTCCTTGGGCCCCTGCACTCACATGGGAGACTCAGAAGAAGCTCCTGGCTCCTGGCTTCAAACTGGCACAGCTCTGGCCGTTGTGGATATCTGGGGAGTGAACCAGTGGATGGAAGACCTCTCTCTCTCTCCCTCTCTCTCTCTTTCTGCCTCTCCTTCTCTCTGTGTGTAACTCTGACTTTCAAATAAATAAATAAATCTTTAAAAAAAAGAAGCTTGAGTTGTCCATTTAAAGCTTTGTGAAAATATGTGGAGTCTAATTTATGATTCATTCCTAGTTCTCATGTGTAAATACAGTCTTTGATGAGCTTTGTGGTTGCTACATCCTCCTCTGTCTCAGACATACATGACCTTTACCCAGCCCTTGCTTATAAATGAGGTTAGCATAGTCCCTCAGTCTTAGATGAATCCATACAGCGGATGGTAGAAACTCACCTGGGCTACTTTAAAAAGTTAAATTTTGGTTTATTTTTCATGTTGAGAATTGAATGCCCCCAGTCTTAAATCTAAGATGCCATGTTGTCTTCAAGAACAACAAAGAATAGGAAAAAATGCAATGGATTTTGATCAGAATTTTAGTCACACTTTTCAAGGAAATACTTCACTAAAAACATACCTGCTTATAGCCCAGAGACCACACGTGAAGTATTGGGGCATTCTCTTTGGTCATGGATTTCGGTCATAACTGTAGCCCACTGTAACTGCCTATTCTTTAGCTGTGAAGTACCATGGGGAAATGTTTTAAATTAGAAGTCTCCTCAGATTTAGTGCAGATGGGATCCATCTGAACAAATATCTGATGTTCCAATGACTGAGCAGGACGTTGGGTCAGATTGGGCACTTGCGGTTTTCCTTATTCATCCCACCGCTCAAGGGAGGTTACTGTCTTAAGAGAGAGGGAGGAAGGGAGGAGGTTCAGGTGGCTCAGCAGAGGTGAAACATTAATGTGGAACCAGGTCAGGACAGAGTCTTGCGACTGTAACTGCTGTCACTCAGTGACTTTTAATTCTCAGGGTGCAACTACCCTGAGAATTAAAAGGCTGGAATGTTCCTTTCCCTTGTGGAATAATCCAGTTTAAGAACTCGGAGTGTGTATCCCTCTGAAGATTTCTGACAGCTTGCCTCCCTCAAGGGGAAAACTAAATCGGATTTAGCCTTTGTTCTCTTCTTTGTAAATAAATCCCTTCTTGATAAATAGGGTTGCTGGGCCACAAGCTAACTTGAAAAAGAAGGAACTTGCCAAGAGCATTTCTTCCCATGTGGGTCTCTGTGTCTCCATGCCCTCTCTCTCTTCCTTGCTCCTCCTCTCTCTTCACTCTGCTTCTGATAGAACCCCATCTCTTTCAGATAGAACTCATTCATGCAGCTATTCATTTATTGAAAATATGTTTTCTGAGTGCCTACTGTGTGTCAGGCACTCTTTTCAGTTCTGGCGATGTAATGGCAAATAAAACAGACCAAGTCTCTACCCTCAGGGGCATTTTTTCCCCAGAACTCTAAATTTGAACCATGGCCCTTATACTGCTAGCTTTGTAACTTTGGGTAAGTTACTTAGCCTCCTTATGCCTTATTTTCCTCATTTATAATGGGTATAAAATTGATCCTTTCTCACTTGGCCCTGATTGGATAAAATGAGATGATATACGTAGAGCAATCAGAAATAGTGTGAGTGCTTGCCATTGTTTTCGTTGATGCTGGTTCACTTATATCCCATCTGGATCTTGGAGGTGCTTACTGCCTCACCATTTGCCTGGTGACCTGAGTGGCCACTTTCATTTAGGTTTTGTTTCTGGGTCCAAGGTTCAAGTAGGAGCCTTCTCTGAAAACACTCAGGGAAGAGAGTCACACTTGTCGGTTCTGTGCCAGGAAATGCCAAGCATTTTAGTGCAGTTTCTCCCGAGTTCTGCCAAGAAAAATGGGACCCAGCACTCTGTGTAGCCAAAGACATGTGAGCAAACTCAGATCAAAATAACTTTGAGTGCTGCTTTTTTAAGTACACAGATCCTTGGCACCGTGGCAAAGCTGAATCTGTTGTGTTTTCCAGTAGGTAGCCCAGCCTTTCCCCTTCTGCACTTGTACTTGTAGTGCACACTCAGAAGGCGGGGAATCTGCTCTGCTGCTGGTACCCCATTTCCTGATACTTTAAAACTCTTTGACTTTGGCTAGTTAGCTAAATAATTTCTAATCATTTTTCACATATGCCAGATTCGACGCCAGCATTGTCCCTTTGTGCTGTGTACCTTGCAAATGAATTCTTGATAGCTTGGGCCTAACCTGTGTTCTCGTCACACTTCTAATTTTAGGAAAACACTTTCAAAATCTTAAGAAGTCACGTATTGAAAGTTGGCTGCCCTTCAAATATTGGTGACCAGTGAAGACACCACCCCCTATAATCTGCATATTCATTAAATCAATGGCAATCTTAAAATGCAAAGAATGTTTAAAGATCTTTTTTAACACAAAGGAAAAGAAAATCCTATTTTTAATTACTCTGTTTTTTGATAAAACTCTCATAGTTTACTCTAAATAAGTCTTCTTATTTACCACAATTGTTATTGCTAATGGTTAAATTTTATTGTGTAGACAGTGGTCACTTTAATGAACTGATACTGTTATACAAAAAGTGTCGATTTTTCTTACCCTTAGTTTCTATTTCTAAGCTACTGTTTGTCAAAGTCAAAACAGTCTATTGAGTTCTTGCATGACAACTTCATCTTTGGTAATCTGAGTGTGAAGCCTTGACAAACGTTTCTTCAGAGGCTTACTTTGGTCGCAGAAGCTCTTTTCTTTTATTCACGTGCACATTTACTTCCACCAGTGTTTCTTAAGAGATGGCTCTAGAGCCCATCTCTGTCACCACAGAATATTTATATGACCTTAGGTAGCTCATTTGGTTTCTGAGAATCTTGTTCTCTTCATAAGGTCTGAACAATATTACCTCTAAACGCTATTAAAATCTATTTTTGGGCTGTGTGGAGCCGGCAACCCATATAAGCACTGGCTCCAATCTTGCCTGCTTTATTTACTTCCAATCCACCTCCCCACTAATGTGCCTGAAAAAGTAGTGATAAGATGGCCTGAGTACTTGAGCCCCTGCACCCACATGGAAGACCTGGAGGAAGCTCCTGCCTCCTAGCTTTGGATTGGCTTAGCTGGGGCTGTTGTGGCCATTTGGGGAGTGAACCAATGGATGGAAGATCTCTCTCTTCCTTGCTCTTTCTTTCTCTCTCTCTCTGTAACTCTTTCAAGTGAATAAATAAAATTTTATAAAAAAGGTTTCTTTTTCATAGGAAATATGGTATCTGAGATTTGGTAACAAAAGTACCAAGGCTTTCTCTATAAACAAGGAAGAATTCAGTTTCATTACTTTGGGCAAGTAACTGGAAAGACCTGAACAATGAAATGCACTTGACATTAAAATTAAATCCAGTCTAACTTAATTATCCTTTGGGGCCTCAGAAGGTGCTCATGGCTGATGGAATGCTGCCAGTGTAGATGGGAATGCAGTCCTGCATTGGTGCACACGCAGTATTTTACCAGAGTCCCCTGGTATTATCTTGATTTGTTTCTAGTTTTCCAAATAATTCCAATATCAACACATTTTCTTGTCATCTGCTTCTGTCTCATGTACAGAACAGAAAGGGAAAAAAATGATATTTCAAGCATTCTGGTTGTCAGAATTTCAATTCAGGCGTGAGTTACATTAATTAATAACTGGTTACTAATTGTACTCACAGAATGGCATTTTTTTCTGATATAAATGCAAGAGAAGATATTGAAAATGTTAATCTGTGAGTCTGAGTATAATAAATTGGAGAGATCTTGCTATGGACCAAAGAGATTGCTGTATGTAGGTTGCTAGGGCATGAGGGTTTCATAATAAAATTATTTCATTAAAGGTTTTATTAAATACAAATATCCAACGTCTTTTTGTATCCCTGCTCCCTCCTGTATGATTGACATTGAGAACACTTTTTTAGGTTCTTACCTTGAAGAAGGTCATTGTTGATCCATCTCTGACTGCCCCATATTCTATCTTGGTTTGCTTTGCCAGATCATCTGCTGAGTCTATGGGGGATTCCATTCTCTCTACTGTTAAGAAGGCAGCCAGATTGGCAGTGTAGGATGAAATGATGATTAGGGTGAAAAACCACCAAATTCCTCCAACTATTCTGGTCGATAGAGCTTTGGGCATCAGCTCTGATCCTGCGATGGCATCATCAGAGTAAAGACATTAAATAGAGTTAGAGGAACACAGAGGACTTATAGTTCAATGTTATTCTAGGGAGATAGGCCCCTCAAGGATTTACTGTTTCGCATATTGGTAAAATAAATATGTTTTCTAGAAAATGGAACAAAATCGAATGGATCCTTTTAAAATAATTAATCATTACTGCTGTTTGAAATGTAGTTTATTGACAGTAGATGCCAATAAAATATTTTTAATCATCAAACATTCTATGTTTAAGAGTTAGTTTCATTTCTTAGAGTTGAAAAATCAACCCTAAGATTTTTGATCTTTTATTTTTTTCTAAAATGCATCTGATAGTGTGGAGTAAAATTTTCTAGGTCTTTGTATAAATATGAAAAGCTTTAAAATGTTACCTTTTTTTAAGATTGAAGAACATGAGAAATTTTCAAAAGACTAACATACATGCTATTTATCACATGTACTTAAATAAAACATAGACTTTTACAAATAAAATGAAATAAGATACAGTTATACTTAACAGTTTTAGATGAATATTTTCTATTTTTGTGTCTGTGTGCTACTTTTAAAGGCACAATTATGTTTTTTATTATAGATTGTTATTTTGCTAAAAAGAATATGTTCTCTGAAAAGCATTATTTTTTCCCTAGTTATTTTTAATTATTCTTTAGAAAATGACTCCTTAATTGGAAAGAGGCCCTTTCTGGTATTTTAAATATCATTTTAAATATCATTTAGATTACTGGTGATTTTTTCAAAAAGTAACATAGAGGCACTTAATGTGCTTACCAAGAAAACCTGCTTCTCCAACTGAAAGGGCTCCTGAGTTAAGTTGACTTACACACATCTTGAAAGTGATATAGCTCAATTTTGGTTAAACAGAACTGTGGATCAAATAGAAATCCAGCAGCAGAATTGGAAGGCCCCAGCACTACGATTTGTGTTTGCTCCAATTATATTGATGGATTGTGGCTAGCCCATTTGTCTGAAATTCACCACTGGTTCTGTACTTAGCATTTCCTGCATGAACCAGGTGGCATGACAGAGTTTATGTCACAGGCTAAAAGTTGGAATAAAAATAACATCAACTTAAAATCTCAAAGAGTAAATATAACAGAGCAAATATTTGATTTAAAGGATCCTTTCAATATGCCACTGGGTATTTCAAAGTTTTGTAGGCAATGATGGTTTAAGATGGAAAGGAAAATCAGAGTTTACCAATCTACAAATAAATGAGTTTACACTCAGGTTTAATCTATACACAGATACACATATTACTCGTGAAATTAAAGCCAGCTCAAGGCTAATGATAAGCAAATCAAGGTTGGCAGAGTCTGGGCTTTGAATTAACAGATACATCCCCCTTGTGCTATGATGCATCTTTGGGCTTTATTCCCTTTTAATGAGGTAAATGGTTTGACTGCGGTTTGTGTTTCCTTCTTTTGTTTGTTGATTTGGGTGTGTAATATTACACAGATTTATAATAGTTTCCATTAAATTGCCTCCAAGGATTTAGTGGAATAATTTGTTCTTGTTTTAATCTTGTAGTTTAATGGGATTTATATGCCTTTGGGTGTGTGTGTTTAATGCCCAGGGTTGTTTTATATCTTTCTACTTAATTGATCTAGCAGCCTTATGGCAAAATGATATTATTTTTAGATCTTTAGTTAGTTATCATTAAAATACCATTTATTTCATAAAATAACCATGGGAAATAAACAACGCAGTTAATAGATATAGTTTGCTTCATTTATATATGCAGATTTTCTTCTGTAAATTTACTCTTATGTTATTTGATTGCGTTTATGGAAATATAATGTTTTCATTTACTTGTATGTTTATATAATTATGTGTCACTTAGCAGTAAAACCAGACAGGTGAATAACCAACTATTTAGATTTAATAATATATATTAATATCATTTACACATTAAAATACATATTTATATGTTTAGATGCAGTTCTTTTTTAAATTAAAAACTTTAATAGAAATCTATTGAAATTATGTTTTAAACCCTTGATAAATGATGTCAACTAGATTTCTTGGTGCTTTTTTGTGTTTTTTATTTTCATATTCATGCGATTTTGTGAGTCTTATGACTCTCAATATTTAATTGATATACTTAGAAATATGTGGCTTCCCTCAAGTAGAGGTGATTTGTGTGAGTTCAGAGCTCTAGAGGATGAACTGGTGATAGCAATGGAAGTAGAATAAAACATTGTTAGGAAGTATTCAGGATGAGAGACAATACTTGCTGACGTCTCAGTGCCTTTTACGGCAGACATGACAGCCAATCCTGATCCAGACTTTGCTCACGCTCTGTAGAAAAGAGAAAGTCTGATCATCACATTAAAAAATAAACAAAAATGATTTCCAATTGAGTACAGTGACAAGCTTCTGCTGACAAGAGCAAGCACAGTAGAGGTTAGCTACCTGGTGCAAGGCCACACGCTAAGGATAGACGCACTAACAGTTAAGTACCGCAAGTCTGTATGTGGAAATATTTGTTGCACTTGGCAATAAACTTCTTGAAAGACAAGCAGAGTCTGGTTGGGGCTGACTGTCATGTACCCAAGGTAGTGGTAACTACTAGACACTGCATCCCACAGTTTGCTGTGGATGATGGTAAACTCCAAACAGGTAGAGTATAAAAGAGAAGTTCTGGGGGTGGGTGCACTCCTGATGTAAGGCAGTCATGGTCACATACCTACACAGACTTGCTACATGCTAAGTAAATCCTAAGTGTGTATTTTTCTATTCTAATGATTGGAGAAGGAACCCTACAGGGAAGGGGCGTGGGGAGGTCTCCTTCATTTTGAAATTGCTCATGAGATTAATATCCTAAAAAGTAAATGCATTGGCACAGCAAGATATGGATTCTTATAGGGGTTCTTGTGAGATTTATGGATCCATGCTATGTTCTAAATTCATGTAAGTGATTTCAGTAGATCAAAGTGGTGTCTATACCTACTTAGCAGTGCCTGCTTCAACCTCTCTCTGTGTCTCTCTCTGAAACAGTATATAAGCTTTTCAAGTTGGAAGAGAACAACCCTGTAATGAGAGACTTTAAGATTCACCTCCAAATAATGAACATGCTTAATGTATACCCCAAAGGTATTCTGCTTTGCTAATTTGTTCTGTAGCTTATTGTCAAATGAACAGATATTCCAAACACAATGGCATCAATGAGTTATAATTTTCTTAAGTTAATGCATTTTATCTTGATAGGGTTGTTTAACCCATATTTCTGGAATCAAAACTGAAGCAAATCCGGACAGGAGATAGATTTGCTGCAAAGGGTAAAACTCTCCCCTTCCCCCAGATAATGTATAAAATACATTATATTTCTATGGTTTGAATTTTGTTTCCCCAACCCCTACAGTTTACTGTTGCTATGGTTACCAATGAAAGGAAGATTGTGAAAAGTTACTGGGAGACTGAGAGATGAAGCTCAGTGGGGTTTGTCAGCATGGTAATTAGGTATAAATTCTAGGTACTGTAGGTGATCCAAGGAATTGAAGTGAACTTAATTTGGCAAGGATTTAAATTCCACTCCTTTCAAACCTCTGTCTTGTGGAGTGATGGCTGAAAAGTAAAAGACTTGACACCACCATCTATGCAAATTTGTAAACAATTTCTAAAAACCTTTATCCTTTTCTACACACATGAAAATCTGTATTTCCTGCTTGAGGGAAGTGCTAGTTAGATGGATAGCAAGGGAATTCCATTTAGGTCATATTGCTGGCTTTGCCTTTGTCTTTGGAACTGGCTAGAAACTCAGTTGCTATTTTTGAAAGCTTCCTGAAACGAGTGTTTCAGCCTACCGTCTAGCTTCATGGTGGAGTTTACCAGCACAAAAGCCTGTCAGCAGACTGTGGGATGCATGTGACAAAGATCGGCAACCGATGTACCTTGCTGCATGAGAGCTCCAACTCCAAACCAGAAACTATTCAGTAAAGTAAAATTGTTTTCCACCACGTCTGAGTCAGGGTTGCATGGGTGGGGGTTATACCACTCGTAGGGTGTAAACCTGTGGTAGTTAACAGAAACAGTCTGTGAATATCAGTTCAATACATGGGGTACCAGCAAAACCTGCTGAGCAAAGCAGAAAACCCATCAATTAATGATGCTAGCATTGGACCAAACTACTAAAGGCCATAATCAGAAATGTACAGCTTTAGCAGGCAAAATGCCAAAGAACCTCCAGTTAGTATTCATCAGACTTCCAATTTCTAGGCAAAGCCCGTAGGTTAGCTGGAGGTTCTCTCCTCACATCTGTATCTACTAAATTCTTCTGAACTTTCATTTGTTTCCCTCTTACTGAGCAACTAGATGATCTGGAAAGAAAGGCTCACTCATCCCAAGTGTGTACCCCACCAAGAAGTGATAAAAGTGACAAACACCTGTTGCCTAACAGCTGCAATGTCAAGACACCCAGTTGCTAGGTCTTGTGGAAGACACAAAGAAGAGGGATGGCTTGCCTTCAAGGGATTTCTGTGGGCGGGCGCTAAAGGGGTCTAAAGTATGTAGTGGTTGCATAATGCAGAAAAGAGACAAGATTGAAAAAGTAATAGTGAATAAAAAGACTAGACTTAGAGTGCAATAGGTATGTTCAGAATGCTATATGAAGCTAAAAATTACAATCATTAAAAGAAGAGAGAACATTGAAATTTGAAGTGTGATAGCTCAGGCGTGGGAGTACGTTAGTATCAACTCCATAGTATGTACCACTGATATATTTTAAGATTGTAATTTTCTTTTGGCTTGTATTTAATCATTTTCAGAATTACAGCCTATAGTGACTTAGTCACCAACCCTAGTTAGGCAAAATTGTGTTTTCTATAGTATTATCATAGCTTTACTTGAAAGTCTTAGGCTGTAAAAATATCTGGGAAAAAAGTAGTAGTCTAGAAAACTGACCTGGACAATTCACTCAATCTCTCTAGCCTGCATTTCCTAATTTGTAAAGAAAAAGGAATCTAGATTTCTCTGGGAATGTGCTTGAAATAAAAATCTGGAGTACTGAATCCCCTTTTGTTTTTCCCAAATTTTAAGCATCTGTCTGACCTGAAGTGTCTTCTCTGTGGTTACGTTTTAGGGCTATTTTGCCAAGGGATGCTTATTCTTCCAAAGACATATTAGCAGATGCTCAGCAAAGTGATATGAAACTGATTTAAATGCAATCATTCTTAGCCCTGGAAGCTTTGCCATTTGCCATAAGGGCCTTTGAATGGGAGCAGGAATGTTAGAGTAATGTTAAAACACCATAAAACTGACGAGAACATACGGAGTGCTCTCCAGCCATAAGGTTGCAGCAGTAAACAATAGCAGGCTGCTGACACATCAGGGAAAACTGGGCTGGAGGTGAATACATTATCCATGGTGAAAGCAGGGTGCACTGTGAATCATGCACAAGGAATGGGGCAGACAGTTCTCTTAATGAAAAACATTCTCTAACCCCCTGGACACCTTCTGGAAAGTGTTTAGTGTCTCCTCATCGAGTCTTAGGGAACTGGGATAACAGCCTCATAGTTTATCCCACCACGATGGTATCCAGCTCATTACTGCGGCTTCTCCACAGCAGCAGGTGCACCATGCAGGTTCCTGTGAAGCTGATGAATATAGCTTTAATTGACAATGCCATGCCAATACATTTTAATTACTGTTTCAACAATATAATTAAGTTTTGAATTTATACACTCTTATAACCCTAGTAGTTTGCTGAGCTGAGGGAATGAATAGCAATATTTATGAACCTACTAATGGAAACAGTATGCAGAGTACTGATGCTGTTACTTCAACAATATCATTGTCACTTGTACAATAGTTTAAAAATATTAATTGCAATACATCAGGAGGTCTATGAATTCAAGAGAAGAGATTTTTCAAATAGACCATAAGATCGTGTGACAACTGATATTCTGGCATTTCTCCCCCAAATATGCTCCAATCCATGAGCTCACCACTTCGCTTTTTGAAATATTGCCTTTAATTTCATCTTGTTTTGATATTGCATACTTTGTACCAATAAGTAAGTAATTAATTAAATTTTATGTGGCGAAAGGACAACTGTAAATAGCAATGCAATTCTGCTTGCTCTGCAGAGTTATTGTTGGTTCTTTCTCCCCAGGATTCCAAGGGACTTGGGGAGTGTGGCGACTGAGGAATATTAAATGATAATGTGATGCTGTGTTGCATGATACTGGCTTTTTCTAATGCAATAGACCTATGTTGAAATGCAAGCTTTGCTTGGGGTTTATCCTTATATATGCCAGGCTTATACATGAACAAAAGCTACAAAATGATCCTCACATTGAAGTTCTCCAAATATGAGACTATTTTTTATGGCTGAGGAAAACACTGGACTTCATTGAAAAGAGGGAGATCCGTT
Source organism: Lepus europaeus (assembly GCF_033115175.1). Taxonomy (NCBI): domain Eukaryota; kingdom Metazoa; phylum Chordata; class Mammalia; order Lagomorpha; family Leporidae; genus Lepus; species Lepus europaeus. The sequence continues at coordinate 16,062,435 of NC_084828.1, read as the reverse complement.
CAACTTTCAAAGAAGAAAGCTCTATTTGAACTCATAATGTTTGAGTTTGTGTTATAACTTTAGGATCTGCTCTCAAGGGTTTCTTGTTTTTGTTTTTAATTTTACCAAATGCTAACCTTAAATATAGTTTGTTTTAAAGATGAAAGCACAAATCATAAATTTTAAACACATTCTTCCTGGACATTTGGATTATTCAAATTCTGTGTTTGTGATTCACACAATTCCGGGTTAAATTTTTCAAAGAGTAGAAAAAAGTGTTACTCACAAAACAAGAACACTGACATGAACATTTGTTACAAGTCATGATAGTAAAAATTTTTATTTTGTTTTCCTTAGTTTGTCTGGCTGATGTGCACAAATTTATAAACCAATTCAGTGCAGCAAATGATTTTCAAGCATCTATCTAGTGAGGGCATTAGCTTAAATGTGATGATGGGCTTTATTTATCTCATTTAAAAGAACATAAAAGGATGTACTTACAGCGTGAATTCAAAAGCCTCTCTAGAGCCAAAGATGATTAACTGTTTTTCATTTTTACTTCACTAACTTTGAGTGCAAACCGCTAAGATTATAACAGAAAATCTTTTCATACCTTAGTTTATTGGTGTAAAGTGGCTGAGTTGATGGTCTTAAACTATGATGATGGAAATAAGATGAATTGCCACACTTACTCAGTGAATATTTTGTTTCAGGGAATCTCCTCCAAAATGAATTTAGTGACTGAGAATTAGAAGCAGAAATGAACTCAAAGGTGTAGAGAGGATGAATGGAGACTGAGAGTTCAGTCTTCATGGCAGCACACCTGTGTCAATGTTGTTTTCCTTACTCTTATATTTTCTATATTTCATTACTAAGCCGTTTGCTAGTTTGTATTTGATGCATAGCACTTCCACTTCCTCAAGAAGGAGAGCCAGAGAAATGCAGTGAATGGGAGAGAGAGAGAGAGAGAGAGAGAGAGAGAGAAGAATAATTTGAATAAGCAAGTGCTGGACTAGTGCCAGGGGAAGATGTTACTGTTTGAATAAAAATAGGATGTGTGAAGTCAAAAGAAAGAGGTCAGATCACCAAAACCTTGGGGAGGGGAGGAGAAAACTAATAGATGTTACATTATTCTGATATATTCTGATGACAAAAATAAGGTGATTTCAGGGCAAAGTTGGGGTCTAGGTTACTTAGCCTGTGTGTTGAGAAAAATTCCAGATGCGGCTGATATACTTCTTCTCCCACTGGTGTTGGTCAAGTCACTGTGATAACTAATGTACTAGCTCATCAACATTGTCTTACCTATCTATTCATCAACATCCCTGCCTATAGAAAGCCATAAACTAGGAAGGATGGAAACTGATTTTTCTTTTGCCCTAAGTTGTCTGGGTTTCCATAGGAGCCCAAATGTCACTCAATAAGGTGTGACTGCAGGGCAGAGGAACACAACAATGAATCAACACAAAATTACTTATTCGTTGTTAGGGGCTACTTCTCCAAGGGGTAGTCATTTATCCATGGGCTATTCTATGTTAACCTCACATAGAAACCACTAATGACTAGCACACCCTGAAATGTGAATGACTGTCTTTTAAAAGTTTGATATCCAAAGCACTATTTTCCTTGAGGATGATTCTCAACATGGGCACTTTTGACTTTTGGAGTTAACAAATCTTTGCTGTGGGGAGGGGACTGGCCTGTACTCTCAGATGTTTAGTAGTGTCCCAGAAGTCTATCTGCATGTTACCAAGAATACTCCTCATTCCCAGTTGTGACAACTAAAAAAATAAATAAATAAAGCTTCCAGACACTGCCAAATGTCCCCCGGGGAGCCTAATCTCTCCCAGTTAAGAGCTACAGATTTAAAGTAGTAAAGTATCAAAGGTCAATATCATCATACATACTTTCAGTATTCTATTTCCTAAGGTGAAGAATATGGAAAAAATTTCCATCACCATTGAAGAGTATAAAATCTGGGATTTGGTGATAGTACACTTTATAAGGTATAGAGAACTTCAAAATATTCATTTCATCTTGAAGGCATAAAAACCCACATGTGAGAGCACACATTTACTCATTGTGGCCCTGTCTGCCTTGAGGATCTTTAAGGCCTTTCCAGTCTGGGTTATTTTTCCAAGCTTCTTTTATAATTACACCAGAGAAAGCACTACCTGGTATTAATCAAAATCAGACAGTGGACAATGACAAAGAACTAGGGTGAACAAATATTTCTCCTATAAATTCCTAGAGGGAAAACACAAATTGATTAGGGAAAAAGGTTACTAAATTTTGTTGAAAAATTTTTGTTGAAAAAGTTGAAAGCTAGTAGAACTGTACAAGCACAATTATTATTTTTACATGGTTTATCAAGGGATATCAAATGTTTAAGTCAACAGAAAGATAAAATAGCTTTCTCAAATTCAACATCAAAGACACAGAGAAAATATGATCTACTGAAGGAATGAAAATCCTTTGAAGAGTTGTGTAGAGCAGAATGATGAAATATAGAGTTAAATCTCAAAAGAGAAGACCTACGCTGAATCATCTTAATGGTAACACAAAAATTTCATACCTATAGACTCTTTATGTAAGTAATCTGTTCTAGAGTTATTGCTAGAATTCTGTTGTAAAGACCCTAATGTTTTTCAAAATAAAATTCATAGACTTTCCAAGTACTTTTTTTATACCCAAGGATTTTACAATCTTTTTATTCCAGGATTTCTTATTTGTTGTGATAATTCCTAGACAGCTTTTTCCTGTTTTGCCTATCTAAATATTACAGGGGTCAAATATGTTGACACCACTTTATGATTCCTACTGAAATATTTTAGATTTATTTGTTGAGTGAATGCTTCAATTGTAACAAAATTCAGAGAAAATGAGTAACCACTTTAAGTTGCTTGAAATACTGATAAAAAGAAATAATATAAAATGATCATCTTTCCCTAAATAATTGGAAGATATTCATTTACAGAGTGGCTTTTATGTACAAACATTAAGAGAATAGAACATAAGACAAAACTAAAAGTACACTTTAAAGTTCCTAGTTTTTGTCTTCCCGTAAATCATACAGGTAAGTCTGAGACTAACTTAGACCTGCTGTTGTGAATTCAGAGTTCTTGAACTTACCTTGCAATCACAAAGAGTACACAACTGACTCCCAAGCAGGCTAAGAGCACATACATCCAAATATCTGGTGACAGGGGGTTGAGGAAGGAGAAGACACCCGGGTTAGTCCCATTGGGCTTCCGGTAGAGAATGCTGATGCCCAGGGTCATGAAGGGCTTCGAGAAGTCAATGACTTTCTCCCGTACATAGGTGATGGTAAGAGGAGCCACTGCCAGGTCAGCCCTCTGCAAAAGCGAGTAAGAAATGTTCAGCTTAATTGTCTCACCTCTCTGTAAATGTGTAGACTTTCTCTGAGGACTCCTGATCCCTATTCTAGACTCCAAATATTTACTTCATGATTGTTTTTAATATGAAAACCCAATTAATACAGTTATGCTTGTGGAATAGTATTTTTTAACAAGGAGCAGCCAGAAGACATGCTACACACACAGAGAGACATACATGTGCCATTTTGGAAATAAATGGGAGATGAGCATGCCAGACGATGTCTTTGCAAAGGGTGTATGATACATAGAACTGGAGGAAATTATGTGAAGTAAATCCAGTACAGAAAGACAAGTGCTCCCTGTTCTCACTTACATGTGGAAACTAAAGAGTTGATATCATGTTGACATATTTGTCACCATTAGTGACCCATATCCAGCTTCCCCTACGTTGTTTATCTGAACTCCTTTTATCTCTCTGAATCTCCTCTCCTCTAATCAATATTCTGTGTTCAGATTAAGGTGATTCTTTGTGTGTGTTGGGGGGGATAAGGGGTAAAAGAAAACTTTTTGTATTACTGCCTCAAAATTTTTGTATTATAAATTTAAACCTATTCCAAACTAAAGTGTTAAAATGATTGATCTCATGGAGGGTAGAATAGTGCTTGCCAGGTCTGGGAAAGCGGTTGGGAGCATGGAGAGGAGATGTGCACCAGACACAGGGTGCAGCTGGATAAGGAAATAACATTGTACAGCACAACAGGGTGACAGCAACTCATCATACGTTTCAAAATAGCCAGAAGAGAGGACTTTGAATATTTCCAACACACTATCTGAGATAATGGGTATAATCTTTACACTGAGCACTACACATTATGCACATATATTGAAATATCACACTGTACCCATAAATGTACTCAATGGTGTATCAATAAAAAAAATGAAAAATAAAATCATTCTACAATATTGAAAAACAGACAAGGGTATGTGAGAAAAGAATGAGAAAGTTGGTCATGATATTAGTAGACAGGATGCAATTTTGGTCTGAGTTGAAAGTCTTAGGATTCTTTATCTAATTTAGACATCAGTCCAGTTGATAAGTAAGCAAACACCATATCCAGGTTTTCTCTTACTTTTTAAAAATACAATTTTGATTATATATTAAAAAAGCATTTTTCCAACAATGACTCAACCGTTTTTTCTCTGTGTGTTTTTATGTTGTCTCATGGAACACTGAGACCCAGATGGTACATTTGCTTACGTGATCTATGAGCTCTTTGACCATCCCATTCCACTCTCCTTTGTCATTCTGGGCTCCATATTTGCCATCAGGGACTAGTTTAACATCATAAATGAAACCCAGGATGTTTGACAATTCTTTCAATAGGTCCAAGCAATACCCTTCAAATCTGTCATTTCCATATAGGGGCTTATCCGATTTCTTGTACATCACATAAGGTTCTTCCTGCATGAAACAAACCAAATGTTAAAAAAGGAAGGACTTATTCCATTAGCAGCCTCAAGACATAGAATCTTTGAAAATGAGTTTTAAGAGTTGAGAGTACGTGAAGTCAATTACATACCCTCTTGCCTGTGCTACCGTTGTCCTCCTCTCTGTGCCCTTTCTACAAACACAGAATCTATATTATTTCTTCTTTCTCTCCTGCCTTTTGGATGGGAGCTTTTTCCTTCATTGGTGAGGGTGAAACTGTGAGTGAATGGTGCTATAGAAGCAATGGAAGTACAGTCATATTCAAACTTTGGGTCTGAGGAGATGGGAAGGCTCATAGGACATTGGAGGCCCAGATGCCTAATTCCAGCTGCGCCCTCAGCAAAGCTCCCTTTGTAAGACTCTCCCTCCTGAGTTTTAACCAGGAGCCTAGCCTATTGTAAATGAAAAAGTATAAGAATAAGAAAGAGAACTCTAAATTACCAAACACCCCCTTCCATTTTTCAGGCTTCCTGCCTTAATGTTCTCAATTCCTCATCTAAATTTCATCTCCATTTATTCTTAGTCCCTATTATATGGTTTGGTTGGTTTCCTTCAAGACATTTTTTTCCCAAAGGCATTTCTATGCCGATTTTTTTTTCTTATCATTGATCCCATGTTCTTAATTGAAATCACCTCACATTTCACACCTGGAAATTCTCTGCTTTTAGGGCTTACATGACAAATCTCTCATCTTAAGAAAAACAAATATTTCAACCATGCATCTATAACCTTATTCTCATTTACCCAAATGAAAGTTCATTTTACCTTATAAAATTGCAATAATTATTACACTACTAATATGTCCTTACGGTTAGCCATATATCTTTCAAATAACTAATAGTTGGATCATGTAAATATAACAGAAAACTATGTTTCTGTGAGATAGTTGCAAAGAAAATCCTGACCAGTATAAGTAAATACTTTGATTGAACAATTCTCACCAGTTAATCATTTCAGAAGCAAATTGGTTTGACATCATGAACTGAAGTAAATAAGGCAGTAAATTAAAGATTTCAGAGAAGGCTATTCCCATGCAACTCCTTTGGGAAAGGAAAAGGGAAATAGACAAAAAAAAGTTGTATGGTATATAGTGGCTGGATAAGGTAAAATCAAGGTTCCAACAGAGGGCAAGACTTCTTAAAAATATTACTTATTTTTATTTGACAGGCAGACAGACAAACAGAAAGCTCCCATCTGCTGGTTCCTTCCCCAAATGCCCACAATAGGTAGGATTAAACTGGAATGAAGTCAGGAGCTAGGAACACAGTCCAGTTTTCCCATGAGGGTGGCAAGTACTCAAGAAATTGAGCTAACACTCTTGCCTCCTAGAGTCTGCCTTAGCATGAAGCTAGTCTCGAGGTAGAACAGGAATTGAACATAGCTACTGTGGTGTGGGACATAAATTTCTTAACCTGTAGGCTCTCTTAACCTGCCTGCTCCTTCAAAGCTGAGCATTGAAGACAGTTAATGGGACTGAAGTAGGCAGGCATACAGGTTAAAATCGATTAGGCTCTGATAGGTCTAAGAATCAAAGGGATCACACAAACAAGACAAGTGTCTGCTAATACTAACTGATAGAATCAAAAAGAGAGAGAACGATCCAACATGGGAAGTTGGGATACACAGCAGACTCATAGAATGGCATGCGTCCTAAACAACATTCTGGCCTCAGAATCAGCCCTTAAGGCATTCGGATCTGGCAGAAGAGCCCATGAGAGTATTGTAGGCATGGAAAGCCAAGACACCATGGAAAAGAAAAAAAAGAAGAAGACCTAAATGAAAGATCTCTGTGAGTGAGATCCCAGTGGAAAGAACGGGGCCATCAAAGAAGGAAGTACCTTTCTCTGAAGGGAGGAGAGAACTTCCACTTTGACTATGACTCTATCGGAATAAGATCAAAGTCAGCGAACTCTAAAGGCTTCCATAGCCCTGGCAACTCATGACTAGAGCCTAGGGAGATTACTGACGCCATGAACAGGAGTGTCAAATTGTTAAGTCAGCAACAGGAGTCACTGTGTACTTACATCCCATGTGGGATCTGTCCTTAATGTGTTATCTAATGTGCAGTGATGCTATAACTAGTACTGAAACAGTATTTTTACACTTTGTGTTTCTGCGTGGGTACAAACTGATGTGATCTTTACTAATTATATACTGAATCGATCTTCTGTATATAAAGATAATTGGAAATGAAAAAAAAAAAAACCCTGGTGTTAAATTGGAAATGGCATAGAAAATTAATTAATTTTTTTAAAAAAAATATTATGTAGGATCTCTGTCTTTAATGTGCTATACACTCTTATTTAATGCTATAACTAGTACTCCAACAGTATTTTTTTTTTCACTATGTGTTGCTATATGGCGGCAAACTGTTGAAATCGTTACCTAATATATACTAAACTGATCTCCTGTATATAAAGAGAATTGAAAATGAATCATGATGTGATTGGAAGGGGAGAGGGAGCGGGAAAGGGGAGGGTTGTGTGTGGGAAGGAAGTTTTGGGAGGGGGAAGCCATTGTAACCCATAAGCTGTACTTTGGAAATTTATATTCATTAAATAAAAGTTTAATTTAAAAAAAAAAATCGATTAGGTTTGTGAGCTGAAAGACCACGCCTTTGCTTCGCCCCTGTGTGACCTCATGCCCCTACCTGGCCACACCTGGGTGCCCACCAGCCAATCAGGTTAATTAACCACTCCCCTTTGAAAGTGGGTTAAAAGCCTGGGACACAGTGTGTCCACACTTTTTCCTTTCCCTGGCCTCTTGCCAGTACGGGGCTGGCTGCAGCATTGCGCTTCCAGGGGGCATGGCCTTCTGGTCACCTGCCCTAGGCTTCCTGGCCTAGATGCTCCTCCATGTGGCTGGTTCCTGGTGCTTGGTATGAACCCAGATTTACCTCTCTCTCTTAGATAAAGCTCTCACTCTGCTATGCATCTTTTGCACTAAATAAAAGCTTAAAATGTACCATGCTGCCTCATTTATCTGTGCTGGTATTTAGAATTCTTCTCTAAATATTAGGCAAGAACCCTCTTGGACTTATTAATATTGGGGATTTATTAATAAGCATATGGTGATCTTGTATGGCACCCCAAATTCCGGTAGCATATGTGGCACCCCAGACAGCACTTCTGGGGAACCTTAAGGGGCCACATTTTTGTATGAATTTTAGGGGGTCATCTCCAATTTCAGGGCTATTTACTGAGCAATAAGCAGAGCAAAGGAGATGGGGTTGAGACTGGGAAGAAAGTGTAGACACTCACGGGACTTATCACATCAGGAAGCCAGTAAGAACCAGGGGTTAGACAGACAGAAAGGAAAGAAAGGCTGCTCCTGGAGCCCTGTGCAACTGCAGCCTGGAAAGAGGACCATTGGCAGGTCAGGAGCTATGACTGCAGAAGGATAGTGGTTCAGACAAAATCATTTTGTGAATGTTGCAAGGGGACAGGGGAAGAAACTCTCTTAATTCTCTTCCTCCACTTCCCTGATATCTTGCCAGACTCTGTAATTGGTTGAAACCATCCAGCAGCCAGAGAACAAAGAAGTCCAGCTGGATGGGACAGAGCAGAGCTGAGAATGTGTTGGTGGTGGGAGATCTTCCGAACATTGTTGGAAATTTATGATTCAATCCTTTTGTAAATATATACAAATATACAATTTTAATGTCTCAGTCACAAATAGGCATATACAGATTGAATTCTGTCATGATAGACAGCTGAGAGAGCCTTCAAAGTCCAGAGTAGGAGTCTGGATGAGATAACCTGAATTCCACTCAGTCAACTTACCAGAATGGTGGTGACGATGAGAGTTCTGTTGGCTAGTGAATCAGTGATATTGTTGGACCGGTCTTTGTTGCCCTCCGTCATGTTAAGCCCACTGTTGGAGTTCCAAATCCCAATCTACACAGAACACAGTACATCAGAGCTACTGGCTTCCAGTGACGGTGTTTACCCTAAAGAGAGACCCCTCCCACAACAGAAATGGGCACAAAAGCTTGCAGGCTGGGACACCGGGGCATCACAATGGAAGTTACTAAATGTGGGGAAAGCGAAACAGTAGAGGAAGAAGTGTGTAGATGGAATGGAAGGTATTTGTGCAATTTGGGTCAGGAGAGGGAAGGTATTTTAAATTAAGCTCATTGTTCTTTTTGGAATGTAAAATATTTTAAAATGAAGTGAGTATCAGATTTTCCTTCCAATATATATTTTCTGTGCACCTACTTCTGTACCAGACATGGTTCTAGGCATTGGAGGTCACCGACATAAATAAGACAGACAACAGTTTCTCTCCTGTGGCATTTACATTTTACTCATATAAACTTTATGCTACCAGTGGTATGAACCCATTCCTTTAAGATTTATGAGGAATAGGACACGGGGAGCAGGGATGATAGTGGAAAGATTGTGCATTGAAAAAGAGAAAGATATATGGAGGAAAAATGTGGATGAGCAATAGACTAGGTTCTAACACATCTCCATGGAGGACCATGTGCTGGGCAGCGGTACCTCTGTGGATCCCAGGAAGACACTGTACACACTGTGGTCACAGCACTCAGCATTTTATATTATAGTGATCTAATTACCTGTCTTGTCTATTGACCTGAGCATGCGTTCCTTCAGGGAAGGGACTCACTTTTATTGCTTGTTGATTTTTCTGTCACAGAACCAAACATGGGCAATGGGCATTTGGTGAAGTCTTTTGCCCTTTTGGAAAATCATGACCCACAATTTTCTCCAGTGGCCAAGTCACTCCTGAGTTATTATGCCATACAGGAATACAGGTAGGGCATCCCTAATCCAAAAATTCAAAATCTGAAATGCTCCAACATCCAAAACTTTTGAGGACCAACGTGATATCACAGAGGGAAAGTTCCACATCTGACCTCATGTAACGGGTCACAGTCAAAACCCAGGTCCACTAAAAATATCATAGAAAATTACCTTCAGCCTTATGTGTATAAAGGTCTATGAAATATATGTGAATTCTGTGCTTAATCTTGTATCCCACCCTAAGCTATTTTGTTATGCATATGCAAATATTCCAAAATCCAAAAATATCTAAAACCCCAAACACTTCTGCTTTTGGATAAGGAATTCTCAGCCTTAATACTGATGTGTTTGACCTTTGGGGAAATTCAAGAGACGAGCCTTAGGGAATTGAGTTATTTATCTGAGACCATCTATAGTCATTTACTGTCATCCTCTTGAGACAAAATGTTTCAGAGGTTGGCAGAAATAGCCAAGCAGTTGCTGTGTGAGCTTGTATATGACAGTAAACTCTCTGAGCTTTGGTTCTCTAAATATAAAGTACTTTGTAGAGCATTTGGAAGGATCAAATGAGATGATGAATGTGGAGATGTTAGCATATGTTAAGGGTTACACAAATGTTAATAAGAAAATGATTTCAAATGACTACTCCAGTTAATTTCTTCAAGCTGGTCTGTTGTGAAGGAATTTGGAAACCTTAGTGAATTTTTCTTTTTTATAAATTCACCAGCTAATAAAGGAGCTATGAAAACCACCAACATTACATTTGCTGTGTTAAGGAACACCAACGCTTGGACATACATTGAGATAGTGTGTAGATCTAGGTATGCATGCTCTCCAAATAAATTCTCCCACTGTAAGAAGACATGGGCTCTCAGGGGTGGGGAAACTTTTAATCTCTCAAGGGTCATTTAGATATTTGTGACAACATTCATGGGCCCTACAAAATTATCAACTATATATTTACAGAATTTTCAGTCCCATTTGTGGTTGCCTTGTCAGGGCCAGATCACATGATTTCATGGGACTTCTGTGCCCTGCAGGCTGGACATTCCCCACCTCTGTCAGAGTATGAGCTTTGCATGTAGGCCTTTGTCCAGATCTAATTTTGCAACATACTTAAACTGTGTGACCTTTTATGCCCGTCCAGCAAAATAGAGAGAATACTTTTCACAACTAAACAACCTATCACATTAGGGAATGATGCGCCCCTTCCTTCTTAGCTTTTCCATGTCTTTACTTTGGTTTACTGCCTAATTTAACAGCTAGAAATTCATCCAGTTTTCCAAGTATCCCTTTTAGAGACACAAATGATTTGTGAAAGTTTCAGGAACTAAGACACATTCACACATTTGTGTAAACTATTTCAATTTCCACTGTTTTTTTTTTTCTATACTTAATTAGAGATAGTTGATTAGAAAAATAAATAGATTTCTGTAAATGGGGATTTGAAGATTGCTTTTACATTTGAAAGTATTGTGATTCTTGCAGAAAAGAAGGTGTGAGAGGTAGAATTGGGATGCAAGCCAGCACCCTTAAATACCATTGGTATTGCTAGGACTTAGTGTGCTTCTGTCACTGGGAATGCACATAATATATCTGCTCAGTTTTCTTTGACTGGTTTTAAACCTGGAAAGGCTGACATTTTCTTCTCATTCTTCTCAATCTCTGTACCTTCACTCACACTTTTGAGGCAGGGCCCTTGTTTCTAGGAAACAAGACTCATGTTAAATATACCTGTCTACTGCTTTTCATCAAAAGCTATACTTTAGGTAGTATACACCTCCATGGAGACTGTGTGTAAGTAAATTGGGCCCTGAGTGTAATTCTAACTAAACCTTAACTAAGACACTGAGGAGAATGGAACCTAATTTTTAATTAAGTATTGAAGAATGGGGAAACTGTGCTTTATTTAGCCACTTTATTAAGTAATGGACTGTGTTTCCTTTAACTTTTATTTCTATCAGTGTCAAATGTCTGTGTGTGTGCTTGTGTGTGTATGTGTTTAAAAGAACTATAATATTTGAAATTGGTAGTGTTGAATAGCCTTGTAATGCTGTTCCATTCTAAAACAAAACTTGAAATTTTAGACAAATATACTCCACAGTTTGAAGTCTGGTTTATTGCTTCTACCAGACCCTCTACCAGGATGGAAAGTAAACATTCCTTGTGCTGCCCTTTTAATCAACTAAGAACCTGAAAAATGGGAGATAAATGTTTTCCTTTTGTCTGTGTGACAGAAGATCCTTTAAATGTAGACTGAAAGAGTATCAAAACCTTTCCTGGGAATTGGATAGTATATAATGTAATTCAAATGACCTCTGCCTCTGTTTTCAAACATTTCAATCAGCAAAACAGAAAAACACTTTGTGTGTGTGTGTGTGTGTGTGTGTCTTAGTCTTAAGTTGTCCTCTGGTTTTACCTGTTAATTGAAATAAATGAACTGATTGTCAGCAAAAGAATATGTTTCATTGAAGAACAGACATTCTGTGTGAGTCATTGTGTTTGGGAGGAGTGGCCTTACAGAAGACAAGATGCTTAGACATTGACATTTCTGTCTTGGGCTATGACCTTGGAGGAGTGACACCAGGAAGAAGAACCTCAATTTTCAAACCTTACATACAAGGCAGACAGCAGAAATTCTCCTGAGAAGGAGTGGAAGGTGGATCAATTATTTGTAGGGAGGGACACTCAAAGATTATCTGGCCCTGCCTTCTTTCATGGTAGAAGCTGGCACGAAAGAGCAGCCATTTGTTTTCTAGAACAATCAAGGGAAAGATTGAAAGTACACACCCAAAAGGCATAAAGTAAACGTTAAGAAACAAAAATGGCCTGATGCAACAAAAATGTGTTCAGATATCGTCCAAACCTCAAGAAGCTTCCCATCAACTCAAAATTCAAAATATCTGAGAAATGTAATTAAGTACCTAGGGGAAAAAAATAAAGATGTATCTGTTTCCCATATCATGACTCTTCTTCACACACATTTAGTGAGGGATTTTGTAAATATTGCTCCATCACTGTTGTGGAAAGGATTTCTGGTGAACTGTTCTATACTACAAAAGGTCAGAGGACTGGTAAGAGCTTTTGGTATCTGAAAAGGATGGGGATGAATCTTTCTTTTCTACTGGAGTCTTTCTCTGGAAAAGGCAATGTGATTGTTGGGGCTGAATGGGTCCCCTGTGCTGGAACTCAGGTGCCTGTGGATTGTTGATGAAGAATCGTAACACAGAACAGCACACCACAGCATGTACAGCTTACAATGTGGGCCACAAAGGGTTATCAGGACAGAAAAGGCATAAAAGCACAGAGAGGCAAAGCCAAGAAGTTACATCTCTAGGATGTGGGGTAGATATTGCAGTTTAGTGGCAAACAGACAGCATTCCCTCTCTCCTGTGTACAAGTTCAAAGCTTGAATTCCATCCCTATGATATTTGGTTTGAGTTAATTCAACACTGCATCCAGTGCCTGCAGTCTCCAACTGCATTAGTGTAATGGGCTTATTTCTGAGTCCCAGGTGGGTCCATGTATTTACCAACGGCTCGGAATCCAGTTTGCCTTTTGCTTGTCTTTAGTGGCCAGGTTTATTGAAGATTAAGACAAGGCTATTAAGTCTGTATTTTTTTTTAATTAAAAGGAGGAAATTTTTAGATCATCTACTAGGAACTGCCAAGAGGAATACAAACCTTTTGGCTACAGTTAGACATTATTTACATTCTCTGTGATAATTTGGAAGATGAAAGTGAATCTGATGACAAAACTGTCCAAGTGGAATAATCTGAAGTAAATTAAGGTGCAGATTTTTTAGTAAGTAGTTTGAGAGAGATGGTGAGAGAGGAGAAAGACTGCCTATCACTGGGATATTTCCCTGATCCAGATGTTTTTAATGTCTAACATTTGCTTATATAAATCTATACACATTCACTGGCAACACAATACTGTACAATGAACTATGAAGTAGTGGGTGGAGTAATTTACAAGATAATCTCCTTTCCCTTCCAAGGTGTCTAATAGCTTTGTCCTCTGGACATTGTAGTTCTAAAATAAATTGCAAGGCAGAATCATCTGTGGATGATAGCTCACAGCACAAAGATAACTCCTAAAAAAAGGGAATTTCCAAAAACGTCTCATATTTTGTTATAGTGACATTGAAGGAGATGTCCTAGTCTTCCAAGGCCTTGGCCTATCTGATGAGTCTGATGGGTTAAATCTATTGTTGATTTCTTCCTCCTTAGGGAAAAACACTTAGTTGCAGTTATCTACTTTCAGTCCTATAAGAGACTGATCACACCTGTGAGAAACAAATATAATCTAGAGGGAAATATTTAACCTATCACTGTTGAATCTGTTGCAAGCATATTTGCTATTCAGGGTTGTGTGGTTGAGAGAGGGCGAATTCCATCACCCCACTCTCTCTTTACATGGACCACCACCTCTAAACTGCAATCAGAGAGCTACTGCTTTGCAACACTGGAGGGACGCAGGCTTTCCCGTGAATCTCCCTACCCCACCTCCAGGTCTCCTGCAGTTGTAGTCAGGGTACAAACCTTCTTCCACACTTTATACAAGTGCTTAGACACTTCGCCAGCAGCCTTGGTTTTCAGAGGGAAAAAATAAAAATAGCACTTCATTAAAATGGAGCATGGAACCCAAAAGATATCATGGAATGTGAGTCCTGAAAACATAAAGTTCCCCACCCATCGTTAGGAAGTCTTGGTGCTTCATCCAACATAAAGCCTTACAATAAGTACTGCAAAGAGATAAATCAAGACTGGGTTCTCAAAGAAGTTACTTGGTGGCAAGACTTAATTTTTATTTTTATTTCTTTCATGCACCAAAAATGACTTAAACCACATTTCGATATGTATGGTTAAAATGTGATATCAAGCAATCTTCATCATTCCTTATAAAGTCTGTTTAAGGCATTCATGACTGAAATCAACCACTACACACACACACACACACACTCACACACATGATTCCTAAATTAGAAGGTAAAGCATGCTTGATGACTTATTCTTTGTGGGTTTCTAGGGGGTAGAAATTGAGTGCAAGTGAGAAATGATTCTTTTCTAACAATTTCCCCTTAGGAACTCCTGACATGAAAAGATAGGGATTTCCTCCCCTAGCTCCTGAGAGAGCTGTGTTGGCCTCTCCTATTGCCTGGAGGCCCAATCAGATTTGTCAGGAATGGAGCCCAAGTCACCTATAGAAAGAAAAGTTATTGCAAACCATGAAGAGGTAAACAAACAGAAAACACTTTCACCTAATTGGACTTTTCCTTTCATGAGAAGCACCAATAGATTGTGCATTATATTGCAATGTGTAACTAGCTGTGAAAACACAACAATAGGTTTTTTATTTGTCATTCATCTGAACCAAAAAGATGTTTCCTTAAAGATTTTTTCTCCTTTCAATGTTGTACAATTTGAAGATAAAGAAGGAGAGAAAGAGAGTGTTTAGGAAACCAGACATTTTCTTGAGAAAAAGAAATTAAAGGCTTTTAGACTATAATGAGTGTACTTTTGCTCCCTGCAGCTCAAATACCACAAGATAGATGTCTTGTGCTGTCAGCATGTTTAAATGACAAGGAGCAAATTAGAGTGAAGAAGAGGCCTGGATGGGGGACACTTTTTGGAAATATCTATAGTTTATTTGAAAGGCAGAGAATCAGGGAGAGGAGTCTTCGCTTGTCCACTCCTCATATGCGACAATCATGACTGGGCCAGACTGAACCTAGGATCCAGGAACTCAACACCTGGGTGGCAAGTATCTCAGTACTTGAGCCATCATCTGTTGCTTCCAGGGTGCATACTATAGGAAGTTGGATTGGAAGCAGAGTGAGAATGAGAGACTCAAACCCAGGCACTCAGATTTGGTATTTGGGCAATTATCCACCGCAGAGACAGTGTTTTTTGAAATGCAAAACATGCATGCATAATGTATATTCTCAAGGTTGCAAGATAGTTATTTTTTTTCAAATATGTCAACACCAGTGGCAACTTTATATTGTATGTAGCCTAATTAAATTTGTGTTTCAATTAATGCTATTGGGGGAAGGGGAGAAAAGATAGGTAGGGCACGTGCCAAAAAAAAAAAAAAAAGTGTTCTAGTTTTTGAAATGAAAATGCTATCTCATTTAAAACATCAACCAATTTCAAATGAAGTAAAAGGTGAAAGATACAATCTGAAGAGAAATCAGAATATTCAAATTAAGTAAATAATAAATTATCCCCAGAGCTACTCTTTCACATTAAACACATCATCTTGTTCAGTACAGTGGGGAAAATGATGGATTATAGTTTTGATGTTAAAATGATTGGAGTTCTCAAAATTTTTTCTTTAGGTTCTGAAGGGCAAACTGCAAATTTTAACTTTAATTTGTAGTCATGAATACTTAAATTATTATAGTAAGATATATTGAAAATTTAAATTCATTTATCATTATTTATCTAAATGACTTACATTTGCATTAAATGAAAACTAAAGTTTAAATTTGAATAATTGAGAATTAAAATTAAAGTAATCCTAAAATGAGAACCAAATATTGATACATTTTTAGTATTTGTCTTAAAATTAAGAATGCAAATTTAATTTGTTCCAGTAAACTTCTATTCTATTGTACTCTATTCTGTTCTTCTGTCATTAGTCTCAAAATAGAGTGCAATTAGAATTAATTTGTGAGTTACTCTTGAATGTCATTCCATAGACAAACCATTGACAGCCTCTGATTTTCCAAGTCTAAAATCAGTTTCTTCAACTTTGAAAAATGGGCCTAATGATACCCACTCATAGGATTATAGATGTGATAATGTATGCACATTTGTAACACAAACCAAGCACTATATAGACATTAGTTAGCACTACTATTAATAGCACATGCAATTTAGAACCAATACAACATACATCTGCAGATGAATGAGAGAAATCTGGAAAAGTGGAAATTCATGAGCATGAATCATTTTATCATCCCCTCTCTTCTCTGTGCAATTTAATTAAAATGTTTGAACAATGCTTTATTCTATTTATTTACTTATGTATTAATTTTGAAGGAGGTTACCTTTTCAGTTCCCTCCTCTTTGAGACTAATAATGTCCAGATCAAAATTTTTCCGTAAGCCATCAGTTTTATTGAAGGTGATCCGCCCAGTCAAGCCATCCCACTGAGCCTGCAGACAAAAGGAATGTGGTGTTACTGTTGCACACTTATCATAATCCTAAAACCATCAAAATCATAATACCTCAAATTCATCACAGCATCCAATTATTTGGTTTCATCATGCTGTTGTAAACCACTGCATTGGTTCAGTGACTTGAAAGCAGAAGGCGTCACCATTTTAGTAGCATTCGTTTATTTTGTCAGTTCTAACGTCTCGACCCCAGACACACTCGTGATAATGGTAATCTATGTGGGCAGGATGGAAGGAATTATTGTAAAATAGTCTTCAGATGACGTAAAAAAAGACTAGGAAGTCATAATGCTTTGTTGTCCAAGGTCAATCCTTTTTCTTTCTCTATGAAAAGGATTCTCAAATATGTGGGGTGTTTATGATTTTGGTCTTCAATTGCCAATTGGCATTGTAGTTTCCTTTGGCTGCTGTAGCAAGTTTGCACAAACTTTGTGGCTTAAACTAACAGAAATTTAATCTCTCACAGTTTCAGAGGCCAAACATCCAAAATCAACATCCATGGGTAAAATCAAAGTGTTTGAAGAGCTATACTCCCTCTGGAACCTCTAAGGGAGACTCCATTCTCTTTCTCTTCTTGCTTCTGTTGGCTGCAAGCACTCCTTGTCATGTGGCCAAATCATTCCAGTCTGTCTGTGTGGTCCCTTTGCTTCCTCTTCCTCTTGGGTCTGTGTGGAATCTCCCTCTGCTTCTCTGTTAGAGGGACACTTCTGATTACATTTAGGAAACCCACGATAATCTTCCCACCTCAAAAATCCATTACATGTGTATTAATTGTACATAATATGTGTGTGATTGAAGTAGGCAGGCATACAGGCTAAAATAGATTAGATTTGTGAACTGGAAAACCACCCCTTCGCCACGCCCCTGTGCGACCTCATGCCCCTACCTGATGCCTTCGCCACGCCCCTGTGTGGCCTCATTCCCCTACCTGGCCACACCTGGGTGCCCACCAGCCAATCAGGTTAATTAACCACTCCCCTTTGGAAGTGGGTTAAAAGCTGGGACATGGTGTGGCCAGGCCTGCTCTTTTCCCTGGCCTCTTGCCAGGAGGGGGCTTGCTGTAGCCCTGTGCCTCCAGGGCATGTGGCCTTCGGGTCACATGCCCTAGGCTTCCTGGCCTAGATGCTCATCCATGTGGCTGGATCCTGAGGCTCCGTATGAACCCCTATTTACCTCTCTCTCTCCTAAATAAAGCTCTCACTCTCCAATGCATCTTTCGCATTAAAAAAAAGCTTAAAATGTACCATGCTGCCTCATTTATCTGTGCCGGTATTTAGAATTCTTCTCTAAATATAAGGCAAGAACCCTCTTGGGCTTACTAATATTGGGGATTTATTAGTAAGCACATGGAGAAATCGTATGGCACCCCAAATTCCGGTAGCATATGTGGCACCCTGGATAGCACTTCTGGGGAACTTTAAGGGGCCACATTTTTGTACGAATTTTAGGGGGTCATCTCCAATTTCATGATGACATATGAATATGTGATTTTGTATTTGAATATACATACATATTATATATACCTATATGTGTGCATTTTGTGCATATGTGTGTATACATACATATTTGTGTGTAATTTTATCAAACATGATAACATTTACAGGTTCCAGAGTTTAGGAAATAGACATCTTTTGAGACCAAGTCTTCTATCTACCACATGCATTAACATCATTTTAGGATATTAAACTAAGATTTTATTTTATTTATTTTTTATTATTTATTTTATTTATAGAAGTCATGCAGCACAACTTTAGTAGTTTCAATTTTAAAAATGGCCCTTGGGTTTGTTGCACTTCAACTTTTATAGCTGATCTTTGACAATCTTTTACAATTTGAGTTTCACTTACAAATGAAGATAAAGGAAAATTCAGGTCTTTATATACTCTTAGCTATTTTTTTCTTCCTTCTGACTTTACCAAATTCTTCAGATATGTGTAAAATGTGAAGAAGATCTGAAGTCTTATGCTACCACCCCTCCATGTCTTTGGATTCTGCACCCGTTGTTTCAATCAATTTCGGATCCACAATATATAAGGAAAAAATCACATCTGCACTGGAAATACATAGACATTTTTCCTTGTCATTGTTTCCTATACAATACAAGAAATAATTATATATATAGCATTTACAGAATGCTTAGCATTTTATGTAATCTAGACATGATTTAAGCATATGAGAATATATGGTGTAGGTCATATGCAGAAACCACACCATTTTATGTAAGAGACTGCATCTACAGACTTTGGTATCCACAGGTGTTCTGAAGCCAATCTCCCATGGAAACTGAGGGTTGGGTTGCTTTTACTGTATCTATAGTGGCTCACACCACGTCTGCCAACTCAATATAGTTACTCATTTGACCAAGAAACAGAGCAATGTAGTGGAAATGGCATGAGTTTTCCAGAGAGCTGGGTTTGAATCTCAAATCTGACTTCGGGATTTGAATCTGGACTGTGTCAGATTTTAGTGTTTGATTCATGCACAGATTCCTGTGAGGTTTAAATGACACATCATACAATTTGTAACAAATTGAGGACATTAAAATATTAACAATCATTAATAACAACTGCTCTTGCTTTTATTCCCTGCTTCATAACTATATAGTTGGATTTTTATTACTTTATGTGTCAGGCCTCACATATCTGATATTTACTGGTCTCTACTGTATTTCATTTTATAAATCATTACAATATTCATTATCTCTCAAACCAGTTTTCATATTCATGCAAATTCACTTAGCACATAAAACATATAATGGATATTCATTCCACTTACAAATTAATCTAAATATTAACTTTGCATTGGAGGTTGTAATGGTTAATTTCATGTATCAATTTGATTAGGCTATGGGATGCCCAGATATCTAGGCAAACATGATTTCTGGATGTGTCTCTGAATGTGTTTCCAGAAGAGATTAGCATTTGCATTGGTGGCCGGAGTAAGGCAGAGTGTCCTTTCCAATGTGAGTTGGCATCACACAATATATTGATGGTCTGAGTAGAATAGAAAAGCAGAGGAAAAGAGACCATGTACTCTGTTAGGCTGCCACACTGCAGCAGAGATCTCCTGCTCTCAAACTGGAATTACACCATCAGAGTATTGAGTCTCTGGTCTTCAGACTTGGACTGAAATTATTCCACCAACTTTCTTGGGCTTATAATTTGCAGATGAAAGACATGAGATTTCTGAGCCTGCAAAACAGTGTTGGCCAGTTTCTGGGAAGTCTCTCTCATTTCTCTCTCTCTCTCTCAACACACATACACATTTCAATATGGGGATTCCTGAGCAATTTTATTGAAAATGCATATTGTGGGGTAAGAATATGCATGGGTTTCAAACATTTTTTGCACCAAAATAAGTATATATATATATATTTTTTTTTTTTGGCAGGCAGAGTGGACAGTGAGAGAGAGAGAGACAGAGAGAAAGGTCTTCCTTTGCCCTTGGTTCACCCTCCAATGGCCGCCATGGCCGGCACGCTGCGGCCGGCGCACCGCGCTGATCCGAAGGCAGGAGCCAGGTACTTCTCCTAGTCTCCCATGGGGTGCAGGGCCCAAGCACTTGGGCCATCCTCCACTGCACTCCCGGGCCACAGCAGAGAGCTGGCCTGGAAGAGGGGCAACCGGGACAGAATCGGGCGCCCCGACCGGGACTAGAACCCAGTGTGCCGGTGCCACAAGGCAGAGGATTAACCTATTGAGCCGCGGCGCCGGCCATAAGTATATCTTTTAATTTCATTTTCCATGAATTGTTTGCAGTACCCTCATACACGCATGCACACATGCATTCAAACACACACACATACATATGTTAATCCTAATCGGTCCATTTCTCTGGAGCATCCTAAATAATACAGAGATCTGTCAACAGTTAACTTGAAGTATCTCTTTGAAATTTTTCACACTGTTGTTTCATGTGCAACCACGACTGGAACAGGTCTGGGCTCTCTCAGCTCTGTGCACTTGCTCGTCACATCTTGTGTCTTCTACTCAATGTGCCACATTCCTGTTCATCCTAAAGATTGTGTACTATGCTGTTTTGGTTCAGATTCATTTTTCCGATTCAAAGCACAGCACTCCCAGCCTATATGACTCTGACCAGTACTGCTTTGTCATTTCCTTTTTACTTAACCATGCACCCTTATTCTTTTCATTCCTTAAATCTTCAAATAGACTGGAAGCTTGGTAGCAAAATCCAATTGTCTTATTAAACCATTTTCCCTCTAATATCTAACCTAGCTCTCAGATATTTAATATTTTCTTATTCTAATTTGTTCTAAAACATAATTTTGTTAATATTCATGTTTTATTTTTCTGCCTTCCTTCAATTCTTTCTCTTAATTAAACCTACAACTCCTCAGTACTGTGGTTTGCTTACAGTGTGTACTCCAAGTGTTCTTGTGCTAGAAGCTTGTCGTCTGGGGTGACAGTGTCAAATTGATAGGACCTATAAGAGGTGAGGCCTATGGGGAGATGATTAGGTCAAAGGGGCTCCACCCTCATGATGAATAAGCTCAAGACTAGATCAGGTCTGGTGGGACTGGGGTGAATCCTTTGAGAATGGCTTGTCACAAAGAGAGGCCACCCAACATGCTTGGTCCCTTCTGCACTCAGCCAGTTCAGTTTCCACTTCTCTGCCAGATTGTAACACAGTGAGGAGGCCCTCACCAGGGAGACAGGGCTGTGCTGTTCAGACTCTCCATCCACTAGAATTGACAACCAAATAAACCTCCTTTCTTTAGGTTGGCCAGTGTCAGGTATTTGGTTATAGCAACAAAACACACTCTAAAAGATTCAATTCATAATCCAATCTGAAAATACTGAGAATACGGTAGAGTGCAGGTCAAGAAGACGAGTTTAGTCTTCAAGCCGTTATCATGCTTTGTGGCTGTGCCTAAGTCATTGTGTCCTCTTTTAGCCCACAGAAGAGTGTCATGTTAAGTGACACTTTTGAATAACATGACTTTTAGTTCTGAAATGCTGTATTGGTATGGGGATACTATAAAGGGCCTTAATATAGTTGACAACCAATTGTCAGGCACCTATGATCAGCAAGCTAGGCTGTATGAAACATAAAACATAGTTAGCAACACCAAACTATAATGTAAAATATATTGCTCCCTGAAGAGAAAAGATTATTACAAACTTTGGTTTATTTCTTTCTTTCACTGTTAATTCATTTGAAAAATATTCATTTATTGAGCATCTTCTCTGTGCCAGGAACTATGCTTGGAATACTGCATCTAGCAGTTTGCAGTTTAGTAGAGATAAGCATGTTAATGCATTTCCATAAAGCACAGTTAAGTGGGAGGATAAAGATTTACACAGAGTGTTGAATAAAGAAGTGTGGAAAAGAAGCACTTATCCCAGCTGCAAAGAAAGAGTCAGCAAAAGATTCCTGGAGGCAAGAATTCCTGAGCTCTCCAAGGATGAGAAATTGGCTAAACAAAGATTCACAGCCAGGGTAAAAGTGGGAAGTAAAGAATAAATTGTAAGTTTACGTAAGTCTACAATGCAAGGTAAGAAACAGTGAGAAATGAGCTTGGGAAGACAGGCAGGCGTTGATCAAAAGGGTGTTATGAATCATGCTAGTTGCCTTGGCTATTGCTCAGTACATGTTTAGGAACCAAGGGAGTGTTTTAAGCATAAGAGTGCCATGATCAGATGTGCTTCATAGGGAGAATGTTTTAGAACTGGGAAGGATGGTGTGGGGAAGGTCAAGATTGTTAACAGGGGTTTAGTTAGCAGGTTATTCCCATGGAGCAAACTTTATGGTTTCATATCCATATGCCTACATATGGACACAAAATAGCATAATTCTGCATCTTCCTGCTCCATCAACTTAAATACAATTAACTTTTTAAAAGATTTATTTATTTATTTGAGAGTCAGAGTTACAGAGAGAGAGAGAGAGAGAGAGAGAGAGAGAGAGAGAGAGTCTTCCATCTGTTGGTTCCACGCCAAAGCCAGGAGTCAGGAGCCAGGAGCTTCTTCCAGGTCTCCCGCATGTATGCAGGGGCCTAAGTACTTAGGCCATCCTCTGTTGCTTTTCTGGGGACATTTGCAAGAAGCTGGATCATAAGTGGAACAGCTAGGACTCAAATTGGTGTCCATATAGTGCAGGCAGCAATTTAACCCATATGCCACAACACCAGCCCCAAATACAATTAAATTTTAAAACTTGTTTGAGAAGCAGAGACAGAGAAAGAGAGGAAGGAAGGAAGGAAGGAAGGAAGGAAGGAAGGAAGGAAGGAAGGAAGGAAGGAAGGAAGGAACTCCCCAAATGCCTGCAACAGCCAGGGATAAAAAGGGCCAATCCTGGGGGCCAGGACTTCATTCCAGGTCTCCCTGTCCCATGTAAGTGCCAGGAACCCAATTACTTGAGCCATCACCACTGCCTCCCAGGATCCACCTTAGCTATTGCTTAGTTATTACTGGAGTCAGGAGCTGGAGCTGAGTATAGAGACCAAGTGTTCTAATGTTGCACATAAGAGTCTTAACTGGTATTTTACCTGATAGGCTAAATATGCTCCCACACACACACACAGTAAGACAGACAGAGTTTCACAAGGATTATGTCAAGAAGTCAACCTAAAATGTTGAGAACCAAGACAATTAGACAAAACATATTTTCAGGTACAATAGCTACCACAGTAGCAGCACACTTTATTGACGATAATGCTGGAAGTTAAATAGAGTTAATATCAAGAAGTGAGACATGGAAAGGAAAAGGCTCTCCCTCTCCTCTAAGCAGTCTAGATGGCAAATCAGTTGAGAATTGCCCTAGCACTGTAACATGTTGAAAAAAAGGCTTCAGGACTTAATCTCCAGAGCTTATGGCCCAGGGAGAAGACAGTAATGCCAAACACGAGCACTTGCTTTAAAAATGAAATAGCTGAGCCAGCTTCGTTGTACAGTGAGTCAGATAGTCAGATCTCTGCTTGTGACAGCAGCATCCCATATTTGAACACTGCTCTAAGTCCCAGCAGCTCCACTTCTGATTAAGCTCCCTGTTAATGTGCCTGGGAAAGCAGAGAATGATGATGCGTGTGCTTGGGCCCTGTTACCCCTCTAGAAGAACCGGACAGAGTTCTGGAACCCTGACTTCAGCCTGGCCTAGCCCCAGCCCAAGTTGTTATAGCCATTCAGGGAGTGAACCACTGGGTAGAAGATCTCTCTCTCTCTCTCTCTCTCTCTCTCTGCCTATCAAATAAATAAATCTAAAAAATAAAAATTTGAAAAACTGAGATGAAATTTCTTTTGTCAGTGGTAACACCTGTTGTTACTCTGGATGAAACACAATACTCCCTTCTCTGCACAGTGACAAAATGGTCCACAACTCCCACAAGTAGGGTATGTCATCCTCCTCGCTATAGTGAGGTGTACTTCCTGGCATCACAATCTCTTCTTCCCTCTCACATACCAATCCTAATTTTTTACTCTGTTCACCCTTCTTATTTTTGAGGGCCAAAACAGGCATTGAAAATTGGTAGGTTGAATGAGAGCTGTAAAACAAGTCCAAGGGTTAAGCTCACAGCATTTGCCTACGTGTAAAAACAACCTATCCAAGGCTTGGGTTCCATGAAAATACCCTCTGTGTCAGGGATTTGTATTAAATCAGTGCTCAGGTTCTTTCTTTGGACTTCTGAACAAGACATGGTTCTAACCCCTCCTGATCTGTTTGGAAGGAGGTAGTTATCTTCATTAAATTCTGTAGAATTTTCATAAAGCTTTTCTTAAAGGCAACTTTTCCCTGATGGGGTTCATGTTGTGAGTCAATTTTCTACATTGTCCAGACTACATGGGGCGCTCTGAAAATGTACAGAATTGGTAGCATTTATCTCTCCACGTAGCATATGGATCATGGCAAGGTCTTAAAATCCAGTTCAGAAATCCAATTTTGTATGTTTATTGTGTCACTTTGTTAGAATTTTCTTGAGCTGATTTTATACTTGAACTTAGTGTTCCAGTCACTGGTGCAGAGTAATTCCCACTTCTTGCTTTCCTCCCTGATCAGCCAAGTGGCAAAAAATGTTTCCCTATTGTGCTCTGACAATGCTTCTTCCCTGACTCAAATATCTGCAAAGACATCCTGCCTGGTTCTTTACTGCATTGTATCTTTTGACCTTCAAAGTCCAGTTTTCCTTGCTGCCACAATCACCCATGTTTTCGTGCCTCCTAGCCATAGACAATTTGTAGTAAATGTCAATGAGTGTTTATTAATCACTAACTACACTATTGATTAGGGAAAATGTGCAATGAGTAGTTCCTGGATAAGATGAATAAGATGCATAGGAATCCATTTTCTGGGACAGGGCTGAAGCATATGCAGTTTAGATAATCATATATAATTATATTATTCATAATTACAATTTACTTGCCTTATGAAGTAAAACATTTGTGGAGGGGACAATTATATCATGCTTAACTGAAAACAATACTTAAACTATTGTTCCTATTTTAGGAAACAGCTTTAATTTCTACCCTGCATGAGCTCCCTTGGCAACAACTGCTTAATAGCAACTAAATGAAATGGTGTGACTTTTTCACTTTATTTTTAATGGATAGATTTTCTGATGGACAAAAGATAGGAATCCAGAAGTAAACATTAGGAAAAGAAAAAAAAGTTCATTATATGTCTAATTTGTATATTCTTTCTCAAGGTGATATTTGGTTTTTAAGTTTCTATTTATTTTCATTTTATTTGTAAGGCAGAGAGACAAAGAGAATCTATCTGTTGGTTCACTCCCCAAATGTCCACAACAACCACGGATGGGCCAGGTGAAAGCCAAGTATCCCAGAACTCAGTCCATGTATCCTACCTATGTGGCAGGAATCCAAGTACTTGAACTGTCATCTGTTGTCTCTCAAGGTTCGCATTAGCAAGAAGGTGGATCCAAAGTAGAGGAGTGGGGACGGAAACCAGGCACTCCAATATGCGATGCAGCTGTTCCAAGTGGTGTCAACCATTGCATCAAATGCTGACCCTTAGATGATACTTCTTGTCCAAATTTTGCAAAGACATATTTTGATGTTGGGGTGGTACATGGCTAATATCTAACTCCAGGTTCTTATTGTTGACAGCACTTAATGTTAGTAAGACTGTTTTCATTCCTTTTCCTCCTAAATGAAAACATTGTTTTGGATCCAGATTCTGTGAAATTACATGTTCTTTTAAGTAATTTGTATCTAGTGAAGATGTTAGTGACTTCTGTCTAACAAGAAACATAAATTGAAAGGTTATAATTTTATTGCACAGTTTGCCTTTCCTGGTGGCCTCTACAAGCACTCTTGCTCTAGATGTCCCTGGAATGACTCTATCATCCCACTGGTTCCCTAGAGTTAAATACATCTTCTCTTGCTTTCTTTGTATTTGTATTAAACTTTTACTTGTAACTGTTGTAAACAGTGCTTGGACTGTTTTAGAGAGTTCTGCCTGGGCATCCAAATTCACTCACCTGCCAGAGACAACTTGGTGGGTCGTTGAACTGAAAGCAGTAATGGAATTTTCTTTTCTTCTGATGCTGTCTCCCCTTGCCTTCTCCCCTCTCCATTCTCCTCTCCTCTTACCGGTTAGAGGAAGGCTTTCAAAGGATGCTTGTGCCCCTACAGGGTTGTGCTGTATGTGCTCATCCATATAAGGTAATGAGGTACTCCTTTATTCACAAGGTGCAAAGAAATATGTCCCAAATTAGAAAAAGTATAGTGAGTGTGTTTGGTATAGAAGTTTTCAGGGAACTAAATTTTGTTTCTTTTGGAGCAAAATATCCATATATGATGAATCTAATAAAAACAAAGAAGTATTTGGAGTCTTATCAAGCTTACTCAGCTTTTGTGAGTTCACTAATGATACTTATTTTAAGCTTTGTGAATTGTTTTTTTGCCAAGTAAGACATTAATATCAAAGTAGAGTTCTGCTTTCCCTCTTTTAAAATGACAACCAGATTTGGAATATTTAGTCTGCTTTTAACAAGTAGACAGGAATGTTCACCATTTATCTTCCTTGCTATCTGCCCTGATAGACTTTCATTCCTATCATCAGCAAGTGGTTTCTACTTCACTCTCGTGCATGTGTGTGAAGGTTTTGCTAAAAGCTGCTCTCTGGGAACTGGGATTTTGTCAAAATGTGGCAGTCTCAGAGCTGCACAGAAAGATGATGCCAAATACTCTTACCCATTGGCACTTAAGTAGAGTCATTGGTACAGATTTTGGAGTTTAAAGTGACATAGTCAAGGCAACTACAACTAAATCAGGATCTCCAGGGCTCTTTTTAAGATCCAAGAGCAAAAGATACCAGGAAAGCAGAGTGTTGTCCCTACGGTCAGTAGTATAGGACATCAGTAGGATTTAACGAACTTCTGAGGGAAATCTAATTGTGGTTATTCACTTAAACAGTTTTAAATATTCCACAAAAGGAGGGAAAATATCCCTTCTCTTCTTGGTCTATCTTTAACCGCTGATTTAGTACCAGATAAATGATACATTGTTTGTGCAGTACTTTAGTCACCTCGACCCTCTGCATTCACAAACCACTCATCAATTTTTATAGCATTGTGTTTATTTGCATAAAATTAATAAAATCTATACTCTTCTTAAGTCAGGATATGGTTGTATAAACTGGTTATATAAGTATGTTTACGTACAATGTGATAGTTAATTTTATGCGTCAACTTGACAGGGTCATAGGTTGCCCTAATTAAACAATATTCCTGAGTATGTCAGAGAGAGTATTTCCAGATGAGATTAGCACATGAATTCACAGACTGTGGGTAAGCATAATATCCTCTACTGAGGGTCTGGATAGAACAAAAGGTAAAGAAGGAGGAATTTGTGTTCCTTTGTGTCTGTCTTACTGCTTGAGCTGGGACATCTCATGTCACTGTCTACTACCCTCAAACTGGGAGTTACAACATCAGGTACCTGGTTCTCAGGCTTTTGGACTCATACTGAGACCACCAGGTTTCCCAGGTCTCCAGTTTGCAGATGGAAGATCATAGGACTTCATGTTCTCTGTCATGGTAAGAGCCACTTACTGATAATAAGAGATAAATATACATATTTTAAGTAAGAGTTTTACACACACACACACACACACTATTATTTCTGTTTCTCTGCAGAACCCTGAGTAATATATTGGGATTGTCATGTTTGAGAACAAATCTCATTTAATCAGGTGCAACAAACCACCGTTGAGGAATAGGTGTTGTACTTCAAATGTGGAACTGGTGTCCAGACAACATCTCAAAGTGAGAGAAAGATTCACCAAAATGTTTTCACACTGTAGAAATTTTGTCCAGATACATTTCTTGAATTAATTTTCTACCCTTTTGTGATAGTGTGAATAGTGTCGTGTCCTCACCTCACATACAATGTTCATGTTCTAATCCCAAGACCCTAGAATGTGGCTAAAGAGTTCGGCAAATATGGTCAAGCAAAGAATCTTAAAATTAGGAGATAGTGCTAGATTTTGGGGGTATGCCAAGTGAGATCACAAGGGTACTTTTAAAAAGGATCCAGGAAGGGTCAGACAGAAGGTTAGGTGATGGCAGAGACAAAAAAGACTGAAAGATGCCACATTGCTCATTCTGATGACAGAGAAAAGGGTCTGCAAACAAAGGATTTCAGGAGACCTCCAACAGTTGGAGAAGGAAAAGGCAGTGATGTCCCTCCCCTGCAGTGTACAGAAAGAATCAGCCTGCTGACACCTCAAGTTTAGCTCAGTGAAGCCCTTGTCAGATGCCGGACTTCCACAACTAGAATATAGTAACTCTCATTGTTTTTAAACACAACATTCATGGTCATTCACTTAAACAGCAACTGGAAACTAATAAACCTCTGAATACAAGAGCAAATAAGAGCAACAAAAGGCATTTCTCAAAGAAGACAGGCTTTTGAAAATATCATCAGAGTCCTTTTGAAATTTCCATACAGAAATGTATTTTTGGCCCTTGTGGCTGCTTCAAACAGTAGGTCCATGTTTGCTGTCTATACTCAAAGAGGCTCATATGGTTCATTAACACCCTTGACTGCTCTCATGTAAATTAATCAGGTCCAAACACAATGACACCAGACTTTTACTAATACAAATACTCTTTAGAAATTATTTATGATACAACAGAAAACTGTTGAGAAAATTATCTAAAACTTCGAAATAAAACAGAAGAATGACTATTGCTTCACAGCCATATAACATCATCTATCAGGTCCATCCAAAGATGACTTAATTCTCTAGGGAATTATATTTCTGTTTGTTTTACTATTTTCTATTTAGGATCAAGACCATGAAATTACATGTTAACTTATAGATATTTTCTTCCAACAGAGATGCAAATAATTCATTTCTAGTATCAAAAATGGTGTCAAAGAGTTTGGCTTTATTGTCATTTAGGATGATAAACAGTTTTATTTCTGTCTCAACATGCTTGTTTCTGTTATTCTCTCCAGGTAAGCTGCATGACCACTGTTTTATCTAATTTTTCAGCAAACCACATTTGCTGTCCAGATGGTGTCATGACTAAAGATTTAAGTATATTTTTGGCATCTACTTACTTAATATTTGAGTGAAACTCATGTTGATAATTGTATGAAACTATATATTGACAAAATCTGTGTGGCATATATATGTGTATATATATATATATATATATATATATAATCTCATCTCTTGTTACAGCAGCCTTGTGATATTATAAACAAGATACCTTTCAACATAATCATAGCTAAGTCTAATTGTTACCAGGTTTCAAAGTTTGAGAATTCAGTCTGAGCGTGGTGTATCAGGAGTATTTGACTTTGGAATGAAATTATGTGGGTTTGAATTTTGACTCTACCTTTGATTTGCTGGGTACCCTGGGCAAACTCCTTCATGCTTCATTTGAAAAAAAATAATGCTGTCTTTATATAATTTGTGTAAAGATGCAAAGTGACAATAGTTCAAAGGATTAAACAGAGTACTGTCAAAGAGGAAGCTCAATACAAATCAGTCTCCTTAGTATCTTGAACAACCTAAGATTTTCTGAGTTCTCCTCACAGATACATGATTACTCAAAGTTCAGTTTGCAATGAACCGTTCTCTCTTTCAGAAGCTTCTTCATACTTCATGTCAGTGAAAAAAAACCAACTCCTTAAGAGCAAGTATACTAACATAGAGGCTGTCACATTTTAGAGGAGCACAACATCACTGGAGCACTAGTTTGAAGTGGGAGCCAAGGATGTGCATTTTTTTTAAACAAGCATTGCAGTTAGTTTTGATGAAAAAGTTATCAAAGTACACTCTAAGGACCACCTAAATGGGAATAAAACTTGTCAACTCCTAAAATGCTATGTTGATTATCTGATTCTAATTCCAAAGAAGTTTGCATGCTTATGATTCAGGGATCTATCTATCTATCTATCTAACTATCTGTCATCTATCTATTTATCTATCTATCATTTATCTGTAGGATATAATTGAAAAGTAAATGGTAGCACTGATAATAGTGTTACATAACTGGGAATCTGAGGTATGGATAGTATGGCCAGTGCAGCTTTCAGGAGAAGATGGAGATGGAACTTACCATTGAAGATAAATAGGATGTAAAAAATGTATTTTCTTAGGTCTCTTAATATGATACTGGGTGGATGAAACATTGTAATGCAGTTGAGCATGTACATATTGGATCTAGGTTATTTATAGAAATAATATAGATCACTTTGAGAGTATAGTTTTTAGTGTAGTGTAGGAAAGGAAGATTTAATGGATGCTTACAAAGACTCTTGCCCTAGAAAAACAGATTTGCTCCCCACATATCCTACTTGTTATAATTATTCCTTGGGGTCATGATGACTTCACAGGTCCTGCTCTGGCGATCTACATATCACTTCTTAGCATGAACCAAAACCAAGATGTTCTTTCCCCAGATCCCCTCAATGGAGCACTAGCCTGGTCATAATCAAGATTCCATTGCAGTCCAAAGCTCATACACTAGTATGGATCTGACAGAGTCTCAGAAGCATTAGGACTGTACCCATGTTTCAGAGATGACTGTAGCCCAGAAGTCCTAGAGGAATTTATACTGCTCTCTAGGTATTTCTTAGCACTACTACAGGGTAACAATCACAGTCATTATAATATAACTTACCTTTGGGTTCAGATTTCTCATTACAGCACTTCCCTAAAACAATATTTTAAACTGACTAGAGAATAAAAACACAATGCTGTGGTTGAAATGTGGCTTGAGATTTTCCCCCATAGGTTCATGTGCTGGAAGCTTGGTCTCCAGTGTGGCAGTGTGAGGTGGTAGAACATTTAAGGGGTAGGGCTCACAGGGGTATTGCACTTAAAAGGGATTAAGGGGATTGGCGCTGTGGTGTAGTGTGTCAAGCCTCCACCCATGGTGCCCCCCCGCCCCGGTTCAAGTTCTGGCTGTTCCACTTCTATTCCAATGCACCTTGGAAAGCAGTGGAAGATGGCCCAAGTGCTTGGGCCCCTGAACCCATGTGGGAGACCCAGCAGAAGCTCCTGGCTTCAGATTGGCCCAGATCCAGCAGTTGTGGCCATTCGGGGAGTGAACCAGTGAAAGGAAGATCTTTCTCTCGCTGCCTCTGCCTCTCTATAACTGCCTTTCAATTAAATAAGTAAATATTTTTTAAAAAAAGGATTGAGATGATTTTCATAGGGTGAGTTAGTTCTCATGACACTGGCTTGGTATAAAAAGAGCAAGCTTGGTCCCTGACTCTCTCCGGCTTCCTGCCTTACCGTGTGATCTCTTCTGCATATGCTTGTGCATTGTGGTGCCATCTGCCATGAGACACTCACTACAGGCCGGTCAGGTGGGGCTGTCAGACCTTGGACTTTCAGTCTCCAAGACCGTGAGCTAAAGAAACCTTTTTATTCATTACCGATCTCAGGTCTTTTGTGAAACAGACCGACAGGTGCCTCTCCAAAACACTTTAGGACTATTCTCTGCTGTCCTACCCACCCCCATCTATACTCATGTTCCACCCCAATGTACATGAACTTCCTGTTTCAACATGTGGATGCCTTCTCAGATTCTGTGCCCCTTCATAATTCATGAATTTACATTTAGTACTCCCTCTACATGAATTTTCTTCACTTCAACAGGTTTTCTTTAAACTTGTTTATTAATAGAATGCAAACCTCCCAAGGACAGGAATCGATATCAGTTTTGTACACTGATCTATCCTAGCCAACAACAATCGTCCCTGGCACCTACTAAGTGTTTCTAATTTCTTGTTGAATGAGTGAAAGAATTGATCAAGAGAAATTCAAATGTTAGCTCTTCTCTAAAGCTGTTCTGAATCCTTTCAAACAGAAGGTATAGCTTTTGCCTCTGGGTTTAAATAGTGTTTTATCAATGTTCTCGGGTACATATCACAGCAGTCTTGTACTAAAGTTTGTTGTGTGTGTATTTCCCCCTAGGTTATGGTTTCCTTAAAGTTAGGTGTGTTGTGTATTCATCTTTTACCTGCATGGCTCAGCATTCCTTTTGCACCTGACAACACTATATGCATAGGTTATGCCTACTAATTAAACTGAATTTCTAAGATCTTCCAAAAATGACATGTAATACTATAACTTTGGAAGAGGCAACAATGACATACATTGATGAGAATTATTTTGAAACAACATGAGCTCTTCTCTGTTAAACCTTCCAACGTCAGGAAATATTTGATTCTACATAGATCACGGTGTGACAACATTTTTCCCAAACTTAGTTTCCTTTAACTTTGGATACCCTGCAAATATTGAGACCTCTATGACTATGGGGAAATCATTTCGCTCCATAAAACTTCTGTGTCTTCTTCTATAACATGAAGATATCAGACAGTACAATCTCCAAGAGTCTACCATCCCATTCCTTCCTCTATCTGGCTTGGAAATTTGCCCGAATTCCCAACAAGTGCTTACACCAGCACCTGCTGCCTGAATGTAGCACATGGCAGTCTAGGAGTCCATCCTAACACTAACAGCTAAAACTGTATGTTCAAAAGTTAAACCGGCACCACGGCTCACTAGGCTAATCCTCTGCCTGCAGCGCTGGCATCCCAAGTTCTAGTCCCAGTTGGGGCGCCAGATTCTGTCCTGGTGGCTCCTTTTCCAGTCCAGATCTCTTCTGTGGTCTGGGAAGGCAGTGGAGGATGGCCCAGGTTCTTGGGCCCTGCATCCGCATGGGAGACCAGGAGGAAGCACCAGGCTCCTGGCTTCAGATCAGCGCAGCACGCCGGCCATAGCAGCCATTTGGGGGGGTGAACCAACGGAAAAAGGAAGACCTTTTTCTCTGTCTCTCTCTCTCACTGTCTAACTCTGCCTGTCCAAAAAAAAAAAAAAAAAAAAAAAAAAAAAAAAAAAAAAAGTTAAACCAGAAAAATAACCAAGCTGAAGTGGAACTTCTAGTTCTGTAGTGAATCTACCAGAGCATGATGGTTAGAACTATGTCGGCTGGCGCCGCGGCTCACTAGGCTAATCCTCCGCCTTGCGGCGCCGGAACACTGGGTTCTAGTCCCAGTCGGGGCACCGGATTCTGTCCCGGTTGCCCCCCTTCCAGGCCAGCTCTCTGCTGTGGCCAGGGAGTGCAGTGGAGGATGGCCCAAGTCCTTGGGCCCTGCACCCCATGGGAGACCAGGATAAAGCACTTGGCTCCTGCCATCAGATCAGCGCGGTGCGCCGGCTGCAGCGCGCCAGCCGCGGCGGCCATTGGAGGGTGAACCAACGGCAAAAGGAAGACCTTTCTCTCTGTCTCTCTCTCTCTCTCACTGTCCACTCTGCCTGTCAAAAAAAAAAAAAAAAAAAAAATTGAAAAAAAAAAAAAAAACCAAAAAACTATGTCTATCATGGAAAGAAGTCCCCTCTTTGCTAATTCCGTTGCTTTCAAGTTCAAGAATCCTGTTGAACTAATTTCTGAGGGATACAGCACTCCCATGTCCATCAAAAAAATCCACTTAGTTTTCTATATATATATTCTTTAAGTTGTAGGGGTCTTTTATCACTTTGGCAGGTTCTCACAGTTTAAGTCTCAAGTGCTCAAATACTTACAACTTCTTAACTAACCCTTGGCAGTTATGCCCATCAGAGCAAAAAGGAGAAAAATAGGACCTGCCTACAGCAATATCAGGATATTTTGGTAGAACTGCTGAGCAAGGCTTTCAGTTTTGTTTTTCTAACATCACATTAAGCAATACTATTTCAACCCAAATACTTTTCAGAATTTAATTCCTTAGGATGAGGATTTTGAGGTTTAAATTCACTCAGCCTCTCAAAGAACTTTCAGTCAAGTGAAGAAAAGAGTGAAATAAATTATGTGGCATTTCAAGAAACTGCCTCAGAACTACAAAGGACTTCATTAGGCTCTGGCTATTTGACTTAATGATGTTTTAAAACAATATTCACAAATTGTGGGTGAGAAAAAAGTCACTTGGTGCCATACTTCAAAGATGCTGCTTTTGCAATTGCTTCAAAAGGGAAGCCACAAACATTCTTCTGCCTAGTGCAGAATAATTAAGTTAGAATGGTAAAAGTCAATTGTTTCAATATCATTACAGTTCAGTTGAATCATGTTAATTATAATAGGTCAGGATTGTTCTCATTTAGATCAGCTTAGTTTCATTCTTTCTCTCTCTGTGTGAAGCAAAATTTACTCTCAGCTATCATTGAACAAAATCTTCTAAAATAAGAAAAACCAATTATCAAAGATGGGCTTCCCAGATCTCTAATTAGCAATCTACTTTGAATGTATATTAATGAAAGCATACCTCCAATTTAATTTTTAATAATATTATTACTATGGTATTAAAAATACATAAAACCTCTTCCTGAGAGGGGAATACACCACACCATTTCTGCAACAGTAGAAGTGTTGCTGCCACATGGCACCCAGAATGCAGCAAGCAAACTTGGTTCTTTGTTGGTATTGAGCGTCTTTTTGCTTTTCACTTGTTAAACTTGGTATTCTATGAAGTATTAAGCCTTTTTACTGTAATGCATTTTTTAAATATGTTATATCAAAAATTGAAAAAAAAAGAAGGGAGAAGGGAAGAGGTTTAGGGGGTAGGAAAGGAAAGGAAGGAGGAAGGGAATATCATTGTATTCTTAAAATTGTATTGTATCTAAAAATCACATTCAATTTCTTAAACACTCATTTAAAATTGAAAAAATCTCCAACATAAAAGAAGACTTATCTTTCAATAATACAGTTGCAGAAAGCCAGTTTCTTTGTCCTGTGTCACATTTGCAGCACCAACGTCAAAGCCCTTTAAATTCCTGCCTGAACTAAGGAAGGCTGAGCAATTAGGACTGAATGGGAATAACTTTGGAAGCAGTGTTTGATAGGGAATATTGAATCAGAAATCAACAAAATGATGCTCTGGAAAGTCACATGTGTTTCACTATCTGATCTGATAGGTCTTTCACCCAGTCGCCATCAACCTCAGAGTTACTCTGGAGCCCTGACCTTACAGCAGCTTCTGGAAAGGAGTGTTATCAGAAACTGTTTGTAAAGCACCAGATTCCAATTATTAAGACAGGCTGCTGACTTACTTGTAAGGATAAACTCACTGAGCACAGGTAATAAAAAAATCATGTTACATCTGTCGTTGGCATTTTGCTTAACATTTAAAAAATTACGTATCAACAGAGATATCGAGTGTGGCACCAAATTCAAATATTTTTCCTCTGCATCATTAATGCATGTCAGGCCAAAGTGCATGCAAAGGAGCCTTTGGGGCTGGCATCCTATAGGCCGGTTTTGAACATTTGCCACAACTTATTTGTTTTAGAATATGCTTATTCAAAGTCTGTTTATTCTTTATTGCCTCAGGCTCATCTGCATTTGCACTTCTTTTTCATTTGACTGTGATATTTGGCTTGATTCCACCTAAACTCATTAATCACTAAATTCCAGTTTATCATATTTACCCTCCTTGGAAGCCTTGGGGTAAGTTGGTAACACCTCACCTCCACAAAATTGCTCTTCAGATTTCATCTTCGGTGTATGCTCCTCTAAGAAGACTTTTTTACACCTTAAAGGTAGGATTAGATATTCTTCCTAGAGTTCCCATAGTGCCCTATAATTACCGCCTTTAATGTATCTATGGCTATGTATAGGTGTGATTGTTTACATGTCTGTCTCTCCTGTATAATTATTCATTCATTGAGGGTAAACTATTAATGACTCATGAACTTTGTACTCAATATTCTTTTTGTGCCACTTGCTGAGTCTTTCAGTTACACATGCTGAACAGAAGTGTCTGTAATGGAGACAGGGTAGTATGGGAAAAAGAAGCATGGATTTTGATTTTTCACAACTCATATTCAAATTCTACCTTCATCTTTACCAGTTAACAAATTGATCAAAGCAACTGGGTTCTATTTTCATCATTTGTCAAGTGGGAATATAAAGGCCTATCTTTTTTTTTTTTAAAGATTTATTTATTTATTTGAAAGGCAGAGTTACAGAGGGGAAATGAGGCAAAGGAGGAGAGAGAGAGAGAGAAGTCTTCCATCTGCTGGTTCACTCGCCAAATGGCCATCACAGCCAGGGCTGGACCAGACCAGGAGCCAGGAGCTTCATCTGGGTTTCCCATGTGGGTGCAGGGGTCCAAGCATTTGGGCTATCTTCTGTTGTGTTCTCAGGTGCATTAGCCATAAGCTAGATTGGAAGAAAAGCATCTGGGACTCTATCCTGTGCCCATATGGGATGCTGGTGCTCCAGGTAGTGGCTTAACCTGCTGTGCCACAGTGCCGGTCCCTAAAAAGACCTATCTTGCAAAAATGTGGTGAGGATGAGAGATAAAATATTCTTTATATCCAAGCGCTCCTTAAAGTTTTTCACTAAGTGTAGTGCTTGGATTCAGTCTGTCTTTATAGCTGCCATGTTAACTGTAAAGTAAAACCCCTTGTAATGCCATGAATATGTTAGTAAAAATCATATGATTTGAGAATCTACTTGTCAATTAATTCAGTATGTATCGATCTTCATGTGTACTACCTTGGATGTTGGTAGGGGCCCTGATGATAATAGTAGGCCAGCAGGTAGAAGCAAGTATGAGCTCTGAAGTCCTCAAATGTTGGATATTATCTGAGATACAGCAGGTATGCTTCCTTTGAGTGGACTTTTTCTTGCAACAAATTACTAGGTGATTTCATACAGCAGTTTTAATGGGACCAGGGAAGACACATGTGAAAGTGTTACAGTATGGCAACAATAAAATCAGAATTGAAATCCAACCAGTTTGCTGAAAGAAATGTCTTGTTCCCATCATGGCCCTTCTTAAACTCCCTGGAAACAGAGGACATGCTCTATGTTTTGAGGTCAAGCACCGGGTTATAGTTGCTTCCAGAGAGCTCGTTACATATTTGCATCCTCTTGAGGACAACCTGCCTTTTCTGAATGGAAATCTCCCTTGTAGTTTATTCTGAGACTGGGATGCCAGCAGTTTGCTTTGGATGAGAAAGAACTGTGAAACAGGAACCTTTTCGCGTATTCCAGATGCAAGACTAGGGCCAGAATATGGCAGTGTTCTGGGTAAACACATTGCGGTTGAGGCTGAGACAGCAGTATGTATTTACCTGCTTCTTTACTCTCAGCCTAACTGACTTAAATGGTATAAAAGTGAAATATATATCCCCCCTCCAATTGTTACAGCAAATCATTTAAAATTCCAAGTTTCTTCCTTGGTACTATAGGACTAGAAGCATTAAGGTACACTGACTAAATGCAATCTAAAATAATTTAGCCAACAATGTGCTAAGATTTCAAAATCAGCATATGAAATTATCTGTACCTTCATGTTTATTCCAGCTCAGTTCACAATAGCTAAGATATGGAACCAATACAGATATCCATCAACCAATGACTGGATAAAGAAAATGTGGTATATATACACTATGGAATACTATCCAGCTGTAAAAATGGGTGAAATCCTGTCTTTCACAACAAAATGGATGGAACTGGAAACAATTATACCTAGTGAGATAAGCCAGTCCCCAAAAGACAAATATCATATATTTTCCCTGATCTGTGGTAATTAATAGAGTACAAAGAATGTAATGCGTATGAACAAAATTGACATTTTGAGATTCGATTATTGTTTACAGTTCTTGTCTCTACTGTTGAGGAACAGT
Organism: Lepus europaeus; assembly: GCF_033115175.1. NCBI lineage: Eukaryota > Metazoa > Chordata > Mammalia > Lagomorpha > Leporidae > Lepus > Lepus europaeus. Next base: position 16,024,557 of record NC_084828.1, on the reverse strand, counting down.
GCCTTTATCTTTTTTCTTCTTATTCTTCACTGAATTCTTAGTGAAAGATGAAGCTTATAATTATAAAATAAAGTGCAAGTTTGTCATTGTAAAATTAAAAGAAAGAATAAGAAAGGAAGGAGAAGGGAGAGTAGAGAGGGAATGGTGGGAAGTATCACTATGCTCCTAAATCTGTATATATGAAAAAGCCATAAATTCTATAGGAGGTGATCAATTAGTATTGATTTTCCCAGGACCATCTGAGTTTTAAAACAAACTAAACATCTCATGTCCCAGGCAAACAGGTAAAATTGGTCACACGAAATCCAGGATAAATCAAGTATAAAATCATCCTTTTTCTCTACTAAATAGCCTCAAGGTATCAGTAAAGAGGTCCTAACTTCTGACTCAGTAAAACACGGTGTCCTACAATATAGCTGCGTCATTAACTCTGCTCTTGGGAGGCCCCCAGGATCCTTGTGCTGGAGAAGATCAAAGGGACTATTAATTCCTAAAATTTGTGGGCCATTTAAATACTGGTAAATCAAATTCAGCATTCAGTTTTATAAGAATACTTTCTATTCAAGGAACCCTATAGCAAAGCTTTCTTAAAAGTAACTATTATTGGGGCTGGCATTGGGGCGCAGCCAGTTAAGCTGAGATCTGTGATGCCAGCATCCCATATGAGCACCTGTTCCTGTCCTGGCTGCTGCATTTCCAATCCAGCTGCCTGCTAATACACCTGGGAAAGCAGCAGAAGTTTCCCAGAGTCCTTAGCTTCTGCCACTCATGCGGGATGGAGTTCCAAGTTTCTGACTCCTGGCTTTGGTCTGGCCCAGGCCTGGCCATTGTAGCCATTTGGGGAGTGAGCCATCAGATGGAAGATATCTCTCTCTCTCTCTCTCACTCTGTGTGTGTGTGTATGTGTATGTGTGTGTGTTTTTCTCTCTCTCTCTCTGTATCTCTCTCTGTCTTTCACTCTCTCTGTAACTCTGCTTGTCAAATCATTTTTCAAAAACATTATTGCTTGTGGTTTTGAAACATTGAGTTGCTATTATGGTGTTGTTTAAGTTGGGAGCCCTCTATGTTGGAATGCATACTCTGGAGTTCAACCTAAGTGATTGGAATCAGCCTTTAACCCATCCTGCCTGTGGCAGTTTCTTTTGGTGCCCACTGAGTCACGTCCACCAGCCTGGTGCACTTGTGCCTGAACTACGTGGAGTGTTGGCTGCCTTGGGCTTCCAAGTACCTGCTACCCCTGAGATGCCTGAGAGATTGCACCCCAAACTCCCAGGTAATGATGGCCTATAGACAATGAATGGGAGTATTGGGGGTATGTTAGTCTCCTAGGGATATCATGCATGAAAAGGAGATATTCATCTCCAAAATGTGCCCTGTGGGATAAGGCCAAGGCTGAAGTTCTCCTGGTTTCTACTCTGTCCTATCCAAATTCTCACTCCATTAGTGATTTCTCCTGTGAGCACTTCCTCAAAAAAATCACTTGCACAAGATTCCCCATCTTAGGCAAACCTATCTCTATTACATATCTTATTATAATATATGAATCCATAATTTACAAAGACTATTTAAAATATGCAAGTTTGCTACCATTTATTAAGCCACTAATGCTGATAATTGCAATGTCTTCAAGACAATATGAAAACTTTCCATAAGGTCGTAGAGAGAGAGGGAGCCACAAACTAACTTATTGACTGTCTACTAGGTTACATGTCATCTTATTTAATCATGGCCAAGGTCTTGCAAATTAGTCAGTCTTCCACCTCTTCTTTTAATTGGTAGGCCACTGACTCTCAGGTGGGTCAATAGGGCACATTCATTAAGAGGGAACCCAGGCAGGCGGAACTTTCATTTCAAATACTGTGCTCATTTTTTAAAAATTTAATTATTTTAAAATTAATAATTAAAAAATACTTTTTGTGCTTATTTTTAAAAATTTTACTCTTTTATCTTCATGTCTCTCTCTCTCTTTCTAAAGATTTACTTATTTATTTGAAAGTCAGAGTTACAGAGAGAGAGAGAGATCTTCCATGCACTTGTTCACTCCTAGATGGTCACGATGGCCAGTGCTGGGCCAGGCCAAATCCTGGAGCCAGAAGCTTCTTCTGGGTCTCCCAGGAGGGTAGCAGGAGCCCAAACACCTGAGCCATCGCCTAATGCTTTTCTCAGGCCATCAGCAGGGAGGTGGAATGGAAGTGAAGCAGCTAGGACATGAACTGGTGCTCATATGGGATGCCGGTGGTGCAGGCAGTTTCCCAGCTATGCCGTGACACCAGCCCCCACATCTCCCTCTTTTTATCTTTAGCTCCTCAACATATATAATCCCAGCCCAAAACTGATGAAGTATTATTTCACTGATAACCAATAACATTAGAAATAGTCAAAATGAAAATGGTAGAACTTGAGTATTTATAAACTACAATGTTTTAAAAATTCACATGTGAAGCAATTAAAATAGCATGAACAATAAATCACTTATACAATTTAGTTGGTAAATTTAATCCCATGTAAGAATCAACATATTATACATTAAAGTCCAATGTGTGAGTTCTTTAAAGCTAAATGTATGCAGAACAATTGTTTAATGCAGAGGTAAACTTTCATGGGGAAAATTTCATTTATTGTGGATTTTTTTAGTGTCTTGTTCACACATCTTGTGGCTAAAAAGTGAAGATTCTATGGGTAACTGCAATCTTTGCCTGTTTTGTTTTTTCAGAGTGTGTAATGATGCTCTGATTCCATTTCTAATAATAGCAAGATGAAATAAAACTCTGTAAATCACTGAATAGAGAAAATTTAGTCAAGGTTCATAATCTGGCCAACAGTTTGTCACATTTTCCAATCTTCATTACTTCTATAAAACGAAAACCCTAGCAATTATTGGAGTTGTATTAAAATATTTAGAAGTGACTATAGTCATCACATATATTGATTCACAAAAAGATTTGTTTATCAGTTCCTCACTCTGAAGAAATTTAAACACAAATACCGTCATTCCTTGATTAAATCTTTTTTGGATCATAAATCATTACTGCAGTACTTAAGTCTAGATTATTTTGATAATTAGATAATGTTATTAGCAGCCTGTTTGCCATTGGCCTAGAATATTTAATTTAAAATGGTGCAGTATATTTAAAAAGGAAGAAAAAGAGACTACCTTAAAATGCATTACTTTTACTCTTATTTACCATGCCATATCAGCCTGAAAGATATATTTACCATGGGATCAATAAAAGGAAGGAATGAGTAGAAAATATCTAACATTTGTACCCAAAAGGTCAGCTCAAGTTATTTGTGTCAAGACCTGAATTTCTGAGGCCAAATTTAGGATTATCTATTTACACAAAAGCCCACAATGAAACTTTTTATCTCTGTTTCTCTTTATGTTGCACATAAAGGAAATCAGTATTCAAGTACTACTTTCAAGTTGTAATTAGTGTGAAGTTCAAATCACTGGTTTGTAGTTTCAGTAGGGTAGACAACGAAAGCCCTGGCTGAGGGCTGAGCTTATCTGGCCCACATAGGACCATGAAGGAAAGGCAGGAGCGTGGCAATACCGCTGGCTCTCCTCTTCCACAACACCCACTCCACTCATCTGCTCATAACCCTGACTTTCCTGCTGTTCTGAACATTGGGGAAGAAAAACATCGTTTAATCTAGGCCTTTCTTCTTCCCTTCCTACTACTTCCTGTTTCTCAGCATGAATTCATAGCTTCTCTGTACTGTTGTTAGATCTTCACTGAGTGTGCCCGTTGGTGGGCAAGAGTCCACACTTATTTTGCCCTAGGCGTATTGATGTCTCTTTGAGTATCTTCCATATTGTGGACACTTATGAAGCTTTACTTTTGAATAATAATGCAATCTAAAGGATTTATATATCTTATTATAGGTTAGTGATGAATTATATAGGAAGTAGAAGATGGGCACCATAATTCAACTCCATCTTGATACCTAAGAGGCACTATTTCCCAAACTGGCAAGAGACTATCTGTGAGAAGTAACTGATTTTTAGAGATTTTGTCAGGCTATTTAGTGCACTCTAAGTGGTGCGAATCTCTGGCCTACAGTTTTTTTTTAATCCTCAGCACTGCATAGAAGCTCCTTGGTAATCTGTCTTGGCTATCATCTACCACTTTACCTCCTACATAATTTATGCAGTCACTATCCAGTACACATGCCCTTCCCCCAAATTCTGTCTGCCATTGTAACTCTGAGAAGGTTTTGAAAGAAACTCAGGTAGAAGAAAACAATCCTCCAGGTGACAGCTCCCACCCCACCAAAACTTAAAGGTACCGGGGCTGGCGCCGTGGCTCACTTGGTTAATCCTCCACCTGCGGCACCAGCATCCCGTATGGGTGCCAGGTTCTAGTCCTGGTTGCTCCTCTTCCAGCCGTGCTCTCTGCTGTGGCCCAGGAGGGCAGTGGAGGATGACCCAAGTACTTGGGCCCCTGTACCCACTTGGGAGACCAGGAAGAAGCACCTGGCTCCTGGCTTCAGATCGGTGCAGTGCCAGCCGTTGCGGCCATTTGGGGAGTGAACCAACGGAAGGAAGACCTTTCTCTCTGTCTCTCTTTCTCTCACTGTCTATAACTCTACCTGTCAAATATAAAAACAAACAAACAAAAAACTTACAGGTACCTTTCACCAACAGTGCAGCCCAGAGTAGGATACGTGTTTGCTTTCATGCCTAAGTTCACCTTGGACTCTGATCTTCTTGGAATCAGGGATCATGGCTGAGTTCCCTTAAAAATGTCGAGCACATATATATCTTACACAGTATTGATTGCAGGATGAATATTGCAGAGTCACCTTGGCAAGTGGTATGTGGGAAACTTTGTCCCTTTATTAAATGGTTCTGTTCTGGAACAGTGTTGAATATGAGTGATGTTACAGATTGAGTTGTGTCTCATCTCTCCAAATTCCTTTATTGAAACTAACCCTACCATGAATGTAAGTGTATTTGGAGATAGGGCCTTTTAAAAGGTAAGGTCAGAAAAGGAGAATAGGACCCTGATATGACCAAGGTCTGTAGGAAGAAGACATAGCAGGGATGCACTCACAAATACAAGGCCATGTGAGGGCACAGCAAGAAAGCAGTTCCTGAAACAAAGGGAAGAGACATTCAGAGAAATCAAACCTGCTGACACCTTAATATTGCGCTGCTGGCTTTAAAGACCTTGAGAAGCTATGTCTGTTGCTTAGGCCACACAGTCTGTAGAAGTTGGTTATGGCTGCCTGAGCAAACTAATACAGGTGATGTGGTTGACATACATTTATCCATTTTTTTCCCTGCTATTGAGCATTGTGACTGTCTTCATCCTAACTAATTATTTTGATTTCTATCCTACTGAGAAAGTAGAAGCAACAAGTTTCCACCACCATATTCACTGACCCAATCGTCAGCACCCATGCTTATATTTTCTGACTTCTTGTCTGTTAGTAGGAATGAACTGTAGACAATCCTAATCATGTTAGCAGGCTCCTATTTTCCCACCTACCCAAAGACGTTGCTCCAGCAGCTTTTTTCTCTTTCTTTCATTATTGATTTGTCATAGGTCATTTCAATCAGCTTACAGATATGCTGTGATACCTCTCGTCTTTGGATTCCTGTGAACTACCAGAAGCAAGTGAAGAGGTGTCAACAGATTCTTCCTCACAACCCTTGGAGAAACCAGTCTTGCTGACCTCTTGAGCTCCTATTTGTAGCTGCTAGAACTGTGAGACAAAAATATCTCTGTTCCTTAAACCACTTGGTGTGTGGTATTTTGTTTTTGTAGCCCCTAGGAAATAAACATACCACTTGAAGCATTGGTATGATCCTAATTTTTTTCTTGTCCAATAGCTTCTTAAGCTTCTTAATGCTCTCAAATACTTGATTTTGCAGTAACTGAAAAAAGTGTTCACCTTTACCCAACTTTGAGTTTTGCCATTTGTTTCCCTTTTCTAATCAGAACCTGAGCTATCTTAGAAAAGTGAGGGTTTGGGGCCTGAGCGTTAGCACACAGATTTAAGCCAACACCTGCAATGCTGACATTCCATATTGAAGAGCCAGTTCAAGTCCTGACTGATCTATTTATGATCCAGCTCCCTGCTAATGCACCTGTGAAAGCAGTGGATCACAGTGCAAATTCTTGGGTCCCTGCAATCATGTGGGATACTTGGATGGAATTCCTGGCTCTTGGCTTCATCTTGGCCCAGTCCCAGCCATTGTGGATATTTGATTAGCAAACCAGCAGATGGAAGATCTCTTTCTTTCTCTGTCTCTCCCTCACTCCCCTCCCCTCATCTTACTCTGTCTTACAAATAAATAAAAATAAATCCTGAAAAGTATGAGTCACGGGTTAACTCGACATTCCACCTGCCTTTTAGTTAAGCAGTTAAGTAAGAGTAGTTTTCCCCGAGCAGGACCTCTGACTCATATAAGAAACTATCCACCAGCCATCCCTGATGCGAGGCAGACTGGGAGAACTTTGATTCTGTCCTCTAGTCCCTTCATCCTCTGCACAATTTCCTTTCATTTGCATGTCTATGATTTTGTTGTTCTATTGATAATTTCAATTTAACACACTCTGGGGTTGGACAAAGAGCTCACGATGTGACAGGCTTCGCATTCTCTAAGATGTCCTTGCCTCATTTCTGTCATACACCCTAGTGAACTATTCCAGGTTGTTCTTCGAGCCTGTGTACTCTTTGCTAGCAGGAGCCACAGTCTTCTATGCATTGACCACAAGGTAAGCACATGAAACGAGTTCATTCATAGTGCAGAGAAACTTTACACTCTAGTGTTCCAAAACTGTGAGCTGAGCAAATAGGGCACTGTTTGCAACCATGTGGGTTTTGAATATATCCAGATAAATTTGATCATCATGCTTTTATCAACTATGTCAGTGGACTGCACACAGGGATATGACTTTTTTTCTGAAGGTTTATATATTTATTTGAAAGGCAGAATTAGAGATGGGAGGGGAGAGAGAGAGAGAGAGAGAGAGAGAGAGAGAGAGAGAGAGATCTTCCATTTGCTGGTTCTCTTTCCAGATGGACACAATAGCTAGGACTCAGCCAGGTTGAAAACAGGAGCCTCGAGCTCTACCAGGTCTCCATGTGGGTGGCAGAGGACCAAGAACTTGGGTCATCTTCTGCTGCTTTTCCAGATGCATTTGTTTGATTCAAAGCAGAGTAATCAAGACTCAAATTAGCACTGTTATGGGATAGCAGGGTCTCAGGCAACAGCTAATCCACAGTACCACCACACCAACTCAGGCAGTGTGAACTTATCACTCTGTATACAAAGTTCCTGGGTTGTCTGATATGAAGCTACTCATAAAGCTGGTGAGATTATTAGGGTGGAAAACTAGCTGACTAGCCTCCCTTCAACTTTCTGGAACATTTGCTGTAAGAACAACTTTTGTAGAATTTTGAGATTACTCACATGCAGAATTGATGTGACTTGTCCAAAATCACAATAGGAACAAGATGAGACTGGATGATATCTTGACTCCTAAGTCTTAAGTGGAGTATGATGTGTGCAAATATGTGTGGGCACATGGATATGTATGAGAGGCACAGTGCCCTATCAAATGTTATGAGAAGTTGTGATAGAAATGTATATGTGAATGTACAAGATTAAATTTCCTTCTTTAAATGGGTCAGTGTAACCCCAGAATATGAGCCAAACACTCAGATTTAACAAAGTAAAAGAGTGTTCATGGATATTCTTTATGTGCTAAAAAAAAATCTGGATTCAAATTTTGTTAGAACCTTTGACCTTTTTAAACCATGGCAATTTTAGACTGTTGAGTTGTGGATGCTAATACTCAGTGGCCAGAGTGTGAATGGAAAGTTTCAGCTTTCCTTTTGTGTATATTGCAAACAGAGTTTTTATTACCAGAGCAGTTTTTGACAGCTTTCTAATTTTTGCTAATTGATTCATATACTCTGGTCTTCATCTTATTGATTGATATCATCTTTTTTTGCATGTGCATCAGTAAGCATATGGTATCTAGCCTGAGAATTCTGAAGCAAAATCATTTATCATAAAAAAATCCAGTGTATATATTTTAATATGGATCTTTAACAGAGGGTCTCCCTTTCTGCCATGACAGCCTGAAGAATGCTTCCCATTAGCAATTTGCAGTGTTTGAAAAAAATGTTGCAGATTTAAATGGCTATTGACACATATTCAGAAGTTTTGCAGCCATAAAATAGCTTATTCTAAAACTTATGGCTCAAATTCAAAGGAAAAATCAGAGTTATATGTTGAAATATTTTAAGAGCAGAAAATATGGTTTAAATGAAACACCTTTGATTGTGAACAAGGTTACTTGTTAATTCTCTAGCATATTTTACCAAATCTAATGTTAACCATGTTACTTTCTATCTAAACTTTTTGTATTATAGTTACTTATATATTATGTGTCTTTGCACAATAACTATGTATCAAATTAGCTGTTCATATTAGCAAATACTTTACTCATTTTTAAATTTTATTGCATGCATTTAATAGACTTCCCAAATACTTATGGAACATAAAATTGAATAAATTAGCACTGCTCAAAGTTACCTACTTTTAAGTAGTTAGTAAATGGTTGGGAGAAGTTGTCAAGACCTAGGAAATTAGGATCTACTTCCTACTGGCCATCACACTAAGGAAAGGCCATGAGATTACAATGCTGAAGAAAGAAATATCTCCACCTTATTCCACATATAATTCCTCTCTCCTCTCTCCCTGGGAATATTTGGACAAACACACTTTACAATCTGCAAGTCAAAGAGAAGAAATCTTGATCTGCCTAAGGTCATGGGGCCTATGGTTGTGGTATCAAGGACAGTCAGACTTGTCATCCCCAAACCAGCTCTTATACCTTAATCTAATTCTAAGGAGATGTGTCTTGGATTTTTGAAGGCTTTCCAAGTTTAGGAATTGCCTGTTGGCCTTTGGATGTGTAAACGAGTAGTAACACCTTTAATCACTTATTGACTCAGTTATTAATACAATCATTAACAAGCTTTCACTTTGTGAACACTTTAAAACAGAATTACTATGAGTAAGATCAGGAGGTCAACGCACTATTGGGGAATTTGGTGTGAAGAAAAGAGAGAAAGTGTTTTATATATTTCCAACATTTGTCTATACTTGGCCTTGACTCCTTGACTTAGCACGTGTGGTTCATTGTGCTGTTATTTCTTCTGCTTTTAATTAAAGGAGGCTCAGTCTATGTCTATTGTATAAACACAGCCCTGATGGACTAACTGCACAATTACTGTCTTACTCAGGTCCCAAGATTAAGATATAATGACAAATATCTGAAATTCACCCTCTGTCTAAGCATGTAATTTATGTCCAGTCACCCTCAATTTTAAGCCAGTTCTCAGAAAAGCTATTTAAAAACAAATCTGAAATATACATAATAATGGTGATGAAAATAAACATTAAGCAAAGGAAGAAATAATAAACATAACCTTTATACCACATAACTTCCTAGTATGTCAGCTATTTCAGGAACTGAAATGATGCATTTATCATATTCTCATCTGTTCAATATATAATTATTTTAACTATTATGTGTGTTGTTTATAACCCATTATCTTGCAATAACAGCTTACATGGATCACTGCATAATTTTAAAATATAATGGCTTTTCTTGCCAATATTTGATTTCCAAACTAAAGCTGCTGACTTTAACCATATCTATGCCACACACTCTGGGTAAATTAATTTTTATTTCCTAAGGATTTATCATAGAATATGCACCTGGATTTTCTTTTACATAAGCTAGTTTCCTTTGCTTTGGTTCATATGATAGTTTGTTTTCCAAAATGGAATAAATTGGCTCCTTTAATACAAATCAACTAAATGGCAGGATCACAAATCTGACATTCACACAGGTGAAGTGGGTGGGAATAAGGTACTTGTCCAATTATCCAAATGATGAGACTGATAAAACCTAGAAGTTAGATCATTTGATCTTGAATTACTCAAATTACTTTGATCATATTAATGAGAATATTTCCCTTGCTTGGTGGGTGTTTATATTTATTGCTAATCCATGTCATTTATGAATGAAGATAAAAAATGGATACCACATGCATATCTTGCTCTATGTTTATAACCTGTGTGTATGTGTGTGTATGTGTGTGTGTCCTAACTCCTGATGTGATGGCATGAGGAGCCAAGGTCTCCTAACTAAATTAAGATAGGGTCATGAAGGTGGATTCTCCCTGATGGAATTAATGTCCTTAAGTGACATTATAGAAAAAGGAAGAGAAAGCAGAACTCCTTGCAAAGTGGGAAGAAGGCCCTCACCAAAACTCAACTATTATGGCAATTGGATTACAAGTTGTCAGTCTCTGGAACTTTGAGACATATGTGTTTGTCATTTAGGCCACCCAGCCTGATGGAGTTAGATATCGTATTTAAGGAAACATTTATAGTCACCCCTTGCTATCCATGGTTTGATTTCAGGACCTGTGCAGGTATTCAAATCTGAAGATACTCAAATCCATTGTATAAAATGCCATTATATTTGCATATAACCAATGCAACCCTCCCATATACTTTAAATAACGTCTGCATTACTTCTAATACCTAGTACAATGTAAGTAAGTGCTATATGAATAGTTATTATACTGAATTGTTTAGGGAATAATGCCAAGGGAAAATGTCTGTACACTTTCAGTGCAGAGCAATTTTTTCAAACCTTTTCAGTTCATGGTTTGCTGAGTCCACAGGTGCAGAACTCATGGATATGGAGAGCTGACTATATTTAGTCACAAAGATTTATTGAGTAGTCACTGCATGCAGGAAGTGAATGAGGCACAGGGTTAATTAAGTGGATATGACAGTGCTCATTTCCAAGAAATGTAGAGTATACTGGGGAGATAGGCACATAGCATATAAACAGTGCAATGATATAAGTACAATGGTAAAATTATGCACAGCATATTTTTGGAACATTAAGGAAAGGATAAGTGTGTGTGTGTGTGTGTGTGTTATTTGGAAAAGTCCTTCTGGAAAAATGTGATGACTGAGCTGAGCTGTTTGAGGCTGTCAGAAGAAGCAGTGACAGAAATGGGCAGTTCCAGCAGTGGGGAAATGATGGGCAGCAGCCAAGGAAAACAGTAAGGAAAAGGCAGAAGACCTCAGCTCAGGATTTTGGAGTAAGAGTGAATGTAAAAAGACTTTCTAAATGAGCTGTTGGACATGCAGGATGCTCACACCTGCCAGATTCAATTTTCTCCAGTAAGTGGGAAGTAAGCTTAGAATAAGGGTACTTGATGTTGAATTGTTGGTTGGTGAAAGTGATAACGATGTAGCATAATTGCCTGGAAAAATGGAAAAGATAAGCAGACATAGGCAAGTAAAGGGTCCTGAGGGGACTTTGAGAGCCTTACTACTTTTGGATACCACAGATTTGAAATTGGTCAAACTGCAAGGTTATGTGACTTATTTAGCTCCATCCTTGCCTCCTGCATAAAAGGGAAGAGGAAGGATATTGTAATTTATTCTAGCAGTAGGATTTTCTTAGGTGGATGTGGCGTGGAAAGGAGGTAGGAGGGAATTAAAGGTATTGGGGAAAGAGTAAACACGTGACCAACAAGGGGTCTAGATAATTTTTTAAAAAATTTGAAAGACAGATTTAGAGAGAGAGAGAGAGAGAGAGAGAGAGAGAGAAAGAGAGAGAGAGAGAGATCTTCCATGGGCTGGTTCATTCCCCAATTGGCTGCAATGACTGAATGGGGCTAGGCCAAAGCCAGGAGCCAGGAGCTTCATCTGGGTCTCTCAAGTGGGTACAGGGACCCTGGAACCCTCACCATCCTCTGCTGCTTTCCCAGGTGCATTAGCGAGGAGCTGGCCTGGAAGAGGAGCAGCTGGGAATCCAAGCAGCACCCATATTGGATGCCATTGCTGCAGGCCATGGTTTTAACCCACTGTGCCACAGTGCTGGCCCCAAGTCTAGATAATTTTGGGAAGAGGGAGAAGCCAAGCAGAGGTAGATAAAATGGGGTACAAATAGAAGGTTTCCATGAAGCAACAGAAAAAATAGAGCATGGATAAGGAAGTGAACAAGCTGGAAGTGTTGCAAAACTGTAGAAATATCTTGTGGATCAATTGGACAATAGATTAATGTGGTAGGTAGAATTCTATGAGCCCTAGGGACCCATTTTCTTCCTTTGAGTATGAGTGGAATCCGAGAATATGATGGGCATCTTTCTATTTTTTAAATTTTGTATTTATTTTTATTTTATGTGAAACGTAGGGAGACAGAGACAGACAGAAAGATTTTTAATCTGCTGATTCATTCCCCAAATGCCCACAACTTCCAGGAGCCCAGCCAAAGTCAAGAGCCTGGTACTCGATCTGGTTCTTCCATGTAGGTAATGGGGACACAAACACTTCAATCATCATGTGCTGCCTCCAAGGTCATGCACTAACAGGCAAGCACCTGGAATCAGAAGTGGAGCTAGGACTCATACCCAGGTACACCATGATGTAGGTGTCAACAGGCATCATAAACGCTGCACCAAATGCCCACTCATCATTCCATTGATTAGTCTGTTATATGGCAAAGGTGAAAGAGTTTTTGCATATGCAGCTAGGGGGTCTTTAATCAGTTGACTTTGAGTGGGTTGACAATCAGGATAAACTTTTAAAAGGGGCTTGGAAGACAGTGACTTGATTTCTTCTGGTCTTTTAGAAGCTGCTATGAGATTTACTGCTGCAAGAAATGAATTTTTCCAATAACCATGTGGACTTAGAAGAGCACCTTGAGCCTCAGATGAGACTGCAGTAACCCCCACCAGCAAATGCTTTCCCAGATTCCAATTTACAGAAACTATGAGAAGGTAAATGTGTGCTGTTTTAAGATTCATAGTTTGTTTTATTTTATACAGAAAGGGGACACTATCATACTAAGCAAACCTGAAAATGTACATGAACCATCAGTTCTACTTCTAGGTGCATGGTCTAGAACTTGTTGTCCTTATGGACAGGTTGCTTGTGTACCCCCAATCCATGTATATACATTAAAACCCTAACTCCTGATGTGATGGCATGAGAGTCAGGGACTACTAATTAGATTGAGATAAGGTCATGCTGGTGGATTTCCCATGAAGGAATTAGCGTCCTTATAGGGAAAGGAAGAGAATGTAGAATTCCTTGCAAAGCAGGAAGAAGGCCCTCACCAAAACTCAACCATGATGGCACGTTGGTTTCAACTTGTCAGTCTTTGGAACTTTGAGTAGTATATATTTGCAATTTAAGCCATCCAGCCAATAGTATTCTGTTATATTTTGTTAATGTTATTTATTATTGAACAGCGTGACAGTGATGCTCTGGAGCAAGTCTCAGATTTGTGCGTAAGAGACTATTACATAGATCTTAGCCAAGCTATCAATTCATAGGCATTGGATATGTACACTGACTTATATTTAATGTACAGGTAGCTCCCTCTACTTGGATCCTTTACTCCCTTGATATTTGTACGCCCTGCTCCTGTTTACTTTTAGAGATTTATTTACTAAGTTTTCACATTTTCAGGGGACAGGTGTTTGGTGCAGTAGTGAAAATACTACTTAGGGTGTCAGGATTCCATATCAGAGTGCATAGGTGTGAGCTGCATCTCCACTTCCAACCCCAACTTCCTGTGAGTGAAACTCTTGGAGGCAGCATGTGATGGCTTCAGTACTTGGGTCCTTGCCACCCACATGAGAAACCTGGATTGTGTTCCAGGTTCCTAACTGAAACGGGCCAGTCCTGACTTTAGCAGGGTTTGGGGGAACAAACCAGCTTGGACTCTCTCTCTCTGTCTTTAAAATTAAATTAAATTAAATTAAAATTTAGCATTACATTAAAGACATATTTTAGGTACCCTGTATAATAAAGCAATGCTCATTTCTCCTTCAAGGACTGCTGCCTTTTCTGAGCTTTGTTTTATTAATGATTCTTGTCATTTGAAATATTATATTTCCTTTAATATAAGTCTGATTATCCTGAGAGTATAAGTTCCCTGGAAGTAAGGACTCTGGCACACTATTGATTTTTTTTTGTCTGACTAGTATCAACAACTCTACATGCTCAGTAAATATTTATTTAATGGATGGATTATAGAATACTCTATTCTAGTTATAATGAATAAACTAGATAAATAATAGATATGAATCAAATTAGATATATTTAAACATTTAGAATTATGTGGAAAGGTAAATTACGGAATGAAATATACACACACATGCACACACACAACAATTTAGATATATTAATCAATTTTTAATTACTTTAACAAAAATACCTAAGAGAAGCTACTTAGGAAAGAAGAAGTTTTATTTCAATTTACAGTTTTAGAGGTTTACAGTCCAAAATCGGCAGCCCCATTAGTTTAGGTTTCTAGTGAGTCTGGAAGGTGGCCAATCACATGGCAATCCAGAAACAGAGACTTGGAGTGCTCTTGGGTGATTTGACCAACACTCTCTGTAGAATTATTTTTTGAGAGCAAACTCTTAGTGACATAAAAACCTCTCAGATACCATAATCAGGTCAAGTCTTTATCTTTAATCCATCTACCATTAACATTAATACATTAACAGTTAATGTAAGACTTTGGGGCTTAAAAATTTGCATGGATTAGGGACCCAAATCCTATTCAAAACACAATATGTGCACACACACACATTAAGAAACAAAGAAAGATAGATATAAATATATACTCACATATATGTATTCTCACATAAAACATACATACCCACATTTTCCTCCAGGTATGTATGTATCTATATCTATAGATATATAGATATTCACTTAGCCAAATTAAACACACATGTGCATGAGAACAGACTCACACATGAAAGACTATTACAGAGACTAAATCCTTTAATCAATATGGAGTTTAGAACCACGACATCAGTAGTGAAATGGGAGGCTGAGGTTAACTGACATGTGTCCTTGATGCGCTATTATATATACAAATGTTAATTTAGATCATATAAACCAAGGAGAGCTTGACAGAACCTCCCACTCTATGCCACCATCCCCCTTCTACCTTTCTTTTTCTTTCTTTTTTTTTCTTTAATTATTATTACAGGCAGAGTGGAAAGTGAGAGAGAGAGAGAGAGACAGAGAGGAAGGTCTTCCTTTTTGCCGTTGGTTCACCCTCCAATGGCCGCTGCGGCCAGTGCATCGTGCTGATCCAAAGCCAGCAGCCAGGTGCTTCTCCTGGTCTCCCATGCGGGTGCAGGGCCCAAGGACTTAGGCCATCCTCCACTGCACTCCCAGGCCACAGCAGAGAGCTGGCCTGGAAGAGGGGCAACCGGGACAGAATCCGGCGCCCTGACCAGGACTAGAACCCGGTGTGCCGGTGCCGCAAGGTGGAGGATTAGCCTATTGAGCCGTGGCGCCAGCCCCACTTCTACCTTTCTGTTGTTCACCTAGCCACTGACTGAACATTTCAGGAACAGGTAACATAATCCCTTAGTTATTGCTATGAATTGAATTGATAGTGCTTCCTCAAAAATTCATATTGCAACTAAATTTATAATGCAAGAGTAGTTTCAGGTACATGCACTGGAAAATAATTATTGTTCTTATAAAAGGGCTGAGGGCTGGTGGCTGGCATTGTTGTGTAGCAGGTTAAGCCACCGCCTGTAATGCTGGCATTCGATATGGGTGCTGATTCATGTCTTGGCTGTTCTACTTCCAATCCAGCTCCCTGCTAATATGCCTGGGAAAGGCAGAAGATGGCCCAAGCACTTGGGCACCTGCACCCACATGGGGAATCCAGATGAAGCTACTGGCCCCTGGCTTCAGCCTGGCCTAGCCATGGCTGTTGCAGCCATTTGGGGAGTGGGCCAGCAATGGAAGACCCCTTTCTCCAACTCTGACATTCAAATAAATACAAATAAAATATTTTTAAAAATCTTTAAAAAAAAAAAAAAAGGGCTGAGAGAACTTCAACCTTCAAGATGCTTTTTTCCTTCTACTCTTCTACCATGTGTGAATGCCAGAGCCTTGACCCTGGATTTCCTAGGCTCTAGGACTGTAAGAAATACATGTCTGCTCCTTATAAATTATTTCATCTCAAGCGTTTTGTGATAGTGTAGCACAAATGAGCTAAGACAATATGATTTATTAAAAAGTGTAATCCATGAAAGTTGAGGTACAGATCTCTTTTCAGTGTCTGCAGATGCATAGAAAATTGAGAAAAGAGCTGGAAAAACTCAGCTTTCCTAAATCTAAGAGGGCCCTGGGATAAGTGGTGTTCTTGTACCTGGAATACAAGCCGTCAAGCTGAAGAATGAGGCGTCAGAATGCAGTTACTTTTCAATAGGTGTGGAATCAGAAATAGAAATGGGAGCTTTTTAAAAGAGTAGCTATTTAACTTGAGTTTCTTGCCAGATTCACTGTCATCTAATTAATCCAAGGGACAGCTTGTCCTGGCAATCAAAATCAAATGGCATGCAATACTACTTGGTAGAATCACAGTGGGATAAAATTATGTCAGGGCTTATGTTTCTCTGAGGACTTCAATTTTTTTTCAATAATGTAATATTTCACCCTTATTCCATAAAAAACAAACCAATCAACAAAAATACTTCCTACTGACGTACTAAGTAAAATTCCAATAAATATAAAACATGTATAGGTACTTCAGTGAAGAATTTTCTCTTTTACTGTTTAGTTGTTTTAAAGCTTGAATTTAAATATTAGGCTCTCATAGCCAAATTTATAATCTTCATTCCATCAAAATAGAACCAATCATTTATAATTTTGTAAGCAAAATAGTGGCAAAAAGATATGCATGTTTTATATAGCTCTCAGTGACATTTCATATACATTGACTTTGGAAATAATTTTTCATTCCTAGGCAGTGAATTTATTTTGGAGCAGATGAATTCAGACTCTTTATATAGTTTGAAATTAAGTATTAGTTCAGAAAAAAATTTATTCAGCATTTGCTGGATTTTAACTTCCAGGGTTCTACTCCATAAGCAACTTTTGAAAGACTGCCATGTATAGGCATAGAACTCTGAGGACAGCAGGATAAATTGACTTTATCCTTTCCCCAGGAAAGATCTTACAGGATGAGAATGAAGCATGCTAAGTGCTAATATATTGATACACTCGAGCTATGGGGTCTAATGGAGGACCCACCCCACCCCCAAATAGAGGTTTGGAAGAGGTTTGCCAGAGAAAATGAGTTCAGAATGAGGTAGCACAAGAGAAAAATGGGAGGCAGGGTTTTCTAGGCTGAAATCAATATGACAAAAAGGGTATTGTTTATTAGATCTTGTTCAGAAAAAGAGAAATCCACCTGTCTCCACAGGAAACAGGAAACCACAGCAGGTTTGCATTTCTAGATTTTAGACTTCCTACTGTGCCTTTTTGTATATCATTTTGACTGTATGTGGACAACGGTTATTAAATGGTTGAGACTTGGGACATGGAGCCTGTAAGAGGCTGTGATAGCAATCCAGGTGAGAAATGATTGGGGCAGTAGGCAAGGTAGGATGCTAAAGAATATCCAGGACACACAGTTTACCGGACAACTAATCCAGTGAGGGTGCTGATCAGATCGGGAAGTCTTACACAACACGTAGAAGTCTGGTATGAGTGGCTTACTCTATTTTACTGTAATGTTTTGACCCAGGAATCAATACAGTGGATATCAGTATTGAAGAGTATGTAGAGACACATTCCCAAGCTCCCAATACAGGGATACAAAGGAAATGTTTCCCAGAAATTGTTCTAGACAAAACTATGAGATGATAGACGTGATTGCTGAAGAGGTTTCTCTGGAGACAGCAATTGTGCCTCTATGAGTCTGCAATCTCTGGAATGCCACTTTCTAACCCTATTTCTGGTGAGTGGGACTTTCATGGGGCCCTTCAAGGAAATTTGCAACAGTTCATTGTACCTGGTACACCCGAGACCAGTCGCTGTTTGAAATGTGAGAAAGCCAAGGTGAGTCACAAACTGATTAGCTTAAGTCAATGGTTCTTAATTATTCTTTTCTGTTCTCAGACTTATTAAAACTAAACTAACCCATAGATCTATCATCCCCATAAAATACAGACACATTTGTAAGCAGCCTCAGAGGCCTGAAAAACATCCTGGGCTCCTTTAAACTCATATCAAGACTGCCTGAATTGAGTTTTAATATAGAAAACTGCATTAAAATGAAAAGGAATTCCAGTACAGTGAACCACAGAGTATAATGGCAGCAGAGTGATTCTCAAGTGATACAAAAGGGTTGATACAAAAGGATTGGGCAAGAAATTTCTGGTTGACCAGATATTTGCTGCATCATGATTCAAGGCTCTCCCAGAATTTTTGTGGGAATATACTGAATCAAAGTCAACAGGATTGTTTGGAGGGGTCAGGAGGCCATCAACAAAAAAAGATGAGATGTACTGCTGGGTGGCAAGAGTCTGAGGAAGCTCTCATTGAAGTAGGAATCCATTCGTCTGAGTCAGAAATGTCCACTGAGATGGTCCAACAGGAACACAGAGTTTGAGAAGGGTTTCAAGAAAAAGAAGGTTGCTTCCAAAACTTCTCCAAGGCCACCAGGGACATCAGATAGCACAGAGCAGCCCACTCAATTAAAGCTGGTCTTCTTTGTTTTGTTATGTTTTATTTTTAGCCTGGTAGAAGGTACAGTAGCCAAGAAGATTAGAGTAAAAATGGATAAGGAAAGAAAAAAGAGGGAAAGCCGCAATGGCTCCTCATTTTACCAGGGTCTTCCTGAAGCCTATGCTCACAAAGGGAGAAATTTGATGTTAAATCAAGTGGGACTTTTGATTAATAACTTAGACAAGATATTTGAATCACTAAATTGAGGTCATGCTTCAACATAAAAGGGCTCTAGAACTGTCATTACCTTAAGTAAACATAAAAGTCATGGAATCTGCCCAAATTTTTACTGAATAATTTTAAAGGTGAAGTGGAAAAAAAATAAAGTTGGCTCTGTTGTCTGCATAGCTGTGCTTGTTTGGTATATCAATTGCATTGTTATTCATTGATGGAGCCTATTTTAGCAATAATAGATTTAACAGATAAAATAATGGATTCTATTAGGGAACGTTTTATATGGGGGTGGGAGCAGGACATCTAAGTGGACATTCTCAGCGAGAAGGTGACCAGAGGTATTTAAACTGAGGGGAAAGTTAGGACTGTGCTCAAAGAAAGATGTGTATCCTCTTGAAAATTTCCCTTTCCCTTCTAGCTCTTTATGAGTAATAACAACTTCTAAATAAATTTATGTCCAATTCCTTCCTCAGTAATCTTTGTAGATTTAGCTGTTTCAATCAAACTACACATAGTTACCAAGATAAACTGTCTGAAGCGTCATTGTGTCCCTGCTTCAAGAACAGTGACTTCCCATCAATTAACAATTAAATTTGAATTTCTCAATTCAGCAGGTTATTTCCAATAATTTTCCGTATCTAATTGTCTTTCTGACCATTTCTACATGGAGCCTCTTGATTGTGGTCCAACAGTATTGCCTATGCTTGGATTATACTCTGTGGTTCACTGTACTGGAATTCCTTTTCATTTTAATGAAGTTTTCTACATTAAAACTCAATTCAGGCAGTCTTGATATGGGTTTAAAGGAGCCCAGAATGTTTTTTAGGCCTCTGAGGCTGCTTACAAATGTGTCTGTATTTTATGGGGATGATGGATCTATGGGTTAGTTTAGTTTTAGTAAGTCTGAGAACAGAATAGAATAATTAAGAACCACTGACTTAAGCTCAAATCTCTAATTCCCTGTTCTGCACCCAGTTTCCTGCTCTTCCCAGCACCTGTAATTAAGGACCCTCTTTCTCTAAGATGACCTATGTCTTTGCCCCCAGCACTGCTGCTCCCCCTCACTGTCCAGTAGCCTATTGGAACTTAGTGAGGGTTCACAGTAACTTTGACCACAGACAGGAAACACTTCTGTTTCCTGAGCTTCCATATTCAGATACCATCTCCCTGTGTGACCTGAGACACTGTTTGCCACATTTTCTGTTTGCTCACCCTGTGGTCTGAATATTTGCTTACCCTCAAATTTTACATGTTTAAATCATAACCTCCAAGGTGATGTTTTTAAGAGGTGGGACCTTTGATAGTGATTGGCCCTTATCAATCGGGTCCCTCACCCCAGCCACCATATGAGATTAGACACGATATATAAACAAGGACATACATCCCTACCAGACACTGAATATACTGGCACTGAGTCCCAGAACTATGAGCAATGCATTCCTGTAGTTTGTAAACCACTCAATGGATGGTATTTTGTTATGGCAGCCTGAAAGGACTAAGACGTTTGGCCTGGTTGATTCTCACCCTTCCTGAACAGTTAGGTGTGTGGTCTATGACAGAAAGTGCCTCACTCCCTGCCATCAATGCACTTGTCATCCTAAGGGCTCTGTGCCTCTCTCCACAGAATTCCTGATTTCCCACTGCTAGGTCCTGCCTTCCTTTTTGCAAACAACTACACTTCATCCTAGACTTCGTTAATAATGAGTTGATACCTGTAACAGTAACAGCATGCATGCTTGGCAATATATTCAATGTTTTCTACGTGTTGCCTCCTTTCTCTTGATGGCCACCTAACATGGTGTGCATTTTTAATAGAACCTTCCATTTGATGGTAACAGCCCTTTCTGAACAACCCCCACATGAAAAATACTTTTAAAGACTATCTGTGTCTGCAATCCTACAAACACTAGGAGTGGGCATTTTAATATCCATGTTATAGAAGACAGTACTGAAAAAAAAAAAAGAAACAATATGATGAAACTGATTTCATAGATAGTAAACTATGATTAAACCCCAAGACTTGGCTTCTAGCACTGGAGCTAAATAGTTAGGTCTATTCCTATGACCCTGACTCTTTTACCTAACAGATCCTCTGGCCTTGGTGTTCAGGCCTAGTTCCAGCTCTGAATCTACCTTATTGAATTTTTTCTGGATGCAATATTTGTGTACTGAGGCTGGCATTGCGGCAGTGACACCAGCATCCCATTGCATGTAACACCAGCATCCCGTATGAGCACCAGTACAAGTCCCAGCGTCTCCACTTCTAATCCAGCTCCCTGCTAATGCACTTGGGAAAGCAGAAGAGGATGGCCCTAATCCTTTGGCCCCTGCACCCCAATGCTGAGATGGGAGACTCAGATGAAACTCTTGGCTCCTGGCTTCAGCCTGGCTCAGCCCCAGCTGTTGTGGCTATTTTGGGAGTGAACCAACAAATGGAAGATCTTTCTCTGTCTCTCCTTCTCTTTTGCTGTAACTATGCCTTTCAAGTAAAGAAATAAAGGGCCGTGGCTCAACAGGCTAATCCTCCGCCATGAGGCGCCGGCACACCGGGTTCTAGTCCCGGTCGGGGTGCCAGATTCTGTCCCGGTTGCCCCTCTTCCAGGCCAGCTCTCTGCTGTGCCCCAGAGTGCAGTGGAGGATGGCCCAAGTGCTTGGGCCCTGCACTCCATGGGAGACCAGGATAAGCACCTGGCTCTTGCCTTCGGATCAGCGCGGTGTGCCGGCTACAGCACGCCAGCCACGGCGGCCATTGGAGGGTGAACCAACGGCAAAGGAAGACTTTTCTCTGTCTCTCTCTCTCTCACTGTCCACTCTGCCTGTCAAAAATAAAAAAAAAATTCAAGTAAAGAAATAAAATCTTTAAACAAATAGATAAACAACCTTTACAAAATTTGTGTACTGTGTCCCATAGGTATTTACATTTGCTTATAGGTTGTAAGTTGTAAGTATGTGTTCTCCAGTTACATTGCTCACTTATTTATTCATTAATTAATTCATTCACTTGTTTGGCATCTATTTTTGGATTGATATTCTGCACTGAGCATTGTCTAAGAATGAAAATATCAAGACTGAAAAAGCACAGCTTGGAATATATCATAAAAATGACTGCAATGGAGAGAAAAAGCCTGCATTTGTGAGTCAAGACCAGCTGCTAGTATCTAGTGCTTGTGTTAGACATAAAGGATAACCCGAAGAGGACAGTATTTCAATCAGAGGTGAGATAATATGATAGAAGCCTATGGCACATTCAGGAAGCCACAGAGGATTTAGTAAGAGCTGGGGACAGGGCAGGAGATGAGAGAGATGGCACAGAAGACAAGATCACTAGAGATTGTACGGTGTAGGTTTTATCCTGTGGCATAGGAAAGGTTCAAATGAAGTCTGATATTCTTCGAAAATATGGAATTTATACTAGTTGAAGGTAGAAAATAAATCTTCTATATTTTAGGGGGTATCCATTACATAAACCATATCTTCTACTTTTGGGAGGAAACATCCCTTATGAGACATGTTAATATTATCTAAAAGGTATAGTCCCAGTAATATATTTTGAATGGAAATTCTTAAGTCCTAGTATGAATTTGTTTAGTAAATGTTCCGAAGAACTGACACTACAATGTGCTCCATGAAGTTTAAAGGTTTTTTAAAAAATTCTTCTCTCCTTTCTAGACAGCTCTAAAAGTTGAAAGATGATCAGCTTGCGAGACAGTTCTGAAAGTCTTACTGTTTCTGAATAGCATGTGGAGTTAACAAGGATTAGAGCACATACAGCCACCTCTGCTCAAGAAGTTCACCTCCTGTAATGAATTTGATCTTCATCCCATAAATTCCATCTGCTGACCTGCTCCTTTATATTATTTCTGATTCTAGCTTTGGAACTCCGTCAGAAAGTCAGAATTACTAAAAGAAAGGGTCAGGGGAAATTTTAGGATCAAATGTCTTGTTTCATGTTTACTAATAAAACCAGAAACCTGCATAGTATTTTAAGTTATGTGCTCTTATAAATAAACATCTGTGTTTTATCTTTTGCATGTCTTAATTTGTCTCAGAATTCCCTCCGTGCCAGCTGGGGCATTGCTCTTGTTTACACTGTCCCCCTTATCATCTTCTCTGTGGGTAGCCACATCCTGCCAGAGGTAGCATATGGCATGGTGACTCAGGGGACAAAAGAGAAGGTGAGCGCAATGGTGATAAAGGATTCTGCTGTATCCCCTCACACCCTTCCCTTCACTCACAACCAAGGAGCTTGAAAGAATGGGAGATTTGCTTTCGGGGGTGAACGGACACAAAATACTTTCTTGCTTGCAATGTGATCCCTCACCTTGGAGCTCATTATTTCTTTAAACATGCCTAAATGTGGCTTGGTAATTCCACCTTCTCATGCAACTTAAGTACAAGCAAAAATGTGCTTGGGGTGCTCCCAGTGTTTGATCTCAAGCTTTCATGTGGCTTTTGCTTCTCCTTGCACTGGTAGGAGATAAAAGGAAACCAGCTGTTTTCTTGTTAAAGATCAAGGTAATCAGGATGGTGATTCAGGACATAACCATCATAACTGTGGGAAGAGGAGGAGACCGTATGCTGACTTGCTATTAGGCACAGTATGTGAGATTTCTGGATCCGTCAGAAAGGGCATTTCATTTCATGCCTATTTGTGATTTCTTTGTTGTTGTTGTTGTTGCCAATTTTAAATTCCAGCACCATCCTCAGTGAATTGAATAAGGCTGTCAATAGTGATATAGTCCAATGGTGAGATAATATTAATATTTCTGATTCTGACTACATTCCTGCACTATTCTTCAAGAATAACAGCTTTCCTCTTTATATACACAATAATGCAGTGATGTAGATGGTGTTATTCCTATTTTGCGGATGAAAAAACTGAGATCCATGGAGTTTAAGCAACTTGTCCAAGTTATATTTCTTATAAATTTTGGTGGGACTGAGTTATAAACTCAAGCAGCCACCATCAGAACTAGGATGAGATTAAGAGTGGTGCCTATATGCCACATAATTTAAGGAAGAACGCTTTCTAGGTCTTGTGTATATGCAGGGTTTGTACCTGTGAATGAGTGCTTTCTTAAATCATGTTCTACCAAAAGGCTTCCATAACCTAAGTAGCTCCTATCAAGAGCCTTGGGTGATCATTGATGTCATATATAAGAGTGTTTGTTATTTGTTAAATAAACAAAAAGAGTCACTGTGCACTAACCATGCAGGACCTCTGTCCACAGAGTTGTATCATGAGACTTAATAGTAAACCTTGTTCTCAAGAATCACTTCCTCTTAGTGTATTAAATGGAGGACATTATTATGTCTCATAAGTTATAGTTATATCTAAGAGCTCACAAAAGAGGCATTATTCCTGGGTTCTTCTTAAAAGAAAATTTCAAAAAGAAAAGAAGGGGGAGGAAGGAAGGGAAAAGAGGAAGGGAAAAAGCAGCCCTTGTCTAGATTGTTGAGGAAAAGTTCTCTTAGTTTTTTAATTCCGTTCTTTCTTTTTTATTTCTTTCTGTTTCTTTTTCTTTCTTGGACCAAACAGGAGAGGGAGGAGGAAGAGTAGGGGAAGTGGGTAGAAGGGTGGATGTGGTGGAAAGAATTACTATGTTCCTAATGTTATATTTATGAGATACATAAAAATGAAGAAAGTAAATCACATCCTATCCCCAGTCTTTGGAGTCCAGGTGCTTAATCTGGGCATGGATCAGAGGAAGCATTCACTAACGAAGTAGAGTACACAGCTCTTGAGAGGATCTATAGTTGCCAAACAGACCAGCAGAGATAGAAGTTAATACTGGTATCTTTCCTTAGGATGTCTCCTTTGATCTTGGTTTTGTGTTCTTCTTTTGTAATATGCTTCCAGGCATTGTTCTCTGTTATAGCTTTGTCTTACTCCATCCTTCTCCATTACAAGGAGGGAAGAATGCACTCCTCATTTGAAAGATCTCTGCATCTCATACAGAAAATACTAGAGCTGTGTCACAGAACTTGATGAGCAGTCAATCAGACCTGGGCACTCCTAAGGACCCAATTCCATATTGTCAAGTCCAGACACATCCTGAGGTGAAAACTGAAGTCAAAGATAATCTAAGAGAACATATCTATAAGGAATCTCAGGATCTCAGAGTAGAATCTTATGAAGGGATGTCAAACTGTTTCAGAGAATAGGACAAGGTGGGTATAGCCAAGGATCCCAGGGCATTAGTGAACTCCCCTCTTCCAAACACTCTGTCCTCTTAAAAATATTTTAGTGCATTGAGTAGGTTTTGAATAGGACTAGACTTTTCTTGTTAGGTGAAAGAAAACAAACTAAGCATTCTAGAAAGAAAAAGAGGTTGCTTTGTTCAGTCTTATCCAGCCAGAGGCAAAAAAGGCCACTGGAATGGTGGGCTAACAGGTGGGAATACCCTTCAGTGATGGACCAACCATCCCACTACCCAGCGAACCATGGAATAAGCCCTCATGAGCTCTTACAAACAAGGTTTGGAAGTCCAGCAGTAGCTGGGATTGCACATGAAATGAAGGAGAGAGTGTTAAAATCTAGTAGCTCCCTTTTTTTTTTTTTTGACAGGCAGAGTGGACAGTGAGAGAGAGACAGAGAGGAAGGTCTTCCCTTGCCGTTGGTTCACCCTCCAATGGCCGCCATGGCAGGCGCACTGCGCTGATCCGAAGGCAGGAGCCAGGTGCTTCTCCTGGTCTCCCGTGGGGTGCAGGGCCCAAGCTCTTGGGCCATCCTCCACTGCCTTCCCGGGCCATAGCAGAGAGCTGGCCTGGAAGAGGGGCAACCGGGACAGAATCCGGTGCCCCGACCGGGACTAGAACCCGGTATGCTGGCGCTGCAAGGTGAAGGATTAGCCTGTTGAGCCACGGCGCAGGCCTAGTAGCTCCCTTGATCTTCCCAGCATCACACTTGGAAATTCCTTGTAGTGGTTCAAGACAAATTCTAGACACTGAAACCAAGAAGCTGGTGGATGATGGCATCTGCACCATAGTGGCCATCACACCCACCAAACCATGTTAGAAAAGGCCAGATGATTTAAAAAAATAAAAAAAGCAGGCAGTGTTGAGCACACAGGAGCACACACTGTGAGGGAGCACCACTTACCTCTTTGATCAGGTTCATAAATCTGGGCCCAAGGCGCCATGGCTTGTGCCGATGACACTGTAGGGAGCTGACGGTCAACTGGGAGGCCCGATGGGAGGCAATGGCAACCATGTACACAGCATCATACATCAGGGCTGCTTCAGTCTGTGAAGGAAAACACACACCACATCACATCTTCAATGCCACCTTTACTTTCTTTCTTTTACTATCCCTGCTTCCTTAACTCCTATGTGTCAGATCTTCAAGGCCACTTATCTTTCAGACAGTTTTGACTCTCAAGAGCTATTTTTCTCCAAAATAATACCTCACACTCCCAAGTAAGTTGGAGCTATACCTCTGGTTTGTTTTGAGTTCTTTTAAAAAAGGGCAAATTGGAACAGCCACAGGGGGAAAAAAAAAGACTCGATTCCAATAATTAGTATTTTTGGCGTGTCTTCCATGTTAGGCACAGTGTTGAGATCAACTACATTGAGCTAGAAGCTAATAAAACTCCATATTTTAATACCATATTTTGTTTCTCAGCATTATCTGCATCTACTCATTTATTTACTAGTTTATATTTGGTAGAAAGAAACAACAGGGGCTGGAATTTTGGTGTAGCAGGGTAAGCCCCTGCCTGCAATGAATGCTGGTTCAAGTCCTGCTCCACTTCCAATCCTGCTTTCTGCTTATGTGCCTGGGGAAGGAGCTGAGAATGGTCTCAGTGCTTGGACTCCTGCTACCCACATAATATACCTGGATGGAGTTCCAGGATCATGGCATTGGCTTGGCCCAGCCTCTGCCCTTGCAGCCACTTGGGGATTGAAACAGTGGATAGAAGACCTCTCTTTCTCTCTCTCTCTCTCTCTCTCTCTCTTTTTCTCTCTCTTATGTTTGTGTGTGTGAGTGTCTCACTGACTTTTAAGTAATTAAATACATTTTTAAAACAAAAAACAAATTGCTGCAAGTAAAAACTAACAAGTAATATCTATATAGGATGTTTGTGTTGTTCATTTCCATATCCCGGAGTCTAGAAGGCTGGGATTATGGAGTCAAATCAAACAGCAAGTTTGAAGAGATTCCCTGAAGATGACACAGTATAATTTTTCCAGAGAATATCTGTTTTGCTGGCATGTGTGTTCCTCATAAACACTGAAAATAGCCATTCTGTTTGGACATCTTGTTCCTACCTTCCTCATGAAATTTCTCTACTATGCAAAATTTTTCATGATACTTACAGCATTTTACAAAATATTCTGGCCTGTGGTTTTCTTTAGGGATAAAATCTTATAATACTCTCACATTTTACTTGAGGGCTTTTCCTGCAACTTCAAATACATTAGCTGGTTAGAAATTCTCAACAACTCCCCCAAATACACAGAGCACATAGATAAAGCTGTTTATTATGTGGGAAAGCTGACCTTCAGGCAGGATATTGATTTGTGGAGGGTCATATGCGCATAGCTGATAATTGGCAAAGTTAAACCCAGAATCCAGGTCATGGAATGAAGATTATCATGTGGTTTTCTGAAATCAGTTGATTTATTCAACATTTACTATGCATTGATTGATTATGTCTTAATGCAGGTGGAAAGAGAGGATAGGGTTACCATATCTTGCATTCTGTCAGTCTTTGAGGCCAGGAAATAACTCTGCTTTGACTCCTTATTAATCTGTGTGATCTCTATCATTTCATTTTCCATGTATTTTTGTCAGTTGTTTATAAATGTGTTTTAAAATAAGAATGTGGGTTTCTTAAAGGCAGGAACATCTATACAGTCTCTGACACATACAAGTTGTTTAATAAATGTCCACTGAAGGAGTTACTATTATTTCATAGCTTACAGTAAAATGCATGTTTATGAGAACCGTATGATCTTAAGATTTTCATATATATCACTTCAATTATACCTGTATCATTGACACACAGAAATTATATTGGTAGTGATTATGATAGTGATTGTTATAGCTTAGAAATATTTTGCTCTTGTCAGTTCAAGACTGATGCCATTCATCTTGTAGATGAACAAATGCAGGCTTCCTGAAAATTGTCTAGTACAGGGTTATTCTGCGGAGCAGTCGCACAGCCAAGATTTGAACCTATGATTGTTTCTAGCATCCATGTTCTTCACTCTCTCCTAGACTAATTTGGTGTATTTGAGAGAGACTTTGGAAGACTGAAGTTTTAAAAATACAAACCAATAATAATAGCAAGAACTTATCCATCAGATGCTGTTCTACATCCTGGCAAACACTGAATTTTCACCATCAATCTTCACTCCATGACAGCTAGAGAAATTCAGAGATGTAATGGTGTCTCCAGGCTAATAGTTGGGAAACCAATGTTAAAATCCCAGAAGTCAATGCTAGATTTATGCTCTTAACCCTGAAGCTATTCTACCTCTAAATTAAGTTACTTGTCTGGCGCTTTGATAGTCACAGTGATTACTTAATCAAAATTAATATCCAGTGACAATTTATTACATGGAAGGCATTGTAAGCTTGTAACCCTTGTCATATCCTTTAATTATTAGAATTAAACTTTCAAAATAGTTATTGTCTCCATTTTACAGACAGGGCAATTGAGGTTTAGGGAAGTAGAGCATCTTGCCTAAATTTATGTGACCAGAAAAGGAAGGAGAGAGGATTCCCAACTCAGTGCAGACTCAGAGTTTAGAGCTCACATCTACAGCTACAACACTACAATGATTTGGTTTTGTTTGTACAGACCACTTTTTGTCAAGTTTATATGTGTTTCCATGAATTCACTGAACGAGTGATTTGAGAGAGAAGTATAAAGAGTGGAATTCTAGTGAGTTGACTTTTCTGTCAACTTACTTTAGACAGATATTTGACTTTCTTTCTCAACACTGCTTCTGTATGGGGAAGGACAATACAACAGTTCAAAGCAATCTGACTAGCACTTTTCCCTTGCAAAGAGAACAAGAATTTGTTCTAAAAACATGCTACCCATTGACATAAAGTGTTTTCTCAGATGAGAGAAACATTTAAATTATTTCTAACACTAATAAACCACCATTGAATTTCTTCCCGCTTTCAGCTCTCGAGAGATTTTAGGTAAGAAGGAATGGAATAGACATAGAACGATGCTCTCCATTTT
Source organism: Lepus europaeus (assembly GCF_033115175.1). Taxonomy (NCBI): domain Eukaryota; kingdom Metazoa; phylum Chordata; class Mammalia; order Lagomorpha; family Leporidae; genus Lepus; species Lepus europaeus. Next base: position 15,995,562 of record NC_084828.1, on the reverse strand, counting down.
CTTCTTTCATTCACATTTTATGTGTATCTAAGGCCCAGATAAAGATCACATGGCTCAATCCCCCTAGAGAAACCTTTGTACCACAACCCTGATCATGAACTAAGTATATTGAAGGTAGGCTTCTGTGCAACACACCCAGCAATAACTGCGTGTTCTTACACTCAGCAGATTTGGGGTGTTCAAATCCTGCAAGTTCTGAAGAAAAGGCTAGTTCTTGACTGGCTCTGGGGGATAGCCATTAAGTTCTGGCTGATAAGAGTATCTTCGTGTTCTGGGGTCCTGCACCAGACAGCAGTGTGCTTACAATGTGACTTACAGTGACCTCCTGTTCTTGTCCTGGACCCCGGGTCACACTGTATCACTTTGTCCTCAGGAAAGGTGGGGAGTTGAGAAACTCAAAATCATGCTAGATAGGTGCTCCATGCCTAGGTGACTGATCCCCCCAATAAACTCCCCACAGCAGGGCTCAGGCTAGCTTCTCTGGTTAGCACTACTTCACACATGTTGTCATGTCCTTGCTAGGAAGAAGATACTATCCATTAGACTCCACGGGGTGAGGACATCTGGAAGCCCAGACATGGTTTCTCCTGGACACTGTTCTGTGCATATTTTTCCTTTTCTGATTAACTCTGTATTCTTTTACTGTAATATGAAGGCAGTTCAAAACGTTTGTGGAAGAATATGATTAAAGGTAAGCTTATTTGGGGACAAAAATTTTGAATTCCATGTATAATTTTTTTCAGAATACTCCTTTTTTCATGAACTTCATGAAGATTTCTCATATGTATGGATTCTAAAACTTTTTATACCGGAAATAAAGTCATTTTTTAGTCCCATTTTCCACTAACCTTTTGAAGTAGCCTTGTGAACTGTTATTGTGAGTACAACAGTGTTTCTGAGCTCTGTAAGTCCTTCAAGCAAATCATCAAACTTGAAGATGAGCTTGGGTACTCCCAATGTTAGGTAGGAAGTTAAATAGCCTATGTTTGTATGAAAGGCCTAAGAAAAACAAAGCACCAGCAAAAGTAAAGGAATGCCAGAGTATCAGAAGTATACCTTGGAAGCAATCCAGTATTTTACACTACATTTCCTGCCCATACGCCCAGTTACTTTATAGGTGGTCCCAGCCTTCCTCTCCAAGGAAGGTACCCTAGGAATGCCAAGTGGATTGCCTAGCAATAAAATCTAGGGAGTACTTTTACCTGCTTTATATCCAGAGACCTCTTTGTCCATAAGAAGGAGAGGGAATAGCAGGAAGAACAGGACCCCACTCCCTTATTAGTCCCAGCCTGAATACAGAAAGCTCACTCAGTCTCTCCTAAGACGCCCACCTTGCCAGCCAAGTGTATTTTCTATTTTTTAAGATTTATTTTATTTATTTGAAAGACAGAATTACAGAGAGAGTTAGAGCCAGAGAGAGAGAGAGAGAGAGAGAGAGAGAGAGTCTCCTGCACAGTGCAGAGACCCAAGGACTTGGGCCATCTTCCACTGCTTTCTCAGGCTATAGCAGAAAGCTTGGATAGGAACTGGAGCAGCTGAGACTCAAATTGGCGTCCATATGGGATGTCAGCGCTGCAGGCTGGGGCTTTAACCCATTGTGCCACAGTGCCATCCCTCAAGTGTATTCTCATCATCAAACTTTTTAACCTTGCTCACCCCAATCTGAATGGCCAGGTACCCTCTCTGGATTCTGCCTGGAGGGATGCCCATCTGTTTTGACAAATGCCTTACTCCATCAAACCTTGTTACCATGCCACTACTCCTCTATTTCGTTCCTGAGTTCTTTCTCAGGCAAAGACAAGAACTTATTATGCCTATTAACATTGGGAAGTATTCCCAAATTTCACTATTTCACCCTGATTTCTGTAACAGCCTCTCTGCTTTGTGTTAATAAGCTCCTCAATTAAAATCCAAGTATATTGAGGCAAGCGTTTGGTATAGTGGTTGAGATGTAACTTGAGACACCTACACCACATATCAGAGGATCTTTGCTTGAGTCCCGCCCTGGTCTTCATTCCAGCTTCCTGATAATGTCCACTCTGGGAGACAGTAAGCGAGTGTGTGAGTTTCTGCCACCCATATAGGAGACCCAGATTGAACATCCAGTTCCTGGCTTCTGCTTGACCCAGCCCTAGTTGTTGCAGGCATTTCGGGAGTAAACCAGTCAAGTGGAGATCTCTTTGGCTCTCTCTTTCTTTCTGTCTCTACTTTTCAAACAATAAATAAACAAATGAGTAAAAATTTTAAAACAATCCAAATATTTCATCCATGGCATAAAGGTAATGTGAATTTACCACTTCAGGCGAATTGGCTAATTTTAATCTTTCTGAGACTTGTCTCCTTGAAAGAATGGAGATTTTGGTAAGGGTAGGAGAACCAACACTTCACCTACAGGAGCCCTGCCAAGGAACCTAAGGTTTGGGGGGAGGTGCATGCTGCTGAGAAATCAGAGTAGCAGAAAAGGCATTGAGCCTCCTGAGTATCTGAGTGCCCAGGAAGTAGGAAAAAGCCACCCACCACTGAAATGGGATTTAGAAATGGGTTGAGGAAGTTGGCTTTGTGTTAATAATCTCCTCAATTAAAATCCATATTTTAATTATAACATGTTAATAATAAAATGTGCTTTGTGTTAATAAGCTCCTCAATTAAAATCCAAATATCTTGAAGCAAGTGTTTGGTATAGTGATTGAGATGTAACTTGAGACACTTACACCACATATCAGAGGATCTTTGCTTGAGTCCTGCCCTGGTCTTCATTCCTAAACATTTCCTAAAATCATTGTCAGAACAGATGGGCATCCCTCCAGGCAGAATCCAGAGAGGGTATCTGACCATTCAGATTGGGGTGAGCAAGGTTAAAAAGTTTGGTGATGAGAATACACTTGAGGGGATGGCACTGTGGCACAATGGGTTAAAGCCCCAGCCTGCAGCACCGACATCCCATATGGATGTTAGTAATATGTTGTTATTAACACAGCACATACTCAACATCTGGAAGTTCAGGGATTAGGAAAATAACACCTGACAAACTGTCTCAATGAACACTGGGCGGCTTTGGAGAAAGACGATGAGGAATAGGGGAACTAGAGCATATGCTGAGTTGGGAAATGCATCTGCATGATTTTACTGGTCACAGAAGGTCACAGAGGACTCAGGTTAGGGGCTATCATGTGCTACAGGCACAATGCCCGGAAAGAGTCTCTTGTAAATAAGTGGATTATGCCTTGGTCTTTTAGAATGACTTTGTTGGTTTATTGAGTACAAATTGACAAAACAGCATGCACCATCAAATAAATTCAACTCTGTGTTTTAGAGGCTTTGCATATGTTGTTTTAATCGGTAGTATAACCCTGTAAAGTATTATTGTCAAGATTTACAGACATGCAAACACACTCAGGAAAACCAAATAACTCGCTCAGCCCTCTTAGTTAAGAGATCCAGCAAATTCTTGATTTTCCTACTGAATCCAGCTGCCTATTGTCTTTCATGGCAGAAGCGGCAGTGAATACTCCAGGAGAATCCTCAAAAACATCTTCCCTGTGGATCATGATTTTAGGAAATGTTCACATGTAAGAGAGAAGGGTTAGGCTACTGACTTAACTTCACATTGTGAATGCATTTGAAGAACTAGGTAGATGGTCAACAGATCAATGTTCTATTGTTTACGTGATCCATGTGCAATAGTGAGTAATATAAGCTTTTGGTCCACAGACTGAGAATTATCCATTCCATTACTCCAGTCTATCCAAAAACCAATAGATTGAATCACCCAAGTTCTGAAGATTTAAACATAATGAAAGGGAATGAAGTCAATTCTATAAAAATCATTCCCAACTTCTGTTGAATTAATTCGCACTTCAGTTGATAAAACACTCTTTCTTTAACCTCAAGATGCTTTAAATAATGAATTTCACTGCTTTTGAATGCTGCTGACTCAGTAGCAGTTTTCTTTCTTTCTTCCTTTCTTTCCTTTAAAGAACTCTGTTGTTCTTAAGTTTGAAATCAAGAATTTTTGGGGGATGGCACTGTGGCATAGCAGGTATGGCTGCCACCTGAAATGCCGGCATCCCATATGGGAGCCAGTTCAAGTCCCACGTGGTCCATTACTGATCCAGCTCTCTGCTGTGGCTTGGGAAAGCAGTGGAAGTCGGCCCAAGTTGTTGGGCCCCTGCACCCATGTTGGAGACCTGGAGGAAGCTCCTGGCTCCTGGCTTTGGATTGGCACAGCTCCAGCCCATTGTGGCAATCTGGGGAGTGAACCAGCAGATGGAAGACCTCTCTTTTGCTCTGCCTCTATGCCTCTCTGTAATTCTGCCTTTCAAAATAAATGAACATAAAATAGAATAAAATAAAATAAATCTTTAAGAAAAGAATTTTTGGGCTTGAGCATAACTGATTTGTCTATTTTCAGTTTTGAGTATATATATATATATATTAATGACATGTATTTTTTAACTTTTATATAGTAAATATAAATTTCCAAAATACAGCTTTTGGATTACAGTGGCTTTTCTCCCCATAACTTCCCTCCCACCTGCAACTCTCCCATCTCCTGCTCCCTCTCCCATCTCATTCACATCAAGATTCATTTTCAATTCTCTTTATATACAGAAGATCAATTTAGTATATATTAAGTAAAGATTTCAACAGTTTGCACCCACACAAAAACACAAAGTGTAAAATACTGTTTGAATACTAGTTATAGCATTAATTCACATTGTACAACACATTAAGGACAGAGATCCTACATAGGGAGTAAGTGCACAGTGACTCCTGCTGTTGATTTAACAATTGACACTCTTTGTTTATGGCGTCAGTAATCACCCTAGGCTCTTGTCATGAGTTCCCAAGGCTATGGAAGCCTTTTGAGTTTCCAACTCCGATCTTATTTAGACAAGGCCATAGTCAAAGTGGAAGTTCTCCCTTTCAGAGAAAGGTACCTCCTTCTTTGATGGCCTGTTCTTTCCTCTGGGATCACACTGGAGATCTTTCATTTAGGTCTTTTTTTTTTTCCAGAGTGTCTTGGCTTTCCATGCCTGAAATACTCTCATAAGCTTTTCAGCCAGATCCGAATGCCTTAAGGGCTGATTCTGAGGCCACAGTGCTGTTTAGGACATCTGCCATTCTATTGAGTCTGCTGTGTATCCCGCTTCCCATGTTGGATCTTTCTCTCCTTTTTAATTCTTTTTTTTTTTTTTTTTGACAGGCTGAGTTAGGCAGTGAGAGAGAGAGAGAGACAAAGAGAAAGGTCTTCCTTCCATTGGCTCACCCCCCAAATGGCCACCAAGGCCAGCACACTGCGCTGATACGAAGCCAGGAGCCAGGTGCTTCCTCTTGGTCTCCCATACGAGTGCAGGGCCCAAGCACTTGGGCCATCCTCCACTGCCTTCCCGGGCCACAGCAGAGAGCAGGACAGGAAAAGGAGCAACCTGGACAGAATCTGGTGCCCCGACTGGGACTAGAACCCAGATGCCGGTGCCGCAGGTGGAGGATTAGCCTAGTGAGCCGCAGCACCGGCCTCTCCTTTTTAATTCTATCAGTATTGGCAGACACTAGTCTTGTTTATGTGATCCCTTTGACTCTTAATCCTATCATTATGATCAATTATGAACTAAAACTGATCACTTTGACTAGTGAGATAGCATTGGTACATGCCACCTTGATGGGATTGAATTGGAATCCTCTGGCATGTTTCTAACTTGACCGTTTGGGGCAAGTCCCATTGAGCATGTGCCAAACTGTACATCTCCTCCCTCTCTTATTCCCACTCTTATATTTAACTGGGATCACTTTTCAGTTAAATTTAAACACCTAAGAGTAATTGTGTGTTAATTAAAGAATTCAACCAATAGTATTAAATAGAACAAAAAATAAGATGAAGAGGGATAAAGTACTAAGTTGTTCCTCAACAGTCAGGATGAGGGCTGATCAAGTCCTTGTTTCTCATAGTACCCATGTCACTTTAACAGGTTTCCCTTTTGGTGCTCAGTTGTCACTGATCAGGGTGAACATATGATATTTTTCCCTTTAGGACTGGCTTATTTTACTCAGTATGATGTTTTCCAGATTGCTCCATTTTGTTTCAAATGACCGGATTTCATTTTTTTTTTTTACTGCTGTATAGTATTCTATAGAGTACATATCCCATAATTTCTCTATCCAGTCTACTGTTGTTGGGCATTTAGGTTGATTCCAGGTCTTAGCTATTGTGAATTGAGCTGCAATAAACATTAAGGTGCAGACAGCTCTTTTATTTGTCAATTTAATTTCCTTTGTGTAAATTCCAAGGAGTAGGATGGCTGGGTTATATGGTAGGGTTACATTCAGGTTTCTGAGAAATCTCCAAACTGACTTCCATAGTGGCTTTACCAGTTTGCATTCCCACCAACACTGGGTTAGCATCCTTTTATTCCCCACATCCTCGCCAGCATCTGTTGTTGGTAGATTTCTGTAGGTGATCCATTCTAACTGGGGTGAGGTGAAACCTCATTGTGGTTTTGATTTGCATTTCCCTGATAGCTAGTGATCCTGAACATTTTTTCATGTGAATGACATGTATTCTTGAAATACTTCTTGTTGTATAAAATACTGGAATTCTTAATATTTAAAAATATTAAAAAAGAAGATAGATAAGTAGGTAGGAAGTCAAACATACATAGATTTTCCCCTAATATCTGTGGTATATGTTTATATGAGCATCTGTGTGTGTATGTGGAACACACAAAAATATGACTTATAAAGGTCTACCTGGTAATTCACCTTGGATCATAATGAAATAATGCAAGTGATTTTAAAGAATTCAATCCTATTATGGTAATGACATTCTCTATGTTTACTTATTAACCTAATGGCATGAATAGTGGTTAGTCTATGACTAATTTTTTTAAAAAATAGTACTATTGCTTTAGAATAATCTCTATGCTAGCTAATTATGTTTTTTATTTATAGGAACTCTTTTTGGACTTTCATGGGAATATTCAGGATTCTTTGAATAGTTATAATTTAACATCTGGAGTCTTTGAAGAAGTTTAATTTATATTTATTGTGTGCATGAAATATTTTATTAGCTATATAGTGGTTACAGGCTTACCCTGACACTGCTATAGTGCTGAAGATGGAACAGACTACAAAAAGAGGAAGCATTCATAGTCTTTCAGGGGAGGCATTAAACAAATGAATCAAAATATAACAAATGAGGTTACAAGGACGAGGAAGAAAAGCATCGCAGGTAAGGAGAGAGAGAGATACTACATCTGATGTACTTCACACAAGGCCTTTCTGGTGAAGTGGCATTTGAGATCCTGGATAGTAGAGGGATCCAGACAATGGGACAAGTGCCTGACATACAGAACTGAAGACAATGCAGCATTTGCTGTATAGACCCAACAGAACCCAAAGGCTTTTTCTCTTCAAGCACAAAAGAATGTGGATAGTAGCAACCGGAGAGCAAAGATTTCTTAGAAGCAGGCCTGGGTTTGAGGACATGGAGTCTGTCTGCTCCCTAGGGTTACATATGGCCCACCGAAAGTCCTCCCACGTGCCCTTTCACCTCTTCATGAGTCAGTTCCATACTCCCAATTTAGCCACCTCCAAGAGAAACAGAAAAGGAGTGAAGTGCAATACAGACTCTTTGGATAAATAGTGGCCAGTACCGTACTTCACAGAATCAATTTCAGAGGTCTGTCTGCACAAGTGTTGGATCTGACTTCCAGTGTTCTATCACTTTTCTCTGTATTGGTATTGACGGGACTGACATAGTTATTCTACCCACCATTACAGCTCCCTAGTGAGCTTTCTCTTCTGGTATGGCAAACCTCCACTTTCTTTTTTATAGTTTATAATAATAACAATAACAACGACCATAAAAACCCAGTCCTAAATCCCCTCTCTGAGGCAGAATGGCAGTCATAAACATTAGGCAGAACAGGGCTGCTTCCATTCACTGGGACTCAGCTCTGCTATGCCCCTGCTCAGGGGCCTGCGCCAGCAGCAGCCTGGGGGAGCAACATTGCCTCCTGCCTGGACAGATTCCATAGGAATTACACAGCTTTGTCTCCCTGACCCTGGGCTCCTCCTCAGCTCAGTCAGTATGGACAAACTGTCTGTCGGCTCGGTGTATCTGAACACACAAACACTTCTTTTTTTTTTTTTTTTTAGTAAATTAAGCCATTCTTGATGAATATTTAATGTTTGGCATGAATCCACAATCTGTGTTAACATAGCTTCAATCTGTAACTCTTTTAATGGGGCATATGAGGCATAGGTAAAAACTCTGTGAGAACTCATCCTGTGACAGAAATCTCACTGGAAAGTGGGGAGGTGGGCAGACAATGTTGATCCCTGTTGGAATTCACTGGAATTACAAAACCAAGGGGAAGAAGGCACAAGGCACCTCATTAATGCCCTTTGCTTTCTTTCTGCTTCTGAGCCATTCTACCTCCTCTTTAGAGTATTTAGAGTATTACCCTGGAGGTTCTCTACTTTTTCTTATTCAAAGCAATGTTTCAAATCACCCCAAGGCTCATTTGTACCCAAATGGTTTCTATCACTATCTTGCAGATCACTGTATATTCTAAGAATCATTTCAGGTTTTGAAAAACAGTCAGGGACCCTGAACATAGAATCATCCAGAACCACTTAATTCATTCATTTTTTTTTCTCCTTTTCATTTGTTCCTCAAAGGAAAAAAGAAAAAAAGAAATCCCCAAGTTCATTTCTCTGTGAGATGATACCTTTCACTTATCGGTAAATTGCATCTTAAAAGAAAGAGTGCTTTCCCAGTGATGGGAACAGAGAATGAAATACTATGCCAATTTAAAATGCTATTACCTGCTTGTATTCTCAATGTCTGTTACCTTACATGCCACTGTTCTTACATAGGAATCTTTTTTATTATCATTGTTTCCTGTTATTTTCTTCATCACCCAGAGAACTTCATTAGAGAAATAAAGCAAGGGTAGGAGCATTTGACAACAAGAGACAAATGACGTTAGTGAGAAGCTCTCTGATGAGGTGGTTTGCAATTTATCTGTTTAGCAGAGTGCCTCTGACTTGACAGGAGGAAGGCTTGGCACCTGCTCCGGGAGCGACATATGGCTGCGGTAAAGCGCTATCAATGTCTAAGGGCTGTGCCTGCACGTACCTGGGGCAGGAGGAACCCAAACACACAGACTGTACGTGGGTCTGGCGTTTCTCCACATCTGCTCCCACCTGCTGAGATGGGGCAGGAGCAAGGAAGGCCAACTGGCAGGTTTTCCTCCTCTTTCCTCCCTCTCTGCTAAAACCACATCCCCAGGGATAAGAAACTCTCTCTCCTTGCTTTTATTTTAGTTCCTGCTTTGTCTTCATTGGGCGGATGAAGGTGCCTACCTCTTCAACTTTCTTATCTGCAGTAAGTACAGCCAGCAAGCTAAAAATAGCCACTTTTGATAGTGGCCAGGCACAGCTTTTCAAACCAGCCATAAAGCTCATCCTTCTCTTAGGCAAGTCAAGGCCCATGTTGTATCTCCTCACATTTAAAAGGCATAAAAGATTTTCATCCTAAGCCCTAAGGATTCAGCATTAATTTAAATAACTTTAGGTTAATGCTACTTACGGTCATCATGCCATCCAAAAGGCCAGTCTTCGGCCTGGGCGGGGCCTGCAACCGCTCCATGGACCACTTCTCAATGATGGAGGACACGTGAGGGTTGTCAATGTTAAGCAGCCGAAAGCCAGTCATATTTACACCGCTATACCTGTAGAGTTCCAGATCTAAAGCAAATAAGTCCTGTGCAATATTAAAAATGATAGAAGTAGAAAAGAATTAGAATTTTTGATGTTTTTATGCAAAAGAGAATTAATGACTACTGAAGCAGGGCATAGATGAATTAAAAATGCAGCCATTATCACTCTATTTCTATTAAAAAATCTCCCATTGGTTTTCATTCATTTCATTCTCATTCTGCCTGATAAATTCTTTTTTTTTTTTTTTTTTGACAGGCAGAGTTAGACAGTGAGAGAGAGAGAGACAGAGAGAAAGGTCTTCCTTTTCCGTTGGTTCATCCCCCAAATGGTTCACCCCCCGAAATGGCTGCTATGGCCGGTGTACTGTGCCAATCAGAAGCCAGGAGCCAGGTGCTTCTCCCATGTGGGTGCAGGGCCCAAGGACCTGGGCCATCGTTCACTGCACTCCTGGGCCACAGCAGAAAGCTGAAGTGGAAGAGGAGCAACTGGGACAGAATCCGGTGCCCCAACCGGGGCTAGAACCCGGGGTGCTGGCGCTGCAGGCAGAAGATTATCAAGTGAGCCACGGCGCCAGCCAGTGCCTGATACATTCCAAGGCGGTAAGCGGTTCTCATTTTTACTCACTTCTTGCAAGACTGTTAGAGTTTGGATAACCCAAGAACAGGAATTTGGCTTCCAATAAGTTGTGCGCCCTTGGGTACAAAATAGTCTCAGGGGAATTGGAAGAGAGAATTGTGGTCATTTGGTTTAATGATTTTATTTTGTCACGATGTGACCAAGTATCTCCTTACTCATCACATCTTGCTGCCTCAAGAATTTCTAGGTCTTGCTATGAAGGTCAAATTTGGAGATTGCACATGAACTTGACAGAAAGACCACTCCTGGTTCATGGGTCATAACTCACACCCCCTACAATGAGGACATGAAGAATGCTCACTGTACATCTATGCAAAATAAGAACTAGAGTTCTTATCTGAGGATATTATTGGAGTGGGTGGTTGAGTTGAAAGTGAGAACAGGTACACAACAGAGCTCGTTCCTTTTCAGACTAATTCAGCAATAAAATTTAACCCACGCCAGTGTTTTTCGTTACACTGGATGAGGCTGAGTGTAAACCAGAAGTTTGTAAACTGATTCACATTTCTAACACACTTGCATGGTAATTTCAAGTTTTTTATGTATAAAAAGGTTAGGCTGGAAAACATATCACATTTAAGAATGAACAAGAGTTCCCAAATAGCATTTAACAGAAAATACATAAAAATTCCTTAGCAGTATAGCTGCTGGCTGCAAGTGCAGTACAGATACTACATTATCAGTGATGACAGTGGTTCCTCGAGAGCAGCAGTTCCTGAAACTGCTTCATGATTTTCATTTGCACGAGATGCATACAGATTTATTCTTTTGAAAAACTCTTCTGCATTGCTACCCTTTCCCATGATAACTTTGGACTAAGTGGTAGAACTCCAAGAGTGCAGTTCTGTGCTTCCAGCTCAGTGTTAGAAAATATGTACTGCCTTTTAAAGTATTATATATTCCTTTTCTTGTACTAAGCATATACATTTTTTTTCTTTAAGTTTTGTCAATACTCATGGGAAGGAACGGTGAGATCACAAAGGCAAAGCAGGAAAGAATGGAGATAAAAAACAAAGTAAAATGCTTCAGGAAGCCAATTTATAGAAAAAGATCCAGGAATTAATGACTTCCACAGCGCACTCAATAAATAGATCAAAGATACCTAAGTAACAAAAGACAGACAGAAACTTCTAGAATGCATATTTAATCCCCGAGGAATTCAATAGGACATAGATACAGTGTGCTAAAATGAACACATTAAACACATGAACAATTAGATTGTCCTACAACTTGTGGTTTCTATGCAGTAGAAAATGTGGGGACGCCAAGGTCTGATTTGTGACATGCTCTTGTGAGTACAGGGTAAGGAAAGGAGAAATGGGAGGGGTGGACAGGAATCTACAGTGCACAGTTTGCTCACTTTCAAGCATCTCCATTGAAGACCAGCGTTTTTAGATTCAACTGTTCATATTCTTCCTCAAATTTCTCCAAAACTAGCATTTTGGGGTTTGTACAGATGGAATTTGCAGAAAGTTCTCAGGGAGATGTCAGACTGTCAGCATTAGTATCCAGGTCTTTATGGAGCCAGAGGGAGGCCCATTTTTGACAAAGTAAGACACTTAAAAGTCCCAAAGTGGAGGTGAATGATTCTGTGTGCGATATTGGCTGGGTTAGCATTCCACCTCTGTTTCTTTTCTTTTCTTTTTTTTTTTTTTTTTTGACAGGCGGAGTTAGACAGTGAGAGAGAGAGAGAGAGACAGAGAGAAAGGTCTTCCTTTTCTGTTGGTTCATCCCCCAAATGGTTCACCACCCCACCCCACCCCCCCTCCCGCTGATCTGAAGCCAGGAGCCAGGTGCTTCCTCCTGGTCTCCCATGTGGGTGCAGGGCCCAAGCACTTGGGCCATCCTCCACTGCCTTCCCGGGCCACAGTAGAGAGCTGGACTGGAAGAGGAGCAACTAGGACAGAATCCGGCGCCCCAACCGGGACTAGAACCCGGGGTGCCAGCACTGCAAGCGGAGGATTAGCCTAGTGAGCTGAGGCTCTGGCCCCACCTCTGCTTCTAATTCCACTTTCCTGCTAATATACACCCTAAGAGGCAGTAGGTGACGGCTCAAGTGGTTGGATCACTACCACCCATGTGGGAGACTCTGACTGAGTTCTTAGGTTTTGGTTCAGTCCTGGCCTAGTCCCTGATATGGAGATGTTGCAGGCATTTGAAGAAAGAAACAGTGGTTGGAAGATCTCTGTACCTCTGCCTCTTTCAAATACATTAGAAATGGATACATAAAAAATACCAAAAAAAAAAAAAAAAAAAAAAAAAACCCCAGGGTTTCCCTTCACTATTCTGAAAAAAGAGTCTGACCAAGAAGGTAGGATGATGGGGCAGGAGACTACAGAAACCTTAGTTCAGGAACTTCTCCCCTGCATCCTGCTTCTCTGTCCCAAACTCAATAGATGATTCTTGCCCACTGTGCCAAAGCACCCATCCCATGATGTTGTCTGCATCTCCTCATGTTGTCAGAGATCTGTGAGTCAGGAATACAATCTGCTGCTTCCGGGAATAAATGAGTAAAACAGCTCATTGGTCTTCTATTCTATTTTTTTTTTTCTTCTACTCATCAGGAGTAGGATTTATTTGTTAAAGTTGTTCTTGTGCTGAATCCCCCAGAATCTGGATGGACTTTAGTTGATACACTAACAGAGGTTAATTCTGTGTTTTCTTCTCAGATCAGAAAGTGGAGTGTGTGTGACTGTGGGGGAGGGTGAAGGGAGAATGTAGTGTGTACATGTGTGCATGTGCGTGTGTGTGTGTATGTGACTGATTTCTTTCTTTTTTTTTTTTTTGACAGGCAGAGTGGATATTACTTGATAAAGAGCTACCACATCATTTTGATATATTAAATGTTCTATATCATCATCCCTTTTTCTGATAATTCTCAAAGTTTAAGACATCTTAGAGTTTGGATTTCTAAGGTTTAGAGCCATAATTGTTCTTAGTGGTACAAAATTCTTAATGTGTAGAGCATCCCACAAGCTCCTTTTCCTGACAGTTTTCCAAACCCCTTTCAGGTCAACAAGCCCTGGTGCACCAGCTGCATCCTGACATGGGCAGAAAAGCTGCATCGGATTAAAGAAGGTCAACACACACTCTGGTGTACTCTATAATGAATACAAATGGTAAGTGGTGCTTCTTTATGAATAGCTTGCTCTTTGATAATTTCTATGTAATGGAATTTTTATTTTAATTCCTTTCCAGATACTCATGCATTGATGCAGGTTTAAAAAAGAAAGAAAGAAATCTGCTGTTCCATATTACTGTGTTTAGAAAATTCTTAGGAAAGGAAGGCAAATTTCCATGACAGTAGCCTGCCTTTGACACTGGTGGAGTTGACATATTTGAAATAACCACGTGAAGATGTTTCTTCTTGTGTGGAATAGATTTCTACCAGGTACGCTTACCAGGGTTGTGAAAAAATAGTGGTAGTACTCTGTCATCATGCCCATGAACAGAATCTACAAAAGAGAAACAAGGGAAAGATTTAGAAGCAGAAACATAATAAGAAATAGATCATTAGTAGGGTGACTGCCAAAGCTTGGGAACATAGAACGAGAAGGGCTTTGGAAATCCATAGACTTGGAGAATCATAAATTGGAGCCCAATTAGAGGCTGGTGTGTAGTGAGGTCACTGACCTTCGTCCAATTCTATTTTCATTACACTATGTTAGATTTACAACAAAGTAGTCAGCCTGATGTCAAATTTAAAAATAGTTTATGCTCAACGAATTTTATATTTGGAGTTGTCTGTAATGACACAGGGTTTGTCTTTCCTACTGCCTAGGCTTCTGCATAATCTTATGTTTAAAAATATACTTTATTGATCTCCATCTCCTTAGCCTTGATACTTAGCATAATGTTCCCCGCAGAGTAGAGCTCATTAAATGTGAAAACAGCAAAGCTGGTGTGTAGATATTTAAATAGGAATTTACAAATGCATATATCTCTGAATCCTTTAGCTCTACTCTTTTTCCATTTTATCCCATTGACTGAGTGGGAGAAGAGAGGATTAGTTTATAGAGGAGGGAAGGGGATAGTCTTATCTCAGTTGCATACTGTCTTGATTATGATTCTGAGTTATGTATTTGGGATCTTGATAGTTCCAGACATCCCATAGTAGGGATATTGTTTCTACTTTGTTTAGGAGAGAGAAGAAGGAGGGGATAGAAAAGACAAGGGGATTTGTTGGTAGTAGCTTATACAGTGTGATTTTTTTGGATTCCTGGAAGTGGTGTCAATTTAGAAGAAACAATTGCAAATGATTCTCTAAATCTAAATAAGTGCATCATCTTCCTTAGGGCAGGTTATTACAGGTACAGTTTTTTCAGTCTTTGAGTAGAAATCAATGGAGAAGACTTAGGAATCAAATTTCCAAGACAGTTTTCCCTGCAACTCTGGGTCAGTAGATAGAAGGATGCAATGAGAATTCCCTATGGAAATTTTAAAATCTAAAATTCCCAGGTTCATCACAGAGATAACTTGAATCAGAATTTCTGAGAATGGAGCCTGGGTTTCGGTGTCTCATAGCAACGTTTGAGAATTATTGTTCTATGGAAAATCTGAACATTCGCATTAAGCTACAAAGACCTTAAGAAATGGATTAAAAAGTCTGATGAAAGGCATTACAAGTCACGAGAGGTCCTAGAAGGTGCCTAAGATATATAGACTCAAATGACTTTACACAAAAGGAATAAAAAGAACGAAGGTATTTGGTGACTACACATAACAGAATATGAACCTGAATCTGACACTTTTCTTAACAACATTTCTGCTAACGTGGAAACCAGAGGAATATTCAGTGAAATTGTAATGTCACAAAAGCAAGACAAATGATAGGAAACTCTCTTCATGAATCATGAGCCAATAGCATGTAAGTCACTCCTATGGTGATAACAAGACCAGGCACACAAAAGGATTTTTAAAAAGGGTAGGCTTGTTTCAGGGCCATCAATAACACTTAATGCTGTGCATGGTGAGGTCTTGTTAGCTGGTCTCTTATATCATTCAAGCATAAAGAGCTGGCCTGCTGGGGTCAGTCAGGAATCCAATTTTTCACTTGGGTCATTAGATAGTATAATTGCTGCCAAAACTCCTCATGAAGGGGAGCTGGGCAAGTTTTATGTGAGATACAGAGCTGGACACTGAGGTTTAAAATATCATTTCTGGAATTGAAAATGAAACACATGGGCACCTGAGCTACAGCTTTTCACTTGGGTAGAATTTTTTTTAAAAACTTAATTATGGATATTTTTGATCTCCTGTTGTGGGTATAAGCATTTTTTTAAACAACTATTTAACGAATTATTTTTATTATTGTGTTTTATAATTCCCAGAGGCAAATCTTCATTTGATATGCCTCTTACTCAGTGTTAGAAATGCAGTATGAAAATGTAGTACATAAATAGCCAACAGGCCTGCTTTTATTGCACAAAGAACCCTTGGGTCCTCCAGATACAATTTTTATTCCCTGTGCTAGGGAAAAAAAATTCTCTTTCCTGGATATTTGCTTTGGTATAAGTGTCTTCTAGTTCTTTCCTTGAATTTATTAAAAATGAAAATTAAGAAGCAAATACAATCACTGATAACTGATCTGTCCAACCTATAAACACTCTAGAATATAGGTGTATTAAAAGCTTTTAGATAAGAACAACAAGGCCAAAAATACCAAAGGTGGTGCTTTTAAGTCAGTTGTTCTGTGGTGGTCTATAGACTGGTTGGAACCAGCCACCTTTCCCTCTAATAGTAGCTTCCTTTATAAATAAAAGAATTGATAGGCAGATATTTGGCATAGCAGTTAAGACACTGGTTAGGAAATCCACATCCCACATTGAGCGCCAGCTCTGGCTCCTGACTCCAGTTTCCTTACAACCAAACCCTGGGAGGCAGTGGTCATGGCTCATGTAATTTGGCCCCTGCAACTCTTTTAGCAGACTTGAGTTGAGTTCCCAGTTCATGAATTCATTGTGGACATTTGGGGAGTGAACAGTAGATTATGCATTTTTTCTCTTTCTCTCTGTCTGTCTCTCTTCAGAGATTTGCTTACTTGTTGCAAAGTCAGGGTTACAGAGATAGAGGGAGAGACCAGGGAGAGATCTTCAATCCACTGGTTCACTCCCCAGATGACTATAATAGCTGGGGCTTGCCAGGCCGAAGTCAGGAACCAGAAACATCATTTGTATCTTCCACATAGGTGGCAGAATTCCAAACACTTGGGCCATCTTTTGCTGCTTTCCCCAGACCATTAGCAGGGCGCTGGATTGGTAGTGCAGCATCTGGGACCCAAATAAGTTTCACGTGGGATGCTGGTGTCACAGGTGATGGCTTTACCTGCCATGCCACACTGTTGGCACCTATTCTCCCTCTCAAACAAACTATAAAAAATTAAAAGAATACAAAAGTTTTGCATCATATTATGTTTTTTTTTCTCTACATGTTGGTATTTGAACTATAAATAATTAAGAGAGTAAGAAAATGTCACATCAAGTTAAATGTCACTTTCAAAAATAAAGGATATAATTATGATATGGGAAGTTTTTAATCATTCTTTACAAAAACTGCTTTTTCTTAGAAAGGCTACTTTTTTGAATTTTGATACTGTACTAGTCAGCTGAACTGATCAAGTGGTACTAAGTCATTTTTAATGGCACAAAACACATCATGTCACATACTAATGTATCATAAATGTGTCTATCAGTACTATTCCTTTGATAACACATTTTCTTTAATTGTTTTGCCGATATGTCCTTTTAATAATTATTTTAAATCTTAATGGCATTATTCTTAAATACTTTTTAAATAACTTTGCTGTACATAAATCTGTCAGCACTAACTTAGTTTTATAGATAATAAAATTTCCAATCCTTTTGATAACATAACGTATCTCAAATAGGGATAATGTTGAGAATCTATACCCCTTCTTGACTTTGGAAGATCCTAAGTGTGGATAACAGTAGTATTGGTTGCCAATTTTACCAACACATGATCAAATGGCATTTGCTGTTTAGGTAGGGCCGTGTTTCCATTCTGAACAATGAGATGGGAAAGGTACTGACATATGTAACCCTCCAGAGATTTCACTCCCCCTGACATGTGACCTGCATATTATTAGTGGCATAACAAGCTGTTCTTTTGAATTAATGTATTTTTTTCGTTTGATGAATTCTGCAAGTCATGTGTGTGTGATTTTGTTTATGATTTGTTTTTAAATTAAGAAGTTTAGAGCAGAAATTGTATATCCTCCATCACCAACTAGTCAGGAGTGGAGGATATTCTGTACTTCTTAATGTTATTCAGCTATACACTTTTTTAAATCTAATTTTCCCCTTTGTGCCAACTCTTCTCTCCTTTTAAAAACATTTGTTATTTTGTTTCAAGCGAATTTTCTTGGGTACTCCAGTTTTATGTAGAACAAAGACAGTACAAATAAATAAATAATGATTGGGGCAAGTCACTTTTTTTTTTATTAAAAGAAGAGCCTGATGTAACTGCTGGGTTGGATTATGAAAAAAAAAAGACTCCCAGGAAAACAGTTATTCCCCTCCCCACAACATCATTACCAGTTCTCATAATCATATTATATGTTACTGCAGAATCAATTACAAGAACTCACAAGAGACCAATTCCAAAATATCCTGTGTAGTTAGGGCATCTGATTTTATCTAGCTAGCATGATCCTTAAATTAGCAAGGGAATGGGTACGCTGTACCTATTTTAAGGCTTTTTTTGTATTGTGCTACTGAGTATGGACGTATTCCTTGACTATTCCCTTATTTCATTGACTGGAAGATAATTACTCATTGTTTTATTTGTAGATAAAATGGATCATCAGAAGAGCGAATGAAAGCTCAGTTGGCTCCTGAAAGGAAAATTATAATTATACCATCCATATCAATACCCTGGGTCACAGTTATTGCTCATTAATAATGATGACCCAACTTTGGTCAAGGTGCTTTCTGAAGTTCTGAGGACAGTACTCTCATGACACAGTTCACAGTAGCATTGACCTCCCTGATCTAGCCTTGCTATTCCTGACAAAGACAATCTATTGGATTCTTACTAGGAGAAATTATCAAGTACAGCAGAACAGCAACAACACCATATTTTGGTTTGTCTCACAAGTCTGCATTGATGTCTATATGTGTACTATAATTTCTTTATCCAGTCAACAGTTGATGGACATCTGGGTTGATTCCATATCTTAGCTATTGTTAGTTGTGCTGCAATGAACACAAGAGTACAGATAACTCTTTCACATGCTCTTTTCTTTTGATTTGAGTAAATTGCCAGGAGTGGGATGGCTGGATCATATGGTAGGTCTATATTCAGATTTCTGAGGTATCTCCATACTGTCCTCCACAGTGGCTGCACCAGTTTACATTCCTACCGGCAGTGAATTAGGGTACCTTTTCTCCCACATCCTCACCAGCATTTGTTGTTTGTTGATTTCTGTATGAGAGCTGTTCTAACTGAATTGAGGTGAAACCCCATTGTGGTTTTAATTTGCATTTCCCTGGTGGCTAGTGATCCTGAGCATTTTCTCAAATGTCTGTTGGCCATTTACTTTCCTCTTTTGAAAAATGTCTGTTGAAGTAATTTGCCCATTTCTAACTGGATTCTTTGTTTTGTTGTTAAGTTTCTTGAGCTCTTTGTAGATTCTGAATTTTAATCCTTTATCAGTTTTATAATTTATAAACAGTTTCTCCCATTCTGTGAGTTGCCTCTTCACTTTGCTGAGTGTTTCTTTTTCAGTGCGGAAGTTTCTGAGGTTGTTAAGAAGCCTGCGCTGTGTTGCAATTTGATCACTTCCTAGAGAGCAATGCAGTGCTGTAGAGACAACAAAAAAATTCTTCCCTGAAAATTTTCAGCATCCATCACTGAGAACAATCTTTAGGTCACACATAATTGGCATTATGCTGCTATTGCCAGAACAGAAGTTTAAAATGGAAACCAGAGTGCTTCTAAGCAATTTTGAGGTGTGCCTATAATACATATATATATGGGTTTTTATTACTGCTCCTTTCCATTGAAAAATAGGTGTCTTAGAAGTTTGTATTGACTAACCTGAAGTATGTTGCTCTTTTTATAGTCTTCTCAATATCAGGATAAATTCAAAACCATCAGATATGGTTTCCAGTCAATAATTTTAAGTGAGTAACTTCCAAATGTGTGACATGCCATGTAACTAAAATAATGGTTTTATTTGAAGACAAAAATAAGTTATTTCAGCATGGGAATCCTCAGAAAATCAGTTGAATGATTTCAAGTCTCAGAGAAGCGATTTTGAGGTGAAGGCTTCAGCTGGAGAGTGAATCTTTTTCATTTTCCGACTATGCTGCTTTAAGCTGCATCTATAACTAAACTGCCCTCTGAGAAGGATGATTGGCATACAAGTTTTAAAGCTGATCGTTAGTAGAAAATCAGCTGTTAGTAAGCCTACAGATGAATTTTTATTGTTAAAAAAGAAATGTGTGCTATTTAGTGATCATAAGTTACACCTACCAAAAATAACAGTGGAATGTATAGAAAATAATATTGAACTCTGGGAACACTTGACATACAGAATAATACATATTTTCTTATAAAGCAGGTTGAATAATTCCCTTAAAATGTGTACCTCCTAATCCCATAGCTTATTCATGGGTTACTTTTCCTGGCTAAAACTTATGTGACTGAATGGGAGATTTTGGGGGCAGGGAGTATAGTCTGAATTATCTAAAAGGTGCACAATATAATGACAAGAGTCATTATAAGATTATTATAATGATGAAAGCAGGAGAGGCAGAGGCAGAGAGGGTGATGTAAAAACGGAAGCAGAGGGCAAGGGGTAACATAATGTGGGGCCTCAAGCCAAAGAGCGAGGACCACCCCAGCAGCTGGCAAACACAGGGAACCAGGTTCCCCTGGAGGCCTCTAGAAGGAAAGTAGCCTCCACAGCAACTTCATTCTAGATTTCTGACTCTCATAACTGTAGAATGACACACTTGTATTGTTCAAAATCACTAGTTGTGATCCTTTGTTGCAGCAGCAATAGGAAACCAAACACACCTCATTTTCACATCTTTTTTGTCATGGTACATGAGCTGGCACAAGTTTGGTATATTTACATCAGATGTGTGTATCAAGAAGAAAAATAACTTTCTTGTTTGAGGTTGAGACCTTTCTAAATTTCTCTGACCTTCCTCCCCATCTACATCCACATATTGACTTCTCCACAATATGTGTATGTACACAGATACAAGCTAACCCTCACAAAAGTGTGGAGCTTTTCCTTCCTTTTGTAAATGGTTATTGCCATTTACCATCCCATCCCACTTTCCTTTTGCCTCCATTGTCACACAACAGGAAAGCAAATGCTATTCCAAAGCTGGTGAGTAGAATCACTGAACTACTTGGGAGTAACAATCAGTCCCAAATCCTTGATAAGCTTCACTCTCCAGAAGTATGGTCAGGAAGGGAAGGGAAACTGATACTAGTTTATATTAAACCAGTGGGGTTTAGTTCAGCTTGAGATGATCTGATTAGAAGAGCCAGGTTGCATCACCCAGGTGCACAACAGACAAGATTATGCTATTTAAAGAATACAGACTGTTGTGAACTGAGCTGGAAAAAAAGATTTCCTGCAGTGGAATGAAATAGGAAATCTGGCAAACTGGAGAGAGTGAAGATTTAGGAGGATTACATGAACCTACAGGATAAACTTCTTGCAACATCCAGAGGACATTGGTGGGAAGTTGAAGGATAAGAAAGAATACAGTGGAAGAAAAGTTTTAACTGTAAAGTGCTGAACATAATCTGGAAGCTGGAAAGTTTACAGATAGTTTGTTGAATATTGTGTAGTATTTTTCCAAAAAGGTTCTTTTATCGTGGTGGTAACCGGAACCAGACTTTAAATTTGTTGAAGGTAATCTTTTGAAGGGAGATAGAAATGCAGCACCAAATGATAGTTTTGATGGTCTCCTGAGGTAGCGATGGTCAGTAAAGTCACAAGTCTGGTGCCTCATCCTCAGCTGTTTGGACAATTTTACATTGTCAAGTTATCTAAAAACTGTCAGGCTTAGAAAAACAAACAATTATTTCTATCAGTTTTTTTAAGTGTGTTAATATCACCAAGGAACTTTAAAAATGCCCAAGTTCCATCCCTAAACATTCTGATTTATTTGGCCTGATGTATGTTCTAAGCATTGATATTTATTAAAAATTCCCCAGGTGATACTTGTGAGTGTAGTCAGTGCTGAGAATCACTAATTTTTATGATCCAAACTCATATTTGTAAACCACAACTGTAATGATCACAGCTACTATTTGCTGACTGCTACAATGTGTGTACTGCAGTAATAGGTTTGTTATGTACAACAGGTGATGAAGTGGTAGCCTCAGTTTACAGAGATAAATCATTATTATGGTATTTGAACCCAGGTCTGATTTAAGTCCTGAACCATTAGAACTATACTAATTCATTTGTTGATAATAGTATGAGTGAGACTGATGCACTGACTACTGCGTTAAGGAGGCAGGCCAGATAATAGTATGATTGGCAGGAAAATCAATAATCTGCACAAAATCTTTTGAGACATTGACATCCCAAATAAAAACATGTGATTGTTGAGAGCGAAGTTAGAATCACAGTAGTTGAAATTTTATCCCTGTGGTACATTCAAACCAAGAGAGATTGGCTAATTGTCCACCCACTTTTGAGGGCTCTAGCTATATATGGTTTTATCTTGGACAATGCTCCAGGTGCTATGAGGAATCTCACTCACTGTTCTCCCCTGTGGGAGTGTGGACCTCTTTGATCCTCTGTTATAACATCTCTTGAGATACTAGAATAAGATCCTGTTTTTTCTTGTGATTTTAAACCCTTTTGGTGACATTTAATAACTTGAATTATTTTATGAATTCACCTTTCATTAAGAAGGGATCGTGTGTAAATATTGTAACAGATTTTATTTTGGTTAAGATGGTATAATAGGTGTTTTATGGGTACAAGGCATAGAGGGCCATGCATGGCAGATGATGCAGTGTGTCCTTTACTCCTAATGTGATGCCTCACCGTGATCAGGAATTTCAAACCTGAGAATAGACAGGGGCTGGATGAGGAGAAAAAAGGGAAGGGGATTTATGGCACAGTGATCAATTGTATTAGTTCAAAAGGAAGATGGTGAGAGAAAAGGAAAAGGAGGTTGATTCTGAAGCATATTCTGAGGGTAGAATCTCCAACATTTAGTAACTAATAAAAGAGAAAAATGAAAGTGAGTCAAGAGAGTTTCTAGGTTTCTGACTTGAATAACTAGATGATATTTCTAGTTACAAAGAGAGCAGTTGGAAAAAAAAAATACCTGGTTGGTGGGGGAAGAAAAGGAAGAGGCAAGGTGTGAAATCTGGCAAAGAGATTTTGTGTCACTAGGTGTGATCTGCAACAGACATAGAGTCTTGGAAGTTCGTTTGGAGAGGAAGTGACACAAAGTAAGGATGATGTAGCACTAATTCACTCTTGTGGCTTTCCCTAGACACAATTCTGCCAACAATAATGATGATAATCTCTAACATGTGAGATCATAAAAGATGAATAAAAACATCACAGCTGAGCTTAATGTTTTATTTCACTTTTCTCAGAATAACTAAGCAGTATTACAATCTCAGAAGTGGGAACTGACAAATCACCAGATATCCTACTGCTAAATGATTACTAAATCCATCACACTGGAGTTTTTAATGGTATCACATTCCCCCCTTCTTACCCCAGCACAGTACTTGACTCATAGTAAACATCTGAAAAATGCTAAACAATAAAAAAATGGAATTTACATATCATAGAATTACCTTTATGGGAGGATTTGGCTACCACTCATGGGGAAAATAGGGAGGGAGGATCCTTTTGGTAAAAATCTTATGAAAGGTTGAAAAAGCAGATGTAGTTAACCTATTAAAGTAATTTTTAACCTGCTTTAGTCTGTAAGCACCCTTAAAGAATTTGGTGGATATTATAGACCATTCCCCCAAATGACATGTTTTTGGGCTTACTTTCCACCATAGTTTTGAATAAAGCTGCAATTCACTGATTCTACTATAGGCTTAAAATGTGTGCTGTTCTACACATCCCCAACTTTTTTTCATGATAGCTTCTCATGTACCCTTGCTTCCATTGCAAGAATAGTTTTTCTTATCTCCCACTACAGACAAATTTTGATGTTTCTTAAATTCAGTACTAGGACATTTTTGAGGCATATATATAATTTCTATTGCTTTCTAGTTCAGGTTATAGCTAATCTGAATTATTTTATTGCATATATATATACATATATTAAGGCTTTTGAGAATTCTCAGATTGGAATTCTGAACACTCAGAATTTATACAAATTATACACAATTTCAGTAAGCTGTCCATTATCCATAGAGGTCAATTAATCCTTGTATATATTTAATAACATATTCATGTGTGTGAACTGCTTCTTACTAGTAAAACTAGCTTCCTATTCAAGGAATGTAAATAGATTTAATGTTAGCCTGAGAGAAACATAATTAGGTTGAGAATGTACTGCCAGAATGATTATATAATACACTTCAGATTATCACCCAGTTAGTATAAATTGAGATTCATCATTATTACATTGTCAGGATTTATTCAAAGTAGTGAATTTATCAATTAACTGGCTCAAAGATAATGAAAGGACTTTAGAAACTTTGAAAGAGAATGAGCTTATTGTTTCACCATTTCTTTGAGTCTAAGTACAAGGTGATGTGCAATTTCTTTATGTCCTGGTTAGGGTAAGATGATTCTTGATAATTTATATATGTGGCATCTTTGAACTGAAAAACATACTAGCAAGGTTTGAATCTAATAGTCCTGTTGCAGATGAAGTCACTGAGCTGAACTTGAATCAACAAACTGACTCAAACTAGCATATTTAAAGGATCTGAGCAATTCCAGGGATGAGAGCGTCAGCTACTATCCTGCATTCCTGCTCTGACTTTGAGTGCAATCCCATGGAGCCTCATTTTCCTCCTGTAACATAGGATATTTTGACTGGACAAAAAATATCATTGCATAGCATAGTCTGGAAAATAATAATTACTTAACAAATTACAGTTATTCTATTATGGAAATAGCAGAAATTGCAAATAGGTCTCTCAGCTTTCAGTCTAAGACTCTAGTGACAAACCCTACTTTAGAATAACTTTATGATTTGTAAACTTGGGTAGTTATCCTCCAGTGACATTTACTTTCAAGATTTTTTTCTGCTTTAAAGGGGTATATATTTGAGATTTTGTTGTGTTCGATGTTGTATCTCTATCACTTTCCATTAATGCTCACCAAATAGGTATTGAAAGAAAGAATGAATTTTTCTATTGTATCCCTATCACATTCTCAATTAATAATGGAACTCTTGACAACATTTCTTCAGGATGGATGTATGTAGGACTAGCAATGGTTGGTTGGTTGTGAATGAAACAAAAACAGTTATCTTCAAGAAGCAAGGCTTAATTAAATTGTATTCCAGATTTCATTACTAGGAAAATCAGTTTGGCATCCTATTGTACATAAGAGTAATAATATAGGACAATTTCTTTTCCATTTAAATACTGAGATAAACTTCAAATTCAAGCCTTCTTATCTGTGACCTTGGGCAAGTTACAAGATCTCTCTGAACTCTATCAGTTTCTCGTATGCAGAATTTTCTCATAAAATTAAATGAGCGATGGATTTAGCCAGTTTAGTGAAGTGTCTGGCATATAAGTGTTCAGTAAAAGTAGCCCCTAAGACCTTTGATCCATCCTGTGTGTTTATGATTAAAATGAAAGACTTTAAGATCTAACAGTGGATTCATGTTTGAAACAGAGTTTTGCAGTCTCTTAGTGTAATGTGGCCATGTTTGTTCTCTAACCTAAAAGACGAAGATGGTTGGTTGCTTCTTCATAAATATAGAATGAAACTTGTGTAACTACTTTTGTTCACCATCACAGCCCATGGGCACAATATATATGAAGAAAGAATCAGTGCACAAAACTAATTGATGATTCAGCATTGTGCTTATATTTTCTTGTAGAGAGGAGCCATGTGTTAAAGCATACATTTTCTCCTTGGCTCTTTTGCCATGTTAATTGAAAGAGAAAGGAAAAAAAAAAAAAACAAAAAACAAAAAGCAAGAGCATACAAATGTTGACAGGAGAAAATGCAATATAATCCTACAAAACATTTTGGTACTAAATATTTTATGTATGCTAATGGCTCAATTACAGCTTAATACTTCAAGTATTGCCACAAAAGTTGTGGGGGAAAAACCTGACTCATGTATGCGAGAAAGCAGATTTTCTGAGTTGGAAACAGTGTGTTCAATCTCACCTCCTGGCTACTCTCCAGCCCAGGAAATTGGCCCAGTTCAGCACAGCTTCCCCACTGATTGACTGGGACACCACAGTGCTCCCTCACTCTTCATCAGAGAACCATTAGGATTCAGGCTGCTGTGCTGGAAACAGCAACTTGCTTGTTCAGTCCTACTATAGGTTTAAAAGCAACTATGCAGTTCTCCAAAGAGTCAAATTTACTTTTAGGAAATGGAGTTGTTGACTCAATGCATTACAGCCTCTTAATATCATCACATTTCAGGGTAGAATGAAGCCTGAGGAAGTTGAAGCACAGAGAAGTGACTTCCAAAAGCGGTCAGCAGACTTGAGGATTTAGGCATCACTCAATATTCACAATTGGTTCCACAATCCAGCCACAGATACCAAAATTCTTGGATGCTCAAGTACTCTATACAAAATGAACAATATAGGGCATGCATTGTACCTACAAGTTGGGATGCTGGCATCCCATATCGAAGTGTCTGGGTTTGAATCCTTGCTCCACTTTCAGTTCTGGATTATTGCTAATGTACATCCTTGGGGGCAGAAGTTGATAGCTCATGTGGTTGGTTCCTTGTCACTCACATAGGTGACGTGAACTGAATTTCCAACTCCCGGGTCCAGCCCTGGCCTAGTCTTAGCTATTGTAGGCATTTGTGAAGTGAACTAGTGAATGGGAGCTTGTTCTATCGCTCTCTCTCATAAAATACATATATAAATGAATATATAAATACATCATTTTGGCCCATGTTGTTTTCATATAGTTTATACACACCCTTTCTTGTACTTTAAATCATCTCTGTATTACTATATAATGCCTTACACAATGTTAGTGCTATATAAATAGTTGTTATGATGTGCTATTTAGGGAATAATGACAAGAAAATAGTATGTATATGTTCAGTACAGATGTAGCTTTTAAAAAAGTATTTTTGTTGCACAATTGGCAGATGCAGAATCTGTAGATTGGGAAGACTGAATATATAGTGCATGGATGCGCAGGGACCTAGGTCCTTGGACTGTCACCTACTGCCCTACCAGGGTACATATTAGCATGGCCGACTCAAACTGGCACTCTGATATGGGATGTGATTGTCTCATATTGGCTTAACCTGCTGCACTGCAATGTCTTACCCCCAGCAAAGTTCTTATTTCATTCATTCCTTCAGTTAATTGTCATTCAAAACAGCTATAGTTAACACTCACTAGGTTTCAAATAATGTAATAGGTTTAGGGGGATTTGGAGAAAAACTATAAAGAAGGCTCATTATTTAATGATAGACTTTCATTGGGGTTCAGAACCAACTAAACAGAGTACAGGATCATAGGATTGAGATAGGCACACTTTCCTTTCTATCTTTGAAGAGACAGTTATAAGAAATTAGGTGAGGCCAACTTTGGGGCAGAATGCTACAGGTTTTGTCAACTGCAAGGGCAAGGGCTATGCTGTAGAAAAATGGATTGTCACATGACCAGGCAGGATTGTCATAAAATGGAACATTAGAGGCTGGAGGTCGGTAAAAAGCCTGGAAAGGAAAGGTCAGCTCATTCAGGGTCTGGTGTTCTGTATGAACAGCATGTTTGAGACATAGTAGATGAAATTATCATTAACCCTGAGCCCCAATTTTCGATTGCAAAAAAGGAAAACTACCAATGGTATCAAGTATTTTTCTGTCAATAAAATGATACAGTTGCTTAACACCCAACAAGGTGTTGAATACAGGTGTGAATTCCATATGTACAACCTTCCAACCCTCTGAGTCATTATTTAATCTGTCTCCCATCAGTCACTCCCTCAGTAAAATTGCACTTGGTACACAGGAGAGTGTATGTACAATAGACAGTTAAGAGTCAGTAGAATAGTAATGGGAGAAGGGAGAGTTAAGAAGAGCCAGGTTTCTTCATTGAAAGAATTCTTTCAAAACATCAGGATGCCTGCAGGGAGGCATTGGGTAAGTAAGGAGAAAAACTATGCCATATGAACTACTGGATTTGGAGGAGAATACTCTTAACTGCAGAAATTTATGAAGATGGTTTTTGTTCCTATGAAAGTCCTATTCCTCTGTAGCCTAATCAAGTCTTGCCATTTGAATTTCATACTAATTTTGGGGAAGCAACTTTTCAGATTCTCATCATATAGTACTTGTTCAATATGAATAGAAATAATTACTTTGCTGGAGTGATTAGCATGCCCAAGAATAACTATAGACATTTCCCCAATTTTCACTTTTAGATAAATGTCAAATATCTTTTTTAAAATGCATTTAATTTCTTTTTCTTTTAAGAAACATTAAGAAAATGTGTTGAAATCACAAGGAAGTGCAGGGAACTGATGGGAAATGTGCATGAGGAGAAAGCTAAGTTGACTTGGCAGAGAAAATGTTCTCAGCAGAGATATTTTCGTCACACACACACACACACACACATGCGCATCAGTAAAAACTGTTAATACTAACCTCATCTGAAGGGGACCAACAGCCATGTGGCTGTGTTCTGCCCATGCATGTCTGGCTGCCTACTTCTTAATGGTTATCCATTCTGACTTGAGGCACTTCAAGGTGAAGTGAGCACGTGGGCTCTGAGATTAGGGAGTCTGCAGACCCTTTGACAGCCTGGCTACTCAGAAAGTGACCTTGGATAGACCCCTTGGACCTTCTGAGCTTCAGTTTCTTCAACTTTGAAGTGAACATTCCAACCCAGCAGCAGCAAATTGTTTGGGATTTTATGCTACCACTATGCAGGATGTCAGGCACTGTGACTGGCACTAGTAGGGCCCTTGGTCAAGTCTCCTTCTCTCCTTCCCTTTTCTCAAATCAAAGAAAGATTGAGTGAGTAGCAGTCAGGATCAGAACCCAGAACTCCAGAGTCCTTAGCCCACCCTAGAAAATCACTCAGCAGACAAGCTGCAGTTAAGGTATTTGTTTCTACAGATTATTGCACTGGACTAAAGGAGCAGGTTAAAGAGAATCACACAGAGAGCTTCGATCTCATTTAGATCAGAAGAGAAAGTCCTGGGGTCTCTAATGTCCCTATTCATGCACAACAGCCTCTGGAGGTCTATAAAGCCTCATGTAAGATGATCTGAGCCTTCTGGTAGAATTTCAGAAAGGACAATTGTGCTTTTATATGCAGTGTGGTAGGGGTTTCATGCTGGAATCCTTTACAAAGAGTTTTTGCTTCCAAAATATTAGAAGATCATAAGTCCAGAAGAAAAACTTGATGAGCAGACTTGTCACTTTGTCCCAGCCTTACAGTCAACCTTACCACTAACATGAATGGGAAAATTCAACACAGGGCAAAAGGTGGTAAGACAGAGGAAGCGGAGAAAACTGTGTCAGTGGCTATTGTAGAGGTGAACTAATTACCCAACAGAGGGCTCTCGGGAGTACTTCTTTGAGAGTTTTTGTTTTTATGTAATTGTCTCTTGGATGAAGTGATCCCTAGGCTACCAGGTAAGAGGCCACTTCTGCCAAAGGAATTTTATGTCCACATTTGTTAAAATAGAGGGCAAAGTCCAGCAACCTTCCCTATACCTGACATCACCTTCTTTTGCCAAGTCCAGATCTGCCTTTTTGGGAGAAATGCAGCGGCCAGTTACGTGATCCAAATGAGGAGCTAACAAAGAGAATCCTCATCAGCAAATCATTGTTTTAAATGTCACAGAAGTCCCCAGCTTCCATTATGACAATGCATGGGAAAGGAGGTGTCTCTGCATTTTTGAGCTACACATAAAATCTGGGTGTTTTTCTTAGTTCTGATCCATACCACTTACACATTTTTAAAAATGAAAAATGTTTCTAATTTATTTTGTGGGAGAGAGAGAGTGTAAGAGAGAGAGAGGTTGGAGTTAGGAATACGATCAGGTACTCTGATGTGGGGTTTGGGCATCTTAACCGCTAGGCTAAATACGAGTCCTTAAATTACACATGTAAATGAACTGTACTAAAATTCTCAAATTTAGCCTTAAGGTAAATAGGACTGTTGATGGTGTTTAGTTGTATTTAAAATCCTTTAGCTGTTGATATCACTGCAACATGCTTGCTTTCTTTACTAAGATAATTAATTGTAGTTATAGCTATTCACCTAAAGATTTGTTAATGAAACCATAGGCTAGAAATAAGTTAGAGATTCTCTTCTGGCTAGAGAAGCAAAATGTCATTGTGGAGAAAGCGCTAGATGTGTTAACTCTGGAAAATTTCATTTTACATAGCTGGTGTTGTGGCACAACAGGTTAAGCAACTGCTGTGGTGCCCACATACCTTATGAGTGCCAATTTGAGTTCTGGCTGCTATACTTCCAATCTAGCTCCCTGCTAATGCACCTGGGAAAGCAGCAGAAGATGGCTCAAGTGCTTGGGCCCCTGCAGCCAAGTGGGAGACATGTAAGAAGTTCCTGGCTCCTGGCTTCGTCCTGGACCACTTAGGGCCATTCGGGGAGTGAACCAGAGGATGGAAAACTCTCTCTCTCTCTGAAACACTGCCTTTCAAATAAATAAATAAATCTTTAAAAAAGTTATTTTACTTCTTTCAAGTGAAGGGATTACATATAGTGATGCCTGTGATTACTTTTGATTGAAGCTCTATATAGATTTTGTTTTACAGTATAATTATCCACTGGATAATAGGGACATCTAGTCAACTTTCTTGATTGTCTATGTTTAATGCAAATAGAAAATTTCAAACTCAATGGCTACAGAGCGGTGCTCTGCAAGTATGAGTCAGAGCACCAGAGAGGGAGACAAGATGATAGAATGCACAGATCTGTATTTGTGTAGAGGAGCCAGGCTACATATAAAAATACTGCGCGTTACCAATAAATAATACAGCATTTTCAGTCCTTTTAAACTAAAGGGTGCAAAAATAGCTTGTGTTATTTTAGATAATATCATTGGTTTATGCCACAGTAACCCCATAAATATAGAGATGCCCAATATGCCACATCAATAAGGAGTATGTCTCCAAAAATGTTGTAAAAAATGAGATTTAAAATATTACAATTTTTATGAATTTTTTTGAAGTTCCTTTTTTATAATCTGGCCATTTTTAAAAAATATGTTGATTTTCAAGGCAGCGAGAGAGAGAGAGAGAGAAGATTTGTAAGACTATGAGAAAGAGCAAGAGAGAGAGAAGAGCTGGTTCCCTCTTCAAATGTTTATACTGGCTAGAGGCCAAAGCTGGCAGCCTGGGACTCAGTTCAAGTCTCCCTTGTTGATGGCAGCAACTCAACTATTTGAGTCATCACCACTGCCTCCCATGGTGCTCATTAGTAGGAGGCTGGAATCAGGAGCTGGAGCTGGGAATTGAACCGAGGTACTGTAAAGTGGAACACAGGTGTCCTAACAATTGGCTTAACCACTAGGCTAAATCTGGCTGATGTTTTTCTAAGTTCAATCCTCAATGGTTTTTAATATCTATAATTTGTTTAACAGTATCCCCCCAGCCACTACCTTTTGGATGCCAGCAGAGTACCTCCTCCCAAATATGACAACCGAAAATGTCTCCAGACATTGCCACAAACCCTGGGATACAAAAATCACTCTGGGAGTGAGCTTTATTCCTTCAGTATGAGACCAAGTGCTCAGAAATTCATAGTCTATTCTTGTGGTTGTGGACATCACTAACATCTTTCACTGACACAGGATTTCACGGTTTACCAAGTATCCTCACCTATGTTATCTGTGCAGATGAATGCGCAGTGTCTCATTGTGACAAATTAGAAGAGATAAGCATCTTTTCTGTGACTGTCCCTGGCCCTCTGTTTCTGTACTGAAATCCTGCATGTTTGACAAACAAGGTCTCACCCAGAAGAAGATGTATTTAGGACAAGGCTGGCATTGTGCAAATGATACCTGGATCAGTCTTTTCAAGAGACAATAAGGAAAACAGTTGTTTCAATCACCTTGAAATGCCACCCTCTCCTCTGATCTTCGGCTGTCAGGGTCTGCATAGCCCTGACTACATAAGGACACACACTGACAAGTAAAAACCTGCAGGTGGCTTCAGTGAGGGCAACAGAGCTCTTTGTTTTTTAAATAAGGCTCTGGAAATTGTAATCTTTAGCACAGAATGGACTGCTAGCAGTTTTATCATGTTGCATTAACTGAAAACCAGATGGCATGTTTAAGAGAAAATAGCATGTCCCGCCACTTCCACTGTCTCCCTAGCCCTCTTACCTGCTTAAGGATTTCAGCAGCTGTTTCATGTGAACAATCAAATATCACATAGAACTCCTTGCCCTTCTTCATCTCCTTCAGTAAAGGCTTGGCATCTTTATTCCCAGAGGGCAGCTGGCGGATTTTGATTTTAATGTTATATCTGGAGGGAGCTTTGATGAGCTCTTGCAGGCGAATTAGACCTAGAAAATAACATCCAATCATGCAACAGAGACCGTTCTGTGTTGTTTATTGCCATTTACAGTCAAACTCATATCATTCCCAAAATGTATCAAGTGGCCACCTAACTAAAGGTTACACTATTGACTTCCCATTTGTCATTCTTCTTTTCTATGGCAGATTATACTTATATTTTCCCTTTGGGTATGTGTGGATTGGAAATGCAATTTCTCCAAGTGCGTTTTGAAGTTTAGAATGTAATTGTCCTCTGCAGCTTTCAGCCAACTCCTCAAATCTTTAAGAAGTCAAGCGTGCGACTGTAAAAGTTCTGCAAAAAGTTGCTTTAAGTCTCCAAGTGTGCTCGATGAAATAGATAATGCCTGTTCATTAAAAAAAAAAGCCATAAACTGTAAGACACTAGGATTTCTTAGGGCTGTGAAATACTATGTGGGTACTTCAAAAAGTTTACAGGAAGTGGAATTAAAAGATAAGTTTATTTTGGTGCTCCAAAATTTTGAAATTCGTTCCCATAAGGTGGTCTTCAAAAACTTAATAAAGATGTATATTATGAAAAACTATGCATGGATTTCAGAAACTTTTGGCATTAAAATAAATTTACCTTTTAATTCCACTTTTTACCATGGACTGCTTGAAGTGCCCTCATCTACAATACTATTTCCTAGCACATTCGATGGGTTCCTTTTGCAGTCTTACCTTTTCTACTAAATCAACGACTTGTAAATGGTTCATTCAATTCTCTGGTAAATATGTCTGAATGTTGCATTAGAAAGTTCTTACTTGAATAAAACAAGAAAACCTTATAACTTCCAGAGATTGTGATAAAAGGAGAAATAAAACTCTTTAAAAATTCTCTGTTGATAATTGAAACAAAGTGCATACAATTGACTAACTTGAAGGAGAATGTTGATTTACTACAGAAGTAGATCTACTAAGTTGTGGCATTCTCTAATAGACATGTCTTACTAATGCAAGGTGAATCTCCATATAAACATGCCATCATATTTCTCCTAACATTAACTGGTGCTTGCTACATCACTCAGAGACTCCCATCATGTTGGAAAATTGACATATTTATTTATTTTTAGCATGCAGTTCTGTGTCTTTGATATTTATCAGCTTCAAGTAATCAATAGGGCATATTATGTTTTATGAGTGTTCAAATGGAAATTCTGGTATGCACTGTGCAAGATACAGTATGGATTTTAGCCACATCCAGACTGGATGCATTTATTTCTTTTTCTTGTTCTATTTATTTATTATTTAAATTCTAAGAAACCACTTTTTTTTTTTTGCTTAAATAAGGAAAAATTTTCATAACATCCATAGATAGGTTTAGTTTGGATGAACTTTAAATTTGTAACAATACCTCTTTTTGGAGATAAATGGGAAGGGGTCAGGGCATGGGGACATTGTTTGTAGAATCATGAAAATATTTAACCTTTATTATTCTTTTTTAAAATGATGTCTATTTGAGATGCAGTGAAATAGACAAGACAGATAAACAGAGTTCCCCAAAACTGGTTCACCCCCTAAATGCGTGGGGGGCTGGGCTGGAGCCAACGCTCACAGCCTGAATGCGATCTTCGTCTTTCACTGAGATGAGAAGAGCAAATTTACTTGAGTCCTACTGCTGCCTTCCAGGGTCTGTATTAGCAGGAAGCTGTATCGAAGAGCAGTAGCCAGGAATTGAGCTCAGGCACTCCAGTGTGGGGTGGGGGATCTTAACCTGCATTTTGATCACTAGGCTAAATACTGCCCATCAACCTTTTTTTTTCTTTAAACAAAAACTGAAGTTGTTAGATAACAGCCTCCGTGGATGCTTACTCCTTTTCTAGTCAGTATATGTGAAGGCTTCCATGAGCCATTTGCCTTCTTCCAGAATCTTGGCATCACTGCTAAGTACAGAAAATGGAAAAAGAATGAGCACTTTGACTCCTATATTTGACATTTGTTGTATTTGTTAATGCTTACAATAATTATGAAGTAAGCATTGTTAGTTTTATTGTTATTGGAGAAACAAGGGCCCAGAGCGATTAAGTAACAGTGCTACAAAGATAGTTGCCAGGGGCCACTGATTAAAATTGCTTGTGAATCTAATGCCAATGTTTCTATTTTGTCATCTTGTCTTATAAACAAAAGTTACTGGTTTTGAGACATAGCTTGGGATTGTCTGATGACAAGAGGGGAAAATAGAGTCCAATACTCATTTTCCTTTCTTTTCTCCCTAGGCTGCCTGAGTCGTCTCCTGTCTTTCTCACCTTCCTGCTTTGTAATCACCCATTACTATTTTTTTTTAACTTTAGCATGCCACAAGGGAGAACTCAATGTGGCCTTTAAATAAAATGGGAGAAAAAATTTTAAAAGTGCATTTCCTATGCTGCAAGAACTGCTCTTTTGTTCTTCGCTGAGTAGAATGTCAATTTTGAAGTGCATCTTCCTGCATGATGACTAGCACACAATCATGGCATTTAAAGATGACATATGCTATCTTACCTCATTCATTTATTTTTATGGGAAAGCACTTTCTGGGTATTCATAAGATCTCAAGCCCCAAGGAAAGCCCTGCAGATACAAAATGAACATTTCTGGCCCCAAGCTTTTTGTAGCCCAAAGCGGGATTTCAACTCGCCCACTCTCGAGTGGGAGCAGCAGTTATCATTTAATCTCATGGAGGCTGCTGGTGGCTGGAGTAACTTGCTCAAGCTTGGGTAGGTAATAATAGCAGATCTAGGATTTAAAGCCAAGTCTGCCTTAGGATCCCAAATTTAGGGTTGTGTCTACCAAATCAATAGTGTCTCTTGATTTTGAATGAACTAACTAGATGACTGAATAACTATGTAAGTCAATAATGGCATAATTAAATAGGAAAAGAAAACTTTGAACCAGGCCGGTGCCGCGGCAACAATAGGCTAATCCTCCTCCTTGTGGCGTCAGCACACCACATTCTAGTCCCCTTCGGGGAGCCAGATTCTGTCCCAGTTGCCCTTCTTCCAGGCCAGCTCTCTTCTGTGGCCAGGGAGTGCAGTGGAGGATGGCCCAAGTGCTTGGGCCCTGCTCCCCATGGGAGACCAGGAGAAGCACCTGACTCCTGCCTTCAGATCAGCAGGTGCATCGGCTGCAGCGCGCCAGCCGCGGCAGCCATTGGAGGGTGAACCAAAGGCAAAGGAAGACCTTTCTCTCTCTCTCTCTCTTTCTCACTGTCCACTCTGCCTGTGAAATAAATAAATAAATAAATAAATAAGTAAAATACAAAAAATAAAAAAAAAACTTTGAACCAGCATAAAGCAGTAAACCTTTATTTAGCACATGAGATCATTAATAAACACTGTTCCTGCCTCTTCTTCCAAATAAAAACCAATATACACTTTCACATTGTTTCATGAAAGATTATGTCCTAATACCAAGAGACAAAAAAGAACGACTCACTACAGAAGACCAATTTCTAATTGGAAAAAACTTATCTTTGTGGAAATCTTACTATTAAGCCCTGACTTTCATCACTGTGCCAGTGTACAGTGAATGTCCTCAGAAAGAGGGAAGGATCCAATAATTTAAATATTACATTCCCAGGTTGTGCCAACAGTGAGCAAGGGACAGTGAAGTTTGTATTTCTCTTCTGGAAGCAATTGTTTGCTTAAGAAAAGCCTTTCTGTCTTCTTTAGCAACCAATGTAGAATTTACAATTCAGAAGGTTTTTTTAATTCACTGGAGACAAAATTTAAAGAAAACTTTCTCTTATATTTGCGTTTTGCAGCAATCCATCAATCATTTACATTTCATTACATTCCTTGTAATGAATCAGTAAAAAATATTTGCTAAACAAATAATTACTTCAGGAAAAGGACACTGAGAAATTGATTTCAACACACCTACCTTTGCACACATTCTCCTGTGCAGAAGTTCACCTGACTGCCCAGCCCTGCCAGCACTCCAGTTGCCAAAAATGGTGCGTTGCCTGCAAGCTAGCCATGTGATGCTTTTTTAGCCCACTCAGGTGGAGGGCCTTTAACAATAAAGTATTGATAAGGAGACAACCAGACAAAGCCAATTGAGGGATATTCTACATTAAGCTGTTCTCAACACTACAAAAAGGTCAATGCCATGGATGACAAAGGAACAGTGAGTTGTTCTGGACCCAGGGACGGTGAGTTGTTCTGGACCCAGGGAGACTACAGGGACTTAACAACTAAAGCCAAGGAGTAATCATGAGACAGTCAGCAAAGCTGGAATTCACACATGAGGAGTTTCCAAAAGTTCATGAAAATTGAATTAAAAGATAAGTTTATTTTAGTATGAAAGTTTTTGAAATTCATGCAAAATTTTTTCAGATATGCATTCCATGAACTCTTTGAAGACTCCTCATCTATATGTTATTCCATATTAGATAGCAGTTGTTGTATTATTGTTAAATTCCTTATATTTAATAATTGTAATGTGGTTATTACAAGGAAGGTTCCTGTTCTTAGGAAGTGTACACTAGTGTATTTATGGGTAAAAAGGTTACAATGCCTGCAACTTACTTTCAAAAGTTTTAGCAGTGCCACTACTTACTATTGTTGATATTGTTTTGTATTTGGAGAACAGTAACTGATTAAAACAAATGTGACTAAAGGATAACAATTGCTGAATATAGATGAATGTGTGCAGGAGTTTATTGTATATTTCTGGCAACTTTTCTCTAAGTTAAAATCATTCTAAATAAAAAGACAAAATATATAGATGTAAAATCATGCAATAAGAACTTCTTCCCCCTGCTCTCACCCCTAGGAACACAACTGGAAATGTACCTTTGGTTTTAAAGGATTTTTAGAGAAAGAAATTGGTTTAGTTTGAAGTAGATTCCAGATATGGAGATATGTTTAAAAATTTCTTAGTGGCCCATTCTAAAAATTTGCTTTGGCTACATATCTACTCAGTATGTTCAGACAAATGCTATTGAAGTAGAGCCTTTTTCCCTAATGTCTTTGATGTAGACTTTACCAAGCAAGAGAATTTCTTCCCTAGTTTGCAATTTCTCTGTAAAGATTAACAAAGGTAAAGACAGAGCAAAAACTCTGAATCATGACAACTCGAATTTCCCCTATGTTTAACATGGATAATCTCAATTTTAGCCTCTATTCTGAGACATTTGTAGAAACTCCTAGACCCTGATTGAATGAAGTGATACCCACTCTACCCTTAGATCCAGACAGACCAGAGCCCATCTTTGTCAATGGGGTGAAAACACACTGGCTCCTATCACTGACCTATCAAAGGAAGGTCACATGCACTGTGGATAAGCCAGAGGCCTCCTATAAGATGATTATGCACTGCTCACCCCCAACCTCAAACCATAAGATTTACTGCCTTTAATCCCTAGGGGAGCCTAAGAATTAAGTAATAGCTGTCTGGTTCTTTGCTCTGTGCTTTGCAATAAACACCTGTTTTCTTCCACCATTCTGATGTCAGTTGATTGTCTTGTTGCATAATAGTATTCTATGGCAACTCCTCCAACCGATTTTGGGGAGTAGAACTATAATTCTATGATTCAGAAAAATGCAGATTTGCACGCACATCGAGTGACTAGGGCAACAGGTGAAACACGTGGGAGGGGAAAAAAAAAATCTGTGCTATTCCCAGTAGATGTTTCCAATTTCCCATGCCTTTTCCTTAAATAATAATAAAATTTGCTATTTACATTGTTCCTTTTTATGAAGTATTCTACATGCCTTAGAAATAGCCCAATAAGCCCTAGAATGTACCTCTGGGGTGGATAGGTGTTCATGCTATTTTACAATGAGAAGAGCCAGGCACAGTGAGGTTAATTGTTTGGATTGGCCCTGAAAATGAGACACAGATGCTAGGAATTGGAAGGCACCTTGAAGGTCAAACTGTTACTTGATGCACAAATCCCCTCTACAGAGCTGCTGCTGAACACCTCTCAATTTGAGACATTCTCCACTTTACATTGCAGTCAAACCCAACTTATTCTTGAATAGCTTTAGTTATGTTTAATGAGTCTCAGTTCAAAAGAAAATACGCAGGTTTTCTTGAGTCTTAATCCAGTTCCCTGTTCATTAAATCACACAAGTGGGTTCAATGCATGAAAACGAATGGAATATACCATTGGGACCCAAAGATCAGATTGAACATTTTAAATGTTAATTTATTCTTCATTGGAGCTTAGAAACATGGAAAATGGCATTTCACAAACTTGTTGGTATATTAATATGTCTAAATCTAATAGGATTCTAAGGGGATCTAGGCATAAAAGTGTGTATCCTCGACAAGGGAAGAAAAGTAAGAACTGAGAAATGGAAATAGGTAAGTGAGTGAATTACCCAGGGAAATAAGGTACCTTGAAGTGCAGATCTTCACACATATGAGTTTTCAAAAGTGGAACAAAAGAAGCTAGTTGGAGTTTTCTGTAAGAGACATTTCCTACTGTGTCCCTTGATCAGAAAGGACCTCACAGAAAAACTTAGCCAAAATATGTGAGATTAACTGTGATGTGATTTAGTTCCACCAGTGTATTTTGCTTCTGAATTCTGGCTAATATTAATGATAACTAAAAATAATATGGCTGACATGTAACACCTGAAGATTAGTTTCCTGAGCAGAATTGTGAAATCTTCAGTAGTGTCAAATTTTAAGGGGCCAGAGGACTGAAGCGGTGGATAGAAAAGGTAGTGAAGATTGAGGATGGGGGAAAGAAAAAGGAATCATGATCTGTTGACTTGTTGGTACTGAGTGCCCAAGACTTCCCATCCCCTGGCTAATACAGGTTGAATTGAGGGACAATGCATAGCACTAGTGGTTGCAGCAACATAGTGTGGTAAGCATGATTGCTGAAAGTCAAAAGATTCACTTATTCTTTTATTCAGCAGTGAATATGTAATGAACGTCTTTCATTTTGCCTTGGTTACCCATGGCAAAATGTTAATCTTCTTGAAGTCCAGATTTTAGTTTTCTATCAAGATTGTTAATTCTGACAGTATGGTTTTTCTGTATTTTCTATAAAAAATGGAAAGAAATATCATAGACATAAAAATACTGTCATTATTTAAACACACCCATAACAGAAGCTATTTGACTTATTCATGGGAGGATTGAACACATGAAATGAGTTAATTATCTAAAGTATTTAGAGCAGTACTTGGCCCATAGTCAACACTCAAAAATTTACTTAGTTTTATTTTTATGGTTATCATTCCTCTCATGTTTTCTCACAGGATTTACTGTTTCTTTCAATCACTAACATTTTTATGTATCTTAATCTATTTTAAACTTTTCTCTACTGTAAAGCTTTGAGACTATGATTGGAGTGAAGACTAATAACTTTTCATCATAAGCTGCTTTTTAGCAATCTCACAGCTATGAAATATTGAGAAAAAGGACCTAAGGCAACCGTAGATAAAAAGAAAAACCACCAAATCAACAAAGGAACCTCTCAAGGGCCATGTGTTATTAGTTCAGAGCTACAGGCATCTGTCTGGGACTCTGTTCATGATGGACTCATCCAGTCCCATCTCTATGCTGAGGATA
Source organism: Lepus europaeus (assembly GCF_033115175.1). Lineage (NCBI taxonomy): Eukaryota > Metazoa > Chordata > Mammalia > Lagomorpha > Leporidae > Lepus > Lepus europaeus. Next base: position 15,955,985 of record NC_084828.1, on the reverse strand, counting down.
CCAACTTGTTATCTCCCATTCAGAGCACCATACTGAACTCCAGACTCATATGTTATAACTGCTTTCTCATTTGTATGTCTAATAATATGTACATTAACACTTAACATAGTCATATCTTAATTCTTGATATCCCCATTCACCTAAATGAGCTCCAGTTAGGACCTTCTTCAGCTCAGGTGATGGCAACTCTATCCTTTGGTTCAGGCTAGAGGGTCATCTTTGCCTCTCAACATTTTTCTGTCCCAATCTTTCTTTATCATTTTTCATTCTTTAGTTCACAGGTGTGAATTAAGCCACAATCTGCCTCACCTCATCACGACATCAATATTTTTCTATACTGCAATATGGTCTTCCTGTTCTTATTCACCATTTAGAAAAATAAATTTAGTATTTTTCTTATTTCAAAGGGTTCTTCATGTTTTTCTTGACATATGACTCAATTGTAACAGTGGGAAAAATGCTGGTATTTTAGAAGAGTTTTCAGGAAGAGAAAATATGCCTACTCCCTTCCCTACTGAATAGACCATTCCCCTGAAGCAAATTTCTGGGACTGCAGAAGTCCCAAATTTCTGAGATAATTGTGTTCCTTAAATAAGAATACATATCATTTGCAGAGTTAGTGCTATTTACCCAATGATCATCAAATTAATAGATAAAGTCCAAACAAGTTACAAATATCCATGACATTTACTGGGTTTTTTTTTCAAAGATCCTACAAGTCTTAACCAATCATTCAAGGATACATCAGTCACCATGCAATTAGAGGCAAAGAGGACCATAAGCACATAGCCAAAACTGACAGGTGGGGAATTAATTTCAGTATTCATTGGGATGTTATGCTAGCTTAGCATTCAGCTCTGCATTCCATAATCATTATTTCTTACTCCTCTACTGCTTTTGTCATCAGCATCTCTTCTTTGGTTTCTGTAGGATCCACTTAGCAGATACTTGTGTTTCTGCATGTCTGATCAGTGCAGAAGCCAGAGGGATTCTTTGATATTATAAAGCTGATCCTGCTCAAAACTTTCCATAGCTTACAATTTCAGACACAAAACTTTGTAGAGTAGTCTCCCAATCTCTCCTCTCTGACCTCTTTTCCTAAGACCCTTCCCACTTCACTCTGATCCAATCACACTGGTTTCGTCTGTAAAATTAAAAGAAAAGTTTACCTTGCTTCAAAAGATTTTGAAACTCATCCATAAGAGGGACCTTAAAAAGTTTATGAAAAATGCTTACTATGAAAAAAAAAACTATGCATAGATTTCATTTTTTTACAGCAAAATACTCACAAACAGCTTTTAATACAATTCTCCACAAACTTTTTGAAGTACTCTCATACTAGGCATAGTATGAGACATTAGCCTTAGACATTAGCTCTTGTCTCTGCTTGGAACCTTCTTCCAAGCACCACATGGCTCACTTCCTTAGTTCATAAGTCTTGGCTCAACTCTCATCTTTGCAACGTGATATGACCTTTAACTCTGCAAATTGTGCTTCTGACTTCCAGATTCCCTTCACCCTGCTCTACTTTTTCTTTCTTCTATAGCATTATTATCTTTTAAACATATAATTCATTTTTTATGTCATGAGTCATGGTTTATGCTTTATTCCCACAGAACCACTTTCTTTGAGGTCAGAGTTTTCTGTTTGTTTTATTGACTAATATATTCCAAATCTTTAGAATAATGACTAGAACACGGTAAATGCTCAATAAATTTTTGTGGACAGACAGAATGACAGCATTACTCAGTAAAACAAATGTGTGATCCCACAGGGTGGCACCCAAATGCTACAGTACAATGGGAGTTTGAGTTGGAAATGAATTCATGCGCTGTCCAGGGCAACCTCTCAGGTAGTATAAGAACCTTCAGCAGGACTGTCTGGGACGGACAGTCCTATAATCTGGGCTTGGACTTTGACAGAACCAAGGAGGTAAGTCCTTTGTCAAGTTCTTTGTGAAGAAACAACATTCCATCCCCTGAGAGCTCTAGCCTTTCAGTGATGCCAAAGTTGTCTCCCTCAATCCTCTGCCTTTTGTTGCTTGTGAAATCCTGGGAGATTTAGCCAAAACTTCATTCCTTGCATGGCCCTTCAGACATTTGCCAACAGTAGCCACACCATCTACCTTGTATGTCTCTAATAAAAATTTTAGTTGTTTCAGTCTTACTAACATTGTCTATATATGAATGTTTTCAATGTTCACATATTTGTAATGAAGTAAGTATTGGGGTGGTTGCAGACTTTAGGATGGCAGACTATCTAAAAGGTTCTTTTTCACACATTTTGCCAATGAAATTGGATTAGCACTTTCTTATCTGGACTCAACTTCCTTTGCTGATTGTGTAGGTAGTTGCTTAACTGAGTGTAACTGAACACTTCAAAATCCCACCCTCTCCGGCATATCGTGTTCATACTTTCATTGTCTTTTAGGAAGCCAACCTTAAAATGTGCTGTGATCACTTTAAAGTAAAAGGCAACACTTTAAGTCATTATTAACACAGCTGGGGCTCAAAACACAAGATCCCATAGTTGGTCCCTTAGCATGCTGAATAGAGTGAACAGAAGGAGGTTGCGAGGGCCTCAGAAGCAAGGTTTTCCTGATCTTCTTCCACCCTCCTGTATCCTGCTCTTCTTTCTCTGCTAAAGTCATAGAAACAAAAATTCCTCTTGTCCAAGGCAGGGCATGGACTCTAGAACTTTCTGTCCTCCAAAGAAAGGCAGAAAACCAAAAAAGATCACTCCTTTCTCCTGCCTGCCTTGAAGGCTTGAATTCCAGAAGCTGCCTCATACCTAGGAGGAAGGAAGAGTATACAGAGAAACCAGGAAGAATGTGGACAGGCCTTGTTGAGTTTCACCCTTAGTCATAGCCTTTTGTTCAATTATATCTCCGCACAGCTTTCCAGTTTTTACTGAGCTAAGCATAAAAAGGGGCAGTTTCTCCTGGGTCTTTGGGTCTTCTACTTTCTCTCTTATGTTATGTAAAACTTTGATTAAATAACTGTTATTCTTTTCTCCTGCTAACCTGTCTTTTGTTATACCAGTGCCAACTGTGACCCTTCTGCAAATACTCTCTGAAAGTCTGTTTATCTCATGAACCAGGATGACACCTGGCAAAGCCTATAGGGAATGGGATCAAAGGCTAAGCAAGAGGAGAAAGGTGGGAAGGACAGTTGAGGAAGAGGGAAGAAGTGTGAGAACCCAGACAACATAATGCTTGAGGAGTCATGAAATGGGAACACAATCCATTTCTTATGTGTGGATAAGCCCTGGATTTCACAAAATTACAAATATTAGCTAAGTTTCCTTCCTGCCCTCTAGCCTTCTCTCCTGCCTGCCTCTTGCCTTCTTTTGAAATACAACCTACAGGCCAAATCTGGCTTAATACATACTTTTGTATGGTTCATATTTTTGTAAGGTTCATTAGAATACATCACACCCATTCATTTACATATTGTCTTTGGCTATTTTCTTGATACCTTGGCAAAGTGTAAGTATTTCACATGGCTAAAAAGCCTAAATTATACCGTATTTGGCTCTTTTTAGAAAAAGTTTGCTGATCTTGTTCTACAGAAATGACTGTAGCTGTATTTCACAGAGATTGGCCTTGGGAAAGTAGGCACTGCTGAATTTAATCCACACTGCATTTGGTGCTCGAGTCTCAGCACTTTTTGATGCGTGTGGTGGGATAGAAGCCAGGCTTCCACCAGGGGTCTAATGAAGCAGAGGGAATGTACAATGGGCAGCAATTTCTCTTTGCCTAGGGTCACCTCTGGTTGTGGGAATCAGGACAAGTAGGTGACGGATGGGAGAAATATTCAGGAAGGAGAGAGAGAGAAGAGATGAGCCGAGACAAAGCTCTACTCTGCCTAAGAGTTCTCTAGAGTCTTTTTACATTTTAACTTCTAGAGGATGGGATTTTTCCTGCTAGTATTTAGTGAATTGAATTTTGTCCTTAGAGACATGCACACTGCTCCCATTGACTTCAATGGCAGTAATGGGCCATTTGGTCCCACGACATCTGTGCTGGCTTCAGGCTATTTAACAAACTCCCAAACAAATCCTAATAAAGTGCTCTTTAATAGATACTTAATTCTGGCATGGAAGTGGGTGCTGAGCACACCTAAGTCTTTTCTTTTCCTTCAGGTTTACTGTTTCCCTTTTTTAGTATTTTGATAATTTTTGTAACCAAGAAGCCTGAGACAAGCAGTATTAAACCTACTCAGAGTCACAAGATGTCTGTTTTTATTGATCTCAGTTGACCTATTTACTCTCTGGGATCCAATTTAATGATTCAATTGATTATTCATTTACATTTTTAATGTTGTTTTGGGCAAATTTTTTTTTTAACATGAATCATCTCTAACTTAATCGACATTGTACAAACTCATTTTGGATTTTCAGTTTCAACAAGTATTTATTCAGCTGCTAAGTTCAGGTGAATTTAACAGGGTGAAAAAGTCATTTCAAGTTAGTGAATATTTTTTAGAAATGATAGTTTGATTTTTCTGCTGTATCAAATGGCCATCACTTATATGTGAGTCACCTGACATCAGAAGGAGGTTAGATACCAGCTTAATTGCATTTCATCTGAATATAGTTTGAGACCTATCATTAGTAAACTAAATCCAAGCATCTCAATATCATTCACTGACTTATTTTCCTTGTAGATAGTCCTGCTTTGATAGAGATGGTAGAAATAGTAAGAGATTATACTATAGTAGAAATAACATCATGAGAAATCGTATTAGATATGACATTTGCTATTAATCAAAGATAGACAACATGGAAGATTAACCACCCTTATGTTTTCTATATCATATTCATCCTTAAGGCTCTTTAAATAAATATGTTTCTGAGTTCAGTTGAAAATGTTTTCTTGTTTCACAGCAAGCAGATCAAGCTCTAAAACTATGACTGCCAGTGGCTTATCCTTCCCAATAGGACTGTATTGAATATAATATTTATAAATTATATATGTCTAATCACCTACTGTGTTAGTCAGGAAGACAGACATTAGCCTACCTGTATGAGAAGAAAAAAATAGAGCAGTTAAATGAGGGAAGGGGCCTTAGACATCTTGGAAACACAAAGTAACCTGACACTTGAGGATCAGAGGTCCCACCAGGCAACACTGTAAGAAAGGTCTGAGGTCTGGCACCCGGCACCCGGAACCTTTCTGCCCAGTAAAAGAACACTCCTAGGGGATCTCACTCCCAGGAAGTTTTCCACCAAGTAATATTCAGCGGTGGAAAGAAACGTGACGAAATGGGAGGAATAAATTTACACTATACCCACACAACCCCGGTCTAGACACAGCTTCCTGCTGAGCCGCCCATTGGCCTGTCAGGTGTATTCCTTCATTACAGTTCTCTAGCTTGCTTAGGGCCTCTATCTCTCACCTGAACTTTTCTTGTGGTGAGGATGGCTGTCCTAGACTAAGTGGTAATGCTGTCAGCAGTTGGACTGCCTCCCTGGGAGATAATCCCAGCAGGTGTCAAGGCTTGTTTGCCTCAGGAAAACTCTGTTTTTAGCCTCCCTTGGGAAGGATGCCACAAGTTCCTTTAATTTAAGGAAGAGAAGAGGATTTGGAAGTGCCAAGCTTCAACTTCCAGCCATATCTGTAACAATATCGCTTCCATTTCTTTCTAGAATGAGATGAGGCATAAGGAGATACATTAATGTCTATTTCTAACCATAATAGCCACGTCTATATGACAGTAATGCCAAACCAAGGAGGCACACTGTTCATCCTCTGGGGAATACTCATGCTTATGATTGCTGAAAAGGAGTTAGTGAAAAAAGAAATGGTAATAAAATTTCAGAAAGTGCTTCCTTTTACTGTCATTGGTAATTTCATTAGTATTATTACCAAATGCGTGAGTGTAGATAAAAGGAAACAGCTATTTCAATTCTTGGAGAAAAATGTCCAAATGTTTGATGATATTATCCTTTCCACTTAGGGTTACTAAACTCTTTCCTAGATGCCATGCCTGTGAGAGGTAGCAGACTTTTACCACAAATAAAATGAAATTTAAATTTTCAGACATCTCTAGTCTAATGGTGACAGGGTATTTCCAAAAACTCATGGAAATTCAAATTTAAAAGGAAGTTTATTTTGGTTCCAAAAATTTGAAATCAATATGTAGTTTTTTCATAGTACAAATTTTCCATGAACATTTTAGATATCCCTAGTATGCATGAAATAAAATTTTTTGGTATCAAATCAACTTTTAATTTGTTTTATGTGAACTTTTAAAAGTATCCTTATATGTGTACAGATCATTAAAATAAAATATGTGTACAAAGTGATATTGAAACTGCTGGTGGTCTCAGAACATCTTAAAGAAGATATAACATTTGTGTGTGCTCCTGGGGAATAAGAGACTTCACTACCATGAGGTTGCATGGAGGATCTTAGGAAGGGAAGTGAGGACTTCCGAGGAGTTACAAAGAACTGGATTCCAAGAGAGGGGCAGAGAAGATACTATGGGGTCTTCATCTCAGCGGATATGAGAGTTTATGCTGTGGGGGAAATTAGTGTTTGAATTAATGATGATGAAAAATGGCTGCATTGGAGGGAGCTTTGAATTAGAAGAATTTTGCTTTTATTATGTAGTTACTTACTGGCTTTAAATAACAAGCAGCTTGAATTCTGACAAATCCTGAAGTGTCAGCAGAAGGTAGAGTGAAAGGTGCCAACAAAAGAACGTGCAAACGGGGCGGGGCGGGTCAGGAAAGCACCCAGCCAGGGCCAGACACTGAGCACACTTATTCCCTCTAGCATCCTAAAACAAGCAGATGGAACAATGCACGCCTTCTAAAAGGGCTCATCACCCTTTCCCATGGAATGGTTCAGTTTATTGGTATGACCTCTAACTGAATTCCTCTTTGCTAACCCACTTTAGAACTTTTCTAGACACTCACACAGCTTCTGATCAAATCAGAACATTGTGGTCATTTTCAAACGTGGTTGCAATCTTATTAGAACTGGATTAAATGAAATTACATTTTAATATTGTGTCTGCATTACAGGATAAATTAATAAGATGGTTTTTTTTTTAAAAAAAACCTTATTTTTGATGCTGAAAGGTTTATCAGACAATACTAATAAATCAAAAGGAATTTGAGCTAGCACCATGTGGTGTTCCTAAATTATTTTAGAATACTCAATTAATTTCATAAAAGAAAGCATTCTAATGTACTTCCTCTGACAAGCTTAATACCTATTAAAACACTTTGGCTGCCTTCGCTGAGATCAGAGACGGCCAGGCTTAGTGTTGTGTGAGTCCCATACCTGTGCTGTCTTCATACACCACCGTCACTGTTTTCCAGTTGTAATAAAGGACCAAATCCAGGACGGCCCTGCTGATAGCTGCATAATCTGGGTACAGGTTGATGTAAAACAAGTCTTTATTGTCCACCGAGGGATGTTTCCAGCGAGTCTGTATGTGTGGAACTTCGAGAGCATTGCAAATGGACTGCACAGCACTGACGGAGGAACTATGGGATGGACCAAAGAGAGCAGCCACACCGAGAGCCAGTTGGTCACACGCTGATGATGTCCAAGGGCAAGGAGGGGTGGAAAGAGACGGCAGGGAAAGCGGGAGAGAGAGAGAGAGAGAATGCTATGAATTTTATTTTTCCTTTCATTAATTCACTTTTTAAATTAATTATTGGAAAATCTCCTATACTCCTCCCCCCATTTGTATGTTGAGAAAATAGTCTCCATTCAGCTAGGAATACTCTTTTTTAGAACTTATTTATTTATTTATTTATTAAGATTTATTTTTGGAAAGTCACAGTTACACAGAAAGAGAAAGAGAGGCAGAGAGAGAGAGAGAGGTCTTTTTCTGCTAGTTCACTCCCCAATTGGCCACAACAGCTGGAGCTTCGAAGATCCTAAGCCAGGAGCCAGGAGTTTCTTCTGGGTCTTCCCAGGCAGGTGCAGGGGCCCAAGGACTTGGGCCATCTTCCACTGCTTTTTCAGGCCATAGCAGAGAGCTGGACTGGAAGTGGAGCAGCTGGGATTTGAAATGGCACCCATGTAGGGTGCCGGCACTGCAGGCAGCGGCTTTACCTGCTATGCCACAGTACTCTCCCCCAGGAATATTCTTAAGATACTAAGATCCTGAGAGATATAAATGTGGAACTGATTAGCAAGATATCATAGGGCCGACTGTCTGCAAATAAAAAGGAGTTGCTAGTCCCACTTCATTACCTTTAATCAGATGGAGTCTAAATGCCTTGCTAGGCGTTGTGATTTCTGAGGGTGCTCTGAGCTAATCAACAAGCTGTTTGTCAAATGAATGTCCTAGGAGATGATTCTGGTATGGCAGGGTGTCAGTGAGGATATTAATGTGGTCACAGAATTCAGAAGGCCCTCTGTGTAAGTACAAAGTGCTTGAGTCTTGAGCATTCAGAAAGGAGTTGAACTGCAGATAATAGAAATGCTGCTAAAGAATGCTCATAAGTGGGAAAGTGATACCTAATAAATTACAGAATAATATAGTAGTGTGGTTAAAGGGATGTTAGAAGGCATTTGATCCATCCCACTAATTCCATAGCCAGTGAGTAGTGACAGTCATGGTCACTGGCCAGGGACAGAGCTGAGTCAGAGCTCAGTGACCCCAGCTCAAGTTCAGGCCTCTTGCTACCTTAGTGTCAGGGCAAGGTAGCGTAGTGAAAGTCACTGAGTGTTTAAAAATTCATTAATGACATAAGATTTTTTTTCTCATTATAAAAACATACACACTAGCTAAAGGACTCAGAATACTTAAAATGTAAGGAAGAAAAAAAGTCTTCCACAACGAATTCCATCAGCTTGCAATAATAACTATTAATATTTTGCACATTTGGAATCATTATATAAATACAGTTTAATATCTTGCTTTTTCATTTAGCTCTATGGAATACCTCTTTTCCATGTCATTACAAATTCTTCACGAGTATACTTTTGGTGTCTCCATGGGTGTGCCATCATTCACTTAATCATTTGTATAGTGTTATAAATTTAATCTTCCCCTAGTTTTAAGCTGTTATAAATAATATCATAGTCCAAGGGTACTGCAAAAAGTTTTTGGAAAAGATATGATAAAAAAGGATGAAAGGATTATTTTGTTACAAAAATTTTGGAAATCCTTGTGTAGTTTTCTCATAATATGCATTTCCCATGATCTTTTTGAAGAATCCTCATATTTATTGTAATTCTTATATTCTCTTATCAAATTATTTTTTAGAGTAGTTTTCCAGGGGTTGAGTTACCAGCTCTAATGAAAGGATATGGATATTTTAAAGTTATCTGGTTTTTTTAAAGATTTATTTTATTTATTTGAAAGACAGAGTTATAGAGAGAGGTGGAAACAGAGAGAGGTCTTCCATCTGCTGGTTCACTCCCCAGGTGGCTGCAACGGCTGGAGCTGTACCGGAGCCAGGCGCCAGGCAGGAGTCAGGAGCCAGGAGCTCCCACATGGGTGCAGGGGCCCAAAGACTTGGACCATCTTCTACTGCTTTCCCAGGCCATAGCAGAGAGCTGGATGGGAAGAGGAGCAGCCGGGACTAGAACCAGTGCCCATATGGGATACCGGCACCTCAGGTCAGGGCTTTAATCTGCTGCGCCACAGCGCTGGCCCCATTAAAGTTATCTGATACATGTTAGATTCTCTCCCAGAATGTTGGGACACTTGATCTTCTACAGCCATACAAAATATTGCTTATTCAGCTTGTGCTGGTAGACATTAAGTATAATTTTAAATGTATTTTCAAATTTGTATTTCTTTTTTTTTAAAGATGTATTTATTTATTTGAAAGTCAGAGTTACACAGAGATAGGAGAAGCAGAGAGAGAGAGACAGAGAGAGGTTTTCCATCTGCTGGTTCACTCCCCAGGGCGTTAACCCGTTGCGCCACAGCACTGGCAATTAAATTTATATTCCAATTCTATTTTAAAGGAATTTAGAGCTGTCAAAAGAAAATAATTGAGTATTGGTTTTAAATAGTCTCTAAATTCATGTATGAAATTGTGTTTACTTTTATAGTAAAGTAATGCTACAAATAAGCATAAGTAGAAAAATGATATGGCTCTGTAATGTTATCTGACGTGATTTAGAGAGAACCATTAATAAAATTTTGATAGCTATATTACAGATGTCTAAGAAACAACAAATGTTGGCAGTCATTTACATGAAAAACTTTCTGATACTGTGCTCTTTGGTATTGAGTTATTACACAAGCTATGAAGATGTGATTCTGCATTAAGTGCTATATGTGTAAATTGTCATTTTCCTCAAAAGCTTATTTTCTAGATGTGTTTTTATTCATTAGTCTGAGAAAATGAGGGTATGAGAACTTGTTTTATCTAGCGTGAGCAATAGATTGAGATTCCTGCTAATATTTAGCTCTGGGATGCTAATATTACTTGACAGAAAATCAATCCGTTTGAATTCTGTTTGCCAGCAAATAACCAGTTTTAAAAAGCTTTGGGGGTGTTTAATTTACAAGTATGGCAAGTACTTCAGATTGCAAGAAAGCTTTCAATTTTCATGTGGGTGAAGTATCATTGCTAAATATAGTTGACTTTCTACAGTATTTGTTCAACAGTATGTGTGTGTGTATATGTGTGTGTGTGAAAGAGAGAGAGCGAGAGAGAGAGATCTAAACCAGAGAGATAATGTTTGTAAACAAGCCTTGTAAACTTTGAAGTGCTATATAAACACAGGGTTTTGTTATTTGTTCATAGACAATGCTAATGTATGTGGTATCTCCAATTTTATCTTAGAAAAGAAAGTAGTTTTACAGTAAGGGCATGTTGTAGACAGAAAAAGATTATGAGCATTAAATTTTCATCTCTACTCCTAAGATGTTTTATATTTTGCTTGTAAAGAACACTAGAACTCTTGCATATGAATATAGATGGACATATCCTATGATCTAAGTAGGTTAATATCATGTGGAAATACCCGGTATTTAGTCACTTGGAAATCAGAATGAACGTGGCATTCATTGTATTCCACTTCTTGTGTGTTCTTGACAGGCAAGGCATTCCTCTATGAGGCAAAGCACTCCTCCCATTCTGGGGTGATGAACGTTTGTTTCCACACAAACAGCTTTATCTGGTCGCAGCTTTATATGGTCACTAGACAGGGCCCTCCTAAGAACCCAAATTTCAAATATATCAAATGTGATCTTGCCTTAAAGAGCTGCAAGTGCTCAGGGGATGTCTGAACAAGCCCCACAATTCCACATGAATCAAAAGAGCTTGCAGCAAACCTATGTACTAGATTACTCTTTATAGGCATCTCTCTTCAGTTCAGAAGACAAAGATTCCAATGTAGACATTGTTTTCCTAGGTTTAATCACCACATTGTATGATTTTGTGGAAAGGAGTCAAAAAAAATCAAAAGCGAGAAGAAACTAGGTAAAGCCAGTGGTTTTCAACCTGCTAAAATTCAGGATGTGAGTTATACGTGTTCAGGGCATTTTCACAAGCTCGACAGATGTGACCTTCTACAAAGTTTTATTTGAGTGCACTGTACAATTTCATGGTGGTATCTCAGCTTCAGGAAGGAAAAGCAGATCAAGCTTGACATTTTCCATTCACAGCTGAACCAGTTAATCATAGAGTGGAGGGCACTGAAGGGTAAGCTAATCAGAAAGGCCCAGAAAACAGGGCTGGGCAACATCCATTAGGTTAGTTCAGATTGCATTGATCAGTGACATCGAAGACCAAGATTTCCTGCAACCCAACTGCACAAAGATGACCATTTTGAGAAGGGGCAGGTAGTGCAAAGAAGGTGACTTGTAGAGCAGACATATCACCCAAAGAAGCTTTTAAAAGTGGGAAAATATTTACCTCTCCGTGAGGCTTCAAAACTATCAAAAAGGTTAATTCTCTGGATGTCATAGGTTAATGTGGTGTTAGGCATCAGGGTTCGGTTTCTGTTAATGCTGGTGACTGCAAACTTGAAAGCTAATTCTTCAACATTAACAGGTTCATTTTCCACAGTTTCAAAAATCCCTCCTGCAGAAGCAAAAGAAATACATAAGAAACATTAGTCATATAATTTATGCATTTTTAAAAAGAATATAATTTATACAAATAAAAGACCCAAAACAGTAAATGGAGGAATAGCATAGACCCCAAATCCATTGTTATAAGTTTTTCAGCAGGTATCACATGAAGATATATAGATCTAACTGCAGACATATACTTAAGATCTTAAAACCAGTGCTGGAATATATAATGCTTAAATGAAAAATATATTCTAAATACCATGAAAATATAACTGATCACATATTGGAGACCGATTTTTCTATGGTTTGAACAAGAATCCCACTGTGCTTGATCTAAACATAATTTGTCCATTCTCTCTCTCTCTCTCTTTGAATGAAGACTTTATTTAGAAGCAGGCATTCTAGACTTTAAAGAGACCTCTAGAGAGTTGAGTGGGATCAAAATGCAATATACACACCCTTGGATATTTCAGAATGAAACATTTCTCCTACACTGTGCGGCTCAGATTTCCAGGGGGCATATTTCAGTACTTTCCAAGGCATAGAGGAAGATTCATAGAACTGTTTTGTCTCCCTCCCTACTTGCCCCCCTGCTTCTCTCCCTCCCTCCCTTCCTTCTTTCTTTCCTCCCTTCCTCCTGTCCTCCTCCCCACTCCCACTGAGAATGTTCCTGCCCAAAAGCAAACACCCATCCTACCCTTGAAATATGTTCCTCCACTGAACCATGCATAAGCACGAGGCCCTGACAGCCAAAACATGAGGCAGTCACTACAAGTAGCAATATGAAGTATTAGTGCTTAAAGCCACATCACAGAATTCAACTCTGACTTTACTGCAGACATTGGTGTTTAATAGAGACAAGGGAAGAATTGTTAATTGTACATTCTTAATGTTCTTTGAGAACACCCCTGAGATTATCAATAGACACAAGGCACAAGGTAGAAGCTCTCTTAACTGATATCCACTTAACGTACCTTTTGATTGGCCAGTACTGCTGATTTCCTTAGGCAGTCCATATTAATCGAAGATGATGAAATAACAAATACATATAAGTAACTGGTTGTTATTTAATTACTTTCATCATTAACTGATTCCTTATCATACATCAATTATAGGTTTTTCCACACTTGTTTGTGCTACAATGATTTGCAGGGATCTTTTAAAAGTAATCATGTGATCATTTATGATGAATAATGCCTTTAGAATATCTTATGAAGCTGTTTATAATGAGTGACTTTAGATTTTCTTAGTTTTAACTATATAGTAATGTTCCCCCAAGAGGATCAAAATGAAATTATAGTGGTAAGCAATATGCTATTCAGAATTGTTATGGAGTGCATATAAACCTGAATTTCCTCCTTCTTTTAAAAATCTTTAATTAAAAATTATCATTCCATTCAACTCATTTCAATAACATAATGCCCTGTTGGATAAATTTATTTTACGTTTTTCACTTAAATAGACATAAAGTAACATTTCTGAGGAAAACAAAGCATACATCCATTTTGTGTTGGAATATTTTAAAATAAATCACTTTCTTAGTTCAGAGGAACAAACTTTCCTTGAATTTTAGGAAATTCGGCTCCAACATTTTCAGTATGACTAAGATATATGTTATAAAAACTTACAAAATATTTAGAATGTATTAACTAATTTGAATTTTACGTTACTGATTGGCTTGTGTTTCTATTTTGTGGATACAAACACTTACACATAAATAGCGTGCCAAAGACACTTACATGATTAGGAGGCCTGAAGGAATCAAATTTAAGTTGTATTATGTGAAAAACTTAATATTAACTTGTAAATGAAATATTTTTGAGTTTTGAATTTTAGTTTTCTTTTTCCATTTTTCTTTTTTTCTTTCACATTAAAATAAGTAGCTAGTTCTGAGCTTTCTTTTCTAATTTCACAGGAATTTTCAAAGTGGGTGTTCCATTTTGGATTCCCATCAGCAATGTCTTGGAGTTTTACTGTCTCTACACACTCGCCAGAACTTGATATTATAATTTCTTTTTCAAATTTCATTTTTGTTTTAATTAATGTTTAACGGATTCACTATGATTTATGCATACAACTCCAAAAACATAATTATATTTCCTTTCTCCCTCCCTTCCTCCCAAACTTCTTCCTTCTACCTTTCCTTATGTCTCTTTTTTTAGTTTTTGAGATAGTGTATTTTAAATATATGTTATAGAGTTTTAAGTTCTCTCTGTTACACAAGGACAGAGGGAGAGAGAGAAAAAGAGAGGAAGAGAGTAAGAAATCTGAAACCAAATCCATAAACACATGACTTATCTATATTCTTTTTTGGAAAAAGAATTCCAATCAATAAAGTCCAATTCAAAGAAATTATCCTGATCTAACTTTGAAAGAACAGTAAACAAATACATATATATAAAAACATGTATATTTTTCCTGCTAACCTGACTTTTTTTATGATGTAAACTCGGTTAACTAAAAGGTCTACCTGTAAAAGTTAAGAAAGTTTAAGTTGAATTAAATTGGCTCCTTTTGGGTATATTTCTGACTTTCATGAGTGATTATATGAAATTTTGATATGCAGATTCTGTTCTGTTCTCTGAGAAACCACAGTTGGATACCATATGATGATTTAATGTGATAATGTTAACCTTTACCTAAGCATCCGTATTAGGTGTTTATTCTGCAATTGGTGTTATAACAAATTTTGCTCTTCATTTGTGTTTTTCTAGTCTGGTGATGATAAGCAGAGATTTTGGGGGTGGATTTTCAGTTTTTGTCAGTACTGTTAATGGATGTTTGACAGAGACATGATAAAGCTCACACATTGAACACTTGGCAAAAGAAAGCTAGCTGCAAGGTATTTACTGCCATGGTCAGGATGACCCACACAGAGGGCTGTTGGCATTAGGGCATCCTCAGTAACTGTTAGCAGGTATTTGTTTGCTCGTCTGGCTTCAGAGTCACACACTGAGCCCTCACACAGAGAGACTTGTCTGACTCAGAGTCACCACCCTTACAGAGAACACAGCATCTTACAACATTCAGGATGCAACTTTTTGTGAGCACCGTTAATCTGTATTAATGAAAAGAACTGGCACCTGACTGATAAACAGAAGTTCTGAATTTATTTTTTTAAAGAAAGAATTGTTTTTATTAAAGATGCACATGAAAAGGGTCAACTAAAATGAAATAATTCCAGAAGTCTTAATGAAAACAACCACAACGGCTCCACCTACCAACCTCAACTGTGCTTTCCAGAGGTGGATTCCGTGGTTCTCTGAGTTTGCCCTTCTGATGGTTACCATCATGCCAAGTTCATGTCCAGCTTTAGTTTCCCAGGTGAAGATGTGGATGAATAACTGTAATTTCAGTCTCTTAGCACTTGTAAAACATCCACCCTGGCAGTTCCCTGTTACACCTCCCAATTTTCTAAAGCAGTGTCTGAACTCTCACCAGTTTCTTCAGCTGTTTATTCCTTAAAGGATTTTGTCATTTCTTGATTGATTACTTTAAATGGAAGTTCTGGATTTCTGAAATTCACCAATGCTCTAGGAGAAAGATTTTTTTAAGGTTTATTTATTGGAAAGACAGAGCAGAACGACAATGAGAGAGAACAACAATGAGAGAGAGAGAGAGAGAGAGAGAGAGAAATATCTTCCATTTCCTGGTTCACTCCCAAAATGCTTACTACAGCCAGGTGTAGTCCAAGAGCCTGGAAGTCCATCTGAGTCTCCCTTGTGGTGAGAGGGTACTAAATACCTGAGCTGTCCTCTGCCGCCTCTCAGGGTACATTAGCAGGAAGCTGGGTCAGATGCAGAGAAGAAAGGAGCCAGTGTCTGGTGCAGTGGCTGAATCCAAACTGCTTGCAACACTGGCATCCCGTATTGCAGTGCTAGTTAGAGTCCCAGCTGCTCCACGTCTGATCCATCTCCTGGCTAATGTGCCTAGGAAGGCAGTGGAAGATAGCTTGATTTCCTGGGCCCGCGCTGCTGTACCAGAGACACAGATGGAGCTCCAGGCTCCTGGTTTCAGTCTGGTCTAGCCCCCAACCTTGTCATCATTTGTGGAGTAAAACAGCAGTTGGAACATCTCTCTCCCTCTCTCTCTGTCTCTCTCTGTCAGTCTGCCTTTCAAATAAACAAAACAAATCATAAAAAAATAGAAGTTGAGTAGGCAAGACTCAAAAAAGACACTCAGTATGGGGTGTGGGCCTCTCAAGTGGTGGCTCTCAAGTGCTGTACCCCAACACTGGCTCTGAGAAAAATCTTTAAGTATCAGAAAGTGTATAGCTATGTTTTACATACAGCTGAATGTGCCTGGATTTAAGAGAACTGTAAGTGGGTAAGTGGTTTTTGGTTTTTTTTTTTTTAATGTGTGTAGGCAGTGTGTAGGTGAATACTTTGTCATTTTGAGGGCAATTTCCATTCATTCTTTCACCAAACAGGCGTTATAAATGATGCTATTACCTCAACATTCCTTAATGCTCTCCTTTTCTCCTAGAGAGAGCTGCTGATAAATACCAAAAGCCTATAGTGACATGAGGTATGTGGAGAAATATAAAGAAAATAAGATCTGATGGAAACAGCAGAAAATGATTACTAAAGCCAGACCAATACCTCACACAGGGGCAAACTTTTTAAGGGCTAATCATTTTGTCCTTCTTCTTCCCCCAGCTTCAGATCAGACAAAGCTGAGAGAACTAATCAGAGCAGAGAGAGACACCCTAGGGGCTGAATAATTCTGCCTCTCTCCTTCTTTCTCTTTTTAAAATTATTTTAAAATGTTTATTTATTTATTTGAAAGGCAGAGAGACATACAGAGATGAGAGATACCTCTAATCCACTGATTTACTCTTCAAATGTCTTCCCAGGCTAAACACAGGAGCTCAGAACTCAATCTAGGTCTCATGTGGATGGTAAGGATCTAAGCACTTGGGGGAATCACTTACTGTTTTCCTGGGTGCCCTCCACATTACAGGAAGCTGGAATTGAACTGCACACTCTGATATGGGATGCAGGAGTCCCAGGAGGTGCCCTAACTGATGTACCAAATTTCTGGCCTGTCTCTTTCTTTCATTCTTGGGATTTGCTGGCATGGGCTGACAATGAGACATTTTCAGCCTATGGGAATCTCCATGTAGTGCACTTCTGGACTCAGTTATTTGGAAGACCCATGTCCCATTGATATGAGAGGAAGAATCCCTCCCTGTTCATTCCCAAATTCCTTTTACTCTTCTTGCTATTGTAACCCCCTTTCTCCTTCATCTGTCTCTTTCCCCTAACATTGAGGCATCTCTTTCTTATTTAAGATGAGCATAACTTGAATGCCTAACAATGCAATGAATCACAAAAGGGATAGAAAAAGTGAAACTAAGGAAATAACTGAAGCTCAGGGAGAGATGTAAGCATTTCCCAGATCAGGCCTGGGATGAGGGGATACATAAGAGATTCATGGATTCAGGATGAGGAACAACTTGCTCCTGTCTATGGTAGTAGCCATTGAGAAGACAGGGCAGATGGAACATAGGAGGGAGAGAAATCTCCCAGTCAGCAGGCCTGGGTCTTCCATGTTCTCTTTCATCATTCAGCCACATCTCATGTGCTCCTGAAGTGGGAGAAGTCTTGTTAAATGATTGTTTTGTTTTCATGATGATGTGAATCAAATTAGCGACTTACAGATCACACACCAGGCCTTATAAACTAGAAGTGGTTGCGACAAAATCATCTATCTTATCAGCAATAGCAAGCTTGAGCAAAGGTCAAAAGGCATCATTAGTGCTTAATTTTGTTTGTGGCCTGATGTCACCATACTGGGTGATTGGGTTGCACCGTCTAGATAAAGGGTCAGAAATTAGAGGAGGATGGATTTTCTTCCTTTAGTGATTGACTTCCTATGGGAATCTTTGTGCCATTTGAAATGATAAAGGTAAAATCACATTTCTTGCAAATACCAAAATGGATATGAATTCTGAAAATAAAAGCTTTATCTTTTCTTAACAAATATGCATATATAGCCTTCATTTTCAGGAGCCTAGGGGTTCTTGTGTTCCTTTTTCCCATTGTAGTTTGTAGTTTGGTGGGAAGATAGATGTTGGTACAGTGAAGAGTTAGTGTTCAAAGCATTGATCCTTTATTCTTTGTGTTCCTTTTCTTGAATAAAAAGGACCACATATAGTCCATAAACAAAGAATATGAAACAATAAGGTATGTGTCCCATTTCAGAATGGTTTTGGAATTCCAAAACATTTTTCTGTCCATCATTGTTATGTATTATACTGTATATCCCCAAATTCATATGTCAAAGCCCTAAACCCTAGTACCTAGTAACATGAGTTTCTTTGGAAATAGGAGCCTTGAAAGGCAGTTAGGCTGAAGTGAGGTGGCTATGGTGGGCTTTCATCCATCTATCCTTATATCAGTAAACTTGTACATATAGAGATATGGTAGGAATGCAAGGATGCAGTGGACAGACCGCCATGGAACATAACAAGAAGATGGCCATATGTATGATAAGGAGAGAGGCCATAGGAGAAACCAAATCTGCTGACATTTAGATCTTGGATTTACTGGTTCCACAACTGTGAGAAAATAAATGTCTACTGTTGAAGGAATCCAGGCTGTAGTACTTTGTTATAGTAGCCCTTGCAGACAATTAATTTATCTTTTTTTAATCCAGAGATCTTGAAATTTAAAATAATTTTATTGGATAGCTATTTAAGACAAGCAAAGAGGGGCTCACTTGAAATCTCAGGTTAGGTAGCAGAGTCCCATCAGCACGGTAATGCTTCTGTCTCTGTTGGTTGGACTTCTGCACCAGTGAAGTCAAGTGAGGGCATAAGCACATAGACATAGGTGGAAACCACAGGAGGCAACACCCCACATCTGGAGCAGGTTACCTTCCATGGAGGATGGTGGTTGTGATGAGTGGTAGGAAAATGAGGTGTTGTGCTTTGTGCCACATAATTCTATCTAGACTTACTAGAGTTGCTCATAATCACACATCCTACTATTGGGTAAAAAACATAGTCATTGTAGGCAATGAATGGCTTTTAAAGAAGGATAAGAATAAATTCTGTGCTGCTTACAAGTTTACAAGTAAACCCAAAACTATGGCTTATAGAATTTTCTTAAACCACATATGATATGCACTGAATCATGTTTGAGATGGGTCCCTGCAACCTCTATATAAAAAGGTCTTGGCTCTGTATTTCACTTATTGACATTTTCAAAGTTCTAAGGATACTTGATAACCTGCTTCCTAACCTGCTTTCCAAACACTGTTTCCAGGAAGCAGGGGAGAATCCCAAAGTCAATATAAATCTAGCATGGTGGAGACTGAGGCTCTTGTTATGTGCATGTATCACAAAGTGGGACAGTTCTGTGGTGGTTCTTCAAAAAGTTGATGGAAAATGAAATTATGTGATAAATTTATTTACCAAAATTGAAATCCATGCATAATTTTTTGTTAAAATGCATCTTCATGAATTTTTTGAAGACCCTTGTACCATTGTCTATTGTTTCCATCTCAATTCCTTTTAGATGGGACCTATGCTGGGGATGAGTTGAAACTATGAAAATTACTCCCTTCCTCTCAGAAGGAATTTAAGAAAAACAACATTGCATTATGCCATGAAAGTCATCTCATATAATGACGAACAAAGCATGAGAAAATAGTGATATTCAATCATATTCCTATAAAATATACTGCTCTAACTTGACATAATAGTGAACAAATTCATCTTTTAAAAATTTATTTATTGGGGCTGGTGCTGTGGCCCAGTAGGTTAATCCTCTGCCTGCAGTGTCAGCATCCCATTTGGGGACCCGTTCTGGTCTCCTCTTCCTATCTAGCTCTCTGCTATGGCTTGGGAAAGCAGTAGAGGATGGCCCAAGTGCTTGGGCCACTGCACCCATGTGGGAGACCCGGAAGAAACTCTTGGCTCCTGGCTTTGGATTTGAGCTGTTTGTTGGGGCTGTCTTGGGGGTGAACCAGTGAATGGAAGACCTTTCTCTATGTCTCTCCTTGTCACTGTCTGCAACTCTAGCTCTCAAATTAAAAAAAATAATAATAAATTTATTTATGTATTTGAATATCAGAATTACAGACAGGGAGAGGCAGAAGCAGAGATTGAGAGAGAGAGAGACATAGAGAGAGGGAGAGAGAGAGACAGAGAAAGAGGTCATCCATCCATTGACTGGTTCACTCCTCATTGGCTGCAATGGCTAGGACTGGGCCATTGCCTGGGAGCTAGGAGCTTCATTCCAGTCACCTACATGGCTGCACAGGCCCAAGGAGCAGAACCATCTTCTGCTACTTTCCCAAGCAGATTAGAGGGGAGCTGGATCAGAAGTGGAACAGCTGGGACTTGAGAACTACTACCCGTGGATGCTGGTGTTGCAGGCAGTGGTGTTACTTGTTACACCACACAATGCTTGTTACACAGCATTGGCCCTAGTGAACAAATTCTAATAGTGGCAATTTCAGAAATGCCATAGAATAACACTCAGCATGTATTTAGTTGTTTTTGGTTTTGACTTCAACTCATGGTTGCATATGCTATGCCCGTGATTTTATTGAAAAAATTATTCATTTGATGATTCACACATTTATTTATTTATTATAAAATATCTGGTCTACTACTGTATGTCAGATACTGAGACAACATATTAGACACTGGGAAAGCACCAGGGGACAAAAGAGTCAAAAATACAAAAATCAGACATCTAGAGTTTTCTTGATCCACTTTCTGTTGCAGTAATGGAATATCTGAGACTGGGCAATTTGTAAAAAGAAGTTTATTTTGGCTCACAGTTGTTGAGGTTGGGGAACATCAAGATTAGGAAACCTCATCTGAGGGCTGCCTTGTTCTGCATCATAACATGGTAGAAAAACAACAACAACAAGAAACCCTGGGCACACAGCAGGTGTATGAAGTGTATCATGTGTGCCAGTGAGTGAGAGGAGATGCCAGACTTGTTTTGGGACATGCTGTCACCATAACTCGTCCAGCCCCATAGGAGAAAGAGCAAGAAATAATGTTAAATTCATGAGGGTAGAGTCCCTATGAACTAACTATATATTTTTTTTAATAAATTAGTTTCTTTCTTTTTTTTTTTTAATTTATTTGACAGGTAGAGTTATAGATGGTGAGAGAAAGGTCTTCCTTTTGTTAGTTCATTCCCTGAATATCCCACTGATCCGAAGCTAGGAGCCAGGTGCTTCCTCCTGGTCTCCCATGTGGGTGCAGGGGCCTAAGCACTTGGGCCATCCTCCACTGCCCTCCCAGGCAACAGTGGAGAGCTGGATTGGAAGAGGAGCAACCGGGACTAGAATGTGGCGCCCATATGAGATGCTGGCACTGCATGCAGAGGATTAACCAAGTGAGCCACGGCGCTGGCCCTGAACTAACCATCTTTTAAAGGTCCTACCTCCCAAGACCACTACATTGTCAAATTTTGTCATGAGTTTTGCTGGAGACAAACCATATTCAAACCATAGCAGGAGGTTTCATTCTGGAAGGAGAACAAATCATGAACAGGTTGAAGGGCATAGTTATGTCAGGGAGAGAGGTCAGGAGAATTCTCACCACAAGCACAACTTTCAAGTAAAAACCAAAGGAAAGTGAAGATATTAGGAGAAGAACATTTCAGCCAGAGGGAGAAGAGTGTTGTATGGCAGGAACTGTCTACTACCGTTTCTGAGGAAGAGGGAGACTGAAGTTTGGTGAGGGGGACGTCAGTAGACAGTGAGCTAAGAGAAATGATGAGGGTGGACAGGAGCAGGTCACAGGGGACCTTATGGGTCTTAATAAAACCATGAGTTTACTCTGAGTGAGATAGGAAGCCAACAGTGGGCTTTAAACAAGTAGTTGAATGATATATTTCAAGGCTGTCACCCTAGCTTCTATACTAAGGGGGGACAGGAGTAAGAACAAAGAAAACAAGATTGGCCCTTGTAATTGTTACTATAAGAGACAACTTCAATAAGATTCTTTTTGTTTATCCAGATGAAGGATGATGGTGACTTTGTACAGATTAGTAATGTTGAGTATGGGGAAATGTGGTTGAATGCTAGATAAAATATGAAAATAGAGGTAGAAGGATTTTCCGATGAAAAATAAGTGAGAGAAAAAGAGTCAAGGATGACATTTGGGCCCAACATTGCCTTTGACCAAGGTGAGGTACAGTGCAGAAAGTACTCGATCTGGTGCATAATTAACTTATGATGCATGTTAGAAATCCAAGTGGAAATGTCACCTGGGGCACCAGGAACACTGATCTGGATTTCATGGGGGAGATTAAGCCTGGACATAGAAATCTGGGAATCATTGCTATGGATGTGATATTTAAAGCCATGACACTGGGTGGCATCACTCAAGGGCTAGTATAGATTGAAAGAGTCACAGATTAGAGTGATGCAGCCACAACCCAAGGAGTACCTGGAGCCCCTAGAAACTGAAAGAAGCAAGGGATGGAGTCTCCTCCACAAGCTTAGGAGGAAGTATACCAACCCCTTGACTTTGAACTTTTAGGCTGTAGAACTGTGAGAGAATAAATTTTTCTTGTTTTTAGCCATGGAATTTGCATTAATTTACTATGGCAGTTATAGGAAATTAGTACAATAACTCGATGTTCTGAAGCAAATTTTAATATTCCTTGCCTGCTTGTAAATATTATTTTATTCAGTATTTCAAATAGCAATTTTTACCAATCTAACTTGATTTTGTAAATACCACCCATAGCTGTACTATATACCTCATTAGGTGTTTTTGTTTATTATATTTTTCTATTTTATTCTGAATATAACAGGGCCAGGATATAATTGCCTATATTCTAGCAAACCCAGTTAACTCCCTTAACTAGCTGCAGTGTGCTCATTGTGACAAATTACTAGGTCACTGAAGAAGGAAGACTAAACCCTTAGCTATCAATCAAAAAATGGAAAGTAACAGTGACTCCTGTTTTACATTCCTGTGGAATAATAACTGTTCCAGAAGCTATCAACAGAAACAAGATGGCAATTTGATCTATTCCTTTGCTGATAGCTGCTCCTTAAATATATAATATTATATTGCCTTTCTTTATTGCCACATCCATAATTCTAGTTTATTACATCATAAGCAATTTACTATAGGCCTGTATTTACTGCACCTTTAATTTCAAGCCTATCTATTTAAATCCTACGATTCCCTTAGATCAATGCTGTTTTGCTCATTCAGCTTCCCTCTGCTTGTTTTACTGGTTTACTGCTGGAGAGCAAAGCACTTTTAGTAAAGAATTCATTCTAGATTAATTTGGATGGGAAGCAAGCATTTCCTGATGTAACAGGAAGTGAATGGATAAGAGGTAGCTAAATTATTGTCAGGAGGCTCTGAATAAGGACAGAGCTGTTGGTAAGGACAAAGACAGCCTCAGTGGTCCTGCTGTAACCTCACTACAGGTGTCAAGATATTGATGTAGCTTCGAGAGGGAGAAAAGTGATGTCACTCCAGAGTTGTTTACCACATCCAAGATCTTTCCTTGATGCCTCAAAGAACTTTACATGGGTTGAGTAGGAATGATCTTCAAGGAGGAAGAAAATGCTTCCATGGAGCAAGGAATGACTGATGTGCTCCTCAGGGTAACCAGTAAGGGAAAGGTTATAGATTATGGGCAGTTTGAGTTGCACATTAAAAGCAAAGCCAAAGTTACTCTTATTCCAGTGTTATTCAGTATTCAATTTATTTTATGAAACACTACCGATTGTGTATTAATGTCTAAGACCATACAAGAAGCAGTGGGGGAAACAAAAATGAAAAATAATTGGCTCTTGTTCTCAGCACAGCTTCCAGTCTATTGGAATAGCTTGCAATGCCCATGGAAGATAACAGAAAAGGAAAACATGTACAACAATCAATGGTTCCATCCATGAAGCAAGAGAACCATGCCGTCTTCTTCTACATGGAAATTTTCCTTATGCCTCTGATGTGGGTGAGGCAGGGAGTCAGGAAGAGACAAGGAGCTAAGAATTTTCAACACCTAAGCCATGTACACTGGCCAAATCCCATCAGCGTCCATGGTCTTTTGGCATGGCTGAATACTTATGCAGCTAAACCTCACTTTCCGTCATGTTCTAGACGCTATGACACCTTCCTGGAGAACACCATGTACAGTACATCCCCACTCCAAATCCTGTTTGATTTGGATCTTTAATCGGGCCCTGCCTGGAACACCACCCCCACCCTATAAAAGGATGAACCCACCTGGTGTTGGGGGCAAATATCACTCTTGAGGTTTTCCACACTCATGTCTGAGTTTGTATTGTCTTTTTACCATTCAATAAATCTGGTTCTCCTGTTCACCTTTACATACATCTCCTGGATGTATTTTTACATACAGTTGGACAAGAACCTGGACTATGTCTAGCTGAGAGTCTCTCCAAGGATAACCAGGGTTCTCAATCCCTCCTACATAAATTGGGGATTCCTACCCCAACAACACCTCCAACCGAAGGTGAACTCTTTCTCCTTTTTGATAACATAGAATCCACTGAATATTTGTAGGGATTTATTTTGGTGTGAAATCTAAGCCCAAAGCCTGCCTGTACCTTGGGGTTAGAACAATGTTTATTGAAATTTGTCTGTGTGCCAGGGATAAAGGCAGCGATTAGGATTTACTTCATTGTCCCCAATAAATGGTGGATTTGATGAACTGATTTGCTTCCTTGTGCTTAACACACTGTACCCCATGAAGCAGTGTGTTCTGGGGTCCTGGAAACCTGTGAGAGGTGGAGAAGGGAGAGGGTGGTGGCTGAGGTTTGCAGCAGTGTCTAAACTCCCCCTTACTGCCTTGTTAGCAGTGATTGCTCACTCTTTCCCAACTATTATGGGCCATTGTCCCAGGCACTTCCAAAGCTCTGCTCCTTTCTAAATGCTCACTTTTCATCAGGCTGCCAGTGCTGTAGGATCATGGAGGAAGGCTCATCTCCTATTCAGCTGCAGATTACAGGCAAGAACCCAGGAATGTTGCCAAAGAATTCCTGCCAAACTTTTATTCACATGAATGTCTATGATTGTGTTCATGTCTCTGAAGAACAGTTATGTTTTTAGCTTTAACACCTCGCTTAAATGACATATGTATGCTAAAGGGCTCACAATTCCAGTTATCAGTTTATTAATTAAATGAATAGAATATGCCAAGTTCAAAACCTGTATTTCCAGGCAAGCTGTGATATGTGTTTGTGCTGATTGGATAGTTTATGTCCCCTCTATTTCTCAAGCTGAAATTTCTTCTTGCTGAGAAGGAAATATTGCTGTTAAAGATGTGAAATGAGGTCTGAAGCCAGAACAAATGGGAGCTTAATGCTCCAACAGAGCAGCATTTACCAATGTGTGTGCAAAGATGCTGCCCGTGAGATGCCACACACAAAGGGAATTTACTGGTCAAATATACTTGGGAAGCACTGCTTTGTGTCACTCCCTCTAAAAACTCACACTACAGAGTACATCTAAGGCTCTCAAAAGACCTAAAGTAAAGGAAACAATTTGACTCGGCTTAATCACCCAATGTTCATCACATTCATTGGATTACAGGATAGTTTCCTTGTAGCTGTGACATGCAGTGGAATTGTCCCAAGGCAGACATTTTGAGAAATTTGAGCCAGAGACCTGCTTTGTTTGAGAATAAAATTAGACTTTAATATTGTGTTTGTAATAAAAAACACATAAAAACCTAGTGTCAGTTTCTTGGTCAGAATCATAAACTAATAATGGCACTGTTTTTTTGATAAATTAGCATCAGATTCATACTGTCAATTTTTATACACATTTTCCATTTACAATAATAGCCTAAACATGAAGATAGTCTGTGTGTCTATTTAAAAAAAAAAAAAAACATCTTGTGATCATATCTCAAACACAGCTGCAGGTAGGGTTCAGGTCATTGGTATTTGATATAAATATTTATTTAATAAATTTATTTGAGTGACAGAGAGATGGAAAGAGAGAAAGAGTCAGATAGAGAGTTCCCACCTGCCAGTTTACTCCCCATATGCTCAAAATGGCCAGCGTTGGCCAGGAGCCCAATCTAGATCTACCTGTGTGGATGGCAGGGTCCAATAACTTTAATCATCACTGCTACCTCCCAGGGTCTGCATCAGAAGAAAGCTGAAATCAGGAGCCAGTGGCAGTAATTAAACATAAGCACTTCAATATAAAAAGTGAGTATTTAACCACCAGGACAAACGTCCTTCTCCTTGTGTAAATGTTTAAAAATGTGATATTCTTTACAACAGTCTCTCCTTATTTTTCTTTTAGTTTCCATCTAATTTTTAAATTAACTCTGTGTTTTTCTAAATGCTTCAACATTGGAAAATTAACAAAGGGGCCACTGTTGTGGCACAGCAGGTTGAGCCACTTCCTGGGATGCCAGCATTCCATATGGGCATTGGTTCCCTTCAGTGTTACTCTGTTTCAGATCCAGCTCCCTGCTAGGGCACTCCAAAAAGCAGCAGAAGATAACCCAGATACTCAGGCCCCTGCCACCCATGTGGGAGACCTGGATGGAGTGCCAGGGTCCTGGCTTCGGCCTGGGCTTACCCTGGCCTGTTGTGGCCACTTGGGGAGTAAACCAGATGATGGAAGTTTTCCCTCTCTGTCTTTTCTCTATTTTTGTGTAGCTCTTTCAAATAAAAAAAAAATCTTAAAAAAATGAATAAGCTATGCTTTCAATTTTTCAATCATTGATTTTAAAAATTGAGCAAAATGGTGTCTGTGCAACAACAGTGTTTTAAAACGTCTAAAAAGGTTACAGGATCTCAGGTGTAAGCACTTACATATTTACCAAAACCCTTCTCCTTTAAAGTCCCAAATGAAAACTGTATTTGCTCTTGTTCATCGGGCTATCCCAGAGCAAGGGAAGTATTTCAGTAGAGCATTATTTCTTAGGTTGCTTACAGACGCATTCTGAGATCCAATGCTATAAAATGAACTGAGAGTTTGCACTGACATGAATAATGAATATGTTTGATGGAAGTTATTTCTCAGAGAAAATCTCTTTGTGAAGTCGTTTGGTCCCAGATGAAGAAAGGTAAGTTTGAATAATGCACTCATACGGGAAAACTACAAGTTGGTAATAAAAAATAAGACACAGTTAACATCATCATCACAGAGGGATCTGTGTTAGGAATGCTTCAAAAGGAGACTTTTGGAAATATACTCTGTTTATTTTAAAAATACTAAAATATGAAACTCTACCTTACTGCTTATTTACACATATTTTAAAATATGCCACATTCTGTGAACTCCTGCAGCTGGCACCAATGTCCAGGAGATCCTCCCATGTTTTTTATTCTATATAATTTTATTTTAGTAGTGGGCATTTGACGCAAAGGTTAAGATGCCACTTGGGACATCTGTGTCCCATATCAGAGGGTCTGGGTTTGAGTCCCAGCTCTACTGATTCCAGTTTCCTGCTAATGTGCACCCTAGTAGGGCAGCAGGTGGTGGCTTAGAGAGTTGATTCCCTGCCACCCACATAGGAGACCTACGTTGAATTCTTGGTCTCCAAATTTGGACTGGATCCACCATGGCCATTTTGGGCATTTGGTGAGTAAACCAGTGGATTGATGATCTATGTGTGTGTGTATGTGTGTGTGTGTGTGTGTCTGTCTCTTTTTGTCTATGTGCCTTTCAATCAAAACAAATCAATTAAAAATGAAAAAGCAAAAAATTATATTAATACCTTTATTTAAAAATAGACATACACATGTAAATTGGATAGAATATTGAAAAGAAAAAGTAGCCAAAAAGGTATAATCATACCACCATGAAACAATTATTATTAAGTTTGGTAATTTTCCTTCTAGTCTTATCCTGTGTACATACCTGAGTGTTCCTGAAATGAACTAGTTAAGATCATACCTAACTATCTTCACATTGCATTATCACATATTCATCTCTCCCTGAGAACAACCTGTGTTTTTAGTGGTTGGCTAATATACCATTACCATTGTTTATTGAATCCATCTCACTTTGTTGGGTAAATTGCCAGATTGTGGCGGGGACCCCTAGGGGCTCCTCTCCTTGGGTTAGAAAAAAAAAAAGCTGGCTAAAGGCAGAACCGGTAGAGAATAGAAGCAGGGGCTTTTGGGGAACAGGGGTTGTAGGGATTTTCTGAGAAATACAGTGACCACAGCTAGGTCAACTGCAGCAAATGGAGCAAGGCCAACTACAGCAACACTACTAGGTCAACTGTAGCGATTCAGGTGCATGCAGGAGTGACTTTGTGTAACGGTTGTGTAGGCAGTGTTATGGCTCTAAAATATCCAACCAGAAGTTGAACAGCTGAATATGTATAGGGAACGTAAAGCTGTTGTGTATACAAGACAATGTCCTGATTTGCTGGAGGCCCAGAATTTGGAGACTGAACTCTGCTCTGTGCCAGCCGGCAGAATAAACCTGTTTTTCCTGTTAAGAGCCTTTGTGTTTCCCACCTCTCTGGGTTTCTTGCTATAGGTGCTCACTGCTATGAATAATATTTGCCACTTTCTATTTCACTGGGAGAATTTTGGAAAATGTAATTATTAGGTCATAATGTATAAACAATTTGGACCTTTGTTATATAATGCTTTTAAACTGACATGAGAATGTGAAGGCTGACCAACTTGTACTTGTATCTACTGTGTAAATGTGTCTAATTGAATTTGGGCTTTAATCAGAAGAATTATGTTTTTAAGTCAAATGGCTGCAGAAAACATTTGTTATTGGCTTGATTTGCATCTATTTGAATATTGATGTTTAATTTTTAAAAACTTATTTGCTACCTATTTGCATGTCTAATTTTAAATCCTGTCTTTGCCTTTTTATATTTAAAATATCATCATTTTTGTTGTTGATATGTTACTTTCTAACTCAAAAGGATGTAAAACCTTTGAATTTTTATTGCTAATATTGTCTCAGTTTATTATTTAGCTCTTAAAGCTAAAGGCAAAGAAATAGTAAACTTTTAATAATGTCAGGTATACTGATTATTTTTTCTTGAAACATGAAATACTTGCAGTAGTTATTAATACATCTGGTTCTTTTGTTTCTAAGTAGGTGGGTGGATCGCACGTAACTTGGAGTTGGATGGGGCTGGGTGACTGATTCTATCCAATGACATTTGAGTAAAAGTCATCTAGGTCATCTATGGTAAGCAAGTAAGAGACTCCCCAGGGCTCTTCTCTTTCCCTCTTGAACCAGTGGCTGGTTCAAGCCTGAAGTTCAGAAGGAAGCCTTGTCAGTAGAGCCTGCAATGTTCTCACTATAGTCATTGTAGCAAGAACATATCTTTATTTATTTTAATCCTCTATTTTTTACTTATTACAGTAGCAGGATCTGGCCTGAGTGGAACTCTTGATCTAGGAAGGTACTTGAAAAAGTTCATGGAAAATTTGAATTATGTTTGTTTTGTACAAAAGTTTGGAAATTGAAGCATTTTTTTCCATGTTTTCAACGAACTTTTTGAAGATTCCTCATATGCATTTCAAGAGTTTTTTGTGCCAAAATAAACTTTTAAATTCCACTTTCCATGGAATTTTTGAAGTCCTCTTGTGTTTACTATTAACAATTTCTCCTCTGCCTTCAGAACTGATAAATATTCAGACATAATTGCTATTAGGATTTTTGTTTGTTTATATAACCAAGAAAGTAAGATCTAAGCAGAACACTGGAATACTGACAGAGAAATTGAAAATACTTACTCTGTTGAATTTTTTGTTCAGAGAATGTTCCCGGAAAGCTCACCTGGCAACACTGTTCTAAGAGAGAGCCGGCCACTAACAAGGGAAGCCACAGGAACCCAATGTGGAAGGTGGAGACTGCAGCAGCAAGGGCTGCCCTGCTTCCCTTAGTCCACGCCCTGGGCACTCCCCTAACCTTTGGCATAAAAGCCCTAGCAAATGCCTTGGGAAAGCAGTTTCTTTACGAACTGTCCCTTCCCACCATCTCCTTTAGCTTTTGCAGGTAAATAAAGCTTTCCTCTGCGCCACTCTTCCTGTAGCTGAGTATGTGATGACACCGCGACTGAACAGACCTGTGTCTGCTCACACTTACATACTCCTTTTAAAATTTCTTCTGGTGTAAGGTAGTAGGGGACAGCTACTACAATTTTTACACACACACACACACACATGTGTTTATATAATTTTGTCTTGATGTGTTACATCCACCTTTGTAGTAAACTGAGTCATCATATAATTTAATTTCTGGATTCTTTTGTTTCACTAACTATTCTGCCCACGTTTATGTACCATGCCAGTTCAAGTCCCAGCTGCTCTACTTCTGATCCAGTTCTCTCTGTGGCCTGGGAAAGCTGTAGAAGATGGCCCAAGTCCTTGGGCCCCTGCATCCACTTAGGGGAACTGGAAGAAACTGCTGGCTCCTGGCTTCGAATCAGTGCAGCTCCAACCATTGGCAGTGAACCAGCAGATAGAAGACCTCTCTCTTTCCCTCTCTCTTTCTCTGCCTTTCAAATAAATAAATAAATATTTTTTTTAAAAAAAGTTCCAATTACTCTTACAAAATATTTTCTTGAAAAGATTGAAATATTAGCTACTTGGAATGTTGTTGAGAATATCATTAAACCTATCAAATCTTTTATGAATATTAGAAAAGTTTCATCTATCTATCTCAGAACATGAGATTTTATATTGTCAAAATATTTGTATAAAATAAGTCACATATTAATATTTTGTATTTGACACTTTTTTCCACAAGTTTGATATTTTATAATTTTTTTTGCTACTGTTGATTTTATTAATTTTGTATGTTTACATTGACTTTCCTTTCTGCATCATTTTTAAATACTTTAATTTTTTTTTATTTTGAATTTTCTTGTACTGTCACATCTCCTAGTGTCCAACTTATCTCTCTCTCTCTTTTTTTATTTGACAGGCAGAGTTAGTGAGAGAGAGAGACAGAGAGAAAGATCTTCCTTCTGTTGGTTCACCCCCCCAAAATGGCTGCCACAGCAGGCGCGCTGCGCCGATCCGAAGCCAGGAGCCAGGTGCTTCCTCCTGGTCTCCCATGCAGGTGCAGGGCCCAAGCACTTGGGCCATCCTCCACTGCTCTCCCGGGCCACAGCAGAGAGCTGGACTGGAAGAGGAGCAACTGGGACTAGAACCCTGCACCCATATGAGATGCTGGCGCCACAGGCGGGCATTAACCAAGTGAGTCACGAAGCCGGCCCCCAACTTATCTCTTTAGCTTCTAGCATTGGCTAGATTTTCAGAGTAAGAAAGTGAGGGAAAGTCTACTTATTTAGTTTCTAACAGAAGATAAAATGTCGCCACTATCGAACCATTACCTGTAATTTGCAG
This sequence comes from Lepus europaeus, assembly GCF_033115175.1. Taxonomy (NCBI): domain Eukaryota; kingdom Metazoa; phylum Chordata; class Mammalia; order Lagomorpha; family Leporidae; genus Lepus; species Lepus europaeus. The sequence continues at coordinate 15,924,657 of NC_084828.1, read as the reverse complement.
ATTGGATTCAAATAGATGCAATATCATTAATTTAATATAATACAAGAAATTCAAATTACCTCAAACAATATGTATTGAATTTTGTTAAATGTTTTTCAGGATTCAATTTACCCTTCTAGTGACCTATTTTATGGGATTACATTACATTAACTCAGCCTTGAAATTCTGGGATAGGTTATATTTAATCATTGAGGTTTTTCTTTTAATATGTTGCTGGTATTTTATGAGCATTTTGAATTTTTATTAGTGAAAATGGTGTGTATATGTGTGCCTGGTAGCCTTGCCAATTTTGTCTTTAGAATTATCTAAGCTTAATAAAATGTAAAGGATGGCTTTTTAAAAATTTCTTCTTAAAAAAATATAGAAGTTCCTTAAATCTAAAAGAACTCATCAGTAAGGCTGTGTAGCTCAGAATGCTTCTATAAATAGTTCTTTGATAAATTTTTAAACTTTCTCATTAGTTATTGATAATCTTGAGTAGACTTTAATAATATATTTTAGACTATCATCTATTCCAGTAAGATTTTAATTATTTTTCATATAGCTATTTAAATAGTATCTTACAGTAATTATTACAAGAACTTAAAATATTTTGCTGTCATTGTTACACTTCAACTTTGTTTATTTGACTTTTCTCCATTTTTTTCCCTCTCTTTCTTTCTCTCCTCCTTCCTTAACTTTTTCTTTTCTTTCTTTCTTGTATCTTTTCTTCCTTCTGGTTAGTGATTTTTCCCTACTTTAAAGTCTGAAGACAAACTCATTCTTCAGCTGAAGCTTCCCTATCCTGCTTTCTAGGCACCAATTTTGTTTTTATTCTTGTTTTGAATTACTTCATTCATTCACATTTAATATTTTTGATACATTTCTAGTAAATAAGATGGCCTCAATTATTATATAATTATTTCAGTATTCTTTTGAGCTCAAAAGTTTTTAAAATGTGAGGGTTAGATTCAAATATATTAGTTTTCACATTGTTTTGCAAAAACATGAAAGATATCAACTATGAGGAAGGAGTAGCCACTTCCTATAAAGTAAATGCTAAGGAATCATCTTGCCTTTCCAGGAGATTAGCAGAAAATAGCATTTTTGTGACATTTGTGGTTTTCCTCTTATATATACTTTCTGTCACTTTAGTGGTTGGAATTTATAAATGTATAAAAGTTTCATAATTTGTCAAAGCATTGAGTTTACATATTTTCTTCTGTATATAACTTTGTACACAGTTTTATATAAGTATTTACATTTTTGTTATTTTGCAGATATTTTAAATGTATACATTATTTCCTCATTGACTCAAAAGTTGGAGATATTTTTAAATTTCAAAAACTGGGGCTGGGCTATGGGATAGTGTGTAAAGCCACTGTCTGAGATGTCTGCATCCCTTGTGGGCACCGGTTCAAGTTCCAGCTGCTTTACTTCCGATCCAGCTCTCTGCTATGGCCTGGGAAAGCATCAGAAGATGGCTCAATTCTTGAGCCCCTGCATCCATGTGGGAGACCTGGAGGAAGCTCCTGGCTCCTGGCTTCGTATCTGCACAGTTCCAGGTATTGCAGCCATCTGGGGAGTGAACCAGTGAATGAAAGACCTCTCTTTCTCTCTCTCTCTCTTTCTTTCTCTCTCTCTCTCTCTGCCTTTCTTTAACATTGGCTTTCAACTAAAATAAATAAATCTTTAAAAAAATTGGAAGATTTGTATAATTATTTCCTATTTAAATTAAAAGCAGAGTAGCTCAAGTGTCTGACTTAACATTCTGAAAATAAAGAATAAAGGTGAAAATAATAATCATTTAAAATTCTACCATCCAGAGAGTTAGCAATATCAATTTTAGGTGTTATTTTCCTCTAATCGTTATTTGCTATATATAGATATACACTGGAATAATGCTGTGTATAACATTGTGTTTTTACTTAATGACATTTTCTGTATTATTCAATATTTACTAAACATAACTTTAGTAGTGCATATTATATTTAAAAAATAAAGCTTATTTAAATAACTATTATCAGACATTATGTATTTTTGTAATCCTTTGCTATAAAAATAATGTTTCAATAAATATATTCTTTTGGACAAAATAGTATTGATATACATCTTTCTTTTTGTAATTATTTTGTATGAAATTCAAAACTAACAACATGTTCATAGGGACTGGAGCTGTGGCACAGTGGGTTAAGCCATGGCCTGCAGCATCCCATAGGGCACCAGCTCAGCCCCAACTGATCCACTCCCAATCTAGCTGCCTGCTAATGGGCCTTGGAAAGCAGTGGAGGATGGTCCAAGTGCTGGGGCCCCTGAACCTGCATGAGAGAAGCTCCTGGCTTCTGGCTTTGAAATAACCCAGGCTTGGCTACTGTGGCCATTTGGGGAGTGAAGCAGTAGATGCAAGATCTCTCTCTTCTCTCTCTCTCCTTCTCTCTTTGAAACTCTGCTTTTCAAATAAATAAATAAATCTTAAAACAAGAACGTGTTCATTTTTAAAGATTTTTTAAAGATTTATTTAGTTATTTATTTGAAAGGCAGAGTTATACAAAGAGAGGAGAGGCAGAGAGAGACAGAGAGAGAGAGAGAGAGGTCTTTCACCTGCTGGTTCACTCCCCAATTGGCTGCAACTGCCAGAGCTGGGCTGATCTGAAGCCAGAAGCCAGGAGCTTCTTCTGGGTCTCCCACACAGTTGCAGGGGCCCAAGGACTTTTCCATTTTCTACTGCTTTCCCAAGCCATAGCAGAGAGCTGGATCAGAAGTGGAGCAGCTAGAACTCGAACTGGCACCCATATAGGATGCTGGCACTGCAGGCTGCAGCTTTACCCACTACACCACATCACCAGCCCCTCATTTTTAATCTCGCTGAATATTGCCTAATTGTCTTCAAGAAACATTGCATTAACTTACATGTCTACTTACGAATGTATGAGAATGCACATCTTTTTTGAATTTTCAAGTATTGGAAATAAAAAGAAACCAATTCCCTAGGCAAATACTTTATAATTGATGACTCTTTAAATTTATAGCTCATAGAGTATTTCAGGCATGGAAAGCCAAGACACTGTGGTAAAAAAAAACAAACAAACAAAAAAACAAACAATCAAACAAAAAAAAAAAACAAAAACCAACTACATGAAAGATCTCTGCGAGTGAGATCCCAGTAGAAAGAACGGGCCATCAAAGAAGGAGGTACCTTTCTCTGAAGGAAGGAGAGAACTTCCACTTTGACTACGACTTTGTCTAAATGAGATCGGAGTTGGCGAACTCAAAAGGCTTCCATAGCCTTGGGAACTCATGACTAGAGCCTAGGGAGATTACTGACGCCATAAACAAGAGTGTCAATTGTTAAATCAACAACAGGAGTCACTGTGCACTTACTCCCCATGTAGGATCTCTATCCTTAATGTGTTGTACTATGTGAATCAATGGTATAGCTAGTAATCAAACAGTACTTTACACTTTGTGTTTCTGTGTGGGTGCAAACTGTTGAAATCTTTACTTAATATATATTAAATTGATCTTCTGTATATAAAGAGAATTGAAAATGAATCTTGATGTGAATGGAATGGGAGAGGGAGCAGGAGATGGGAGGGTTGCAGATGGGAGGGAAGTTATGGGGGGGAAAAAGCCACTGTAATCCAAAAGTTGTACTTTGGAAATTTATATTTATTAAATAAAAGTTAAAAAAAGAAATTTATATCCCAGTCAAAAAAATAAATTCACATCTCATGGATTATTAAAGCAGCTGCACATTTTCCCATAATGCTCTATTATATTCCACTGTATTTCTTCTTTTGTTAGTTTTTAACTCCTTGACTCTTTGGGACATTTATATTAAACTTGTGCATTTATATAGTAAGGAAAAAGACTATCTTCCCATAATATTTTCAGATTCTAGTATGCTATGCCTTTTTAAATTTTTTTTTAATTTTTATTTTTTGACAGGCAGAGTGGACAGTGAGAGAGAGAGAGACAGAGAGAAAGGTCTTCCTTTTGCCATTGGTTCACCCTCCAATGGCCGCTGTGGCCAGCGCATAGCGATGATCCGAAGGCAGGAGCCAGGTGCTTCTCCTGGTCTTCCATGGGGTGCAGGGCCCAAGGACTTGGGCCATCCTCCACTGCACTCCCTGGCCACAGCAGAGAGCTGGCCTGGAAGAGGGGCAACCGGGACAGAATCCGGTGCCCCGACCGGGACTAGAACCCGGTGTGTTGGCGCCGCAGGCGGAGGATTAGCCTAGTGAGCCGCGGCGCCAGCCCCTATGCCTTTTAATTTCATTTCATTTCCTGATCATGTTAGAAAAGTCTAAGATTTGGAACATATTGGGTACTTTAGGACTGATATTCCTTAAAACACAGCTAAACTTTCCCACTGCCTTCTGTAGTTGTCATTCCAGTTGCATAGTCTTAAGCATGGCACCTCTTAATCTGTGTTGCACTGATTTATTTATCTTAGTCTTCCTGAACTTTAAGCCTGCATCATCTTATTTGTCTTTATAGTCTCAGCACCTGCACAGTGCATTGTACATAAGTGGTCAATTAGTGTTTCTGAAACTGACTAATGAGTTTGTTTTAATTGGCAAAAGGCAATGCAGAGATACCCCTGGGATTTGCCAAGAATATTACCATGCTGTGACCTGTGTGTAAATCAGGTCATTTTAGAGCTATACTGCCACAATGCACATTTAGGGTATCTTTCACTGTTTGCTCTTCTGATTTGTGGCAGCTTTCAAGCAAGTGAGGTACAATCTGCTCTTTACACAATGCTTGTCATGGTTACCTTTGGTATATCAAAGGTAGACTCTTAACTAGAGGTCAAAAAAATTAATGAAGTGTCATAATGGATTCTGGTATCAAACGCTAATGTTAAACAAGCATTATTTGTGTTTATCACTAAAAAATGAAAACTACTCAGAAGAATAGCAAGAAAAGAAAATCAATGTACATTTTTTATTTTGGAGAATATTTCTGTTTAGCAACAGTGATGTTGTTTGCCAGGTACTTATGGGGATCCAGGGCTTTGAGTGCTACAGACAAGGAAATTATCCTATAACTTGACCAGTATGAGCATTTTTTGGCTTTATATGGAGTCAGTGAATGTCTGTGGGTGGGACTGGGAAGTGTTACCAATGCCACATGAAAGCATTGCGACAATTTTTATTTCTCTCAAGCTGCAAATTGGAAAGCATCTCAGGCAATGTCAGTGTAAAGTACTAAAAAACTCAGTTGCAAAAGTTACCTTTTGCTGTAAATGTTTTTTATAGCTTTGATTCTAATTTTTCCTGGGGTTCTTAATATATAAATCAATTTCTCTACCCCTCAATTTTTAACTTATCAAATGGGGATAACACTAACTGAAGGCAATTGGAGTTATAACTCTGAATGATTGAAAGCATTTTGTAAGCATTGTGCCAGTTTTCTTTCAATGTCTGATCTTTGAGGATGACAGTTTGATAGTTCATTATTTTCATTAGATTTTAGACTTGAACGCCTCATAGGGAAAGGAACAATGAATTGTAACTTGATACTGCACAAACTCCCAAGTGTTCCAGGAAATTGAAAAACAGTAACTACCTTATTTCTCATGAATGTGTGAAAGAGTTGAGTAGGAGTCCCTTCTCATTTCTGCAAAACTCAGAGCGGAGATGTTCACAAATGCACGTGTAGGTGGTGGATACACTGGCTCATCCTCAGCACCGTAACTGCATTCAATTTCATAGCACAGGAGGGTTCGGTAGTGACTGCTGATGGTGGGTCTGAGTAGCTAGCAATGACTCCTGTGCTATAATCAACACAGGCAAGCCAGCACATGATTGAAAGGAGCTAACACCATTCTAAGTGTGCTAGCATGAAGAGAGAGGGAACCATAAGACTCGGAAACCAGGGCTAGGGTTAGGTCAAATCAGTGAAGTATTTACTTTGGATATATAAAGTTGTACCAAATAGAATGCAGCAATGAAGATAAGTGATATATTTAATGTACTATTCAAAATAAAAATTAATGAGAAAATGGCGGATGAACAAAATATGTAAATTGCAAATAACGCCAACCTCCAATACTGTACTTGCATGACTCTCTTGCCTCTTACTATTTCTGACTCTGTCTACAATCAGCTATAGAAAGCTGAGGGCCATGGTCATATTACAGAGTAGCAACCTTCCAGGCTGAAGTAGAAAAGTTAATGCTGCTCTCCAGTGCACCTCATTTCTACCAAAGAGTAGCTTAGGTTTTAGAAGTAATGTTTTAATGTAAATTGCATACTCTCAAGCATAAATCGTAATGATAAATCTTTATATATATTGCTATCTTGTTATAATCCCTCCAATGAATTACTTGTGATGTAGACGCTATAATCCTCATTTTCTAGAAGAATAAACCAGCTCAGATATGTTAAGCATCTTTCCCATTGTCACACAGCTAGTAAAATTAGAATCTTTTCTGGAATTAAGCCAAAATGGTTAAAAAGCTATGACTTTCATTTATTATTCATCCATTCGTTGACAAAAAGTTGCTAAATTAAGTAATTAAGGGCCTACCAAGTGGACACATGTGTCTACAACATGAACAACTGAGTAAGAAAACAATAGTTATAACAAATGGACACAAGCATAATTTGCTAGGAGGATGGGTCCTGAGAATTTATCAGAAGGGAAGAACCAGAGTTAGTGTATCTTCTTGTCATTGTTAATAAAGTGATAGTAAGAGAGAGGTTGAATCAACACCTGGGTTTTATCTCCAGGTTTCAACAGTGGCTCAGAGATGCCATGGATCTTATATATTTTTTTTTGACAGGCAGAGTGGACAGTGAGAGAGAGAGACAGAGAGAAAGGTCTTCCTTTTTGCCGTTGGTTCACCTTCCAATGGCCGCCGCAGCTGGCGCGCTGCAGCCGGCGCACCGCGCTGTGGATCTTATATTTTGCAAAACCTTTACACTTAACAGGAGTTTGTGAAGTGACCAGTGCTCAGGAGCACTTGACAGAGACAGAATGACCATCTACGTTTGCTGTTGCTCCAATGCACAAGGCAGGTGATTTTTTAGAGCCCTTTTTAATACAAGTAACAGACTTGCTGTTCAAATCAGAAATGCTTCTGTTGCTGGGTAGATTAGTGCCCAGTGCTCTGGTGCCCATCAACTGACTCTTTTTTTTTTAAGATTTATATATTTATTTGAAAGTCAGAGTTACACAGAGAGAGAAGGAGAGTCAGAGAGAGAAAGAGAGAGAGAGATCCTCCAGCCGCTGGTTCACTTTCCAATCGGTCACAACAGCCAGAGCTGCACTTTGCTAGAGCAAGAAGCCAGGGGCTTCTTCTGGTCTCCTGCATGGGTGCAGGGGCCCAAGCACTTGGGCCATCTTCTACTGCTTTCCCAGGCCATAGAGGGAGCTGGATCGTAAGTGGAGCAGCTGGGACTTGAACCAGCACCCATATGTGATGCCGGCACTGCAGGAGCTGGCTTTACCTGCTTCACCACAGTGCTGGCCTCATCAATTCACTTTTTTTTTTAAGATTTATTTATTTATTTGAAAGTCAGAGTTACACAGAGAGAAGAGAGGCAGAGAGAGTGAGAGAGAGAGAGAGAGGTCCTTCATCCAAAGGTTCACTCCTTAATTGGCCACAAGAGCCGGAGCTGTGCTGATCTGAAGCCAGGAGCCAGGAGCTTCCTCCAGGTCTCCCACGTGGGTACAGGGGCCCAAGGTCCTGGGCCATCTTCCCTTGCTTTCCCAGGCGATAGCAGAGAACTGGATCAGAAGTGGAGCAGCCAAGTCTCGAACTTGTGCCCATATAGGATGTCAGCACCTCAGGCCAGGTGTTAATCCATTGTGCCACAGCGCCGGCCCCCATCAACTCACTCTTGCTACTCAAAGACACCACTTTTAATTTCTGCAGGGAGAAGCTGTGACGTTTGTTTCGCTAAAAATAATAATATACAAGATTCATAGTGAATGACATTTCTAGTGCTTTTTCACTTGACTCCTATTTCTGCTCAAGATAAAATAGATATGATTTTGGAGATACGAAGTGGAATGACAGAAGTCATACCTTTTGGCCAGTGGTTTCAGAAGAAATGTATATGAAAGTTTAAAAGTTCTTATCCAGATGGAATACCATTTTCAAAAACACATTTTACAAATACATTACATTTCTGCTTTGGCTATCAGCCACGCAGCACTTGAGGAATAGTTCCCCAAATCTATAGTAAGTGTTGATTGACAAGGCAAGATGAACAGCCCTTGTCTGGACTGTTGAGGAACAGTTTTTTTTTTTTCTTTCTCAGTACAGAGTTAATCTTATGTGTATAAAATTAATTAAAGATAGATCTTAGTAAAAAATAAGAATGGGAAAAGGAGAGGGAGGGGAGAAAGGCTGGGAGCATGGGTAGGGTGGGAGGAATCACTATGCTTCTGAAGTTGTATTTATGAAATGCATGAAGTTTGTATACCTGAAATTAAAGGTTTCTAGGGAAAAAAGATACAAAATTTTCTGGAATTTTTCATCAATAAAATAAATTTTCACCTGTAGAGAGCAGAGTTTGTACCTTTACTTTCATGTTTCTACATTTCTCAGTCAGAAATATAAATTTTATAAAATTAGGACTACATTCCCTCAGAAGAACATAAAAAACAAAGGTTTCAAATATTCAACTAAGCCTTGCAGAAGAAAGATAGGAACCAGAGTTCACAGAGAGAGTGTTTCCATAAGCCAGGAATCAGCTTTCAGCTCTGCAGCATGCCCATATCCTCGTTGATAACAACTTCTGTACAATGTGAAGATCCCATTATGCTTATTAAGCAGTAAGACTCGCTGTATCCCAAGGGAATCGTATTGAATTAAGCTTTCTAATCAGGAGACATATCCCCAAGGACCATTTGACATAATTCATGTTTTGAGACTTCTAAGCAATTTGCCCCTCTACCTTTATTAAAGAAAGAAGATTATTTATCTTGATTCACTTACATAATACATTACTCACACCATAGCTTATTTCAGAAATATAGGTTAAAAGCTAATCATCAGAATGTCATCTCTGAATTTTTTCTCTTTCATTTTTAAAATACTTTTAAGTCAAAAAGAGACTCAAGCTGCTCATGAGTTCATTAAAGTGTGGACACTCTGATTTCTAGTTAGATCTGATCATGTTGTCACGCTTTACAGAAGAAAAAAGACTCTCCAATCTCAAGGTATATTAATCACTGTTGTTAAAGAATTGAAAGCAAATATTAGGTGTATGTGTTTTTTTTTCAAACAAAGTGTATATGTTTCTCAGGTTATTATTTTAGATTATCATTTTACTTCCCATTAAAAAAAATGGCCTATTTTACTCGGAGCTGTTTAGATTTTTTTTTTTTTAAATTTTTTTTTGACAGGCAGAGTTAGACAGTGAGAGAGAGAGACAGAGAGGAAACTCTTCCTTCCGTTGGTTCACCCCCCAAATGGCTGCTATGGCCGGCGCGCTGTGCTGATCCAAAGCCAGGAGCCAGGTGCTTCCTCCTGGTCTCCCATGCTGGTGCAGGGCCCAAGCACTTGGGCCATCCTCCATTGCCTCCTGGGCCACAGCAGAGAGCTGGACTGAAAGGAGCAGCTGGGACAGAACTGGCGCCCCGACAGGGACTAGAACCTGGAGTGCTGGTTCTGCAGGCAGAGGATTAGCCTAGTGAGCCATGGTGCCGGCCTTTTAAAATTTTTTTAAAGATTTATTTATTTTACTTAAAAGAGTTACAGAGAGAGAGAGAGAGAGAGAGAGAGAGAGAGAGATCTTCTATCCACTGGTTCACTCCCCAGTTGGCCGCAACAGCCGGAGCTGAGTCGATCCAAAGCCAGGAGACAGGAACTTCTTCCAGGTCTCCCAAGCGGGTGCAGAAGCCCAAGGACTTCGGTCATCTTCTACTGCTTTCCCAGGCCATGTCAGAGAGCTAGATCAGAAGTGGAGCAGCCGGGTCTCAAACCAGCGCCCATATGGGATGCAGGCACTACAGGCAGTGGCTTTACCCGCTACCCCGCAGCGCCTGTCCCTGGAGCTGTTTAGATTCTATGGACATATTTTCTTATTAGCAAACTAGCATCTGTCATAACCTATGAGCCTTTTTCTGAGTCAGAAAAATCACGCTACTTTGTGCCTGTGTGCCTGTGCTAATCTGTGTATCCCTGGATCCAATACCTATATACCAGGCACTAGCTGTGGTTTGTTCATTTGAAGTTAATGGAGGAACCAGTGATATACATGTGTGTGTACATGTATTTATATATGTATGTGTATATTCATGTTGTATATATAAATATGTGTTGTGTATTTGTGTATATATACACAAACATATATGTGCACACATAAAACATATCTTCCAAAGGTTTAAGAAAAATGTATGTTATTTAAAAAAAGCCTGAATTTTTCAAAATTCTTTTCTTTTAAAATTTGATTTATTTGAAAAACAGAATGACAGACGAGGGAGAGACTGATAAAGAGATCTTTTATCTGCTGGTTCATTTCCAAATGGCCATAATGGGTGGTTGGGCAAGGCCAAAGCCAGGATCTTGGAACTTTATCTCAGTCTCCCACGTAGGTGAATGGGGCCCAAGTTTTGGCCCATTATCTAATGTCTTTCTGGGTACATTAGTAGGGAGATGAATCAGAAGTAGAGCAGCAGGACTTGAACTGGCACTCCAGTATGTGAAGCCAGTGTTGTAGGAGGTGGTTTAATGCATCGTACCACAATGCTAGCATGATTTTCAAATTCTTTTGCTCCAAGGATGGTGTTGTGGCGTAACAGGTAAAGCCACTGCCTGCAATGCTGGCATCCCATATGGGCACCAGTTTGGTTTGTGTCCTGGTTGTTCCACTTCTGTTCCAGCTCTGCTAATGGCCTAGGAAAAATCAGCAGAAGATGGCCCAAGTTCTTGGGACCCTGACATTCACATGGGAGATCTGAATGAAGCTCCTGGCTCTTGATTTTGTCCTGGCTCAACCCTGGCAGTTTGGCCAATTGGCAGTTTGGCCAGTCTGGGAGTGAACCAGTGGATTGAAGATATTCTCTCTCTCGCTCTCTCCTCTCAAATAACTAACTAACTAAATAAATAAATATTAAAAAAAGGTTCACAGCAGGTTTTTGTACACAGTGGGTCAGTGATATAGGGGGAGAAAGTAAGTCTCCCTTTTATGAAAAGGGCTTTAGTAAGCTGAGCTAGTAACGGCTAAGAAGAAAAAATGCAATTCTAAGATAGCTGAATAAGGAAAAGACATACTACTTTAGATGAGGGGAAAATAGCAGGAAAAAAAAATCAGAGGAAATGCATTCCCAGAGGAAAATTGGAGAGAAATTTGCGGTGGAAATCCTACAGAAGGAACATGGAAGTTTCAGATGTGCAGCAATGAGTGCGGGTACCACACAGAACGCCTGCAGCCAAGAGCTGGAGGAGCTGCTAGCTTTGGAGAGAGAGATCAGAGCAGTCTGCAGCAGCCTCTGCCAGTGGTGCTGTTGCCAGAGGGAGAGCCTTAGGGACCATGCTGTCTTTGAGTCTGGCCTGGAGTCCATACAAGGGGCAGGGTACCTGCCTCATACAGTGAAAGAAAGGCACATTTCTTTCCCCTCATTTACTGACAAAACTGCCTGGTAACTGGCAGGGAGAAGCCACTATTTTGACACCAGTGCTGACTGCAGTGGCTCTTTTGCATACATGTGATCTGGGGGTTTTATCAGAAGGAAAAATGTGCATTCGCCACTGACTTTGAGTCTGGCCATGGGGGTTGACAGGGGACTGGCACCCATATAGTACTGTGAAGTGGCCCCAGACTTTCAACATATCACAAGCTCTGAGGCTCAAAGTACCAAGGCAGGGCACCCACAGGCTCGGAGCATCTCTGCTCTCTGCATGGACAGGACAGGTTAGTGGGGTTGGGGGGAAGAGCAGATCCTCTGCACTTCATGACTGTGGGAGCCTTGGGTGCCGTGACTGTGGGAGCTCTGAGACTGCATGAGATGGTACAGGATGCAGATGGGTCTCTGGACAATCACTGTATCTGGTGCCAGAGGTTCAGAGTCCCCTGACTGCCCAGGATGAGTCATGAGTCATTGCAGAGGGATCCATGCTCACACCGAGGACTGCACAGGTCCTTTCTGCAGTAAATGCAGCAGCACAGGTGAGTGCTGCACCCACTTTGGGTTAACCCCAGGCATTGAGTGCCTTAGAACAGAGGAGGTGAGGGTGTGACTATGTCAACAGATGTGGTCATACCCTCCCCCCCTGCTGACAATAGAGGGGATCTACAACTTGGGTGTCACCCTGAATACTTGCCTCACCCTGGAGCCTTGACCAAAGTTCTCTGGCCCACCCAGCACACGCCTTTGAGTATTCTCTGAAAGAGCAGACACACCATTAAGACACAGAGGCATATTTCAAATGTAAAATCCATTATAAAAGGAAACCAACTAGTGTTTCCACAAAAAGAATAGGAAGACATCATGACTCCTCCCAAAGGAACACAACAACACTTCCGTATCAAAAAGTAAAGATAAAGAGATTGATGAGATACCAGAAAAGAAATTCAAAGGAATGATCATAGGTTTAGTCAGAAACAATGAGAAGTAAATTCATGAGCTACAGAAATCCATACATGACATGGAGGAAAAATTTTCCCATGAAATTCAGATTTTGAAGAGAAATCAAACTGAAATATTGGAAGTGAAGAATTAAATATGTCAAATAAAAATTACAGTGGAAAGCCATAACAATAGATATGGTGAGGCAAAAGAAAGAATATCCCAGCTAGAAGACAAATCTGTGGAAATATTTCAGTTGAACCAAAAAGAAGAAATTAGAAAAATTGAAAACAGTGTTTGAGCTTTATGGGATACTAGCAAATGACCCAACATACAGGTATTAGGAGTTCCTGAAGGTGTGGAAAAGGAGAATGGGCTAGAAAGTCTATTCAGTGGAATAACTCCAGAAAATGTCCCTAATTTGGAGAAAAAAGGGACATCCAAATACACGAGGCACAAATAACTCCTAATAACAATGACCAGAAATGATCTTCACCACAGCACATTGTAGACAAACTTACCACAGTAAAACACAAAGAAAAGAGTCTATGGTCCAAGATGGCAGAGAAGGAAGGGAGCTTACTGTTGTAGACCAGAAGATAATTTTAAAAAAGTGGAAAGAGTATAGTCTCAGGGAAGAGTTAGGGAGAAAACAGCAGAGGAAACTCTGCAGAAATTAGAGGGACACAGTGGACCTACATGGAGGGCATGGGAACTCCAGAAACCAAGAGCCTATGCACCAGCATTGGAAAGTGATGTGAGACAGGACCCCAGCAATCCAAGCCACTGGTTAAAAAGTTGCAGGAAGAGCCTAGAGAGAACCTGGCTTGGAATCCCATGGAGAAAGTGTACCAGCCAAATTAGAGGAGACAGAAAAAAAGGACGGGATGGACACATTTCTCTCTCCCTGATCACTTTACAATGGCGTCCTGTAACAAGCTGATAGAGTAGGTGTGATTATGAACATATATAACAGCTCTGCCAGCTCCTGTCTGTGTCCAGTAACCAGCTGAGTGGAGACTTCTGACTCTGGTGGGGAGAACTAACAGGGGGCTAGGAGTTTGTGACTGTGTGAGGCTTCTGTACTGGGACTGTGAAAAAGCCTGAGGGCATTTGGGAGGACTCACAGAGTGGCTGGGAGTTTGAGCAGTCATAGTGGGAGATTCCTCAGCTCAGGGTTTCCTGGTTACCTGGTGAGAGACATTGCTAGGGAATCTGAATTTACATTGAGGACTTCACAAATCCTTTGTAGAGTCCTTGGGACAGAGCAGATGAATAGTATACCTACTGGGGCTAGCGCTCAGGCATCAGCCTCCATCAAGGAGAGGAGCTCAGCTGAGCAGAATAAATTTCCCTTCTGATTAAAAAAAGAGAGAGAAAAGATTTGCCATGCCAAACCTGGGTGTGTCACCTTTGGCATGCCCTTAACCCTGGATAACTGAACAGAGCTCTCTGGCCACACTCACTATAAAATTCTAGAGATTCACTGAAAGCAGACAACCCACTTATCTACAAAGTTATCGTACAAAGATAAAAGGCACCAAAGCAAAAACAAAAACAACAACAACAAAAAAACAAACAAAAAAAACTAATGAGTATATCCATAAATGCTGAAAAACAAATGCACCAATTCAAGAAACAAGAATAAGGAAGAAAACATGACACTTCCAAAAGAACATGACACTTCAATACTAGACTGTAAAAATGATGAGAGAAGAAATGCAAGAAATGGAATTCAAAAAAATGATCATAAACCCTGCAGGCCAGGAGACAATGGCAACATATAATCCAAATCTTAAGAGAAAAAAACTGTCATCCCTGAATATTATACCCTGTAAATCTCTCATTTGTAAATGGAGGTGAAAAAAAGACATTCCATAACAAAGAGAAATTGAAAGAATTTGTCATCATCCATCCAACCCTATAAAAGATGATTGAGCATGTGCTGCACACAGAAACACAGAAACATGATCATCAATGTGAAAGAAAGTAAAGGAAGAAAATCTTTCAGTAAAAGTACAAAAGAAATCCAAAGTAAAATAGGAATATTAAAGGAAAAATGGCAGGGCAAATTCATTGCTTACCTATGGTCACCTTGAATGTAAATGGCCTCAAATTTCCAGTTAAAAGACACAGACTGGCTAATTGGATTGAAAGACAAAACCCATCTATTTGCTGCCTACAAGTAACACATCTCATCAACAATGATACATGCAGAATGAAAGTGAAAGGATGGAAAAAGATACTCCATGCTAACAGAAAACAAAAAGAGCTGGTGTAGCCATCCTAATATCAGACAAAATGGAATTTAACACAAAAACTGTTAAAAAGAGACAAAGAAGAGCACTATGTAATGATTAAGGTTTCAGTTCAACAAGAAGATGTCACTAATATAAACATATATGCACCTAATTACAGGGCACCTGGCTATTTAAAAGAAATGTTAAGGGATCAAAAGAGAGACTTAGACTCCAATACAATAGTATTGGGAGACTCCAATACTCCACTTTCAGCAATGGACAGATCAACCAGACAGAAAATCAACAAGGAAACAGTATATTTAATTGACACTATAGACCAAATGGGCCTAACAGATATATATATATATATATATATATATATATATATATATATAACTTTTCATCCTACAATTATAGAAGACACATTCTTCTCAGTAATGTGTAAAACCTTCTCTAAGATTGACCACATATTAGGCCATAAAGCAAGTCTCAGCAAATTAAAAAAAAAAAACAAAAACAAAAACAAAAAACAAAATCATACCATCTGTCTTCTCACACCACAGTGGAATGAAGTTGGAAATCAGCAATTCAAAAATTTCTAGAGCATATGCAAACACATAGAGACTGAACAACATGGTCCTGAATGAACAGTAGGTCATAGAAGAAATCAAAAGAGAAATCAAAAAATTTCTGGAAACAAATGAAGATGACAACATAACAAAACTTACGGGATATAGCAAAAGCAATGTTAAGAGGAAAGTTTATAGCAATAGGTGCCTACATCAAGAAATCGGAAAAGCACCAAATAAATGAGCTATCAATGCATCTCAAGGATCTAGAAAAACAACAGCCAACCAAACCCAAAACTAGTAGGAGAAAACAAATAATTAAAATTAGAGAAAAAAATCAACAAAATTGAATCCAAAAAACAATGCAAATGATCAGCAAAACCAAGAGCAGGTTTTTTTTTTTTTTTTTTTTTTTTTATAAACAGAGTCCTGGCCTTGTGTAAATACTGATGGAGTTTATGGACTCAAAAGTCTTCCATAGCCTTGGCAGCTCATGACAGGAGCCTCGGGTGATCACTGATGTCATAAATAAAATTGTCAATTGTTAAATCCATAACAGGGGTCACTGTGCACTTACTCCCCATGTACATCCTCTGTCCTTGATGAGTTGTACTATGAGAATTAACGGTAAAACCTGTCTTCAAACAGTACTTTATACTTTGTGTGTCTGTGTGGGTGCAAACTGCTGAAATCTTCACTTAACGTAGTGTTGGACTTCTGTATATAATGATAATTAAAAATGAATTTTAATGAACAATGAGATGGGAGAGGGAATAGGAGGTGGAACAGGAGTAGGGGTGGGAGGGCGAGTATGGGGGGAAGAACTGCTATATTCCTAAAGCTGTATCTATGAAATTTGTATTTATTAAATCAAAGCTAAAAAAAAGAGAACACACACAAAAAGAACAGATTCTAAAACATGCATGAGAGAAATGCCAAATTACTTTCAGAGGATCTCCAATTAGACTCAGCTGATTTCTCATCAGAAACCCTACAGGCTAGGAATTAATGAAGTGACATTGTCCACATCTTAAAACAAACGAACAGAAAACTGTCAACCCAGAATACTGTACCCTGCAAAGCTCTTATTTATGAATGAAGATGAAATAAAGACCTTCCATAATAGAAATTGAAAGAATTTGTCACCACTTGTCCAGCCTTACAAAAGATACTTAAAGATGTGTTACAGAAACACAGAAAGATAGTCCTCACTGGCAGAAAATCTCCCAGTAAAAGTACAAAGGAAATCCAAAGCAAACAATAGGAATATATAAGAAAAACCACCTTGATTGTGTTGAGGAATGTTCCTTCTATACACAATCTGCTTAAGGTTTTTGTCATGAAAAGATGTTGTGTATTATCAGATGTTCCTGTACGTCTATTGAGATAATTATATGGTGTAAGGCCTGTTTCTTGTGTATGTTGGGTCATTTGATAGTATTCCTTAGATCTTCAGCACTGTTTTAATTTTTCTAATTTCTGCTACTTTTTTTTTTTTTTGGTCTGACTGAGAAATTTCCAAAATTCATCTTCTACCTTGGATATTCTTTCCACTGTATTTTTTATTTGACATACTGAATGCAAATCAACAATAAAACTATCCAGTTAAGAAATATGCAAAGGACTTCTACAGCATTTTTCAAAAGAGGCCAACAGAAACATGATAAAATGTACAAGACCACTAGCTATCAGGAAAATGCAAATCAAAACCAAAATGAGGTTTCACCTCACCCCACAATAAATGCTGACAACGATGTGGTGAAAAAGGCACCCTAATCCACTGTTGGTGGGAAGGTATACTAATACAGCCATTGTGGAAGAATATGGAGATACCTCAGGACATGAAAATAGATCTACCATTTGAGTCAGCAATTCTACTCCTGGGAATTTACCCAAATGAAGTGAAAGCTGAGTATGAAAGATGTATATATCCCCATGTTTACTGCAGCTCAACTGACAATAACTAAGATATGGAATCAGCCCAGATGTCCTTCAAATGATGACTAGATAAAGAAATTGTGGTATACTTATAGTATAGAATACTGCTTAGCCACAAAAATGAGCCATGAAAATGAATGAAATCCTGTCTTTTGCAACAAAATGGATGTAACTGGAAACCATTATACTTAGTGAAATAAGCCAGTTCTAAAAAGACAAATACAATATGTCTTCCCTGATCTGTGGTAACTAACACAGTACCAAAAATGTAATGTATAGGAGTGAAACTGACATTTTGAGATTTGATATTCTTTACAGCCCTTGTGTCTACTATTGAGGAACAGTGTTATCTTCTTCTTACTACTTGTTGAACACTTTATTTAGTGCAGGGTTATTATTATGAGTATAGAGTAAACTGAAAGTAGATCAATGTAAACATTAAGAGAGGGAATAAGAGAGGAAGGGTGAGGAATGGTGGGATTGTGGGCAGGAGGGAGGGTAGTGTGGGAAGTATCTCTATGTTCATAAATCTGTATAAATGAAATACATAAAACTTATTGGCCTTAAATTTAAAAAATGCATATGACTCAACAGAAACTCATTTGTAATAGAAAGAGAATGAGAGTAACAGACAAGTACATATAAAAATGAGAGGACCTACAAAAGTGAGTCAGATATTATGATCCCCAAGTGAAAAATACACAAGTAAACAAATATGCAAGCAAACATCTATCTTAGAAGCAGGGTGGCCCAAGTTCAACTATCTGAAATCTCTGACTGCAGTAAGGAAGAAACTGTACTTATTCACAACTATTAAATTGTAAAGTGCACTTGCTGGATTTGTGCCTCTTCATCTATCCTTGAGAAGCCCCTTCCTCAGCCCCATGCATTCAGTTCCTTCCCTGTGCTTGTGTGTTCTTCCTGACTCCCTTTTTGCAACAAACTCAGGACTGTGTGGCATGAAGGCTAGAAGATTTTTGGAGGAAGATTTTTTCCATGATAACAATTTTCAAAATATATTTCCAGCTTGAAAGGTAAAAAATTTTATATTTTCTTAGCAACCTGGTTTTTCCATAAGGCCTATTGACGATTAGGCTTCATGAAAATACATCTCTGAACTTCGGGAAACTTGAGTGTGTTTACCTCTGGCACAAAGACTTGCTCTGGGATAAGCTGCTCTCCTTGTGGTCTTCACTAATAATAAGTGCTCCAATTAGAAAAAAGCACTGATCTTGGCAGAGATGACTAGTGGCAACTTAGCTGCCTTCTCACCAATAACAGTCTGATTAAAGGCAATTAAGGGAAACAAAATAAAATCAAGATGGGTCCTTTTATATTTGTTTTTAGTTATTATAAACTAATATTAGATGGTAGTTGAAGCAAAGATTTAAAGGCTGAAAATACATGTTCTCACATACATTATTTTAAAATTACATGAAGCAGATTTAGATAAGAAAAACAGTTTTAATTTCCTATTTCTCACCCATTTATTCTGTTATTTGCCAACATGTGTTTTCTTACTCTCCAATCACACGAACAGAAAAAAAGTTTAATTGAGGTTTATTAAGAGAATAATTGAATTCAAAATTTTATGACTATAAAATGTCTAGCAATATGTTCAATGAAATGTTAGTTGCTTTTAGGATTAAATATAATTTTTGTTTATATCTATCCCAAGTTTAAATTTTTTTCAAGTGACATCAATTACTTGGCAAGAACAGATTTTAAATATTTGTCTAAATGCTTAATGTGGAGTTTTTCTACTTTAAGTGAAGAAATAAATAAATTCTACTAATCCTTTTATTTCATCTTGAAATTTGAGAATGTTATTTATTTCCAGTAAATAAAGTTGCATTAGCTAATGGAATTTAACTCTTATTACATGCATTCAATACTGAATCTTAACTATTATATTTATTATGAAAATCTTTAAAACAATGTTTCAGAATTAAATTTTTCATTGTGCTTAACAGATTTGATAAGCTATTGCACTGCCTTCACCTTGTCAGTCTTAGAGTAATTGTCTTTAGATTTCTTTAGAATGAGAAGAATCACAAGTCATAAGGGAAAGAAGAGTTTTTTATTTTTTATTTTTATTTATTTATTTTTAAAGATTTATTTATTTATTTGAAAGTCAGAGTTATACATAGAGAAGGAGAGTCAGAGAAGTCTTCCATCTGCTGGTTCACTCCCCAGTTGGCCACAATGGCCAGAGCTGCACCCATCTGAAGCCAGGAGCCAGGAGCTTCCTCTGGGCCTTCTTACATGGGTGCAGGAGCCCAAGGACTTGGGCCATCTTCTGCTGCTTTTCCAGGCAATAGTAGAGAGCTGGATTGGAAGTAGAGCAGCCGGGTCTTGAACCGGCACCCATATGGGATGCTGGCACTGCAGGCAGTGGCTTTACCCTCTACGCTACCTAGCCAGCCAAGAGGGGTTTTTTAATACAATGAGATTTCCAGGATCTCCTAGAGAAGGACCTAAAAATTTGCTTTTTTTTTGTTTGTTTTAACATGCTCCCTATTGATCCTTCTGAGATGTTGAACAATCTATTTCAGAATGCAAGTTTTCTAAGATTAGGCAATTCTGTAAGCATCTATACAATTAATGCACATGGAACAAATGGCCAGCCTTTATCAATATTCCTGGTGATAGATAGTATGATTTTGATACTTCAGATGTTTTTACTGTTTTCTTTTTTCCTAACTCCAATGTTGGTTTTACTCTATTCTTTCTAAAACTAACACAAGCAACTCAAGGCAAATAAATTGCCATTTCCTTCTTAGCACTAGGCTCCTAATTTCAGTAGTGTATAAATTCAAGTAGACATTAGAATAATAGAATTTGATTCATAGGTCATATTCCTCACTTTCCACTCATGAACCACCATAATCTATAAGAATAATTGCCCAGAAATATTTTGCCTAATTGATTTGAAATGTTGTGTTCTCTTTAGAGATATACACAAGTAATTAAGATTCACTTGGGCTTTATGTTTATGGCAGAAGTGGCTTTAATATGAAATAATCTCAATTACAAAATTGATGCTTATGGCCAAGCAATTAACCAGGTAATTCTTTAAGCACAAAATCTGTCAAAATGGTTGTTTCAGTGTCATAAATTTTACAACTGATTCATTTTTATAATGTTGATGATAATAGTATAATAATTTCCTATGGAGAAAAAAAAGCCTGGATAGGTACTTCCTTTGTTGTTGGGGCCAGATGTCTGAGATTTGGATCTTGTTGGGCAATTGTCAATCTGGCAATATTCATTTCTTCATTCATTGAGGGCTGTTCATATGCTTGGAATTCCTCATTCAGGTCTTCATTATTCTAAAGCATGGGGTGAAAACAGCCTGGAAATCCCTATTTTCAGCTATCGGGAAGTGTTAAAATATTCAAGAACTGGAGGTCCTCAAGATGGAAGCAAATTGATTCTACAAACCAAATAGCGGAGAGACATTTTATGATACTGTTGACTTCTTTTAATAGAATACATCACATTTTTTAATAATACCTCCACAGTAATATTTTAAAAATACTTAGCACAGCAATGCTCTAAAAATACTTAACTCACATTGATGAAATAAATGCCCCCCATAGTGTGGAATGATTTGATAGCAGACCATATGGGCTCTGATTTCTATGTATAGTAAGGCTGAAATTAAGAGGCTACAGGAGCCCTGAATAAATGTTGCTTCTCACATCCTTGCTTTGTGGGAGCACTGAATGATTTCTTAGCATGTGTTTTCTTTCTAAATTAGAGATTTTTTTTTTTGTTTTCATTGAAGATCATATAAAGTGAAAATTTGACACTCAATAACTACTTCTGTTTTCATATTTTTGTGTGATTCTTCATCTACTTTAATGGAGTTCTTTACAAAGCTCTTCAAACCTAGACCACTTTGTCACCTGTAGCAAAACTCCAGTACTACATGGTTGACAGCTATCAATTACAACTCGTCTACTCAGTCCTAATCTACTCAGCCAACACTTCAGCAGAAAGATGTTTTCACATTGAATTCTCAAGTGCAAATTCTCAACTGCAAATAAAGTCACAGAGTGGACATTTAGTAACCACATTTAGCAGTTAAGATACACTCACCCTCCATCAAAATACCTGGGTTCGATTCCCACTGACTCCTGACTCAGTGTAAATCTTGAGAGACAGATATGATAGTTTATGTAACTGAGCTCCTGCCACCCATGTGGGAGCACTGCATTAAGTTCTTGGCTTCAGGCTTTGACATTGGTGTTTACAGAGGGATCCAGAGAAGGGAGCTTTTACTGTCCATCTGTTTCTCTCTGTGTGTCTCTATGCAACCCAACTGTATTTTTAAAATTTTTTTTTAACAGAGATCATTTTTCAGTTAAATTTAGACACCTAAGAATAATTGTGTGTTAATTACAGAGTTCAACCAATTGTATTAAGTAGAACAAAAAAAATACTAAAAGGGATAAAGTATTAAGTTGTACATCAACAGTCAGGACAAGGGCCGATCAAGTCACTGTTTCTCATAGTGTCCATTTCACTTCAACAGGTTTCCTTTTTGGTGCTCAGAAAGTGATCTCTGATAAATATAAGAGTGGGAATGAGGGAGGGAGAAGATGTACAATTTGGGACATGCTCAAGCTGACTTGCCCCAAATGGTGGAGTTAGAAATGTGCCAGGGGATTCCAATGCAATCCCATCAAGGTGTCATGTACCAATGCCATCTCACTAGTCCAAGTGATCAATTTCAGTTCACAACTGATCACACTGATAGGTCTAAGAGTCAAAGGGATAACACAAATAAGACTAATGTCTGCTAATACTAACTGGTAGAATTAAAAAGGGAGAGAACGATCCAACATGGGAAGCAGATACACAGCAGACTCATAGAATGGCAGATGTCCTAAATAGCACTCTGGCCTCAGAAACAGCCCTTAAGGCATTCAGATCTGGCTGAAGAGCCCATGAGAGTATTTTAGGCATGGAAAGCCAAGACACTCTGGCAAAAAAAAAAAAAAAAACCTAAATGAAAGATCTCTGTGAGTGAGATCCCAGTAGAAAGAACGGGCCATCAAAGAAGGAGGTACCTTTCTCTGAAGGGAGGAGAGAACTTCCACTTTGACTATGACTTTGTCTAAATAAGATCAGACTTGGCAAACTCAAAAGGTTTCCATAGCCTTGGGAACTCATGACTAGAGCCTAGGGAGATTACTGACGCCATAAACAAGAGTGTCAATTTGTTAAGTCAACAGCAGGAGTCACTGTGCACTTACTTCCCATGTGGGATCTGTCCTTAATGTATTGTTCAATGTGAATTAATGCTATAACTAGTACTCAAGCAGTATTTTACACTTTATGTTCTGTGTGGGTGCAAACTGTTGAAATCTTTACTTAATATATACTAAATTGATCTTCTGTATATAAAGAGAATTGAAAATGAATCTTGATGTGAATGGAATGGGAGAGGGAGCGGGAGTTGGGAGGGTTGTGGGTGGGAGGGAAGTTAAGGGGGGAAAAAACCATTGTAATCCATAAGCTGTACTTTGGAAATTTATATTTACTAAATAAAAGTTAATTTTTTTTTTAAAAAAAATAGGAAGCCATCCACAGTGATTATCAAAAATATTGTGAAGAAAGGCCTTTGTTTCATAGTAACACATCATTTCTAGTATGTAAACATCAGAGAGTCTCTAACAACACACCAACGCTGTTCTTCGAGGAAAAAGGACAAATGACTCATTGTGTTTTATGTTTACAGACTTTTAGGTGTCTGCCTTGGCAAAAAGAATATGAAATCACTGGGTGATTTTTCTCTTTGATGGTTGTGTGGCTTGGTGAGGCAAAAAGCATATAAGTTATTTAAATATAAATGGTTGATCAATCTACATGTCCTACTGGAGCTCAGTGTGAGGCAAGCAGCTGAGTTTTAAATTCCCACTTCTTCTTTCTGGTGGCTTATAATAGAAAAACTGAGAGATTGCATTCCACCAGGTGTAGCCATAATGTAGTACATTAGAACCAGGGCTTCATTGTCAGAAACTTCATTTAAATGTCCATAAAACCATCCTGATACAAAGAGTGAGCTGTAATAGGTTATAATTATGATAGTGCATAAAGTATGCCTCACAATCTATTACAAAGCCATAATTTTAGCATAAAACCATAAACCAGAAGAACAAAATTTGAGAACTTCAAAATAAAATTACAGCTTTTGTAACAGCCCAATAGAGCATACCTTTTTTTCCTCCACAATAAATGATTGCCTCAGCTACCTCCCACACGCAAAACAAGGGTGGATGTCTGATTTTTCAGATTTTACACTATAGCATTTTGTCAAAGGCACCTTACAACGGGAGGATTAATACATTTTCAAAAGGGATTTCAACACCCATTGGGATTATATCCGGTTTGAGGTGAAAGGATGGTTATTATTCACTCATGTCAAAATGGGGAAATTAGCAGGAGAGGTTTCTAGGCTTTGTCTGCTTAAAAAGCCCCCTCCTGTCATGAGAAAAAGGAAATGCCTGTTTTGATCATCAAATCAATGCAGTGAGAACTGAATGAGATTTATCAGTCTTTATGTGAACAGAGGAAAGTGAACACTGAAGAATTGTATTTTATCAAAATAAATATAGCCCCAATACCAGAATATTTCAGCTTTCCTGATTCACTTTTAGAGCTTCTTCAAAACACTGAGATTTTTTTCATATAGATGAAACACAATTTATCCAACACTAACAAACGAAAGTGACATTTGTACCTAATTATATAACACACACACACACACACGCACACATACACATATCTCTTGAAATAAAAATTTAAAATAGGCATGCTTCAAAATGCATTATCAAATCATACCATCTTTACTATAATTATTGAAATAACACTGAACAAATCAAACTAGTCTATAATTCCTTCACCAAGTGATAATCTCGTTTAGTACTTCTTTTGTATATAATTTCAAAATTAAATTTTATATATAGGTTATTTTAATTTATTTTCAAAGACAATACATTTTAATATTAAAGTTTTTAATATTAAATTTAAAATAATATGTTTATTAACATTAATACTAATATTTTAACATACAATTTAATGGCTTCACAATATCATTATATAAATTGATTGCAATTTAGTTAACCCTCCTTAAGGACAAGCATTTACATTGTTTACAAATTTCTGATATTAGAAGTCATGCTTCTACAGGTACACCTATAACATGTGTATATAGGTGTCTATGAAACCTGAATTTGCTTACTATATAATTTTGGAATCAATAGAGCAAAACACAGGAACATACTTTTAGGTATGAGTAAAAATTACTAAATTAAAATAAGAAATTTAGAGTTTTGCTTATCCTATTGGATTTTGAAGACATGATTCACACATAGAAAATATTATGAGTTTTCTCAAGTGCAAAACTAGGTACACGGTACTATATATGTTGTCAAGAAGTTAAGAATCCTCCTCACTTTGTGCTATGGTAGAAACTGCTGTCTTTGCTCTAGTCCTGTGGAATCTACTCAGATGTGGTCTTTGGGCCAGTACTGAGGAGAGTCAGTCTACTCAAAGTGAGAATGCAAAGAAAACCTAGGGAAGGGTTGTGAGAAGAGATCAGTTTTAAGGGAGAAAAGATGGAAATCAAAGGAATTCATACCCAATACTTTCCATTCAATCTTGGGGCTGTGAGATTAGCCTTTTCTCTAAAGAAAGGATCCACGGACGAGGGAGGGGTTGACGTATACATACTTGGCATGTCCTTGTAAGGGAACAGAGGACAAGACAGAGATGATCAGTGACCAGCTGCATCAGAGTTCTCCAGAGAAACTGAATGAACAGGATACACCTAAACATATAGGAAAAGGTTTATTGTGCAGGATTGGCTCATGCAGTGATGAAGGCTGAGAAGTGCCATTGTCAGTTTTCTGTAAGATAGAAGCTCAGGAAAGTTGAGTCTGAAGGCCTGGTAATCAGGAGTACTGGTGTTTAAGGGCAAGAGGAGGTGAATGTCCCAACCGAAGCCTTTCCTCCACTGTTTTGTTCTATGAAACCCTCTATGAATTCTGTGACGCTTACCATTATATTGGCCTTTGAAGCTGATAAGTCAGACATAGGAAGTATTAGAACTTTCTTCAATTACAAAACTTGATATAGTGGTACATATGTTGTCATTGGTGAGTATAATTTTCTTTACTCAGTCTACTGATTCAAATGTTAATCTCTTCCAAAGATACCTTTGCAGACACACCCAGAAATAATAATTTACCAACTATCTGTGCATTTCTTAGCACAGCCAAGTTGACACATAAAATTAACCATTATGTAACCCCAATCAGCCATTATTGATGTTTGAGCTGAAGTTCAAAGTCATAACATCTTATAGCATCCACACAAGTACGTTTTCTCCTGTCATAATTGGCTACCCGTGAATGGGATGGATTCAGTGATGTAGGTTCAGGAAACTGAAGGACAGGTGTGATAGAAGGTCAAGATCAGAAGGATTTAATAAATGATAAGAGAACATTTGGCTTAAAGGAGGGTAGAGGTTAGGTTGAATAAGAAAGAATGCAACAATTCAACAGAGCATTATCCTGGAGATGAGTTAAGGTCCGTGGGAATACAGATTGCTGGACAAGATCCCTGAGAAAGAGCTGTAAGAGTGAGGAAGTGATGGGGCCAGTGCTGTGGTGCAGCAGGTTAAAGCCCTGGCCTGAAGCACCAGCATCCTATATGGGCTCCGGTTCTAGTCCCAGCTGCTCCTCTTCCGATCCAGCTCTCTGCTATGGCATGGGAAAGCAGTGTAAGATGGCCCAAGTGCTTGAGCCCTGCACCCGCATGGGAGACCAGGAAGAAGCTCCTGGCTCCTGGCTTTGGATTGGCATAGCTCCGGCAGTTGCGGCCATCTGGGGAGTGAACCAGAGTTTGGAAGACCTCTCTCTCTGTCTCTAACTCTCTCTATAACTCTGTCTTTCAAATAAATAAAATAAATCTTAAGCAAAAAAAAGAGTGAGGAAGTAAGAGTTAGAACTGTGGATCCTATTTCACAGCTACAGATGACTACATTACAGTGTGTGGTGAAAAATCATATCATAATGGCTCAAAAATGGAGAACACAATGTGCCAATTTTATTCCCCCTTTAGTTAGTAAATAATTATAGAACATTTGCCACGTGCTAATAAATGTTTTAGTCTCTAAGGATAGAGAGGAGCAAAATGGATCAGTATCTTGCCTTCATGGAGCTATAGTCTTATAGAAAAGAGAGATAAACAATAAACATAATAAATGCATGAAATATATGCCTGACCTAAAGTGTGTCAGATCGTGATAAGATAGCTGGGCAGGAGACTAGGGAACATTCAGTTAGAAGATATTTGAAATTTTAAGTAGCATGAGACATGGAAAAAGAAAGGAAAATGTGATAATAATGATGCGATAGAAGGGGTGATGCTATATAAGGAAACTTCAACTTATAAAGTGATTAAACATGCCACTTTCAAACTTGTCATCTGGGATTTGGAATTCTTTTTTCTAAAGAAATATGAAGATCGGTTGTGGCTGGGAACCTAGATCAACATCATTTCTCCCCTTCCCCATCAAAGTCTCTGACACCTAATATATTAGAAATATCACTTATGTAGCCCTGGGCTTCAAGTCCTTTCAAGTCTCCCTGGTTCCCAAGTCTAGGTGATTGTTTGAGTGATGAAGGAAGGAGTGAGTTTAGTGGATGATGGGAACTGAAAAGTTCTCATTACATGGTAGCTGGAGCAAGTCTGGATCAGCAGAGAAGTCAAAGGAAGACAGACAGCAGGTGAGGACCTTGGTAACAGTGGCTCCCTTTGGAAGTCTAGTGTGTTCATAAGGAGGAATACTTACCCATGTTGTTTTCCTCCAAGTCTGATGCTCAGGGTTTTTCAGTGAGAAAGGACATAAGTTTGCCCACCAATCATGGTGCACTGCTTGCTATATCTGGTGTCATTTATGCAACATATAATTATTGAACACCAAAGGCACCATTTCAGATAATCAGTACACAACAGACAGGAAGCCTGACCAATGAGTTTCCATCCTAGCACAGAAGATTGGGCAACACACCATCAATAGAATTGATTGATGGTATAGTCTATGAGAATTATAGATTGGGTAGCTACAAGACTTCATGAACCCCCTAAAATCTCCTCTACGGAGTAAGGAACTTGGGTTTACTCAGTTTTGCTCTTTGGAGATATGTTTCAAGTCTGTAATTATAGTAGGGAGAGATATGAAGTCTCTCAAGATGATACCTATATATCAGAGGGTGGTTCTGTACATTTTGGATTGAATTTGCATTGCAATGCTTAGAAAATGATTTTGCATCTAAGAATCTGGAGAGCAGTTTTGGCTGTAATTAAATGCTTGTGGATGTCTGTGAAAAAAAATTAAGATGCTTTAATAATCCATTTTCAGTCTTTAATCACCCTTTGAAATGAGAGAAAAATGTAAATGCCAAGATGCACGGCTTTGAAGTGATTACACTAAACATGTATGTTAATCACTACATTTTCCCAATGGTTTTATAACTTTAAGTATAGTCTCCTTTTCCAGGAAAGCAGAATAGCTAAGAGTTATGGCAATATATCCAGTAATTTGTAAACATTGGCTAAACTGTACACTAGTCAGTCTATGTGTGAAGGAACTGTTCAAGTCTACAGAACACAAAATTGAGCTGTACTTTCATTTTCCAATTTCCACAGATCAAACAAATCACTTAAGATAATTATTGTGCCTTTTCACCATTGCTTTAAAGGAAATTTTATCATGTTGAGTTCCTTTAAGAGACCTACATATTTTAAATTATTTGTGTAGAATGAATGGGCTAAGCAGGAATGGTACATGGATTTTTTTTAAAAAAATACTTACAAGCAATATTCTCTTTTTAAGTTTTATTTTTATTTATTTGAAGGAGAGAAAGGGGAAAGAGAGAGAGATAAAGGGAGAAAGAGAGAGAAAGAGAGAGAGAAATCTTCCATCCATTGGTTCACTCCTCAAATGGAGATAATGGCTAGGGCCAGGCCAGGCTGAAGCCAGGAGCCAGGAGCTTCTGCCTAGTCTCACATACTGATGCAGGGGTCCAAAGATTTGGGCTGTCTTCTGCTGCTTTCCCAGGCACATTAGTTAGGAAGCTAGATTGGAAATGGAGCAGCCAGAACTGAAACTGTTGCCCATATGAGATGTCAGCATCAAAGGCTCTACTGACTACAACACAATGTCAGCCCCAAATTTCAATATTCTAAAATGTATTTTTCAATATCAATGATATTTTCAAAGTGAAAATTTCTTTGAATTTGCATCTAAGACATTAAATAGCTGGTGCAACAACTCAAGAGGATTTTCATTCAATCACAGATGCTTCTTTGAGTCGTCAATTGAAAGACAACATCGTGTGTACTTGTTTCTTTGTTCTCTTTGGATATCTCTATGTTCTTTTACTTTTAAAAACATATTTACTTATTTATTTGAAAGGCAGCATAATAGAGAGGAAAGGGGAGATAGACATAGAAAGAGAAAGAAAAAGAGAGCTCTTCCTTCTATTGGTTCTCTCCCCAAATAGCTACAAAAGCCAGGGATAGGCCAAGCTGCAGCCAGGAGCCAGAAACTCCATCTGGGTCTAGCCACATAGGTGAGATGGGAGAGCTCTCTCACCCTGCCTCTGCCTCTGTAACTCTTCCTTTCAAATAAATAAATCTTAAAAAAAAAAAGAAGGAGGTATCTTAATTGGTTAAATGTTAAATACTGAAAACTTCACCTTTAGAGGCATATATGCTATTGGATGTTTCAATGAAGATTGAAAATATATTTAAAGAAGAAAAAAGTTATCAGTAAGTTGAAAGACAGCCAGTTTTAACCATCAGAAAATTGTAACTGGATGTACTAATAGTGGAACAGAACTTGCATACTTGATTCACTCAGTATTGGACCAAAATAAAATGTGTTCATATTTACCATGGGATTAATATAGTCCTTTAATGACAATCTAGTTCCATGACTGCAAGACACAAAAGATCAAAATAGCAACAATTTAATGGGAAATAACTGTCATTGCTTTTCTTGGTGAAAAGACAAGTGTGAAAAAACACCATGAGTGATGGAATTATGTTTAACAATTTAGATTGAGAAGTGTTTCCATTTAAGTTGCATGAAGCATTGAGCTTTTTTTTTTATAGATTGTATTTATTTATTTGAAAGGCAGAGTAACAGAGACAGAGGGAAAGGTAGAAAGAGAGAGAAATCTTCCACCCATGAATTCTGTCCTGAAAGCCTTTACCAGCGACTGCTAGATTAGGTGGAAGCCAGTTTCCCTTCACTGTGATCCAGATACAAAATTAACTCTGAGGACATAGGAAACAATTAAAAGTCATAGAAGATTCGTTAACAACTTACTCAGATATTTATGGTTTTATCAAAGCAAAATTATTACCAACATGATCTCATTTTGTTTATTTATTATTTGACAGAGTTAGACAGGAGAGAAAGAGACAGAAAGAAAGGTCTTCTTTCTGTTGGTTCACCCCTAAATGGCCGCTACTGCCAGAGCTACGCCGATCAGAAGCCAGGAGCCAGATGCTTCCTCCTGGTCTCCCATGCGGGTACAGGGCCCAAGCATTTGGGCCATCCTCCACTGCCCTGCCAGGCCACTGCAGAGAGCTGGACTGAAAGAGGAGCAACCGGGACTAGTACCCAGCGCCCCAACAGGGACTGGAACTCGGGGTGCCGGCGCCGCAGGTGGAGGATTAGCCAAGTGAGCCACGGCACAGGCCCCAATATGACCTTATTTTTAAATATAATCTTACTTTACCTATGGCCTGGCAATCAAATAGAAGGATAAAATGGGAGGAAGAAAAGAGCTATATCATTCCAGATTCACTTACAAGATAGCAGTATGGCCACAACACCAAAGGGAAGTTTTATTCAAGGTTTAAATTCTAAATTACTAACTCTGGATATTTCCTGCAGGCCTCGATTTCTACTTTTGTGAAGTGTGCATTGTAGTATTCATCTTTTCAAAAAATTATAAAAATCAGATATTATTTGAAAGTTATTATTAGCTTTAAGGTTGTATTTTTAAAACTTCACTAAATATTTATTACATGGGCAATTTTGAAAGGGAAGTTTCTCTTAAGACTTTAATGATGCTTATGTTGGTCTCAAAAATATGAATTGGTACCCACATAAGGAAATGTGAGCCCTTTCAAAGAATAAGTATGGAGCCCAGTGCTGTGGTGTAGTAGGCTAAGCCTTGATCTGGCATCCCATAAAGGTGCTGCTGGTTCATGTTTTGGCTGCTCCTTTACCAATCCAGCTCTCTGCTATGGCCTGGGAAAGTAGTGGAAGATGGACCAAGTGATTGGGCCTCTGCACCCGAGTGGGAGACCTGGAGGAAGCTCCTGGCTCCTGACTTTTTTTTTGACAGAGTTAGACAGCGAGAGAGAGAGACAGAGAGAAAGGTCTTCCTTTTCCATTGGTTCACCTCCCTCCCCCCCACCAAATGGCCACTATGGCCGGCGCGCTGCGCCAATCCGAAGCCAGGAGCCAGGTGCTTCCTCCTGATCTCTTAAGTGGGTGCAAGGCCCAGGTGCGGCACCACAGGCAGAGGATTAGCATAGTGAGCCATGGCGCCGGCCAAGAAATAAAATTTTTAAAAAAGAATACATATGCTCATGCCTTCAAAACTACGTAAGAATTCCTTATGCCTAACACTCTCAAGGAACTGTCTAATCTCTCCATGAGGTTCCTTAACACAACTGGCCTGAGAAACCTTACCTAGGTCTTGGCATGTCTCTGGCCAGGGCAATAATTCTGGTTTCCACATTTTTGCCTGAAGCACAAAGAACCTGAAGGCTCATTTCCCAGTAGGTGGGGGAAGTTGTAGCTCTAACGTTTAAAATTGAACTATATGGGTAATGCTTCCAAGTGCCCACTTTGCATTTCTGCTAACAAAGCTGAACATTCAGCCAAAATATTGGGAAGGAAATACTTAGGCAGAATGAAATGACAGAGGAAGCTTGGAAAGTGGAGTGCCAAGCCAAGAATGACTAAATAAAAGGAGTGCATTCCAAAAGGAGAAGCGGA
Organism: Lepus europaeus; assembly: GCF_033115175.1. Classification (NCBI taxonomy): domain Eukaryota; kingdom Metazoa; phylum Chordata; class Mammalia; order Lagomorpha; family Leporidae; genus Lepus; species Lepus europaeus. The sequence continues at coordinate 15,893,299 of NC_084828.1, read as the reverse complement.
AGAGTGACTGCTTTTGGCACATCAGTTAGAATCTCCTTGCCCCACAGTCATACCTAAATCTTGGAAATAACAACTGCTTTAGATAGGTTTTATCTCTTTTCCTCTTATATAGTCACTTAAATGTCCTATGCTAAGAGATTAAAGAAGAATTCGTTATCCCTTCTGGGGTAAGCGCAGCCTGTAATACAAATGGATTTTTACTGTTTCATGGCAGACACCAAGGATGGGGGTCGCATAAAAACTTTATACCCCCAAATCTAGAAACCTGAAATAAAGTTTACTGTTTGTGCAACGAAAATAGAAAGAGTACTGAACAGGCCAGCGCCGTGGCTCAATAGGCTAATCCTCCGCCTTGAGGCACCGGCACACCGGGTTCTAGTCCTGGTCGGGGCGCCGGATTCTGTCCCAGTTGCCCCTCTTCCAGGCCAGCTCTCTGCTATGGCCCAGGAAGGCAGTGGAGGATGGCTCAAGTCTGCGGTGGCCATTGGAGGGTGAACCAATGGCAAAAGGAAGACCTTTCTCTCTGTCTCTCTCTCTCACTGTCCACTCTGCCTGTCCAAAAAAAAAAAAAGAGTACTGAACAAATACTCCTGTCAGATGCAGTCGTCATCCCCAACAGTCTGGGGAGTGCTTATAAGTTCCATGACATGACTTTGAGAGTGAACACATCTGCTTATCTACTCCTAAGACAACCTTATTTATAGTGCATTGATTTTATCGTGAACTCTTGTGCTCCTTGGAAAACTCCATTTGTTTGATTATGGGAAGCCAATCTCCCCCAACCTACCCAAGGGGGTTATTTAGAAAGGGCTGAGGTGATGATAGAGCCACTCCCGGAAGCTGGAGTACTGGGACAGACAGGAAGACAACATACAATAGAACGAAACTTGGTTGCACTGGACAGAAATAAAAGCTTGGAGGAGGGGGCCGGCGCTGTGGCTCAGTGGGTTAACACCCTGGCCTGAAGCGCTGGCATCCCATGTGGGCACTGCTTCAAGACCCAGCTGCTCCACTTCCAATCCAGCTCTCCTCTATGGCCTGGGAAAGCAGCAGAAGATGGCCCAAGACCTTGGGCCCTTGCACCTGCGTGGGAGACCTGGAAGAAGCTCCTGGCTCCTGGCTTCGGATCAGCGCAGCTCCAGCCATTGTGGCCAGTTGGGGAGTGAATCATCTGATGGAAGACCTCTCTCTCTCTCTCTCTCTGCCTCTCCTCTCTCTGTGTAATTCTGACTTTCAAATAAATAAATAAATCTTTTTTAAAAAAAGCTTGGATGAACCAATTTTTGTATGCTTCTCCACGTTAGTAATTTTGCCTACAGTGAGACACTAGTGTTTCTAATTTCCCCCACCCTGTGTATGTGTGTGTAGGGATGTGTTTTCACAAACCTCCATATGTGTATATGTACTTTCCCCTTATTACTCATTTTTTAGTAAACATAATCACCTTTCCACCTTTGAGAAAATTCTGAGCAAACAAACACCTTACTGAGGTGTTAGCTCCATCATGCCAAGAGAGTGGTGTCAGATCTCACTGTAGCCATTTGGAGGCTGTTTACTTCTCTTCATGAATCTTGCACTGTGAAACAACCCATACACATGAACCTGGAGTTGCTGTAATGGAGAAAGGAATTCTTTGTGCTTTAGAGACTAAATAAAAGTGTGGATATAATAAATGATGGGTTTGAAATCAAAATTGCAATGACTTTCTTCTTAATTTAGATCTGACAATATCCTAAAGTGGTTTCTGTAAAAAAGCTATATTTTAAAGAATAGAAATTAGTAGATTGTACAAGGTGATTGTTTCTAATGCATGTAACTGTCTTGAATTATCCTAAATTCATAGAATTAAGGGTAACTTGATCATCTAGTAAATTTTTTCTTTGTTAGTTTTTACTTCTTTAGAAAAAAACCCTGCTATTTCCTTTGATAACTTCAAATGAGGAAACTACATGTTGTTCTTGAAAAAAAAATAACAGAACCTTTTGTAATGTCTTCAGCTCAATACACATTTATAATGACACTCTCTTTTTCATGTATGCATTTTATTTAAAACAGCTATTGAGGATCTGAAATATTCTAGGATTAGTTTGAAATAAAGAAAGCCAAGAGTGAAAAAGTTAGACCAAGTTGTTGTCTTCATGGAAATTATAGCCCAGCAGAGAAAAAGATGTTAGAGAAAAGATAATTAACACAAGGACAGGCAGTAGAGAGTGCCATGATTACCATCACAACAGAATGAGGACATTAAGGGAGATAGAGTAATGGTGTTATTTTATTACATCTTTATTCATTTGAGAGGCTGGGGGAAGAGAGAGAGAGAGAGAGAATGAAAAGAGAGAGAACACTGTAGAAACAGAGCTCACAATTGATTCACTCTCAAAATGCCCTCAAAATCAGGGCTGGGCTAGACCAGAGCCAGGAGCTAGAAACTCAATCCAGGTGTCCCATGTGGGAGGCAGGAATCCAATTACTTGAGTCTTCATGTGCCGCCTTCCAAGGTACACATTAGTAGGGAGCAGGGATCAGGAATGGTGCTGGAACTGAAAGGCACTATGATATGGGAAGTGGACATCCCAAACAGTGACCTGTTAGGCCAGACAACCATCCTAATGTTATTATTTTAGATATCATGGTCCAGGTAGATCTTGCTCTGGAAAAAGGATATTTAAGCAGAAATCTGAGTGTGAGTGAAGAAAATGAAAAGTAAGTCATTCTAGGGAGAGGGAACTAGAGTAAGAGAAGAGGGTAGATTGAGCATAGTTCCTATGGCCAATGGTTCTGTGTGTCCATCACGGTTGGTTGGAGCCATGGGAAGCTGCAGAGGAGGAGACAAGAAAGGGATGGGGAGGCGATATTTGAGAGTTGCAAACTATGCTGGATATTTCCTGAATGCATTATGGAATTGCAAATGTTTAAGAGTAATTCAGAAAAATTAGGAGCATCTAGTGATTTCACTTGGCAGTGGTGTGAAGAGTGGAGAAAGTACACACATTCATTTCATACAGTGTGAACAGAAGTCTTCAAATATTTTCCTCCTTCTTTACCCAAACAAAAACAATTTTGAAAAGGGCTTTAAAATGTTTAATGAGTTTAAATACTTGCCAAGATGGAATTTCCAGCATCATCAAAATATCAGCATTTTAAAATAGTTATTTCATTCCAAAGAATACAGGTAGCAAGATGATTTGCTTCCCGCCATGATTTATTTACAAAGTATTTGAGAAGCTGTTTTTCCATAGTACATACATTGTCATTTTTTCCTTGAAATTCCTCTACAAATTCTACCTAAAATAATATACATTTATAATTTGGAAGTATTTTAGAGATTGCTCTGATAAATTTTTCTACTTCAATCATATTTGCATATGTATATATAAGTCAAATATCTGTAATATCTATTAATTTTAGTTTTCTATGATCAAAATTTTTTAACTGTCAAAGATTTCTTCTGTGGTAGAAATATTTTAAATGCTTAAAATTTCTTCCAAAAATATGTAAACGTTAAATGTATATTCTGGATTAAACATCCACTGCTTTTTTATTGGAATACAACTCATCAAGAGCATGTAACCTGCTCATAATATATGAGGAACAAAAGCAATCCATATAGGACTTACTATGTTCCAGTCACCACTCCTGGTACTCTTCCATCTTCTTAATTAAATTAGATTTCACAATCACCATACCAGGAGCTCAGAAGTTTTCACAATCACACTATCAGGTAGCTCAAAAGTCTTGTTCAGAGAAACCAGGAGGTTGGAGTGAGAAGATTCTCTTTATAACAGTGCCATTTAATTCTTTGAACATGCCAGAATCAAACAGTGACTAAAGGGCGTCTCTCACTCTCTTTTAGCTGTCACTCTATTAGGTCTTCTGTTCATGTTTGGTGGTCATATACATATTTGAAAGCACTTGTCCTGGTAGGAGATTTATTACCCAAGCAGTGGGGAGCCATTACCCACATGACAAGGAGCTACAGTGGGGTTCCGGGGACGGACAGTTTGGCTTTTCTTTTGCTAGGGGACAGAAGGAGAACCCACCCAGGAGATATTTGGGATACTATTTCTCAGGAAGATCATTTATAGAAAAGATCACTGTGGAAACTGAAAATCTAGAAACCACATTCCTTAAAAACCTTGTGGCTCTTGTTTCCCTTAGAAAGCCTTTCTCTGTGACCAGTCCCACCTGTTCCCTGTCTCAGACACCTGCTTCATCCAGGTCCCTCCTATTGTCATGCTAGCATCCCTCTTGTAGGGCACACTCATTGTTCCTCCCAATGATCCTTCCAAATGCTTCTCAAATTGTCCTGGCCTTTTAAAACTTTGCTTTCCACAATCCAGGAAACTGAGTTGCTGAGGCATTAAGTGACTCCGTGTCTATGAGTTGACATTAGAAATTTTTATTAGGTCGAGTGCCTCTTTTATGATGTTCAGACCTTGATAGGTCACCATATATTTTATTGGAGTTTCGATCCATTATTCATAGCTGTTAAACAGCAGTAGTAATGTTTTTAAGTAGGGCAAAGTATGGGTAAAAGTGTGTGATGGCGGTGGACAGTCCTGAAATTATCATGAATAAAGCTACTATTAAGTGACGCAGTCAAGAAATACATATTTTAGGGTCAGCATTGCAAGGCAAAGAGTGAAGCTGCAGTTTGAGATCAGGCATCCCAATCTGCAGCACTATTTGAAGTCCTGGCTGCTCCACTTCTAAACCAGCTCCCTGCTAGTATGCCTGGGAGGGCAGTGAAAAATGGCCCAAGGGTTTGAGCCCCTTCAAGACATATGAGAGACCTGGATGGAGTTCTAGGCTTCTGGTTTCTGCCTGGCCCAAACCTGGCTTTTGCATCCATTTGGGTAGTAAACTTGCAGATGGAAGATTCTCTCTCCCCTCCTATATGTGTGTGTGTCCCTCTCTGTCACTCTGCCTTTCGAATAAATTAATAAACCTTAAAAGTAAATGTGTGTTTTTAAAAATTGCTAAGAAAGAAAAAATCTTTCTTACTGCTACCCTTGGAATTTTTGAATTATCATTATCATACAGATAAAAATATGTTATTTACATTTAAACAATACACAGTCCTACTAAAAGACATATTTCTTGGGCCGGCGCCATGGCTTAACAGGCTAATCCTCCGTCTTGTGGCACCGGCACACCAGGTTCTAGTCCCGGTTGGGGCGCCGGATTCTATCCTGGTTGCCCCTCTTCCAGGCCAGCTCTCTGCTATGGCCTGGGAAGGCAGTGGAGGATGGCCCAATGCTTGGGCCCTGCACCCCATGGGAGACCAGGAGAAGCACCTGGCTCCTGGCTTCGGATCAGCGAGAAGCGCCGGCCGCAGTGGCCATTGGAGGGTGAACCAACGGCAAAAAGGAAGCCCTTTCTCTCTGTCTCTCTCTCTCACTATCCACTCTGCCTGTCAAAAAAAAAAAAAAAAAAAAAAAAGACATATTTCTTGGAGGATACAGAAGGCATCCTGAGATATGAATTTCACACATGGAAGGTTTCAGAGCTTGTTGCTTGAATGTACTGTTGGAACATGACCATTTATTAAATTGTCTTATTTTAACTTTTCAACAGTTACTTCTTTATTGTAAAATCTCATTAAGGATTTTGCATGTTTCCACAGGTAGAGTGGTGGAAAATTTTTTGCTGTTTTCATTTGACAAATTCTTGGATTCTCATTTATTTTTTTGCATTGGCCCATCACCAGGAAATGGACCTGTTATCACTTTCCAGGCATTTGCTGTGGGAAGGAAACAGTTCTTTTGAAAGCTGTGGGTGATGTTTGTGAATGTTTAATCATGGAGGTGGTACAATGGGCTCATTTATAGTTATCCTTCAAAATTAATTTCACGGCATTCTGTCAAGGAAAGAATCTTAACCATATGCTCTCAAATAAAAATAAATGAGTTAGGAAAACTCTGACAAAGAATTTACCTAATTCTGCAAAATCTGTGAGTACAAGATTCTCCTAAATGAAAATGGAATCATTCATGCAAACATGATTTGGTTTAGTTTATTTCTGTTGTTAAAATGAAATTAGAAATAAAAGGGGCTTCATCCTCTGATGCTTTCAAACTCATTCTAAGTATCTTTAGTATAAGGTCTCATGTTTTTATCAGAAATGGATTAATTGTAAAATTAAATATGGAGAGAGAGGAGAGAGGAGAGAGAAGAGAGGAGAGAGAGAGAAAGAGAGAGAGAGAGAGAGAAGAATTAGAGAATTATACTTAGAAGGATGTTAAATATTTGGGTTCAAGATATAGTGAACATATCCTCCAAGTTCAACTGCATTCCCCAGATCCAGAATGATGCTCTACATGAGTAAGTCACCCAGCACTTCTTTAATGACAATCTCAGAGAAAAAGAGTGGTGCTCTGTCTGAACACAGGGAACTTCAGTCACCGTTGAATAATAAACCCTATTGCTTGGTTCAGTTAACATATGGACTGAAACTGGATTCCCGGAATAATTTACTGAGCAAATTTTACTTACTTCCATGTGATGCTTTAAATTAAAAAAAAAAATCCAAAGGCAGAAAGACAAAAAGAGAGACAGAGAATGATAGAGAACGAGAGAGAGCGAGAGCAAGAGCGAGAGCGAGCGAGCGAGAGAGAGAGAATATCTCATCTGCTGGTTTACTCCCCAATTCTGCACAAAGGCTGTGGCTGAGCCAGACACTGGGAACTTAATCTTTAATCCAGGTTTTCTACACAGCTGGCTGGGACTCAAATACTTGAACCAATACCTGCTGCTTTCCAGGGTTCACATTAGTAGGAAACTGGAATTCAGAGTTCAACAGGGACCTGAAGCAAGGCATTCTGATGTGGGATGTGAGTGTCTCAAGCAATGTCTTAACTACTGTACCAAACATTTACTCTTAAAACTTTTTCTATAGTCAGATTTATCAGTCTCTGAAATTGTGCCTGGATTTTCCTTTACATGGATTACTGAGAAATTTGCTCATGTTTTCTTGTGCAGTTGTATGGTTTCATTTTTTGCACATTAGGAATTTATTTTAATGCATATAGTGTATTTTAGTTTACATTTTTTCCCAAGAAACTATCTAATTTCCCCATACCATTTATGTATGTATCTTTTCTTTCTTGCCTCGAGTTGTCCCCTTACTTGTTTCTAAATTTCCACAGACTTGCAGCTGTTCCTGGGTTGTCCATTCTGTTTCGCTGTACCTCTGTTCTGTCTTGTTTAGTGCCATACAGTTTTATCATGTGGTCTAGCACAGGGGAGGGCTAGATCCTCTCACCTCCTCACTGTTCTTATTTTACAATAGTTCCTAGATGTTTCTGAATGTTTCTTTAAAATGGCTTAAGGGTTACTTGCCAGTCTTCTATAACTAACAAATGAATATGTGCATCTTGTACAAACAGTGGTGAAATGTTACAGGTGTTTCCAAAGATTTGAAAACCAGAATGCTCTAAAATCTAAATTCTTGAGTGCCCACAAGATGCCAAAAGTGGAAAATTCCCCACTATGAAGCTTGGTTCCATGCTCAAAATTATGAAAAATATTTTATAAAATCATCTGCAGGCTATGTGTACAAGGTGTATATGAAACACAGTATGAATCTTGCACTTAGACTTGGGTCTTATCCTCATAATAGCTCATTCTGTGCATACAAATATTCCAAAATCCCCACCCAATCTGAGATCTGAAACATTTCTGGTCCCAAGCATATTAGAAAAGGGATCTGTAACCTATTACTAAGTAAGTAGTGAATGTCAATGAAGTGCATATGGGCACTTACAGTATTCTGGCAACTGTCTCTTGTTTTTTTTTTTTTTTTTTTTTAAAAAAACTTCCATATAAAATATTGGTAACAAATCAAAGAAGCAAGAGAAACCAAAGCAATTACTCTCAATGCTTTGAAGGAAGATAGCCAGAGATGCAAGTGGGAGAGAGGCTCCTCTGTATGTACTCTGGAAAAAAAAAAAAAAACAAAAAAACAAAACAAAAAAAAAAAAACACTGTTTTACTTGGAAGAATTTAAAATATTGGTTATATAAAACAAAACATAAAATGCAAATTAAAATAGTTACCTCTGATCAGAGGAGTTATGAAATGGGTTTCAGGCTCCTCTCAAACCTCATGTATATCTAGTACTGGGACATTTAAGCAATGTCATCAAATTCTTGAGGATAGGCAACCCAAGGGTATTCTCTTTGGGATCTAACACCCTGGTCCGTGGGGCCACTGCATAGGAAGAGCTGGGAGTGGGAGGGGATCAGCAACTCAAGTCCTTTTGGCCTACAGATGGCAATTTTAACTTCTCTTACATTCCCACCCCCTCAATCAATATCTCTCTCTCTGTCTCTCTCTTTCTCTCTCCCTATGTCTCTCCCCCCATCTCTCTCTGTCTCTGTCTCTCTCTCTCTCTCTCTCTCTCTCGGTATGTTTCTGTATTAGTAAAGGCCATCTAGCTTCTATTGGTTGAGGTCATAAGAAAGAACATTTGGGCTTTGATATATGTATATATATATATATATACACACACACACACACATTTGCTCACTGCTGATACCACTTTCTCTTCTCTGCATCCCAGCTTTCATGCAGAGACATATGAGGTCAGGGAACAATGAATCCTACATAGTTGCCAAGCTGACTGCCATCAAGACTCTTGGCTCTAGGCCTTTTCTTTCTCTCTGGAATCCCATATTCTTGCTTCTTTTCCTTCATCTACTCAACTCTGTCCTTATTCAGCCCTAATAAATAGTTACTGGCATTCACTGTATGCGCAGGACTTGTGCTCTTTGATTTTTCATATCAATCCCATGAGGTAAGAGACAGTTTAACTTCTGTTTTAGAGAAGATGAAAGAAGGTTTAGAGAAACTTAGCCATTCGCTGTGAGAGGCAGGCTTTAAGAAGTATCAGTCACCTGCTGGCATTTATAGGCTTGTGGGATCCTCTCTCCTTAAATGTGGGCTGGACATAATAACTTTACAAAAAACAGAACATGAAAAAGTGATGTAATGTCACTTCCATGACTTGGTTATGACAGTTTGTGACATCTATCTTGCTAGTAGAGTCTGTAGCCTTCTCATTTCCTACCTTTTGGTGAAGCAGGACAGTATGCTAGAGAGGCCCACGTGGCAAGGAACTGAGGGCAACCTCTAACTAACTGTGACTGCTGTCTTCAGTCCAGTATCCCTGAAGGAGTTGTATCCTGTCAACAGATACATGAATATATTCTGAAATAAATTCTTTCATAGTTGAAAAGCCAGACAAAAATCACAATCTTTTGTGAAATTGTAACCCTGTAAGTAACCATTGCAAAGAGAGTCCAATTAAGTTAAACCCAGTTTCCTAACTCCTAGAAATTTTAAGATTATTAATTTCTGTTGTATTGAGCTGCTGAGTTTTGTGGTAAAGATAGATAACTTTAGGTAGTTAACTAATAGGAAGGAAGCAATAGATAGTAAGAGACAATACAGTTGATTCAGTAAGAAGCAATACAATTGATTCAAGCCCCATAGGTAGAAAGATTACAAGGTTAAAATCTAGATGTTCTTTTTCTGATGAATCCTATGCCATGCTTCCTGGTTACTTACCAAATATTTCTTATGTTTTTGAATATATTGGGATTTATAGTCCTAGCATTTAAGCCTGAGGCTGGCATTCTGTGTGTATTTAATAATTATGACATGAAAAACAAAATTTCATATAGTGAATTAGCCAATTAAAGTAAAAATTTTTCAACTTTGTATTTCTTAAAATCAGATCAGGAGAAGAGATACATAAACATGATACTTGGAACTATTTTGCTTGTCTTCATGCTCACCGTTACATTAGCACTATTAATTTTAATGTCTTTCTATTCTAGAATATGGATTGGGTAGCTTGCATTGGCTCTGATTTGAGATGAACTCATTTATCAAACAGTTAATAAATACCATCTAAATTCTGCCTGTTGGCCTTGAAACACAAAGTTGGATAAAACAATCTAGGAGGCAAGACCAAATGCAAATCATGACACAATTATATGACCTAATAAGTGATTTAATTAAGAATTGAGCAAAGAAGTGTGGAAGGGGATAAATCAACACTCGAGTGCAGGGACCTTCTTTTTGGTGTTCTCCTCTCTTGCTGTCATGCTCTTTGTTGATACCCAGGTGCACAAATACACACACACACACGCAGATACAGTTGTAGCTAATCCAGAAAACCATAAATGTTCACTCAAGAGAGTTAAGAGGAGATAAGATTTTTCTCAATGATTTTAATTGCCAAGTGATTATGAGAAAAAGTTCAACTGAAACAACTTGACTGGTTAGCAGTGGGATATCAATTATAGTCTGTCACTGGACAACAGAGTTTAGAGTTGACATTGGAGCAGATAACACACAAATAAAAGTCAGAGAGTTGCCAACTGACTGCGAAAAACCACAGAAGCAATTTAAAAGCATACTTTGATGTTCGAAGTAACTTTTACATACAAAAATATTTTTGTTTTTTCTACATCAAGATGTTGCCATGTGAATCAATCAAAATGAAAAAAAGGCATTATCTGCAATTAGCTATTTTTATACCATAATCAGATTGAAAATCAATTTCTCATAGGTTTACTTACAGTGAATATATAGGGGTACATTTGAGTAAACTATTTTATAATGATAATTTTTGTCAGTCTGTGTGGGTTATTATAAGATCTCTCAAGAACTTATAAATAATGGAAATAAAATTGCTCTCTAGGAGTTAAACTATGAGCCAAACAAACAATAAATAAAAGTGGAGGTGCCTGTGCTGTGGCCCAGAGGGTTAAAGTCCCAGTCTGCAGTGTCAGCACTCCTATGGGCACTGGTTCGAGTCCTGGCTACTCCATTTCTGATATAGTTCCCTGATAATGTACCTGGGAAAGCAGTAGAAGATGGCCCAAGTTCTTGGGCCCTTGCACTCACATGGGAGACCTTGTAAGAAGCTCTTGGCTCCTGGTCCGGATTGGCTCAGCTTTGGCCATTGCGGCCCTTTGGGGAGTAAGCCTGCAGATAGAAGACCTCTCTCTCTGACTTTTTCTCTCTGTCTATATCTTTCTCTTTCTGTAACTCTTTCAAATAAATAAATCTTTTTTTTTTTTAAGTGGAGAATTATAGTAACCTTAAATGTACCAGAGAGATCTCAGGACTTGCCTATAACCTGCCCAAATGTATTAATGCACCAAGGAAGAATATATTCTCAACAGATAACTGCACAGCCACTAGAGAATAAGAAAAAAGAGAGTCCCAGAAGCAATATGGGCCGTTCTGTGCAGGCACTGTCCCAGCCGTGGACATTCTTTCAGGAAGGAAATATTTAGCTTTCACAGGTGGCTACTTTGGTTTGGTGGTTACTTTAGTTTGGTTATTCTCCCAAACTCTAGGTCAAAGTGAGTAATGCGGGTCCTGAGAAAAGGTGAAGCATGCAAAAATTTGAAGAATGCATAGAAAGCATGAGTAGTGATCCTAGACATCAATTTCAGTAACCCACAGAAGAAATACCCTATGACTGATTGCCATAGGATCAATAGGATCATAAATAAATAGCATCATGAATATTACCGCACACTTCTGACCAACTATATTCTCCATTAGAATTTAGATATGCTCAATCCTCTCTCATCATAAATGATTAAAAAATGTGTGATGTCCACTTTCTCAACCTCCCTTTCTTGAATTTCATCTAGTATTGTAAAGGCAAGCCATAAGTTTCTAACTCTCTTCAATTAATTTCTTGGATTTTTTTTACCTATGGTTTCCTCTTGGTGTTGAGAAAGTCTTATGTGAATTTTCCAATAGAATTTCAGTGATGCTATACATCTAGAGGAAGGATTATTTGCCTAAGCTTGTCTATGAATATTTCAAGAGGATCATTCCCTCCAAAGCTCATCAAGGCAGGGAGGTGGAACTCAGAGGAGGCAGAAGCACAAGGGTTGTTCTGCCTTTCTTGTCATCAGAAAGTCTCCTTTCTTGACTACAATGATCGATATGCACCATTCCTCTTCAACTTCAGAATTTGAATCTTTCCTGAATAACTTTAGAAAACTGACAATCTTAAGTTACTATAGTAGTAACACAAGTAGATAACATTTTATTTCCACAAATTTGACCAGCTTGAAATACTCTTGTAATGTTAGACAGTTAATGAGTTTTCCTACCCAAACTCTGCTAGACAGAGTAGTATAAGTGATTATGATGATGCCAAAAGAATCTACTTGCTGTGAAATTCAAATTTCAAGAATGGATTGAGATTGTATGTTCTACTCAAACACATAGGAATTCCTAACACTAATGTGGCTGGTAGATTCAAGTAATGTTTTTCTTGTTGGGAACATGAAAATGAGAAACAGCAAAAAAAAAAAAAAAAATCAGTGAGAGAATGCTCCTTTCTTATTTTTTGTACAGCTACCTGGAATGGGCACAGTAGAAACATGCAGATAAGAAAATTAAAAGCACAGGCTACTGAGAGTCCATGACAGCATTCTGATTCTGATTTGATTTGGAATTGCGAATGCAGAACGGCTGTGTGATTGCTTCTTCTGCATGGCAGACTCTGACTTTTCTAGCAACAAAGTCTCCCTGGAAGCTACCCAAGGTCCCCTTTGATTGCTTGTGATCAAAGCCACGCAAGCACTCCTGCAACATCGTAGCTTCAGTAAGGCAGAGAAATCAGAATGTTGAGAGCACGTTATTAATCCATAAGCACAATTTTAAGGCGAGTGGTACTTCTGATAGAACTTCATGATGGCTAAATATGATTTGTTTCTATCTTTCTTTTTGGAACAGAAAACTTAGCTCTCTGATTGGTAAGTTGCATGTTATAGTGGATGTGGAACAGTATGTTCAGTGATTTTGTGAGAATTTAGGTGATGACATAAAGATAGGACTGGGTGGTGGATAGCTCTCCGGAATTTAGGAGACTCAGCTATGTCACCAACTGGATATGACATAATGGACATATACAGTAGCCTTGACCTCAGCATACCAATTGTGAAATCAGCTAAGGAGCTTGAGCTCCTTGTAACTTGTTTGGTATGTAGTAAATAATGAGGCTGCTATTAGATTCTTCATATCCTTGTTTATAGCCATGGTTGACTTTTCACAGGATTTCCAAGTCTCAAGCTTTCTTCCTGGTGTTCTTGGTTTCATCATTTGTTGCCTGTCTATTATGTTTGGTGTCTTTATTGGCAGAAGAAGTGCAGACTTTTTAATATGGATTAGTAGACAGTACTCCATCAGGGAGTATTTACATCTTTAAAAAGGTGGCAAACAAAAGCATGAAACATGATGTGAGGGAACTTCAAATGTTCATGGGAAATGGAATTGAAAGATATTTATTTTGGTGTAAACAGTTTTTGAATTCATATATATGGGTGTACATAGGAAACATTTTTTAAAGTCAGAAAGCTTTCTAACACATTTTGACTGTGAAATTTATTATCTGTGTGTATTTCACTAAATTATTGAGATTCTCTGAGTCTCAATTCCTTACCTGTGTAATAAAATATTCTGTAAGTTTGCATGGACATTGAGAAGATGGCATGTTTATGAAAAAAATTTAAATTTTTATTTACTACTTAAACTACATAATCTATTATGTCAATTTTTATTGTTTTTACTATTTACTTAGATATTTCAGCTCATCTCCCTCCTGGTGCCTCTTGATGCCACCTTTCCCCCTCTAAGTTGCTCTTGATGCTAAAGGCTTACCATTATCTTTGTTGACTGGGGTGGGGAGTAAGCATATGTTATTGTATAGCTATGTCTTAGTGATGGCCCTGTGCCCAGGGAGCACTCTCAACTGCATGCCCAATAGACTCTTCTTTATTCCTTCCAACCACACAGGAGCTCTGCTAATGTCTCTCAGCCCAACGTATCTAGTCAGTCTGTTATGTTCAAGAGAGTTTTTACTACAATGAGAAGGCATTTATATACACCCTTGTAGGTCCTGGTGCATCTAACTTTCATAAGTGGCATGCAATCTGACTGCTTTATTTAGTAATCTTTTAATAAGCATTTGCATTATGATTGATTCTATTACTTTCTATTTCAGTTCCTTCTGAGGGCGTTTTCTTTCAAAGAGCTAGCTGTGATCCCTAGATGCCTGTACCACATTTACAAAGTTAATGAGGACATGTGCAAATGATGGTGGGTGTCACTATTTCACCTCTACTTCCATATACGGCTGGCATACATTGTCTCAGTATAGAAAATCTGAATTGAAATGCTAAGTCTTTTAGAACTGGCAGCAGAAACAGTCACTACAACTAGAGCTCTTATGAGAAAGTCATGTCTCCAAGGTCCCTTTGGAGTTCAAAAAGATGCTAGTTTTTCTCAATTACAGCTTCTTGTTATGTGGCCCTTATTTGCTCCAATTCAAATTAACTCTTATTCATATGATATTTCTTTGTATTAAAACATAATTCTCATTGTCTTTTAAATCCTCATTTCTGGATTTATTTTCAGAAAGAGTTTTTTAAAACAAACAAACAAACAAACTTTTCTTTCCGTGGCTTGATGTCCCCTTTGGACTAAATAAAGACTCTGGCAAAAAAATGCTCAGGTTTTTTCTAATAAGTTAATTAATCTCATTATAGAAGAACTTTTCTTACAGGTTTATTTGGCTATGCTATCCTCATATTTCAATAAATTGTGCTTCTATGGGGTAGGGTCAGGGCTAATGTCGTCAGTGACATTGATTTCATTAGTGTGTATCTAAACACTTAACCCTGGGACCATAACTTTTATGTTAGTGTTTACTATTTAGTTTTTTCTCTCCGTAACTTAATTCTTTATAAGAACGAGGACCTTTTTATGTTAAAGTGGATAATTAGGAAATTGTACTTATTCGTTGATTATGTTGTGAGCATGAAAGATGGAAAGAAATATTCAAAAGACAAATTCTGTTCCTTTGAAAACTTAAATTTTGAGAGAAAATAAAATACCCAGAACAAAAGGGATATAAAATATTTTACAAAGGCAATTCAAAGAAAATATGTGCACTAGTGTGCAATATATCTGTTGTTGAGTAGTATTGGGCAAGAAGGTTTCTTAAATGATTGAGGAATGTGGGACTCCATAGAAATGTCAAAGTTCGGATGTGATATGATAGGCTGCTCTGATTCTTATTTGGAGAATGTGAAAAACAATGTGTATAGTATACTATGTTCTTATCAAATAATAACATACCAAAGGCAAGAACACTTTATTTGGTGAATGTGTGCATGTGTGTTTTATGAGTTTGCAAGCTACTTATTTCATTCATCCTCAGTAAAAAAGAATATGGGCCCAATGTATGACCTAATAACAATTTTATAAAATGAGTTGTCCAGTACAATGTATGGAATGAATACCCCTCTCTTCCCTAATGATAAATACACTTTGATTAAAACACAATCCAACATCTTCAACTACATTACACAAATAAGTAAGAGGCAATAAATGGGAAGTTTTTTTTCTTTTTTCTTTCAGCGGAAAAAGAATTGTGTACTTGCCTTCCTTGTTTGCCTGTCAAGAAAACATATTAACTGTCCATGCACTGAAATATCTTAGAGGCAAACAGTACACTCATGATGTGCAGCCTGCAATGTAATCAATGCCGGACCCTCCGCAGACAGTGGGACAGTAAAGGGAAGGCCTCTGGTATGGATGGGCTTCTGATTACTGTCAATTACCTACAAATGGTCTCAGGGAAACCACAGAGTATTTTACCAACTCCCAAATAGCTTCAGGGCAAGAAAGAAGAGCAGGAATGAAGAATAGAAAACAATTCATTTGCTCTATTCTTGAATATAAAAACATACATTGGCAGGCTGTTTTGTAAATATGTATCTATAGAAGCAACTCCTTTGTTTTACTAAATAAGAGAACCTTTGATTCATGCATAAGTGTGCAAAATTTATTAGGTGACTAGTATGAAGATCTGGGGAAAACTCTGTGTGCCTCAGAAAGGGTTTGATGATGAATGTGATCAGAGTAAGAGGGTGTGTGCAGATTTGCAGATAAAGAATCACTATATACTGACAAAAATATGCCTGCATCTGGACACACACACATCTATGTGATCGACTGATAAGTACTGAGATCTTTATTTAAGATTTAGTTACTTATTTGAAATCCAGAGTTACAGAAAGAAGAGGGAAAGACAGAGGGAAAGATCTTCCACCCGCTGGTTGACTCTCCAGATGGCCACAGCGGCCCTGGCTGGGCCAGGCCAAATCCAGGAGCCTGGAACTCCATTCCAACTGGATGTAGGGGCCCAAAAACTTGGGCATCTTCTGCTGCTTCTCCAGGCTTATTAACAAGAAGCTGGGTTGGAAGCAGAACAACTGGGACTCAAACCAATGCTCATATGGGATGTCAATGTTGTAGGCAGTGGCTTAATTAGCTGTCCCACAACCCTGGCCTGGAGGCCTTTCTTACTGTGGAGAAAAAAAATCTAAAAAGTCAGGGACTCTTGCTGGAAAAGTTGACTGACGGTCACAATTCAAATTTGCAGATATCTGAGATATTAGAAACTGACTTTAATATGTTGTCTTCTCCATGTATACATTAATCTGCTTAGTACAAGATTCTGATCCTTCCTGTTTTATCAAATCAGCTATATAGAAAAATTACAATACCAGCAAATAGATTTTGCTCACTTGGATTACTCCATACTAATGAAGTTAAATGGAGAATGGATGTAGAAACCAATGGGAGCATCCAAAGTAAGTGATGTGCATGGCTTTGCTACGCACCTGGAAAGAAACATTCAGATATATCACCATGCCTACTGGTGAAAGCCTGAGATCTCAGGTAGGAAAGTAAGAATATGAAAGTGAAAGCTAAAGTTCCCATAGAAAATTTATGTAAACAAGTTTCAGAGATAGTTCTTCCATTCAGTATACTTATACAATCTTTCAGATTTTGAATCCATAGTTTTTTCACTTATGAAATGGGGACAGTTCTTACCCTGTGGGTTTTCTATGGAAGATAAATACAAAAGCACATGTTTAACACAGAACAGTGAGTGTGCCAATGGTTTGATGAGTCATCTTGCCTAGGCTATAGAACACAATTATTCAATTAAACACTGACCTAGGTGTTGTTGGGAATGTATTTCGTAGATCTTATTATCTGTGCTCAATTTATGTTCAGCAAAGCAGATTATTCCCCATCACCTGACTGGGCCTGATCCAAAATAGATAAAAAAAAATTTCAGGGCAGAAGTGAGTTTCCTTGAGGTATGAGAAACTCTCTTGTGGACTGTAGCATGAGCTGCAGCCCACGTCTCTGGTCTGCCCTTTCCCATGACTGGCCCCATGAATGTCAGCTGCCTAGAATCTCCCATGAGGTAAAGCTCATCTCTCTCGCTCTCTCTCTCTCTCCCCATGCTGTTGTGAGTATTCTCAACAACCTTGCATGACACACAGATGAAACTCTAAATGTTATTTCCCTTTATAATCCCAATATGATGGCACATCTTTGAATGCATATATTGTATATTGTGTCATATAATAATGGTTGATAAAAACAAATCTGTTTTCTGCTCCCCTCCTTAGATTAAAGTGGAGGAGAAAAGACATGTGCCCAGAAATTCTCTGAAAGCCTTCTTCATGTTAGTGTATTAGCATGGATTCACTGATTTAAAGAGTAATTATCACACTCACATAGTCTAGCCTTGAGAGGATAAGGAACAAGACAGGTTGATTTTACTAAGAAGGGGAAGAAGGCAGCAGAGAGGTACAAACGTCAGTGTCCATATCAACATGGAACTTCTATTCTCATGTGTCAGATGTTATTAATAATGGTTACCTAATAGACATTATCTCATGTAATCTTCATAGAAGCCCTAAGAAGCAAGTACTACTGTCATTTCCATATTCTAGGTAGGGCATCTGAGGCATAAAGTTTGAACTGCTTGTACTGAAACACAGTGGAGTCACAATGGCCATGGCAAGAACATGGGTCTATGAGCAATGTGGCTAGAATGGAAACTTGGCTTTGGGTGTCTCTACCTGGAAAGCTGGGAGATAGGTAGGTTATTTACACAGAAGAGTAAAAGTCCATAGAGCATGGAGCATCCACAGTGGATCTCTGCTATAGGAGACCCAACAGAAGAGAGAAAGCAAAGAATAGGGAGAGACGGGGAGGAGGAACTGTGACACAGAGAGTCAGATAGGTCTTTGTGTAGGGCTGATGTCTTGATATCCACAATCTAGCTTAGTGCCTACAAAGTTGCTAAAACCTGTCGGAAATTGAACAAAAGGTCAGGATGACATTTTACTAAGAGCTAATCTAGATATTATGATAGGAAGGGAAATGTAAAACACATGTTCACCAACTGTCTGTAGCTGAAGATATAGTTACCAAAGTTCTCTGATTTATAAACTTGTAAATTTTGAGATCTTTAAGGCTATGCTTAAAAGAATGTTTGAAATGGCAGGTGTTTGGTCTAGTGATTAAGCTGCTGTTTGAGATGCCAGGAATCCTATATCTGACTGTGCACCTGGGTTCAAGTCCTAGCTTTGCTCCTGATTCTAGCTTCCTCCAATGTAAATCCTGACAGACAGCAGTGATGATTCAAGTAGTTGGGTCCCTGCCACTCACATGTGAGACCTGAGTTGAGTACCCAGCTCCTGGCTCTGGCCTCCAGCTCACTGCCCTTGAAGGCTTTTGGCGAGTGAACCCGCAGGTGGACACCTTCTGTTTGTCTCTCTTTCTCTTTTTTTCCTTCTCTCCTTTAAATAAAATTAGCTAGCGTTTTAACAAAAGAACATTAAAGGAAACTCTTACGGGGATTATGTAAAAGTAATGAGTACATTTGACCATATTTGTACTCTTCAATTTGCTGTTTGTAATCAAGTCCAATGACTGGATTCTATCCAGGAGATTCCATATCACATTGGAAAGGGGCTGGTGGTCTCACCCTGAATCCCAAAACTTAAATTGTTTTAATTGATTAGCCTCTACAGAGAAACCAGGAAGTCAAGATGCGTTTACAAAAACTTTAATTTCTCAGGTTAAATATATTGCTAAACAGCATAAATTTTCATACAGTACTAACGTTATAGCAGCTAAATTTAGGATTTAAGTTGTCAGTTAAATACACTGCCCTACTTCCAAAAATGAAATATGCTTGTTTTTTCTAAATCTGTCAATTTAATTAACTATCATAATTTCTTAAATATAGAAAAAATTTTAAAAAAGCAATGACTCTTCCCATGGCATTGAATTTTTTTCCTAGTAGATTCTTATATAAAAGACTTGGCATGGGGATAAATTATTATTTCTTCTTAAGTTCTTGGTCAAAGGAATCAGTCACAAGAGCTTATCTAGGGCTGAGTATTTTTATTAAGAAAAGAGGCTTATTTAGCTCATCTTTCTTTCAGAGGACTTAAATTTAATGAGGGTTTGTCAACCTTGATGATTAATTCTTTGTTGTGGGACACAGTCCTGTTTCTGGATGTTTAACAGCACTCTTAGCCTCTACCCACCAATGCTAACATTACCCTTTCCCCAGTTTTGACCATAGAGACAAGCTCAAATGTTTCTAATATTTTTATTTATTTATTTATTTGACAGGTAGAGTTACAGACAGTGAGAGAGGGACAGAGAGAAAGGTCTTCTTTCCATTGGTAAACTCCCCAAATGGCCACAACGGCTGGAACAACGCCGATCCGAAGCCATAAGCCAGGTGCTCCCTCCTGGTCTCCCATGCCAGTGCAGGGGCCCAAGCACTTGGGCCATCCTCCACTGCCTTCCCGGGCTATAGCAGAGAGCTGGACTGGAAGAGGAGCAACTGGGACTAGAATCCGGTGCCCATATGGGATGCTGGCGCCATGGGTGGAGGATTAACCCAGTGTACCATGGTGCCAGCCCCTCAAATGTTTCTATATATATCCAAAAGGGCAATGGAGAAATGCTGCATTAAATTCATGAAATATATTGTATTAGTGTAGGCTGGCTATGACAATCATTTATCAGATGTCAGTGACTTGAAACAATAAAAATTCACATTTGCTCTTATCAAATAATGGTGGGGGTCATTACAGAGGGAAGGAGCAGCATGTTAGGGTTCCTTGCATCTTACATCTTCTGGAGTCACGTGCAATTGGTCAGAATTAAATCACAAGAACGCACCTAAATACAAAAAAACTGTAGAAAATACAGTCTAGCTGTATGCCAAAGAGAAAAAGTTGAAAAGTAGCAAAAGCATTAACTTCTTGACTTCAGAAAGAACTATCCAAAACATAAAGAGAATGATTTGGTTTCAATCAAGGAAGTCAATAGTAACTAATATGGCCCTCAAACACAGGCTTTGCTCATGTCATTAGTGTGTACTGAGTAGACAATGAAGCATCTTCTAGTCCAATCTTCATAGATTTTTTTATAGTACATCTTGGATCTATCAGAGTTATACCAAAACAAGTGTCTCTGATCTGCTGTCTGAACTCACATGAAGCTCAAAAAAAAAAAAAAAAAAAAAAAAAAAAAAAAAAACAATAAGGAAACAGAAAAAAAAAAAAAAACAAAGCAAAAACATATGGTTCTCCTTTAGGGCTCTGTGTTGGGACAATTATACAGCACTGGCATTGGGAAAGTAAATGAACCTTGATTCATTTCTGCCTTGAGAGGCACCTTTCTGAGACCTTCCAGAATCTTCTTAATTTTAAAACACTCCAATGTCCTTATTTATAAAAGAGGATGCTGTGTTTTCAAGGTTGTTGTTAATATTAGTTAAATTAATAAATATAAAATACATCAAGAATATAATTTCTGGTACATGAGTATTTGAATCACATAATTCAGGATACAGGGTGACTGACAGATGTGTATACATGATTAGAAAGGGAATAGAAGAAGAATAGACAGAGATTGGAAGTATGAAGCCAGAACAAAGCGAAAGAGTAAGACAGACATTTTGAGTTCAATTTAACTTTAGTAGAGAGTTGCAGAATATCAGGCTCAGCTGTTAGCAGGATGCCTTCATTTAAAGCTCTTGAGCAAGTAATTCCATTAGATCTGTCTGGTTTGTTTTTGGTTTGTGTACTATGTCATGCCAACCGCTTTTATCTCTGCCCCCTACCCATATCCTCCCAAGAAGACAGACAGTGAAAGATGCTAATATTGATTTGTACTAGACAATCTTAATGAACACATATTTGCTACAGAATTCCATAATTCTGAGTAGCCTGAAACCATATTTTTATTAGCTGTTCAAGCCTTTTCAAAATGAAAGTAAAGAAGTGTGTTACCACTTACAGGACATCCAGAATAATCCTTATTTTTGTGTCTGTTCTGGTTCTTAGAGCTCCCTCCATGCAAGAGATTGGTCCTCCTCTTTACAGGTGAGGAATCTGAGAGCTAAGAGGTTAAGTGATGGGCTTATGGTCAAGGTTCTGCAATCTGAGTCCCAGTTTTCTGACTCCAAAACCTGCCTTTTCCTTCTCTGTTGTGTTGCCTGCCTATTCCAGGCATGCTCTGTTGCTAATGTCTGGCATTGTTCTAGTGGCTCATCTCTTCACCTTCAGCATAGTTTAGCTCATGGCCTGGTTGTTATATTATACGCCCTGGGACACCTTCACTGATGGAGACAAGGTAGCCGGTAGGTAAAGGCAGCAATTCCTGTGGTCGCTTAGTTGCATATCAGACATGAATTGTGACCCAAGCATGTCCTCAAAGGTATAAACCAGGGAGTGTCAGGCCTTTAAATATGAAACACTAGGTGTTTTCTGCAACTTAAATACAAGGAACATTGGAGGGTTGGGGGGAGATTGTTTTATTTGAGTCTGACAGTGTTTTCAAACTTTCCCATTTCACCATTAATGGTAGCACATAATCAAATTATCCTTTAAGAGCAATCAGTGCTCTGTGGGGTAGCACTGTGGTGTACTGAGTTGCCTCAGAGATTTTAATTCTCTCTAACAGCTTCCCACAATAAAACAGTTACTGAATCTGAAAGTCATCCAGAGCAATTCTAGTAGGTATTGTTTATGCACCATCTTGCAGAAGCTTCTCAAGAACTAGTGACTATAGATTGAGTCATTTACTTTCTTTTTTTAAAAGATGTGTTTATTTAGTTGAAAGTATGACCTACAGAGAGAGCCAGAGAAAGAGATCTTCCATCAGCTGGTTCACTCCCCAGATGACCACAAATTTCCCAGGCTGGACTAGGCTGAAGCTAGGAGCCAGGAAGTTCATCCAGGTCTCCCATGTGGGACAGGGTCCCAAACACTTGAGCCATCTTCTGCTGCTTTTCCCAGGCTATGAGCTGGGAGCTGGATTGGAAAAGGATCAGCTGGGATAAGAACAAGCACCCAGATGAGATGCTGGTGTGGCAGATGGAAGCTTAACCTGCTATATCATGGTATCAGCTCCCATTTTCTTTCCTTTATTATTTTTAAGATTTATTTATTTATTTGAAAGAGTTTTAGACAGAGAGGAGAGTAAGAGAGAGAGAGAGATCTTTCACCTGCTGGTTCACTCCCCAGATAGCCACAATGGTTGGGCCTGGCCCAGGCTAAAGCCAGGAGCCAGAAGTTACATCCAAGGACTTGGGCCATCTTTTGCTGCTTTTCCTAGGCCTTTAGTAGGGAACTGGATCAGAAGTGGAGCAGCTGGAATCTGAACCAGAGCCCATATGGAATGCTGGCATTGCAGGTGATGGCTTCACCTACTATATCACAATGCCAGCTTCAACTGAGTCACTTTCTACTTCTAAAACCGCAGCTGTTAAGCATAGAAACAAAATGCTACATCTGTAGACACCTATCAGTGATTTTCAGTTCACGTAATCTTAAGATTCAAATTTCTTTTGTAAGGACTCTTAGTAATTTAGATGGAGACATTATTAGGATAGATTCCAAGTAGTATGTTTTCTATCTACCAAAAAGGAGCCTTACTTTTTCAGTTCAACAATACTAACCATTCCTATCCACTTGCTACCTGTGTGATGTTTGGTGATTACAATGGTGGAATGTTTTGGGAATTTACTACGTTGTGGGCATTGTTTTTATGATGATCAGTTCTACAATGAGCCCCTGACTTTTGCTTAATGTGTCAGAAGCTTCCCATTTTTCCAATAAGTACATTGTCAAGTTGGTACTGGTCCCTTAGGGCTGTCAGCCCCTGTTGCCTACACACATTTGTTTCTTTTTAATAGATTTTTACCCTTGTACTGCATTTTATTTATGCTCTGTACTTCTGTATTAGTTCATCTCCTGGTGCATTAACAAAATAGTTGTGACTAAAGGCATTAACAAGAAAAGTAACTTATTGAACTCACAGTTCTGGACATCTGAGAGTATGGTGTTGATTTCTATTTGACTCTTGTGAGAATCTCATTATGGATAATATCATCAAGTGTGGAAAGATCTCATGGAAAGAGTTCCAGCCAGCCAGAGAGGAATTCAGGGAGCAGAATCGCTCCTTTATAACACTGCCCCCTTGTGAGAACTAATGCACTCTATAAAACCAGAATTAATCCTTTCTGAGGACAGCATGTAAAATGATCTAATGACCTTGCACTAAGCACCCCTTCTTAAATATTCCAATACCTCTCAATACTGCCATACTGTGGACCAAACCTCCAACACATGAACCCTTGGGGAGCAAACCTCTTTTAAAGCATAGCAATTTCTAACCTGGAACCCAGGTTCTTGGAATTGGGAGAGCATTCAGCCGTTCTTGCATTTTCCATAGAAAGACCATAGCCAAAGTGCAGCAGAATTCCAGAAAGAAATGAATATATTTCAATTCCCTTTATATCTTTTGTACTTGAAACAAGCCTGCCATTTAGCCATATTAGAGATTTAACTAATATGTTCAAGAAACGTATCAAATATTATTTCACTATATAATCTTAAAAAATTCCAGAATTGAAAAAAGTATATCATACTATATATTACAATAACTATTTATTTCCAAATATTCTTTATTTTCCAACTTCACTGTCAGACTTCAATTAAGTCTTTTTTTTTTTTTTTTTTGACAGGCAGAGTGGACAGTGAGAGAGAGAGACAGAGAGAAAGGTCTTCCTTTTGCCGTTGGTTCACCCTCCAATGGCCGCCGTGGTAGGCGCGCTGTGGCCGGTGCACTGCGCTGATCCGATGGCAGGAGCCAGGTGCTTCTCCTGGTCTCCCATGGGGTGCAGGGCCCAGGCACTTGGGCCATCCTCCTCTGCACTCCTGGGCCACAGCAGAGAGCTGGCCTGGAAGAGGGGCATCCCGACCAGGACTAGAACCCAGTGTGCCGGCACCTCAAGGCGGAGGATTAGCCTAGTGAGCCGCGATGCCAGCCCAATTAAGTCTTGAAAAAGAGAGTCCAGATATACCTTTACTGTAATAGAAAGTTTCTATTACATGAAATAAAATAAAACTATGCAGTTCAAATTTTTACACATGGAGATGTTTGCAATATTGAGATTTCTCAGCTGTTCATGTAATGCACTAACACAGTCCAAGGGAAACGGTTTATCTGATTAAGAGATATGCTATCCTTGGAAATGATTAATGCAAATGTTAATCTTCGTTTTTTTCCAAGAGGCCATCGTCATTGTGAAGTGTTATTATGAACAACATTCTGAGATGACATGAAAGGATGACTCAAAAGAAAAATCAGCTGCAGCTGATGTATTAAAGTTGTAACTTTTATTCAATTTTTCAATTATTAATTTATCATAAAGGAAACAATGAATTAACTCATTCTGAAAAGTATTGGGAATTACTTTTAAAGGTACCTAAGTCACTCATAAATTATACATCTTATCAATTAAGTATTACAGCCGTTTATGTGATAATTTTTTTGAAAGATTTATTTATTTACTTATTTATTTAAAAGGCATAGTGACAGGAGGGTGGGAGGAAAATATGTTTTACACACAAGTTTATTTTCCAAACGGGCCAGGGCAAATCCAAGAACCTAGAACTGTATCCTAATTTCCAGCATGGCTTTCAAAGGCCCAGTGATTTGGGCTTCCACTTCCTTCCCAGGTGTATTAGTAGGAAGCTGGATTGGAAGATGAGCAGGAGGGACTTAAGCCAGTGCTTCAATTTGGGGTGCTAGTGGTGGCTTAATTTACTGTGCCACAACTCTAGCATTGAGACTTGCTATTCTAATTCCATTAGCATTTTGCCTATGATATGCTTAAATAAAGGAAAAGAAGAAAGTATGTGTGTCTCCCTTTGCATACTTTTGGATATTTCTCTCTCTGTGTTAATTTTGTTGTTATATTACCCAGAAAATAAGACTACTCTGTATTCATATTTGAGCCTTTACAAAGTCACCGTTAGACTTTAGAATCGTGCTTGCTCATGGAACCACACATTCCAAAATGTCTTTCTTGGTCATTTGTTTTCTTTCTTTTCTAGATGAATAGAGTCCCTTTAACATGTGCAGTGGAAATACTTGATGTTTACACACTTGATGTGCACATAAGTATCCAAGATTATTGTTTGAAGATGTAGTAATTGGATTAACAAGGAAAGGATACATGGCCAGACTCTTCTTCCATTCTGCCAGGATTCTAGCTTGAACCTTCACTTCTGAAAAAAGACAACTTCCCTCACTCAAAGTAAACTGGGGTTCCTCTCTGCTAAGGGAACTGACCACCACCTGAGAGCAAAAATCCTTTCTGGTGTTGAAGCTGTCTGTATAGTGGTGGTGAAACGGGGTGACTATTAAAGGTCACTTCACCTTTCTCACATCCTGAGGGTATGAAGCTGAATCTGAAGATAAATCATGATGATACTTCTGCTAATTCAATAAAAAAGGCCCTTATATGATAGTGATTCCATGCCCCCAAACCAGGGCAAAAATAAAGACACTGGAACAAGAGGGCAGGGTGGGCTGAAGCTTCCCACAACAGTTAAACACTGCCTCAGAACAATTGACGCAACTGAGCAAATAGAACTCATACGCTTCTGATTAAGTTAAGCAAATCTTATTTAAATTCAGTTACTGGCATTTGTTAGTTTTTCACTTTGGAATAACCCCTTCTTATAGAAGCTGCCAATTTAGAAACGGATGTTTCAAAGCTTATGCATTTTCTGGCTATATTTTATGTATCAAATAAAATACTCATTAAGTGAATCAATGTTACACAAGGGCACCAGGTCATTTTAGATCTTTTTACTCTTTTAAATATATATAAATACACACACACACATCCAATTAAAAGCATGATTGGCAGGGGGACAGGATGGGGAGAAGTGTGGAAATACTAGGGGCTCAGGCAGGTGCTGAAGATGGTGAAGAAGTTTGGTTGAGAGGACCGAGTTGGGTGCTTGGGATCTGAGTAAATGAGACACTCAGACTTCTTGTATTTTCATGAGTTGGCAGAATGAGAAAAGAATTATAAGTGATTAAGACACTGTCTAGGGTTAAATACTACATTCTAGTTAACAGCACCACAGAAAACACTTTATTTTTAACACTGAATTTTCCTGACCAGTAGCAAGAGTACAGGGATTTTGAAGAATAGCACCTTAATGCTTTTATACAACTTCTGGGGCTATCTCTACACAGGGATAATTAATGTTAGTTAACATCATTAGTGTACCCATATCCACAAAAAAGTAATTTTCCTACTGCAAAGTCACGTATAATTTTGTGTCTGTTCAGATTCTCCTATTTCCCCGAATGTCATTTAAAGAAAACTGAACCAATAAAGAGCTAATTAACTTCCATAGAGAGGATTTCCAAATTCAAAATTTGATGCCCAAATTCCTTTGTTGCAAGATCAATAGGGAGGCTACCTTGACAAGACAGAGCTATAACCTCATGAGTCAGTGACAGATCATGAGCTCATAAGTTGTTCATTTCACAATTTCTACACAATAGCACAAATCAAGAAAATACCTGCCTTTCACAAAAGCAGCAGAGATTAAGCAGCAGAGATTAATTGCAAAATTGCTTTTGAGAGTTTGGACACAAAAACTGAATTTGTTGTAGGCAAGAATAAACATTTCTTAAGGTTCAATTATCTAGAATGTGTTAAATTTGGGAAATTACAGATATTAAAATTGTGGGTTCAGAATATTTAGGCCTGTCAGTCTTCAATTCCTTGTTCATTTAAAAATATATTCCAAGACTTTTTAAACATTTTGTAATTGATAATGGTTTTAAAACATAAAGTTAATCTGTTGAAATATAATGTTATTTCCAAGTTGGAAATAAGTACTATATTCCCTTTACAAGATGGTGACCTCTTTGCACTCGGGTCTCCTTTCAAATGACCTCTGCCTCTGGCAAAGGCTACACTCTCAGAAAAAGAGGAGGATATGCTGATGTGGCTCCAAGAAATGCAAGACCTCTATTTATTTTTTATATTCAAGTGCATTTAAATTACATATACTGCTATATCTTTTGCCTCCCCACTTTGACTTTATAATAAAATCTAACGTGTATATTTTTTGCTTGCTTTCAAGAGTGATGGGAAAATCTCATTTCTCCATTGTGCAATTTCCTTCCAATTTTTCTTTTTCAGTTGCCCAGTTCGAGCATTCCCCTTGCAAGCTTATCCCTTAATAGATTAATTAGTACTTCCTAGACATGGCCAAAGATTTATTTATGGTATCACATTTCTCCTCTCCTATCATTCTACTGAAAGCTCCGTGAAAGTCCTTTCTTTAAAGCCCTAAATTGGATATTTATGATCATTTGTCCCAGTATTCACTGAGAGGCCTTTCAGAAAAAAAGCTATTCTTTGTCAATGCCTTGTACCACTTTCTGCCTGGGGACAGAAAACTACACCTCAAGTCGGAATTCAGGGGCAGAGGGAGAGGAGTTGAAAATCCCATTCGCAAATGCAATAGACTGGGTTCTACTTGTATACATGTGCTATTGGGAAGCTTCCCGCTATTCCTTCACTACTATTCTTGTCACTGCTAATTTTTGTCTAAGGAAATTATTATTCTTTAGAGAACTCAGTATAGTCACAGCATATCTTACACTCAGACATAGAAAGATGTTATTAATATACAGCAGTAATTCTGAACTCTGAATTATCATATACCATGGCAATTCTGGTAGTAATTTTGATAGTCCTGATTGGGTGGGTGCTACTGGCCTTCAGTGGGTGGCTGCTAAGGATACTGTTCGACATCCTAAAAAACACCAGATAGCCCCCCTTAAAAAAAGAGAAAAAGCTAATCTGTCCTCACATTAAGCTAGAAAAAGTCTGGCAGAGAGAAGGTCTAATTCACATCTGTTGAAGCCAGAAATTGTATAAGGATTGTTTGAGAGGCAGGCAAAGCTTTTGATAATAGCAACTTTTAGATTGTGTTCCACAGACAAAATCAAAGCTAGCAGTTCATCAAGGACCCAGTAGCTTACACTAGCATTGCTTGAATAAATAACTCCCTATTTCTCAATATATTGTCTCAAATACAGACAGCTGTCCAGGAGCGCAGTATGCTATGCTTCATCATGTGTCTATGTAAGAGAAAAGAATAAAATGAAGTTTCTTTTCTTCCCAAGGGAGGCATGTACTCTGAAAATAGATTCTTAGGAAATGGCTTCCTCAACCCGCTCTAAATCTTCTTGAGGCCACAGTGCAGCACCTGTTCTACAAAGTTGCCTCCATCTTTATTTATGCAAAGTGCTCCCCAAATGCATGAAAAACTCCATGACTGCATTGTTTCACAAACTGAGGATATTGAGGTCTTAATGGCTTATCATTAAAATAAGAGTACACTGCAGAACCCCCCTCTCATAGCACTTTTCCTGGGTCTGCCTAGTTGTAGAAATCCACAAGGTAGCTGGACAGCAACTTTCTTTGTTGGGCTGTTGTGACTGCAATATACTACAATTATAGGAGAAATGGAATATAGCCCAATGAAAAGCAAGAAGTAAAATAAAAGAAGTGAGTATTAATGCATCATAAAATGAGGGGAATAGTCAAAAATAAATGGGACTGTAAGGGCTTTTAAAATATCCTTTGGGAGTAGGTCCAAGATGGCTGATAGTGAGACCCTGCACTGAATTCAGCAACAGAAAGCACTAGAAAAACAAGGGAAGGACTGCACTCCCAAAGGACTGAGAGAAATTTTTGGTGGGGAAGTGACAGAGCCTCTGTGCGGCAGAGAGGAGGGTGGACAGACATGCCACCAGCCACTCCCTGCATCTACACAGCTGGCTTCTGGTCTGGAGTCCCTGCCTTCTCAGGCCCAGATCGGAAGAAGTTGCTATGTCACTCTGGCCACAGCAGTCTGCCACCAGCACCTTTGTGAGAGAATTCAACCGTCCTCCACTGACTTCAAGCTTCGCCTGCTGAGCTAACTGGGGTCTGAGCAACTACTTTGCTACAGAAGGGGAGGACACATTGCCTCCTTTACCTCTTTACCTCCCTACGAAGTGTCAGACTCAACTGGCTGTGATAGAGAACTGGCTGAAATTGTTTCTGATCCAACAGACAGTGATCAGTCATGATGCTGCTAGAAGTGACAAGAGCTAGAGTCAGAACAACTTGTAGGGCAGTGAGCAAGTTGCGATGGGCAACTGTGGGAATTTGTGGCATAAGAGCCATAGTTGTGTTCACTCACACTTTGCAACCCAGGGGGGTTTCCTTTAGCTTCTTGGGGCTAAAACCAGCAGCAGCCCATAAAAATATGGACTTGACCTATGGAAGTTTCCTCTTTCCCCGAAGCTCATGGTAATTGGAGCCCTGGACACAAGCTATAGCATTACCGTTATAAGCCACATGAGAATTAGGGGCAGTTCCTTCTGTGTCTTGTGGAGCCAGGATGGTTGACATTGGTTTTACAATCTTTAGAGTAACTCACACACACTTGAAATATCTGGAGTGTTCTATGTGCATTGTTCTGCTTCACCATCACCATCCCCAACACCCGGCTCCCACCCTTGGATACTTGAGTAATGACTCTACTGTATCCTGCAACAACATTTACTTTACTTATTGTAGGGTTAATTTTATGAGTGCAAAGTAAACTGAAAAAAAATAGATAATTTTAAAAATTAAGAGTGGGAAAAGGAGAAAGAGGAAGAAGGGTGAGAGTGCTGGTGGGAGAGAAAGGTAGGGTGAGAAGAATCATCATGTTCCTAAATTTGTATATATGAAATGCATGAAGTTTGTATACTTCAAATAAAGTCTTAAAAAAGGAATTAAAAATATGATTGAGAGCTTCAACAGCAGAATATACAAAGTGGAGGAAAGAGTTTCTGATTAGGAAGACAAGACTTTTGAAGTAACACAATCAGACAAAAGTAGTGGGAAAATGATTAAAAGACTGAAGAAAACCTATGTGAAATATGGGATACCACTAGGCAACCAAATATTCACATTATAAGGACCCCTGAAGGAGAAGGGAAGAAAAATACTTTGAAAATCTAGTTGAAAATTTGCCAAGTATTCAGAGAGCTGTGACATCAAGATACAGGAAGCTCAAAGGACACCAAGAAGACACAACCAAAAAGATCTTCTCCAAGGCATATTGTAGCTAAATTGTCAAAAAGTAAGTACAAGGGAAGAATTCTAAAGACAATAAGAGAAGAGTATCAAATTACATAAAAAGGAAAACCAAATAGACTGCTGGTAGACTTCTCAGCCGAAACTCTATAGACCAGAAGAGAGTAGTATGACATATTCAATTTTTCTTAAGTGGGAAAAAATTCAACCAAGAATATTCTATCCAGAGAAATTACCTTTAGGAGTGAGGGCATTCCACGTGAGCTCTAGTTCAAGTCACAGCTGCTCTGCTTCCCACCCAGCTCCCTGCTCATGGGCCTAGGCAAGCAGAGGAAGATGGCTGAAATCCTTGGGTACTTGCCCCAACATGGGAGATGCAGCTCCTTTACTCCTGACTTCGACCTGGCCCAACCCCAGCTGTTGTAGCCATTTGGGGCGTGAACGAGCAGATGGGTGATATCTTTCTCTCTCTTTATTGCTCCACTTCTGTCTCTGTAACTCCACCTTTCAAATAAATAAAATAAATCTCTTTCCAAAGGGGGGAATTTTGACAGACAGATGCGTACAG
The DNA here is from genome assembly GCF_033115175.1 of Lepus europaeus. Taxonomy (NCBI): domain Eukaryota; kingdom Metazoa; phylum Chordata; class Mammalia; order Lagomorpha; family Leporidae; genus Lepus; species Lepus europaeus. The sequence goes on along the minus strand of NC_084828.1, from coordinate 15,862,331 downwards.
AGGGAAGACAATGAGAAGGCACAGAAGCAACACCATCTGCCAGCCAAGGAACAATGAAATTACCAGCAGCTAGGACAGCAAACCAGCAGATTCTCCAGTGGAGGAAACCCTGCCATCACCTTGATTTCAGATTTCTAGCCTTCAGAAGAGGACAGTAACACACTTCTCTTCCTTTGAGCCACTCAAGTGTTGGTACTTTGTTAGGACAGTTAGTACTCCATAAACATTTGAGTTCATTTGAATGAATAAGTGAATAAGATGTGAGTACAATTCTGTTCTTACAGTGGTTGATATTCCATGTCTTTCAAAACCCAGACAAATTCCCATAAGGTCTATGTTCTTCCTTGACTTCTAGATTAGGGATCTTGTCTATCATTAAGTATATAGTCCTCCTTCTTGTCCTTGATGCAACTGACTTGTGACTTTTCTTGAAGGGATGTATAACCCGTCTTTTAAATTTAAGATCCAAATGTACATGTAAGTCTTCATCCCAAATCAAAAACACACTGTCCCTCAATGCTCAGCTTTACTTGGGGACTTATTAAACACCCTGAATATTAATAAACACTTAGATCTGCTTGTCCTATAGTTCCCATGTCCAAATCTGAAACTCTGCTTTCTTCATCTGTGACATTTCTGCTTTTTAAAAAAATTTTAAAGATTTATTTGAAAGGCAGTAAGGCAGTGTTAGAGAAAGAAGAGACAGAGAGAAACTCCATTTACTGATTCACTTCCCAGATGGCCTCAATGCCTGGGGCTGGGCCGGTTCAAACCCAGAAGCTAGGAACTTCATCTGGAACTCCCACGTGGGTACAGGAGCCTAAGCACTTGGGCCATCTTCTGTTGCTTTTCCAGGTGTATTAGCAGGGAGCTGGACTGGAAGTGGAACAGCCAGGATATGAACCTGCTCCCCTGTTGGATGCCAGACCTGCAGGCAGTGGCTTTGCCCACTAAGCCACAATGCTGGCCCCCATTTGTGGCATTTCTAATACCAGTGTAATAAAGTGACAGAGTCCAGGGGTGCTGCTGACTCTAACCATCAGCCTCATCAGCACTATGGTATTGGGACAAATCACTGCTAATATTCACATGTACTTGCTGAAAGCACGCATATGTAGCCGCTACTGACTCCAGTCAGAGAACTGAGCACAGGGGCAGCTGGACAGCAAAAACACACATGCATTTTTTAGACATCCAAACCAATCTATGCCGAATAGGATTTTTAAAAACATGTAACTCAGATTTTAGGCATGGAAAGCCAAGACACTCTGGAAAAAAAGAAGACCTAAATGAAAGATCTCAGCGAGTGGAAAGAACGGGGCCATCAAAGTAGGAGGTACCTTTCTCTGAAGGGAGGAGAGAACTTCCATTTTGACTATGACCCTGTTGGAATAAGATTGAAGCCGGCGAACCCTAAAGGCTTCCATAGCCTCGGCAACTGATGACTAGAGCCTAGGGAGATTACTGACGCCATAAACAAGAGTGTTAAATTGTTAAATCAACATCAAGAGTAACTGTGTACTTACGTCCCATGTGGGATCTGTCCTTAATGGGTTGTCCAATGTGAAGTAATGCTATAACTAGTACTGAAACAGTATTTTTACACTTTGTGTTTCTGTGTGGGTGCAAACTGATGAAATCTTTACTTAGTATATACTGAATCGATCTCCTGTATATAAAGATAATTGAAAATGAAAAAAAAAAAAAAACCTTGGTGTTAAATTGGAAATTACATAGAAAAGTAATCAACTTTTTAAAAAAATATCATGTAGGATCTCTGTCCTTAATGTGCTGTACATTGTGATTTAATGCTATAACTAGTACTCCAACAGTATTTTTCACTTGGTGTTGCTATGTGAGGGCAAACTGTTGAAATCTTTACTTTATATATACTAAACTGATTTTCTGTATATAAAGAGAATTAAAAATGAATCTTGATGTGAATGGAAGGGGAGAGGGAGTGGGAAAGGGGAGGGTTGTGGGTGGGAGGGAAGTTATGGGGGGGAAGCCATTGTAATCCATAAGCTGTACTTTGGAAATTTATATTCATTAAATAAAAGCTTTAAAATAATAAAAAAAACATAGAACTCAGGTAAATCTAATTCATGGTTGTGTAAACAGATTACTAGCTTTATTACCATTTTTGTCCCTCCGTAGAGCAACTAATTAAATATCTTCAGTATTTGTTCATGGTTTGTATAGACATTGTCTTTGTAGTAGTAGTCTTTGAAACAACAGTCTCCAAATGTTGTCATTAATATTCATGGAGGCAAAATATTTACACTTCTATGTCCTCAGTAGTGGTTGATGCAAAACTGAGCAATTAGTATCACTTTATTCCAATATGAAACAGAAAACAGTTATTTTATTTTTAAAAAGCCTTCTAAATTAGTAAGGCAAATGCTTCAGAAGAGAATTACTGACACGAAAGGGTAAAAATAATTAAATGAATATGGATGCATTGGGAAATTTCAATTAAATATGGTTTCATGTTATAATTTGTCCTGATATCTTACTAACACATTTCCAAATGTTATGCATACTAAATGTTTTTAATTATATGAAAGCTTTAATTTTAATTAATTTATTTTCATTTCATTTGCAATAAAGAGACAGAAAGACAGAGAAACATGTTCCATCTGCTAGTTCATTCCCCAAATGACCACAATAGCCAGGGTTGTGCCAGATTGAAGCCAGGAATCTGGAACTTAATCCGTTCTTCTATATGGATGGCAGGGGCTCTAGTTCTCGAGCCATCAGCTGCTGCCTCCCAGGAAGAGCATTAGCAGGAAGCTGGAGTAGGAAACCAAGCTGGGACTAGAATCCAGTCACTACAATATGGGATATGGGAGTCACAGTGGTGACTTCACACCCATTTCACATAAAAAAGTTCTAATAACTTCAATAAAGTGGGTAAGTGAAAATAATGCCAATCTTTTCTTATGTGTGAGTTATTATAGATCATAAAATCTCTTTTAAAACCCCTAAACTCATGTCACTCACTAAAAAGGGCTACTCATTCAATTTTCTCCCAGAGAACTTCATACATATATTTGGCAGGGCAGAAGCTCTTTATTTTCTTAATAATAATAAGGACCTCAGGTCCAGCACAGTGAAATAAATGAAATGAAACACAAATATTGTGGGAAAAGTGAGTCTATTAAGGGGACTAATTATATTTAATTTCATTTATGTTTGATTATAATTGACATTTGTTCCAAGATGAACAGAGTGAGTAGCCATCATACTCTTGTTTTTGTGATTAACTGAGGTCTTGGTTGAAGAAGAGGGTTTGCTAGTCAATGATATGTTATTCCTGGGTAGTGATTTTTTACCCTTTTATAACAAATAAACACCAATAGTGATTGGCACCCAGCTTATGAGAAAGTTGTTCAAACACTTGAAGTCATACTGATGGGAGAATGATGATCTTCTTGGTTACACAAAGCCAAGTTGGTGCAGGCAGAGCATCACAGATGAAGTACTCTCCTAATGAGAGTCACACCAGGATAACATCACCCAGTAAGCACATTTTAACTTAACTTGTAGTTAAAACAACTGGCAACACTACAGGAATGAAAATATCTGCTTCCCCAAGACTCTGAGAACTCCCTCACTCCCAACACTATGTCAGTTCTCCAGTTCCTCCTGTGGGGCCACCTTATTCCTTCTGTTGTAGCAAATAAAAGATTAACAGTTAACATGCTGCCCTGAGACAACCATACATATTCTTATTAGTTGTTAACAAGCCACCTGATTGTTAATTCTGAATGTTACTCTGAATGCTGTTCCTGGGGTTATGATATTTAGCCTATAAGGTTTGTTGAAATTCACCTGTTAAAGGGAAAAAAAAATAATTCATTTTGGAAGACAGAGTTCTTTTCACAGATATTTTTTCTTCACTACATTGACTCTAAGTGGGGATATTTAAACATTCTGTATTATTTTTATTGAAATGTATGTCTTGGTCCATAAGGTAAGGAAATCAATTGAATGCAACTTTTGTTCATTAGTGCTAAAGCCTTTAAGGTCATATTTGAGAATTGGATGTTGTCCTTTTGTGCTTGTATTATAAAAAAAACATTTTAGTTAAAATTAGCTTTTGAAAGTGTCTGCTTAGTCAGGTCATAATATTGGCCCTGTAACTTCCTACATATTATTTTAATTGATCCCTCAAAACGGTGAAATAATGATGAAATAGTTCAAGCTACAAGGATATGGTCTGCCATGAAACTAAAGGCAAAGTTTTATCTTCTGGATTCTTTTAGGGAGGGACACAATTAACTATCTGTGAACTCCATTTCTTTTAGCAAAACTAATTGCAGGCATAAAATTTTCCATATTAAATAAGCACAAAATGAAGTTGTAAATTTGCATGTTTGAAACCCAAGGAAGAGAACCTTAAAGGTTCAAGTACTGAAAGTATGCAAAGAACCATAAACAAATTAGTCAAAAACAACTTGAACAGTACGGGACCTATTTGCTTCACCACTGTATGCTTACATTGGCACTGTTAGTTATACATGTTATAAATATGTGCTATAAATTTTTATCTCCAACTATGCATTTCCTAAATTTTGTGTTAAAGTTTATGTCCTACATCTAAATTTCCAAAAAGTATATTCATTGCTTTTTTAAAAAGAGGTTTATTTATTTATTTGAAATGCTTACTTACCCAGAGGAAGGAAGAGTCAGAGAGCCAGAGAGAGAGGGATTTTCCATTTGCTGGTTCACTCCCCAAATGAACACAATAGCCAGCGCTGAACGAGGCTGAAGCCATGAACCAGGAGCTTCCTCTGGATCGCCCATGTGGGTGACAGGGACCTAAGCACTTGAGCCATCTGCCATTACTTTCTCAGGTACATTAGCAGGCAGCTGGACGGGAAGTGGAGCAGCCAGGACACAAGCCTACATGGTACAGTGGCCATCACAGCAGTCTTTATCTGCTGTGCCACAACACCAGCTCCCACATTGCTTTTTTCAAACCTGTATTTTCTCATTTAGGAATATCGGGTAATGACATTGATATTGAGCAGGAAGAGCCCGATAAGGAGTCCATATAAAGTGTAGATGGACATGAGCATTTAGTTAATTTCTTCAACTGGAAATTTGGGGAACAAATGCCTTATAAACCTTCCCAAAATATCTTTTTCCATTAGTTACATTAAAGTAGTAAGGACCAGAGCTCTCATCTTCTCCACACCTGTGGGTAATCCTGTACCTGGTGGGGAGTCTGCCTGCCCTGCCCACACAGGAGGTTGAGAGGGCACGGTGCACCATGCTTTCTGGGAAGGAGCCCACAACTTGACTGCTGGAAGGCAGAGGGAGCCCCAGGCACATTTCCCATCAACCAGTCAGATAAACTGCTCCCAGTGTGGCCCAGGCCCACCTGAAAAGCTACCCTAGTTACGTGAACTTCAAGCTGATTGGAAAAGTATAGCAGTGCCAATATCGGCTTCATCCTATAGAATGCATGTTGCCCTGAATTTTCTACGCCCCCTCTGCCTGACCTTTAAAAGATGTGTTTGATTGTCAATAAAGCAGACAAGTTAACCAAAACTTGCCTCGGTGCTTGTTGTCAAAGAACGCCATCACCCCACCCATCTTGGCAGTGCAGGCCTCAGGGTCAAGGCCATAGACACCAGTGGTTTTTTTTTTTGTTGTTGTTGTTTGTTTGTTTGTTTTAGAAAAAATTTATTTAATAAATATAAATTTTGAAAGTACAACTTTTGGATTATAGTGGTTTTTCAACCCATAACCTCCCTCCCACCCACAAACCATCCCATCTTCTATTCCCTCTCCCATCCCATTCTTCACTGAGATTCATTTTCAATTATCTTTATATACAGAAGACCAACTTAGTATATACTAAGTAAAGATTTCAACAGATTGCATCCACACAGACACACAAAGTATAAAGTACCATTTGAGTAGTATTTTTACCATTAATTTGTGTAGTACAACACATTAAGGACAGAGATCCTACATGGGGAGTAAGTGCACAGTGACTCCTGTTGTTGATTTAACAATTAACACTCTTATTCATGATGTCAATAATCACCGGAGGCTCTTGCATGAGCTGCCAAGGCTATGGAAGCCTTTTGAGACAATGCCATAAGTGGAAGTTGTCTCCTCACTTCAAAGAAAGGTCCCTCCTTCTTTGATGGCCTGTTCTTTCCACTGGGACTCACTCACAGAGATCTTTCATTTAGGTCATTTTTTTTCCCACAATGTCTTGGGCTTTTTAGCCAGATTCAAATACTTTAAGGGCTGATTCTGAGGCCACAGTGCTGTGTAGGGCATTTGTCATTCTATGAGTCTTCTGTGTATCCTGCTTCCCATGTTGGATCATTCTCTCCTTTTAATTCTATCAATTATTACTGGCTGGCACAGATACCAGTGTTTTCTTTTCAACAATCTGATTGCAAGAGGACTAGCAAAAGATAAATGCACAGAATGCAGAGGGCCCTGTTTTCTCTGGATTTCAGTTCATTTTGGCCTGCAGCAGTGTATCCTGGAAATATTTCAAAACACCAGCAAATTTTCAGTGATAGGACTGGCCTCACTTCTTCACCTGTGTTAGGTAATCAGCATCTAACTTTGGTATTCGCAAATTTCTCTTTCATCTCCTGGAGGGATGCAGGCAACTCTTTTAGACGTACGGCTACTTGTCTTTTGCCAAGGCAGCATCATGAAATGTTTCCTTTCTCCTTCTTTATCACACTCCACAAACAGCATACCCTATTTCATCACACACAGGTAGTAACCAGATAATTCAGCTTGGGTTCCCATATATCTCTACAATTGGAGCCAGGGCTTACACACCATAGCTCATTGAGAAAATGAAGAAAATGTGTACTGCACAATGTGGCAAATGATGGGGGCAGTGTCAATATCTCAGAAGATATATCATATATTCAGGGGACATACATTCACCTGGTGGGGAATTCTGCTATAAACCAAGGCACGTTGGACTTCATTCATTTGAAATAACAGCAAAGCAACACAATTTCTCAAACCCTTTCAATCCTTTATTTCCATTTGAAAAATCATTCCTTCATTCAATCTAACTTTGTTAAACTATATCAGATTATGTCTTTATACTAATGAAACTGTATGTTTTCCCACTAAGTGGATATTTATTTCTGAATGTAAGTTATATAAGGAGGACATTCATTTTTGTCTCCTACTTTGTCCTTTCATTTTTTTCTTCTCCAGTGAATTATATTATCCTTATAGCCATTGATCTTGGTTTATCAAAAGAAAGATTTGTCTTTTTGTATCCTTGGATTACCAAAACATCAGCCTGTTCCTCTTTCTTTAAACATATTAATACAACTCAAAATACAACTTTAAAATATTGTACAACAATTTAAGCAACTCAAATTTTCAAAACTTTCAGTTTTATGGAACTCTATAAATTCTAAATAGAGATTTATTACAGTAGTACTTCACAACTGGACGATCTTAGGGGAATTGATGTCTATGAAGCATCAATGTAGAGAATCGTGTACTGTTTCCTGGCCAGACTGTTTTTCAAAGGAGTCCCTGATCAGAGCTGACTACGTGGTTGGATGTGAGACCCTGCAATCACATGGGGCTTACACGCAGAAAGTTCCTGTGCTTGGTTTCATGCTATGTTGTTGCCATCTTGACTTTCCTCATGATTTTTGAACAAGAAGTCTACATTTTTTGCTGTGCACCAGGCCTACAGACTAGTCTAGTCCGTGATATACTGCTCTGGAATTGGTTTATTCTGCCTTTACTGTTAAGAAGTCCACTGAGACTTGTAGCTGCTTTGACAATATTCGTCCTTAAATTGTTGAGGGATCAAGGAGTTTGTAATCCCCGTACTGCAGTATTTGTGGACTTGCAGGTTTTGAGTACAGTAGTCAACTCTCCATGGCCCCAACACCCCCAACCTTAATTGCATCGTTTTACTTTTTACAATTTGAGTTACTGGTGGTCTGAAAATATTAGAGTGAGATTCCAAAAATTAGTAATTAATGTGTTTTAAGCTGCACACCATTCTCAGAAGCATGACGAGTTGTTGCCCTGTTCTACTTCATCTTGCCCAGAACATGAACTGTCCCTCTGTCTAGCACACTCATGTTCCATATTCTACTTGCCCATTACTCGGTGAGTAGCTGTCTCAGTTGTGATTGGCTGCCATGGCATTGCAATTCTTGTGTCCAAATTATCCTTATTTAACTTAGTAATGGCCCCAAAATACAAAAATATTGATGCTTACAATTCATATACCCCAAATGGATGTCATAAAATCCTGTAAGTGAAAAGCTGGATATAAAATAAGATGCTTGGACTTTCTCTCTGTCTCTCTCTCTCACTATCTACTCTGCCTGTCAAAAAAAAAAAAAAACAACAAAAAACAACAACAACAAAAAAAACAAAACAAAAAAAAAAATAAGATGCTTGGAGAAACAGACCACATTTATCTAACTTTTACTAAAATATGTTGTTATAATTATTCCGTTTATTATTATTGATTTTTGCTAAGATATCACTGTTACTAATTTATGAATTAAACTTTCATAGCAATGTGTGTACAGAAAAACACAGTTTCTATAATGTTATGCACTATTCATACTTTCAGACATCCATCATGATCTTGGAAAGTATCCCCACAGATAAGAAAAGACTCTGGCTTCCTCTCTCCAGACATCAGCTAGCCCAGTCATTAAGAACAGTGCCCCCTCTGATGATCAGGAACTGCTTTCTGCTATAGCTAGCAAGTTCCATTGCTATTTCCCTGCCAGCCTCCTTCCAAGTCGGAAGAGAAAATTAAACAAAAAAGAGCAGAGAAGACCAGGTCCCTGCCTCTCTGCACTGTGTTGAGTCCTGTCCGACTGTGTGATATTTTACTCCCCAAAGGCCCTGAGTTTATTGCTGTTACTATGGTGATGAGTTGTTCTCTCTGCTGTGTCAAGTTTTACTCCTCCTGCTTCAACGGGAAATTTGCATTTTATTACTTCCCCTTGACCCTGTTCTTGACATCTTGTCTTCACTTCTGTCACTGTTTGTACAAATTTCCTTTTTAGATTTAAAGGAGCTGAACTTCCCATTAATACTGTTACACCTAATTTCTAGATTATTTAGGTCTTTCTCTCCACTCCATCACATAACTTCATAGGAAACTGTTGCTTTAGGTTTAACAAACTGTTGCCAAATATTTGTATTGCAGAAGGTGAATATTAACATCATTTGTATTAATAAAACATTGTTCATGTGACTGGCATATAATTTGAATTGCTGTCAAGCTAAGTAAACATTGATGGGACTTGTAGCGAATTGTGTCCAAAGGAGGGGAGATTTCTTAACTTTTATTATGGGATTGAAAAGTTACACAAACCATGTAGCAACTCAATTAAAACAAAAGAACGATGGAGGGAGTACATTTGCTTTACATTGTGGTGCAGGTGGGACATATTTTATAGTGACAAATAGGATGTTATTTTTAATTTGTTGATCCAACCAGAAGAGTATGGAGTTTATCAGAGATGGTCTAAACAAGTAAATGTGGATTTTTTCTAATGAAATCCTCTTTTTTGTGGTGGTAGTTAAGATCATTTTAGGCAGTGCTTATTGATTGCCCAAGAATCTCAGAAAAATAGTCCTTCAATATTTATCTTTTTTTTTTGTTTTTGATTGACACATTATTATACATATGCATTTGTAGGGCACAGTTATTTTCTATACAGATATATATATGTGTATATATATATATATATACACACACACACACATATATATATGTATTATACAGTGATCAACCTAGGCTAACATATCTGTCACCTAAAAACATCAATTTTGTAGTGAAAACATTAAAAATTATCTTGGCTATTTTGGAATACATAATACATTATGCTAACTATAGTCATCCTAGTATTCAATAGAGCAACAGAATTTGATTAATCTGGCCCCACCTCCATACCCAACCCTCTTGAGTGATCTACTCTCAAAATCCATGAGATCAACATTGTTAGAGTCCATGTATGAGTTAGATCACCATGTTTTGTCTTTCTGTGCCTGGCTCATTTCACCTACTCTAACATCATCTAGGTTCATCCATGTTGTCATAAATTACAGAAGTTCAACACTTCTAAATGTCTGAACAGTATTTAGTGTGTAAATATGTCACATTTTCTTTATCCATGCATCAGTTTATAGAAGCTTAGTCTTATTTTATATCTTGACTATTGTAAATAGAACTGCAATGAAAATGGAACTGTGGATGATGATTTCATTTCCATTGGATATATACCCAGAAGTGGGATTGATGCTCCATAAGATAACTCTAACTTAGAATTTTTAAAGTATGTTGAACAATTTTATGCCAAACTGTTTGACAACTTAGTGAAACGAACAAGTCCATATTTTTTCAGTTTCTACTATGTCTAAGTCATTGTTTTGGGATTTTACTTGAATGGTCAGATCTAGTCCCTACCCTCTTCAATGTCATCTACAACAATCTCAGACAATAAAAAAGGAAAGAAATGTATTAAATGTCAAGAAAAGGAATAACAAGGCAGGACTTAAACTTTTTCTAAAGAAGATCTGTGCATTAGAATTGTGTTGTAGACCTTAAAACACAGAACAACAACAAACACAAAACAATCCAATTCTAGCCCCACCCTAGACCAAGTAAATCAAAGTCTCTGGGGCTAGGCTTGGGGCCTCACTGCATTTATAAATTCCCGTGCAATGTTGTTGAGAATCAGGGTTCACCTACAGCAAAGTGGTATCAAACTTCAATCAGCATCAAAATCATCTGGACTACTTGTTAAAATACTAATTTTAAGGACCAGATCAAGTGAGTTTGATTCAGTGGATTTGAAGTAGGGGTTCATTATTTATATCACTTTTAATACTTTCCTAGGTGTTGCTTAGCCTATTAGATTTTCAGAGCTATTGCTGTATGAAAACTATGAGGGCTTTCCATATATATGAAATTAGATTCAGAACCCAGAAGGATGTGTGAAGAGAGACAGGAGAGTTTGGGGCATGGAGAACAGCATATGGAAAGGCTCATGAAGGGAAAGAACATTTGAAAAGTTGAAAAAGGTCTAATTATGCTTGAAGTACAGAGTAATGTTAAGAGTTTAGAAACACAGTTGAAGTGGCAAGTTGGAAAATTTCTGGAGTGATATTGAAAACCATATTAAAGAATTTATACTTCATCTTATAGCCAATGAGAACACATTGAAGAACTTTAAGTAGAGAGAGAATGCAATCTGATCCTCAGTTGGGAGAGTTAATGCAGGTGACAGTCAGACTAGAGGCTGTTGGAATAGTGATGGAGTGAAGGGAGAGAAGTAAACACATTCCAAAATGAATCCAAACCAAAGAATCTGATTTAATGGTGTATGAAGGTGGCAAAGGAATCCAAATGATACCTGTGTTTGGGCCATGGAGGGCTATGTAGTGGTAGAACCACTGACATGATGTGGAGCAAAGAAATGGGGTCACTGACATACAAAGTGTGTGAACTTCTGAACTTCTGCAGATTTTCTAACTGCTTTAACTTCATATTCCTCATCAGTAAAAGAGAAATAAGTATATCTAAATTACAGGATCATTGTGAATATTGAATGAGGTGATGGTTAAAATTCTTCATGGAAAGTAGTCTGTTTTTTTCCCTACCCACTGTCTTCACAGTTTAGTATACAATCTTTGTCTCAGCTGAGAGAAACTCTATTTCCCAAGCACAAAGCTTTATGTTCTTTTTTTAAGTTATCTTTTTTAAATATTTTACTTATTTATTTGAGAGGTAGAGTTACAGACAGTGAGAGGGAGAGACAGAGAGAAAGGTTTTCCTTCCATTGGTTCACTCTCCAAGTGGCCGTAACGGCTGGAACTGCGCTGATCTGAAGCCAGGAGCCAGGCGCTTCTTCCTGGTCTCCTACATGGGTGCAGGGGGCCCAAGGACTTGGGCCATCTTCTACTGCTCTCCCAGGCCATAGCAGAGAGCTGGATTGGAAGTGGAGCAACCGGGAGTAGAACCAGCACCCATATGGGGTGCAGATGCTGCAGGCAGAGGATTAACCTACTGCGCCACGGTGCCGGCCCCAAGCTTTATGTTTTTTGTTTTTTGTTTTTTTTTTTTTTTGACAGGCAGAGTGGACAGTGAGAGAGAGAGAGACAGAGAGAAAGGTCTTCCTTTACCGTTGGTTCACCCTCCAATGGCCACTGCGGCCGGCGCACCACGCTGATCCAAAGCCAGGAGCCAGGTGCTTCTCCTGGTCTCCCATGGGGTGCAGGGCCCAAGCACTTGGGCCATCCTCCATTGCATTCCCAGGCCACAGCAGAGAGCTGGCCTAGAAGAGGGGCAACCGGGACAGAATCCGGTGCCCTGACCGGAACTAGAATCCGGTGTGCCGGCACCGCAGGCGGGGGATTAGCCTATTGAGCCATGGCGCCAGCCTAAGCTTTATGTTCTTAATAGTGACTTATAATAATGATATTTTTCTTCCTTTGACTCCAATATACATATATGATTTTAAGTCCTATAAGATGTCAAAGAAAACTAAGGTGTTTATACCACAACTGGAACCAAAATGCAGGGAACAGCCAATGTGTTGTTTTCTCATTTTGCCAATTTTTGCAGCATAAAATTTTAAAAATTGTTTTTGGGGAAATATTTGAAGCAAAAGTAAGTTTTGTTCCTTGAAATGACTCATTGACTCATAAGAGCAGATTCTTGTTTATTATCTACTGAAATTCCTTAATGGCAGATATTTGATGGACAGAATTAATGTCTTTTATACTGACTCTTATCTGAAATTTTCTGTGCACACTTAGGCTCTGGAGGAAATTATCTGGTCTAGGATAGACCAAATCCATCTAATAATCAACAATGTTTAAATAGAGTTTTACTCTACCCGTGGACTATCAGAAATGTAATGTGTTGATCATCATTCTGCCTCTGTTCAACCCATCCCATTAAAAATCCACTTTTTCAGACCAACTACCAGTAGATGAATAAATTGTTCTGAAACAGATACAGCTTCACAGATGGAATTTCTTGACCACTTTTGGGAACTTACTGGTCCCTGGTACTTCCTACCTTGCTCCTATACAACCCTTATTTCTTATGTTGTTAAACCAAAGGATTACTCAAAGAAAAGGAAATTATATTAATTGAGATTGATTTGTGAAAATGTTTAGAGATCTCCCTCATTGAAATACTCCATTATGACTTATGAGATAATGCCCACAAGAAAATAAGTCAGTTTGACCTGAGTGCATGGCAATCTCATAGACATAGCACTCATCTGAGTACAGGGTGAGCTTGGATTAAGAAAGAGTGCTTGGGGCCGGCGCTGTGGAGTAGCAGGTTAAAGCCTTGGCCTGAAGCCAGCATCCCGTTTGGGCATCAGTTTGAGACCCTGCTGCTCTGCTTCCAATCCAGCTCTCTGCTATGGCCTGGGAAAGCAGTAGAAGATGGCCCAAGACCTTGGCCCCTGACCCGCATGGGAGACCCAGAAGAAGCTCCTGGCTCCTGGCTTTGGATTGCCACAGCTCCAGCCATTGTGGCCAACTGGGGAGTGAACCAGTGAATGGAAAACCTCTCTCTCTCTGTGTCTCTCCTTCTCTCTGTGTAACTATTTCAAATAAATAAATAAATCTTAAAAAAAAAAAAAAAAGAATGAGTGCTTGATGGGGCCGGCACTGTGGCATAGCAAGTAAAGACACCATCGGTAGCACCAGCATCCCATATGGGCACTGGTTCAAGTCCCAGATGCTCCACTTTCCATCCAGCTAATGTGCCTGGGAAAGCAGCAAAAGGTGGTCCAAGTCCTCGGGCTCTGCACCTATGTGGGAGAGCCTGATGAAACTCCTGACTTCAGCCTGGCCCATGCCTGGTTGTTGTGCTAATTCGGGGAGTTAAACAGTGAATAGAAGATCTGTCCAGGCAAGCATCGTGGCTTAACAGGCTAATCCTCTGCCTTGCGGCACTGGCACACCAGGTTCTAGTCCCTGTTGGGGCGCCGGATTCTGTCCCAGTTGCCCCTCTTCCAGGCCAGCTCTCTGCTATGGCCCGGGAAGGCAGTGGAGGATGGCCCAAGTCCTTGGGCCCTGCACCCCATGGGAGACCAGGAGAAGCACCTGGCTCCTGGCTTTGGATCAGCGAGATGCGCCGGCCGCAGTGGCCATTGGAAGGTGAACCAATGGCAAAGGAAGCCCTTTCTCTCTGTCTCTCTCTCACTATCCACTCTGCCTGTCAAAAAAAAAAAAAAAAAAAAAGATCTGTCCATCTCTTTCTCTGCCTCTGCCTCTTCCCTGTAACTCTGACTTTCAAAAAAAAAAATCAGTGCTTGAAAAGAAGAAACATTCCATTTTCCTAAATCATTGAAAATTACTTTGACAAAGGTGACATATTTGCTTTCAGTCTCCAAAAAGCACCAATTTAAATTTTTTATCCTTATATCAAAATTTCCTTGACTTGGTAAGAAATGCATGTGCTAAATCAGATGGAAAAAAATTCTCTTTTGTCACAGATATAATATTATTGGATCCAATGTGTGTGTGTATGTGTGTGTGTGTGTGTCTTCTGAGAGCCTACCTGTAGGAGGATGCTTCTGATTTTCAGTGTCATTAAGTTTCTTGATGTTATTATAAGACAATATAATAGAATAATAGTTGTAGGTTTTGCCTTCTCATGGTGTGTTCTTGTGTTTTATGTATGTCTCCTTTGACTTAATTATCTCAATCACCCTTAACAAGCAGACTTTAAGCTTATGCAAGAACTACCCAGGAAACTCTATAATGTGCAACCTAGTGGGGCTCTCTACTTAGTATCTTTTCTCGCAAAAATCTTATTGGCTTAACTAAAAAGCTAAATTAACTAGATTCAGAAAATTTCGCACTTTTACTCATACAATATCTTTTTAAAAGAAGTAACCTCATAAAAACTCAAGTATTCATGAAATAATTTTTTAATTAAAATCATTTATTCTGGAGTGGGGTGCTCCCATCTGCTGCTTACTCCACAAATGCCTGAAACCACTGAAGTTAGGCCAGGGTAAAAGTCAGGAACCAGGAACTCAATCCAGGGTCTCTCACGTTAGTGGCAAGGAGCCTGAACCATAGCATGTTGCTCTCAGAGTCAGCATTGGCAGCTGGAAATGGGAACCAGAGCTGAGTATCAAAACAGAGACTTTGATATGAGACACAGGTGTTGTAACCATTAGGACAAGTGCCTGTCCTGTTCATGAAATATTTTTTTCTGAAACTATTCTGCTGACAAAATGTGGATATTTTGATTAGTGCATCTAAAAGGCAGTGACTTGCAGGATGCAAATGGAAAGAAAGAATGAAAGAAAGGAAGGAGGAAGGAAGGAAGGAAGGAAGGAAGGAAGGAAGGAAGGAAGGAAGGAAGGAAGGAAGGAAGGAAGGAAAGAAAGAGTCCATGGTGGATTTTCTTTGGAACACAAAATATCATGCAATAGTTGAATCTGAACTTTGGTTCTAGTATTCATTAGCTTTGTGGTCTTGGTCAAATTATCTAACTCTTATAACATCAAATTTAATCATCTGTAACTCTGGGCTAATTATACCCACCCCATAACTAAGCATTGCCTCCTAATTAGGAGGATTCAATGGTATAGAATATAAAAAAGTGTTAATTATGTGCCTGGTAGTATCTATTTAATTTGAAATTAGTAAATGAGAGTTGGGATTTCCTGAGACTAACTTGATGGTCTACCGTTTTTAAAACATTACTCTTTTCAACCATGTTCATGAGATTACAAGGGATCTCCAATATTTGTATACTTTGGATTTTAGCTAAATTTACCCATCTTGTGAATGCTTATCAATTTTATTTTATTTTATTTTATTTTTTTTTACTTTTTGACAGGCAGAGTGGCTAGTGAGAGAGAGAGGCAGAGAGAAAGGTCTTCCTTTTGCCATTGGTTCACCCTCCAATGGCCGCCTCGGCTGGCGCGCTGCGGCTGGCGCACCGCGCTGTTCCGAAGGCAGGAGCCAGGAGCTTATCCTGGTCTCCCATGGGGTGCAGGGCCCAAGCACTTGGGCCATCCTCCACTGCACTCCTGGGCCACAGCAGAGAGCTGGCCTGGAAGAGGGGCAACCGGGACAGGATCGGTGCCCCGACCGGGACTAGAACCTGGCGTGCCGGCGCCGCAAGGCGGAGGATTAGCCTGTTGAGCCACGGCGCCGGCCTATCAATTTTATTTACAAGCATGGGGACACAGGAAGACTGAGGGTATTAGACAATTCGGGGAAACACATGCATTCTCAAAGGAAAGTGGGTGCTTGCAGTTGAATTATTCATGCTGTCAAATACCCTAGAGGTTGCCTAAGGCTTCCTTTCATTTAGCTAAGGTAAACCTACCTGAAATAATGGAGACTTTGCTAGTGTAGCCTTGCATGCAATAGTAGAGAAAGAAGCAGCTCAGGCAAAGAAGGCAGGAGAAAAAAGCAGGTTCAGGGAATTCAGGCAAGGGTCCCTTGTGAACTCTGTCACTTTGTTGCTTGATTTCAAGCCAAGAAAATTGTTTCTCATGGTTAGATATTGTTTCTAATTATACAGGAAGCATCATATGAATTTCCTATACATCTTAACAGTGTTAATATTTTGGAACTAGATCACTATTGCTTCTGTCACATATGCCTTATAGTTGACACATTGGATAGTGGGAGAAAATGATTAGAGACAATGTTTATATGAAAGCCATGTCAGAAAAGAGAGTCAGATATGCCTAGAGTATTATTTCTTGCTAAAATCCTAAAGTTTTACCATCTGCTCATCTTGTGTAACAGAACTTCCTCATCTGCAATAGCTAAGCAACATAAAATAAGTACAAAAGAAGAAGTAAAATCCATCTAAAATCTTACTTCCATAGATGACATTGATGAGTATTTTTGGTGAACATTCTTTCAGACATCTCTGTATATACACAGATACACCACACACACACAAACTTACATACAAAAGCACTTTAAAAGTTCATGTGAAAATTATTTTGATGTAAAATTTTTTGAAATTTATGGATTGCTTTTCAAAATATGCATTTTGCATGAAGCTTTTGAAGACTATGAATATATATATCTGCATATGTATATACACAATATTTTATATAAATGGAATAATACTATATATGCTTTTTTGCATATATAGTATTTTTTGCAATGTCCCTTCCTTTTTCTTCCTTTCCTGCTTTTCTTTCTCTGGTTCTCTGTATAAAATCCTCTCCTCTGTTCTACCTTCTTTCCTTTCTATTGTTTTTATTTTTTGTCTGGGAACAGTTGAGTTAATTGTATACCTTCATTGGTGGCATAGTAGCATCATTAGCTCATGCAATATTCCTCTTTAGAAGTATATATTTGTGGGGCTGGTGCTGTGGTGTAGCAGGTTAAGCCACCAGCTGCATCCTTGACAACTCATATGGGTACCAGTTCAAGTTCCAGCTTCTCTATTTCTGATCCAGCTCCCGACTAATGTGTTTGAGAAAGCAGTGCAAGATTACTGAAATCCATGGGCCTCTGTCACCCACGGGGAAACCTGTAAGAAGCTCCTGGCTCCTGGCTTTGGCCTGGCACAGCCCCAGCCTTTGGGGCCATTTGGGGAGTGAACCAGGAGATGGAAGCTCGCTCTCTCTCTGCCTGTCTTGCCCTCTCTGTAATTCTGCCTCATTTATCAACACTTTAATGGTACATTCTGAGGTTTGCTTTGATTTTCACTCTCATAATCAATGATGCAATGAATATACTTACTCATATCCATTCATATGTGCTTGCTCATTTTTCTCCTGGGTATAAAATCCTAGCTGTGAAATTGATCCAGCAAAAGTCACATGCATTCATTATCATATTTCCTTACACAAATACTATACCATCATGCAGCTTCCCACACAAATTTTCACCCATTCTTGATAAGGTGGAATTTGTCAATGTCTAATACACTGACATTAGATATTTATATTTATTCTTTAATTTTAATGAACAACATTTTAAATATGCGTATTGAACTTTCACCTGTAAATTTCCTGCTTATGTCCTTGGCAAATATTTTTTTATTATTATTTATAAGATCTCCATGAAAGCAGACTATACAGAAGTAGCTGCTCAATAAATGTTGAATAAATAATATATCACATTATATATTTTGTAGTTTACATTGTTTTATTTTAAATTTTATTTTATATTTGCTACAAATACACAGTTTTTCTCTGTGTGATTTTTGGTTGTCATGTATTTTCAGTTCTTTTTACTCCCAATACTGTAAGTATATTTACTGTTTATTTTATTATAGTACTTTCATGGTTTTGCTTTTTAGCATGAAATTGTTGTAATCCTTGTGTGGTTGCAGTGTGATAAGCAAAATAAAGGTTCTGATTTACATTTTACTAACTGCTGTTGTTGACTGGTATTGTATTTTACACACAATGTGTCCTAAACTGGGATAACTTATATATTTGCATCTATTTTATAAAAGATGTATTTATTCATTTATTTGAAAGTCAGAGTTACAGAGAGAAAGAGATAGACACACACACACACACACATACACTCAGATCTTCATTTCGCTTGTTCACTCCCCAGAGGCAAGGGCGGGGCCAGGCCAATGCCAGGAGCCAGGATCTTCATTCAGGTCTCCCAAATGGGTGCCCAAACACATGGACCATTTTCTTCTTCTTTTCCTAGACCACTAGCAAGGAGCTGGATCAGAAGTGAAGCAGCAGGAAAGTGGACCAGTGCCCACATGGGATGGTGGCATTGCAGACGGCGACTTTACCCACTATGTCTCTTATGTGGACACTTGCCATTGGATCTACAGCACATGTGCAAAATGCAGAATGAAGCTTATCTCAAAGGTTTAACTTCTTTACATCTGCAAAGACTTTTTTTTTTTTTTCCCACTGCACTTCTATACTGAATTCCATAACCATGGTTATATTGTGCTTGCCCTTGAACTTCATATAAATGGATTCATGCCTATTTCCTTCTTGGTGTCTTACTTCTTTCACTCTTGGTCTTTAAAAGAAACCGACACAGGGCAGGCGCTACAGCTCAATAGGCTAATCCTCCACCTTGCGGCGCTGGCACACCAGGTTCTAGTCCCGGTCGGGGCGCCGGATTCTGTCCCAGTTGCCCCTCTTCCAAGCCAGCTCTCTGCTGTGGCCAGGGAGTGCAGTGGAGGATGGCCCAAGTCCTTGGGCCCTGCACCCCATGGGAGACCAGGAGAAGCACCTGGCTCCTGCCATCAGATCAGCGCGGTGCACTGGCCGCAGCATGCTGGCCGGGGCGGGCATTGGAGGGTGAACCAATGGCAAAGGAAGACCTTTCTCTCTGTCTCTCTCTCTCTCACTGTCCACTCTGCCTGTCAAAAAAAAAATTAAAAAAAAAGAAACCGACACAGAAAAGTCTCTGGACCATTTCCATAGTTAATCGTTTCCTCTGAGACCTAAAAGGCCTGAGCAGGACATCAGTGAGTCGTTGTACACGGATGGTAACATCAGGCAACTTCTTTGAAGCACTTGCAAGCCCATCTTCCCATGTAGAGCACCCTACAGCAAGATCCTACATTTGATCCAGGAATTTTAACCTGCAAGTCTTAAGTTCCATGAGATTCAGTGTATAGGAATCAAACTCACCTGAGCCCTCAGATAAGCATACTTCTGAAAGAATAAATTGATGTATAGTCCTGCTTTGAATAATAATATCCTCACTCTTGCACATAGAAGAGAGTATATTATAGCTCTCTTCATTTATATGAGATTCATTGTAATGCATTTGTTTCCTCCTCTTTAATGAATGGATATTGCTTCCCTAAAATTTAAATTTAGTTTCAAATACATATTTATGATATCATTGTCTGTGCTCAAGCAGGTGATTTTAAGATGATCTATAAGTATAACCAGGCAAATTCACTGCTCAAATGAATTCTGCCAAGATTTTCCAATTAATCTTGGGAACATTGCAGGTGCATTTATTAATTCCGAGGACTTCGTGTTAGAATGCCATGATCCTTTCTGACACATTAAGCCAGTTTTAATTTGCTCTTATCAGTAAAATCCTCTTTTTTCCAAAGATATTAGATAACTCTACAGTGTTAAGCAACATGGAGTGATTTCAGGGCTCAAGGGAAAGCAAGGTGGGGAGATGCTCTATCTTGTGTAAATGCCTAAATAATTCTCAAAGTATCCAGGCACTACTGAAAATGGTAAGAACCATGGACTTTCTGGAAGAGGGAAAGGGGACAAAGATAATTTCCTGTTTATTTAATTGATTCTCTGTAACTTTTCACTTGGCAGGTGTGGCTCACTAACAGAACTTGAACAGTATAATCATTATTAGAAATGTCACTGTGGCATTTGATTAATCCAGTCTATTTGGATTTTGCACACAAGTCATGTATTTATTCTAACAACATAATTAATTACTCTTAATTACTCCCTCTCATTTTGCTTTTTAAGTCTATTTAGATATTTCCTTAACATTTTCATCTTTGGTCTTTAGGTGTATTACACTTCTCTGAAGGCTAGATCAACTCCAGTGTGATATACAGACTGATTGATGGAGAACACCAGGAATGTATATCAGTCTTTTTAGTGGCTTTATTGGCATTTTAGTAGATGATGCATTTCTTTGATGATTTCTGTGCTAGAAATTGAGCTCACAGTTTGACTTTAACTTTTAGTGCCTTTCATTTTGGTCCTTGTTTTTTCTGTACTCTGAAGAGAAATCATGTCTTAGACACCTGAATTTTTATGCTGTTTCTTAATCTGAGACAATGTATGTTCCACGTTCCACTCAGTCATTTGTTCAATTGCTTTAGTCATATATAGGCTTGTTCAATGCAACAGCTACTCATAGGTGCTAAAGACAAAAAGATGGAAGTGATTAAAAGAGACAGTCCATGTCTTTTCAGAGTTTGCATTTTGGTGATGGGAGACAGGTAACAAAACAAGCCTGGATCCAATCAACACATCAGACTATAGTAAATTCCATGGAGAGAGATGAAGCAGGTGAGGAGCTTGGAGGGATGAGTTGCTAGAAGGAAGATTTCTTGTTTTATTACATTAGATTGCCAAGGTGGCTTCATGCAAGGATGGCAGATACCAAAAAGCAGTATGTAAGAAAGCCATGTGGATGTTTGGGAAAAGAGCATTCAAGATAGAGAGTGAGCAAATTCAGAAGTCTTGGAATGGGAACATGCCTACTATGGAGCCCAAGAAGCCCAGTGAGGGATGGAGATGACTTAGAGATCTGGTCAAAGTCAGAACCTATTGAGTCATTGGAAAATAATGGGTTTTACTTTGGTGGAACTGGCGAGCCATTGGCTGTGACTCTGATGAACTTGACCTGAGCTCTGTGCTCTTGGAAATAAATAAGGCTTAAGAAAATTCTTCCACTCTTTGTTTTCTTGGAAATGGCTTACTGCTTAACTTTAGCCACCCTACAATTTTGAGATGACCTCCTTGTTTACCTAGGGCAAGGTGTGACATACTCAATTTCATAAATAATTATCTGAACCATCTATCCCCACTGATCAATTAGATGTCATCATGAGAGTCAAGTTTAGCAGATTCATCTTATTCACCAATTTATTTGCTTATTGAATGTTGAGTCAATGTCTCTTTCACAACTATTATTCCAGCTTGGAAAATGGCAGTGAATAAAAACCTATGCTTTTGGAAGTTTTGTATTCTGCTTGGGATAATACTGATTCTAAATAACTAATCAGTGTAGAAGAGTTATAGATGTGCATGTAAAGGAAGTAAACAGAGTGACAGCAAAATGCTTGCGAGGGCACAGGGGTTAACTTTAAATTAGACGGTCAGAGAAGGTGGTGCTGACGATGAGAAGCAACAGGAACAGTTATTGCAGAAGTCTTCAGGGACCAAGGTTGGGTATATCAAGGTGCAGAAAGCAGATCATCGTGGCTGGATCTGGAAGAGAGGGTGGCGTGAGTTTTGATCAAAGAGAGAAGTCAGAGCCAGAGTCTGTAGGGCTTTATAGAATGTGGTAAGGAGTAAGAATTTTATCCATAGTAAAATGGAAAGCTTGAAAATTCTTTGAGATGCCAATGCTGCAGACCCTTACCCCTACTAGAATTTTCCCTGTTTCCCTCTAATCCCTGGGACAGAGGGAAATAAAGCAAGATAATTTGTGTTGGGAATGAAACCCACAAGGAGAAAAAAAAAAAACACTTTAAACGAGTGCAGTAATTACTGTGGTATAGTCCCATAGATGGGTTATTTCAGCTATATGCGCACTGAGAGTGGGAGGGAGGGAGAGAGAGAGAAAGATGGAGGGAACAATTAAATAGTACTGTTCAGGTCATTCAATGAGTCTGGAACTGTCAAAGCATGGTGCTGAACTGTATTAAGAAACAAGCCTCAAGTATTTTAATGAGTTCTCAGGCTGGGCCTTGCCAAAGAAAGGAAATGAATTCTTCAGGTGGATAGGCAATTGGTTCATGATGGCTTTGTAATAGCCTGGCAAAATCAGCTGGAAGTTCTAGAGAACTGGCTAAAGAAGAATTGGGAGGCCTGATAAAATATCGTGGGGAAAATAAAGAAAATAGAGAGGGAGAACAGCCAAGTTGGAATTTTAGCACATTTGTGCTAAAAACTCTAAAATTAACTTCTGAATGTGAATTCTATCTATGAAATTATGTATTTATAATACTGTAACTATTTACAAGCACTAATAGAATATACTGTATATTCAAATATAAAATATGTATATATTTGGGGACTTTTAGGTAATTTACAGACTCCAATTGGCTAGACAAAATTGTTGCTCTTACTATGCTTTAAAAACATAATTTCTAGTATATATTAAGAACATTTAAGTGCAACTGTGATTACACCACAATATTTTATAGGAGAAAAACAGGTTTCAGGTTTTAATTAAATTATTTACAAGTAGCTTTTGGAACTTAACTCATTTGTAGATTAGAAGCCAGCTATTATATATATATATATATATATATATATATTAACATGTGTATACATAGTTTATATTTAGTACCTATGGTATATTTTCTAATGTATATATATATGCATATATGTATGTATATATATATATATATATATATGTATGTATGAATTGGGTAACCACAACCTTTGGGATGATTGGAATGAGATGTTTTTCTCTTTGTTCAATCTGTAAAAGAAGAAAAAGATCCCCATGGTTGTCATAGTTGTATGAAATTTGACAGAATTAGGAATTTGTCATTAGAAAAGTTCTTGTGTCCACCAGTATTTGAAATTTCTTCTGAGTAAGGTGGGAAAATGACTCCCTGAAGGTACATTAACTCTTTCAGGGCACAGGCTTGCCATTCCCATCATTATGGAGTAATTTCCTAAAACGCAAAGACTTTTCAATGTATAAAATTCTAGGGAATCACTAAAAGCAAATTTTGTCCTAAGTACACAGTAGGTATTCCATAAAAGTACACAGAATGAATACAACTTGAGTAGCTATTGATGATGACTATGAGTTGACTATAACCAAATTGTCTACTATGGTTAAATAAATGTGCCTTCCCTGAAATGTTCTCATCACTTTTCTCAATGCGCCACGATGCATGAACTTCCAAGGACATTGTGCAGACTCACTGCTAGGTTATATTGCATATTGCAATACATATCTATTTTCATTCAAACGTGTCTTAATATGAAAGTGATAGTATAAATGTAAATAACCTCATTAGTGACACTTACTAAACTTAAATTTATTGCACAAGAATAATTCCTTTATGAGAGAAAGAACATGAGCTTTTTTATTTTGATAAGTTTTCTCAGGATATGGGTAGAGTAATTTCTAGTTTTGTGTGAGTAGCACTTAGTGCCATCAAATGTACTTAATGTCAACATCGCCTAATACTATAAATAACATACCTCCACTGCATATGAGCAAATCTAATTTTGCTTCTCACTCTCCAGTTGTAAATAAAAGCCGGTCTAAATAAAAGGCAGAGGAAAGAGACATGGAAGCAGAATGGTAGACAGTTCTCCATGGGTATACACACATTTCCTCACCATTGGACTTGGACTAACATGCAACACAACACAGAATATCAATGGAATTAAGCTGAATGACAGGAACACACAGCTTTTGCTCATGGATATCCCAGATAGGGACATTTTGAATGTGTTTAAGTTTAAAGCTACAGTCTTGAACATCCCCAGAGGTCAATCCGTTATGGTATAGTTTGTGTGAATAGTGACCCCTAGAGTTATATAGTGCAATTACAGCCATACATGATAGCTCTACTATTAGGTCTTTTGAATATCTGCAGTGGTCACTCTTTTTTATTACTCCCCTTCTCCCTTTTTTCATCCCCCTCCCCAACAAGACTCATCCCCCGGTTTCTTGTCCCTTCTCTTTTCCTTTCTTTTTAATTAAAAAGTGTATCAGAGGAAGTCAGAGACAAAAATCCTAATAACATTGACATCACTGGATAGATCAAAAATTCTAGTTAACTGGGAAGGACTGTAGGATGACCATCAAATTAAAAGAATCATAAAATAAGTTTTAAACTATTGCTTTCAAACAAATACATAAAATGGAGACTCAGAAAATTCTGCCTATAGCTGTGATTTGATAGCTTTATTTTAAAGATTTCTTTATAACTTACATGTAATTTAGGAAATCAAAGAACTGCACACACTTTGCTAATTTTCTTAGCAAACTTTCTCCTCATGGAATATAAAAAAAAACATTTTGCTAATTTTCTTAGCAAACTTTCTCCTCATGGAATATAAAAAAAAATTATTATTCTGTCCAAATTATTATCATGACATAAAATTTACATGCAACTTAACCACCACACATACAAAAAGAAACACAAGGAAAATAGAAAGGTTTGGTGTTTTATAATAGGAAAACAACAACAAAAAACTTACGTTTACTTCCAAAGTGACACTGATTAGCTGATCCATTTTTCAAAAGATTAGATGTGTGTTGGTAAAATAAAGATATTATACCTTCTTTTAAAAATATTTCAGAGAGATTTCATAGAAGTCAACTAAAGTGATGTACAAGACATGAAAGTGATTTCTTTAAAAAAATCTGTTTATCTCTAACAGAATTTAATATACAGAGATTATCATTATTAAATTAATGTAATAACACTTGTGTACTTCAAAATATCAATTTTTAAAACCTGACTCAATAGTAAATCACATTATATTTCACATCTGCAGATGTTATTGTTAGAAAAAATATTATCTAATTTTTAAAAGCCAACAAATATTTTCACAAAGTTGCAACACTAACTTGCTATTTTGGATCCATTTTCAGCAATTATTATGCCATAGTTGTTAACCTATGACACATAATCATCATCATAGCTAATTCCCCTAGTTCTTTGTGAATCCATTAGTCAATGCATGGAATTTGAACAGTACCTGGGCAGTTGAATAAAATATGTTATATATTACAAACTGGTTCCTTTTCATGTTGTGGTATTTCCAGATAGGGGAAAATGTAGCTGAGTTTATTAGGCTTTTGGAATATTTCATAATTTTTTTTTCATGGCAAGTGGAAATAGGGAACACAAAGAAATATTTCTGTAAGTAACCAACCAGTTATTGCTAATAATTCCATCTGAGATTCTGTCTAGAGACAGCTAGTAAAAGAAGCCTTTCTGTAATTCATTCCCAGGCAAGGGTTGCTGTATAATTCATCATACCAAACTTTTGAGTGCTGGTAAAATAAACATAAACTGAGATTGTCCTGGGCCAATGGAAAGTAAGATCACCCTGTTGATTAGGAAATTTCTGAGTTTCCTAAGGCTTTGCTCTATCGAATATGGTTGGTTGCCTATAATTTCTATTTTTCCCTGATCACTTACTAACAACTCACATCACTGTGAAACTTGTTTCTTGTTGGGCCATGCTCACTGCCCACTTCCTTTTTTTTTTTTTAAATGGGAATTACTTTAATCTCAGCGAAACAAACACAGGGAACCAGAGACGTGAAGGAACAGACACAGCAACTGTGGCAACTGAAGTTGCTATTGGCTGGGCCTCCACATCTCACATTTCTGTATGACTTTGGATCCTTTTGCTATGTTTTCTCATCTTTTCTACACAACGGACCAGTGTTATTTCTTTTTTATAATATTACCAATACCCGGGGGCCGGTGCTGTGGCACAGTGGATTAATGCCCTGGCCTGAAGTGCCGGTATCCCATATGGGTGCCAGCTCAAGACCCAGGTGCTCCACTTCTAATCCAGCTCTCTGCTATTGTCTGGGAAAGCAGTAGAAGATGGACAAGTCCTTGGGCCCCTGCACCCACGTGGGAGACCTGGAAGAAGCTCCTGGCACTTGGCTTTGGATCGGCGCAGCTCTGGCTGTTGCGGCCAATTGGGGAATGAACCATTGGATGGAAGACTCTCTCTCTCTCTCTCTCTCTCTCTCTCTCTCTCTGCCTCTCCTCTCTCTGTGTAACTCTGACTTTCAAATAAATAAATAAATAAATCTTTAAAAAAATTACCAATACCCAAATTAAAGTAAACCCATTTTGTGTTAATAATTTTCTAGATACTAATAATTTCAATAAAGTCTGAAAAAATACTAGTGAATTACCCGAGCATCTCTCAAACATACTACTTGATACTTTCCACACAGTAATGACTCTGATCACCTGGTGGGCAGGCATAGAATCACATTTGTGGGAAGATGCTCCTTTTAGATTTTCAAATAATTTACTTTAATTCCTTTTTAAAGAGTAGCAGAAACATTATTTGCATGTCATAAATATAAATATTCTTTTCCTATGTCTAGAGTATCTATTTTTTCCTTTTTTCATATCTAAGTCCTTGCCTAAATTTCCTCATATTTAGAGAATAAACTCTAAATTTTGTCCAGAGTCTCCAAAATCATCCTTCACTTAATTAATCTGCTTATTCCATAGCAAATATAAATGAAAAAAATAAACATTGTTACTGTATTAATCAAGGCTATAGAGAGACAGAAAATGTAGAATATTCGTGCAGATATGTGAAGGGGATCTTTAGGGTAATTGTCTCATGTGGTTGTGGCAGCTAGTAAGTCCCATGACCTGTCATCTGTGGCTGGAGGTCCTGGGGTGCCAGGGGAATGGCTTAGTCCATACCTGAGGGCTTCAGAATCAGGGAAGCTGAGGGCATGATTCTTAGTTCCAAGACAAAAGCCTGAGTACCAGCAAGGGGGCTGCTGTGGGGGTAGAAACTGGAGCTTTCTTATTATCAGGAAGTCAGGTAGCATCAAACTAGCAGCAAAACCACACTCTCACCTATGAAAAACATGATAGAATGGAGCCTAGTAATACACTAACCCCTTGTGCTATATGTGGAAGGGCAGCAATAGTTTTCTTAAGCCTGTGTGAAAATGCTTCTGGTCCAATTTATGTATTTTTTTCTAGGGAAGAAGGCCTGAGGAAGCCACACACAAGGCCGTGATGGCCCGAGAGTAACTGTGGCCAGTCAGAACTTCTCACACATTTGAGATGGAGGATTTGTCATAGATATGAATGAATGTCTAATAGGACAGGCTGGCATGAGCAGTGATGGCTGACTTCTGTCTCAAGTTGATTACATTACAAATCAATTCCTGGAGTGTGACATTTAGAGCTATGGTTACACGAAGCTGCATACTTTCATGCAAACTTTCATTTTTCACTCATTGATAAATTCCTGCCTGGGCAAAATTATTCCTTCATATGGTCTAAAGTCTTATTTTTTAGTTAATTTATGACACATATACAATTAATTGCACTTATCAATTTAATAAAGTAGATGGTTGAATTTTCAAGGCTACTAGACTAATCAAAAATTAAATTATTGATCAGTTGGAAAGAACACTTTTATATAAAAGTTGTGTATTCTAAATGAAGGGCGACACTGTGCTTGAGTTTGTCTTTTTCTTTCTTTCTTTTTTAATTTATTTAACATGTAGAGATATTGATAGTGAGAGAGAGACAGAGAGAAAGGTCTTCTTTCCATTGGTTCACCCCCTAAATGGCCTCCACAGCCAGCACTGCGCCCATCCGAAGCCAGGAGCCAGGTGCTTCTTCCTGGTCTCCCATGTTGGTGCAGGGGCCCAAGCACCTGGGCCATCCTCCACTGCTCTCCCAGGCCATAGCAGAGAGCTGGACTGGAAGAGGAGCAACCAGGACTAGATCCCAGCACCCATATGGGATGCCAGCACCACAAGCAGAAGATTAACCAAGTGAACCATGGCACCGGCCCCTGTCTTTTTCTTTAAAAATGGACTGTCTAGATCTCTTTTCAATAAAAAGGTACATGACTTTCTCTCATAAAATGAAATTTTATCTTAGAATACCTTAACCAATCCTTAATTTCTGGCATCTCTTAGTCAACACAGAAACTGAAACTTTATGATAACTAGCTATTTCTTCAATAGCAATGCAAATAAAGTCTATTTTTTAAGTTTGTGACTGTTTTGATTTTGATGAGTAAAACGTCGTCTTTGTTCTGTACCCGTAAGTGCTCAAAGTTCTTCAAAAAACAGAACAAACTGTAGAGAGTAGATGGCATCTATCCAGCATGACTGTTTCTGAATATAAACTGGAAAGAATTGATTGCATTTATTAAATATCCTTTCTATCTACTGTCTTTCGCAATGCACTTGACTCTCTGTCATACATTGATCCAACCTGATAATAAGCTTTATTAGGTCTTCCCTCTGAATATTCAGGGTACTATTGCTGAAAGTTTTTAGAAGAAAGGAAAGAATAACTTACTAGATTCTCAATTTAGGTTTTCCTAGTGACTGGATTGAGAAAGTAAACAATAACACTGATAAAATTTAACTCTATTAAGTTAACTAGGCTATCTTTTATTCCTTTAGTTTTTCTTACAACTCTACATCTTAGCATCATAAGGTAATTTAGATGTTTGGATGTTTTCTCTCCTAAAACTTTTCTCTAAAATTCTGTACTTGAAATAATATGAGAACTCCAAATGAACTCCAGTTTGAGGTTACATCACATTAATTTGAAGAAAGAAAAACAAGACAATAACCATAATACATGAAAAACATAGTTACTCATTACTTGCATTTCTGAAGGAATTTAACAATGATGTCTATTGAAAATTCATGGAGATACTTCCTTTGAAAACTCAAGGAAATGCCTTTTCTCTGGGTTCTAAGGCTAAGACCCCTCCACACATCCAAAGTTTTTTCCTTGAGTGTTTGGAATAAAATTAGTGCTGTCGCAAATTCTAGAGTCTTTGTGTATCCATTTGTTTCAGACGAGTTAAAAATGTCATTCTGTGGTCTGAATCTATCACCCCACTGGTTGCCTTTATTTCTTGGTTGAAGTGATGGCTAGTTTTATGTTGTTAACTCAACTGGATTTTCTATGACTTGGAAAAGCATTGTTTTTGGTGTTTCTGTGAGGATGTCTCCAGCCGAGGTTAATGTATAAATCTGAGTGAACCAATTGGGAAGACCCAGCCTCACTGTGAATGGCACCAATCAACTGGCTGAGGATCATCTGGAGACTCTAAATACAGAAGCCAAATTGTCTCTTCCTTTAAGAGCTGTCCCATACTCAACTCCCTTTGTGGTTATCCATTGCTAGTCTTTGGACACCAGGACTTCAACCAGCAGCCCTCTTGCTGCTACTCCAGTTTTTGTCTTTGAACTGAAATCTAGCTCCTTAGATGTCCTGCTTCTGAGACTCTCAGATGTAGACTGAGTCATGCTCCTGTTATACCAGGGTCTCCAGCCTGCAGACAATCTGTGATGGAACTTCTCAGCTGCCACAGTCACATGAGCTAATTACCCTAATAAATGTCCATTCCTATATCTATATACATATCTCACCAATTCTGACTCTCTAGAGAGCTTTGACTAATATAGTTGTTTTATTAGATGTTGTGTGTTGTGATGTGCTAATGAAGATTGGAAAGAAGCTTAGAGAGAGGGATGCTAAATTAATTCCATTTTTCCCTTCTGACACTCAGCTGAAGATTATCTCCAGAGAACACTGCCTTAGAAAAGACACAAGTGTGGTCGACAATCACCTGGAACGCTGGAAATCCTGGGGTACCCTCATCATCCACATACAATTATCACTTTCCTCACATCAGTTACATTACATAGAGATAGTCTCATTTTCTTTTGTCCTGTTTTGGACCATTCAACCTTTAATGGATTATCAAAGCATGGAGAATCTAATGCTTTAAGAATCTGTCCTCTATAAATTTATAACTACAGAAACTTGAACAAATAAAACTGTCTTAAGATATTGATCTGGAATGGACACTCACCAAGTTCAGCACTACATGGCACCAGGTTCTGCCATACACATAATATTTTAGGAAGACAATAGAGTTCCTTCCATTTAGTGGGTAAGATGAACAATGCTTAAAGACAGAAGGTGACTTTCCCAGGGTACACAGCAAATAAGGGCAGACATGTTATTTGAACTGAGATGTTATCTCACTGTAGACCACAAACTGTTTTAAAATATTGCTAAGGCAAGTTGAATGTCCCATATCTGAAATGCTTGGGAGTAGAAGTGTTCCGGGTTTCAGATGTTGAAACATTTGCATATATATATATATATATGCATATATTTATGATATCTTGGAGATGATATCCAAAGACAAAATATTTAGTTACATTTTATATACACCTGAAACAGAAGCCCTAGAGAAAAAATTTTATATAGTATTTTTAATACAATTATGTTTTAACTGGAACTCATCTCATAAGGTCAGGTATGAGATTTCCTACTTGTAGTATCATGTCTGTGCTAAAAAATTAAGTTTCAGATTTTGGAGCAGTTTGTATTTTGGATTTTCAGACTAGAGATTCTCTTTAAAAGTCAAGTAGAAATTCCTTTGAGGGCATTTTAAAGTTAAATAATTAATTGCTTTTTAGTAAGATATGAATGAGTTTTGTTAAATGGAAAATAGTAAAATGTATTTAATCATAGAGTGTCTCTAAGAAGTTCTTCTGCAAATGAGGTCGTACTGGATAGTCTCCATGGGTCCTAACAGCATGAAGAGTGCATTGCTCTTATCTATCATGGTGTAGGAATTTAGGCTATTCCTTTTTTTGGTGGATACATGAAAGCCAATCTCTTATAAGTTATCTGGCTCACAAAAAACTCAATAAATAATCAGGCTTTCTTGAGCCTACATGTCCAATAGAACTGGCTCTTTAGCTTTGTTCCTTAAACACAAATAATTCAGTGTGTTTCCTTTCTATGTGTTAGGGTTTATCTCTGAGCTTTGCCAAGTAGACAGGAAGGCTGTCCTTCCCCAGCCGGTGTGTGCATGCATACACACTATCCACCTATCCATTCTCCCCACTTCAATTTAAGAGCTTTTGAAACAAAGTATCTTTATCACGCAGGCATTAGAAGTCAGCACTATTGTATTCTTGCTTATGACAGAACAAACATCTCAAGAGTATGCACTCAGGTATTACAAGTTTAGAAAGAAAATATTTTCTTAGTACTTCTACATCAGCAACTGTTCCTAAATTGTATTTGATGGATAATTGTTGGAAATTTGTTGGCTCATGAGACCAAAAGTTTAAGTGAAAATAAAGTGCATGTTAACAAAACAAACTAACCCACACACTCAGTAGCCTTTTGCTGAATACATGCTGGGTGCCTAACACTACATCAGATGGTATGGGAAATACAGAAAAATATTAGATGCTGCCTGTACCACAAAGATTCTATGATATATTGGGAAATGAAAGCTATCACAAAAGTAGTGAATGAGATATATGAAAGATGCTAGATGCAGACAAGTTAAAAGAGGGTAGAGAGGTTGGTGGAGTGTGGAGAAAGAGAATTGCGAAAAGCAGGCTCTGTGCACGGAGGGGCAGTGGCTCCATGGTCTACGTGAGTGCCTGCAAGTGGTCAAGTAGCTGAAGGGAGAGGGCAAAGGGCAGTAATTGCTTTGGACTCCTGACACCACTACGCCAATGCCAACAACCAGTTTACAAAAAGAAGGCCAGGATCTAACTGAAAGTAAATATTACAAGAGGTCTGGCTGTAGAGATATCACTTTTAACGCTCTTATTTTACAAGTCAAGAAACAAGGGGCAGACAGGTGTCAAGTGCCTTATTTAAGGCCATCAGGTTGACTGGGACAGAGTGGACTCAGAACTCAAGAACTCATTTTAGAGTGATTTTAAGTTGACTGTTTCCTCCACATATTACTGCCATTCACACATTTACTTTTTGACTTGCTTTTCTGAGCAGCACTTATCTCTTTTAAAAATTTATCTTGCCTGATCTACAGAGTAGAAAAGTCATAGTCAATTCTTCTTAGTCAGGCTATTGATTAGGGGCTTGAATCAACTACCCAAATTGAATTGACTTCACTAATTTGCTGAAGCCTGAAATCAGGAAACAAAAACAAAGAGAAACCCTAGTATTTGGTGACATCTGAATTATCATTTTGGTTGACTACTGGTGTGTCCCTTTGGCAATATTTCAGTAAATTGAGATTAAACACTTTTTCTAAGAAGATTGCATGAAGATATAGAGATATGAAAGTCTGGAACTCTTTGGACATATTGATGTATACTTACATATGAAAATATTTATAACTATTCACATACAAGAGACAAACAGCCCTCTTGAAAGCAATTTTGAACTCAAAAATAATTGGTAAAGGAAGTAAATATTGTACTTCCAATAATTATAACCTAGTAATAACTGTATCATAAGATTATACTAGACTTTATTTCACAAAGCAATTATATCATTTGTTCATTTTTTTCTCCCTTTCTTTCTTTACAGGTTATAATTCATCATGTCCCAAGAGGTCAATATTAACAGTTTTTGTGACAGAAAGCAAACAGGAATCAACAGATGCTAGGTTATTGAATGGTGCAAAGCATTTCTCACAAGGAATACCGTGGCTTTCATTTCTCCCTGAATGAAAATGAGTGGAGCCACTTCCGAAGCTGCGGTTTTACCAGTCATGCTCATAATGAGAGGAAAGAGGTGCAATCAGCTGCCAGACATGTAGAAGGAAGTAGTAGGTGCTTCAGCACAACCAGAAAGAAGTGAATTTCAGTTGTTTTTCAATTCAAAAATTGTGCAGCTGGAACTTTTCTCTCTGTTTGCGTCTAAATGTCATTAATCCCTGATGCTACCTTTTTGGAAAATATCTATGGCCTTCCTTACCCATTATGTCTGTCACTACCTTAATGTAAGGCTTTAATACCATATGCCTTCAGTTAGCACTAAGTTTGCTATTTTTGTCTCTTGACAATTGATGTGACTTTCTCTCTGTTTCTCTTTCTCCTTCACACACACTGAGTGAAATGACTTATTTTCTCAAAAAAAATATTGCTTTCATTAGTTTCCTGCTCAGCAAACTATTGTACCAAGTGAAAGTCTTTTTATTCAGCTTTCCTCACCCTCCACTTTAACCTCCAGCGCGATTTACTGTGTATCATGCTCTCTGCATTCGACTCAGGCTTCTAAGATCACCTTTGTGGTTTGGCTCGGGCTATTCACATTGCCTGAAATGCAATTTCAACCCTCCACATCTACACCAATCATAGAAACAGAGGCTAAAGAATCCCTGTTTGCCTATCTATCATACAAGATCCTTTTCAAGCCCTAGGTTTTCCAAGAAATGTATTTTGACCAATCTAGCCCACATAAAGTATATATTGACTTATTTTCTCAATTACTACTGAGCATTTGATCCCCTAATCTTCCTTTAACATTTTTATGATTGCAATAAGTTGAACGTTCCTTGAGGGAGAGGCTATATCTTTTGTAATGTCTATTACAGTGCTGTAGGAAGGAAGGTTACTTATTAATTATTATCAAAGATCTCAAGCAAGAGTAAAATGTAATTGTATAATGTCATAGTTACATTCATAACCTAAGGCTGCATAAGAGTTGCATATTTGTAGTCTGGATCAAATGAATGAAAATCACAATTGAACAATCTAGTGGTCAGACACAAAATAAGGCCAATGCGGGAAAATGGGGCTCCTACTTAGAAGTAGTTCCAACGCCATCCTCTCAGTCGCCCCAAGGTATTCCAGGTGAGATTTGCTTCAGAACTCCAACTTTGATTTATTTTTAAAAATGACTTGATGAAATGCAAAAAGGTATTTTGATAAGCCAGAAAATACCATAGTTATGGTTTGTGCAGGGCTAATTTATTCATATTTCACAAGCTAAATGTTAAGGCATACATCTAAGTGCCAAACTAATCAGCAATTATATGCACCTCATAAGCAAATGAATGTCTCACAACTACAGCCTTTACATTTCTTGGCTCCGGTCCTCAATACAGGATCCACAAAAGTATCAAGACTGCAGAATGCCCTGTGTTAAGCTGATGGATTTTTCCTGGGCTAACTTGCTCTCTGCGTCCCAAAAGCATTGTGAATGTAGGCTGATTTGAGGAGGGCTGGTAGCTCTTCTCTATAGCAGGCCTTGCAGTTAATCTCTGACCCTATTAAAATCCAACTAAACTCCCGAGAGCTGTGCAGGGTGGGTTAGTTCTCATTTCTCATTTCTGTGAAGATATACTTAGCTCCAAACAAATCCACAATTAGCTCAGTGCTTCAGAAAATTGGTAAGTTAGGAAAAAACATCTTTTATCATCCCATTTCAACAAGTTCTCAGCCATGATAACTTTGTTTTCCTAAATTCGTCACCATTCCTATCCCTTCATGCAAACACTAGCTGCTACTCCTCACCACAAGGAGGTGCATATGATGTAGGCTAGTCCCATACTCTCACTCCTTGGAATTTTTCCTAGCTGGAGCAGGTAAGGAAGAGAGATCCTCCTTTCTTCTACCATAGAATTCAGAGAGAAGCAAAGGAGCTGACTGTAGTCTTGAGTCCAGCGTCGTGTGAGTAAAGCAGGGCAAGGAGACCAAAGCTGGTGCATGCAGGGCGAGAGTGGGAAGACGGAAGGAAAGTTATCACAGCATTAGTTCCCTAACCTCACCACACCAGTTTGTCCAAAGCCTGTGTGCCCAGCTCTTCTTTTGACTATGGGCTTTGCCTTTTTATCTTGATAAAAACCTCTCCTACATACTCATCTCTCCTCTAACCTATATATCTCAGAGAAATCAGAGAAAACTGCTGAAATCTTCAGCCAGGGTCATGGAGGAATCTTTTTAAGCAAATCTTTTATCAGGAAACAGGAAATTCTAAAGTTTTGCTATTAGCTTTCTCCATCTACCTGACTTGAAAATGTATACATCAACAATGCTTCTTGAGAAAAAGAAATTCGGCTGAACAGAGAGAGCTTTAATTAGACAATACAGCATGACCTGTTTTCAACGCATATATATTAAAAAGAAACCACAAAACTTTGTTCATTAAGTGAAATATTATTTGAGTGGAATGAATATAGACACTGAATCTAATTATTAAGTCACTAAATAATATGAGGATACTGTGGTTAACGTGAGCACTGTGAGGTAATAGGACAAATGAATCTCACCTTAATTGTGAGGCTTTCTCTAAAAAAAGAAGTGACATATTCTATATTATCAAATGCTATGAACAAATTATAAGGTTATGAATTGCTGAAATAAGGGAACTTTCCTTTGTTGTCATTCCAGCATGTAAACCACAGCTTGCATATGTAAAAATAAAGGCATCCATGGAAGCTAATTATACATTAAGCTCATCAAGAATAATAGCCAGGGCCGGCGCCGTGGCTCAACAGGCTAATCCTCCGCCTTGCGGCGCCGGCACACCGGGTTCTAGTCCCGGTTGGGGCACCGATCCTGTCCCGGTTGCCCCTCTTCCAGGCCAGCTCTCTGCTGTGGCTAGGGAGTGCAGTGGAGGATGGCCCAAGTCCTTGGGTCCTGCACCCCATGGGAGACCAGGAGAAGCACCTGGCTCCTGCCATCGGAACAGCGCGGTGCGCCGGCCGCAGCGCGCTACCGCGGTGGCCATTGGAGGGTGAACCAACGGCAAAAGGAAGACCTTTCTCTCTGTCTCTCTCTCTCACTGTCCACTCTGCCTGTCAAAAAAAAAAATAAATAAATAAAAAGAATAATAGCCAGGATTTGAATAGTATTGACCAAATATCAGATATTAGTTTAAATTGTCCACATATATAATTTAATTTTGTTCTCCTAATGATCTTATATATTATTATTATCTTCATGTTACAGATTAATAGACTGGGTACGGAGGCAGAGGAAGTTCAATTTGGTCAAAATGACGTAGCTACTGCGAGGAGGTAGCAATATTCACATGCAGGGAGTTTAGCTGCAGAGCTCAGGCTATTAGCTGCCATGAGATTTTGCATCAAATTCTGGCTGTTTTGTGATGCAGTAGATCCTTTTGTTTGCTTACAGTTTCTATTTACCTCATTTTTCTTTCCCACAAGTTCCTAGACTTAAAAAAAATATCGATACAAAGGGAACAGATTTTATGCATTCCATAGGTAGAGTTAAGTTTTTAGATTTTTTGTAGTGTATGTAGTCTTTCACTTCACGGGAAGCTGAGCCTATAGGAGTGGAATCTGATTGGAAAAATCCAGGTAACATACACTAAATTCCCTTCCCTAA
Source organism: Lepus europaeus (assembly GCF_033115175.1). Taxonomy (NCBI): domain Eukaryota; kingdom Metazoa; phylum Chordata; class Mammalia; order Lagomorpha; family Leporidae; genus Lepus; species Lepus europaeus. The sequence goes on along the minus strand of NC_084828.1, from coordinate 15,825,785 downwards.
CTCTCAAGTCACATCCATCACATTCTTTTTTTTTTTTTTTTTTTTTTAAGAAATTGTCATAGGAGACCAACACAAGGCAAATTGCATCCTTGATGTAATTCTAGAGCAGACTCTGGCTCTCTCACACACAAATGGATAGTGTGTAGTTATGAATTGCTGCAGCTACTTTGCTACCATTATGGAAGTTTCAGCATGAATCTGACAATGTGGAAGGCAGAGAAAATTGACCAGCCACCAAGTCCTTCATGACACTGAGATACTACAAAATGACCCAGGATACGACCTGCCATAATTTCCAGGATTATGTCAGTGAATTACCTTTAGGTGTTAAAATTAATTTGGACATTCTAAATGCAACCCAATTGATTTGTCTTTGACATACTTGAGGACTACGAAGAAAATCATCATTTGTTTCCTAGTGAATGAAAAAACTCTACTTGAGTGAGTGTTGTACGAATTAGGCATTTTTAAAGTTACATTACTTTTGGCTGATGGAGCTGTCACTAATACACATTTTTGCCTTTGAAATATTTTTAAATGTGGGTTGGTAGTGGCAGATGCAGAGGATGCCAGTCCTCCGTGTCTGACAGCATGGCAGACATCACTAATCAGCCACAATAGTGCAACCATGGAGGTGGGATGCCTTCTCATCGCTACATTAGAGGAAACCACAATCAGGAGACCAGGACTGGCAAAAGAACTTGTGACCCCCATGTAAATGGTCTCTGATTTTGAAAACAATATGAATTCAGAAATTTGGTGAGCATTCTCCACTGTAAATCAGCATCTTCCCATAGCAACATCATTATAACTGGGAGTTGTTTTGCAATCTAAATGACTAAACATGCTGCAAATCACAGAATAGTGGAACAGTGTCATGAAAACACAATTCAACTACAGACTTTTGCAATAATGTAAAATAAGCCATAAAATCATGCTTTCAAGTCTATGCTTTCAAGGCCTGAATTTACATTTTGTTAGCCATTTCATTATACTAGCAATGTACTTTAACAGCTTATGAAATTATAATTCTGTTGCATCATACATTTTACATAAAATGGATCTACAAGTTGATATAAATATTAATTGAACTTTTAATTGACATTGATGTTTTAATTTAGATAGGCCTTTTTGGTGTTATTAGATGACCTTGCTCAAGTCATTCAGAAAGCAACTAATCATAGCCAGCCCAAAACAAATCAATTATCCAATTAAATTTGAAAGCTTTTTTCCCCTCAATTAAAAAACACTGTAGAAAGTAAACAAGTCCAGAATCAGGTCTCTGATGTTACAGTAATATTTAGAGTAGATATGATAATATCTGTGTTGGGGTTTTCCACTGAAAATGATTTTAAGGTATAATTTCATTTGACCCTATCCTGTCCCATTATTTATACAGGTAGATATTCCATATCATTCAGATATCCATCCTAAGGGTTATCATTCATACTGATAATTTTTTTAAAAAGATAATCAAGTAATGATTTATCAATTACTTGATTATCTTTTTAAAAAATTAATTAATTTATTTGAAAGGCAGAATTAGAGGCAGAAGGAGACACAGGGAGAGAACTTCCATCTGCTGGTTCACTCCCCAAATGGGTACAATAGCCAGGGCTGGGCCAGACTGAAGCCAGGAGCTAGGAGCTTGAGCTTCTTCCTGGTTTTCTCTGGGGTGCAGCTACCCCAAGGACTTGGCTACTTCAGCTGCTTTTAGGTGAATTAACAGGGAGTGGGATTGGAAGTGATGCAGCTGGGACTCGAACCAACTCCCATACAGAATACAGGCACTGCAGTTGGAGGGAGGCTTAACCTGCTGTGCCACAACACTGACCCCAACCTTAGAGTCTTTTAGACAATTATGTAGGGAACTCTTCCATAGGAACCCAGAATCAATTAATGGAATGGGCACTGTTTTGACCTCTGGAGATGTGGTAATTCAAGAGATGAAGTTTCTTTTAAAGCTATTGTTCATGAGCTGGTAATTAACTGTATTTTAAGAGATCCAGTGAGATGTGAAGTATCCCGAGAGCCTGCCTAAAGAGTGTCACTTCCTGTGGCAACCGTGGGTTGTGAGGGAAGTGTATGGAGCTTCAGGTGCAAACCCATGGTGGCAACAAAACTTTAGTCTGATCCTTCTGTTCTTCTAAGCAGCTGCAACTTGGATTGTGATGGGTCTAGCATCACAGGCAGGTGGGGACCATCATTCCAGAGGAAATTCTGAAGCTTGAGTGCTATGTTCTTTTCTCTTGCAGAAGTTTTTGTAGAGTCAAGTTTCTCTTATCTGTCTTGATCATGGTATAGCACGTTAAACTTCCTTTCTTTACATACCTATACAAGTGTCCTGCATAGTCTATCTCAGTAATATTCTTATTCCTAGGTAGAGGATTTGTATTAGGATATAATTCTCTTAGCTTCTTTTGGTTGAAGGAAATTGTCTAAAATCTTAAGCTCTCAGGAAGTAGTCCTATGTCTTACTTTTTCTCCCTCCATTTCTCCTTTACTCCTTCTCTCACTGTTTCTCTTTCTTCCTCTTTCTCTCTTTTTTTTTGCTTGTTCTCCCCACAACTAAATTGATGGACTAGCTATTCTCATTTCTTCACTCACTAGTAGTTAAGTTTCATATTGATCATTATCCATACACAAAAAGGCAGATAAATTATACTTATATTTATGGAAATAAAAAAGTACAAAACATGTAAAAGTGGAATTATTCATACACTAGTGTTAGACACTGATTGCTGTTCACTCCTATCATTCTGTTTTCTCTCAGGACATACAATTAATCTACACGTTTATGTCCTTTTTTCTTTAGAAGTTAGTTGTGGCTGTATGATTGATTTCTAAACCATCCAGTGAGTTCAGAAGATCAGCTTGGACTGTTCAAACCTTCCCAGTCATGTCCACCAGCTTGATGTAGGCAAGCCTAGTAACATTACAGCCACACAACAGAAGCAACGTGGGTCTTAAAAAATCATTTGGGGGAAAGGAAATCAGGGTCATCTGCTTTAAATGTCATGGAGCTAGGAAAGAAAGTCTGCATTTGAGCTATTAAATATTCTGAGATCCTATTGTTGGGGAAGCAGTGTTGCATTAACAAACACATCAATATCTGTAATTATCAAAGTCCAAAAGCATAAATGTAGAGGCTAAGTAGATTGACCTTCAAGTTGAGTTATCCCTTTTAAAATTGTCCTTTTAAAAAAGTTTTCAGAATATGTAATTACAAAAAATGGATCAACAAAGTTGGGAATTGAAGAGCCAATTTGTTGATACATATTTATGCAAATAAAGCAAGAATTTCTTTATTTCCTAAGCTCTACAGAAGCTTCTTAGAATCATGTTCATCTACTAATTTTTGACATGAGTTTGGAATAGGTAAGGGCATTAATATTTTCTGTTAATTTCTCAGTTTGGAGCATTAACACAAGCAGTGACTATCCAGATTGAGTTATAGATTACTGGTGTCCTTGTCTGGGGAAGTGGCTGCCTCCATCCGAAGGCTCAGTTTCCATGGTGATATGCACTGGACACCTGAGCCTTCCTCCCCTAGTGGCTTGGTGAGGTCAGGGTGACTTTACAAAGAGAATATGCTAAAACCATAGGATAAGGGAAATAAAGGGACACAGCACACAGAATTTGTCTGTTTCCCACTGGATTTGATGTTTTCCTACTGGGAATGATAGATGAAAAACTAAAATAAAAGTATGTAGGTTTCTATTTTCATAGAAAATTCTAAAATAGGGAGGGAAGTTTTGTTTCCAAACAGGGTTGAAATAACTGACAGAATTTCTGAGCTCTTTTTGCCCCCCCCCCAAAAAAAAAAAAAACACAGATAAATTCTGTTCTCCAATTTTGTGGTTTTGGCTCTCAGGAACAAGAGCAGAAGACACTGGTGAGTTCCAATGGCCTCCTCCCACATTGAACAGCTGGAAATGACTTCAAGGCTGACAAGAGCCGAAAAGTGGGTTGGTCTGCCTCTGGCTTGCAAGCCTAATACCCAGTTTCTGGATATATCCTGGCCGGCAGCATCAGGAATGGGACTTGCAGGATAAGTAGTGTGGTGCCGAGGGTTAAGTCTCTGCTTAAGCCACTGGATCCCATATCAGAGTGTGGGTTCAAGCCTCAGCTACTCTGACCCTTAGCCAGGTGCCTACTAATGAGTTTGGGAAGCAACAGATGATGGCCCAAGTTCTTGGACCCCTGACACCCACTTGGTAGATCTGGTTCAAGTTCCTGGCTCCTAGCTTCAGTCTAGCTGAGCAGTGGCTGTTGCAGCCATCTGGGGAGTGAACCAGCATGAACCAGTAACCTGTGGATGGTAGATCTCTCTCTGTTTATCTCTCCCTACTTCTCTCTCTCTCTCTCTCATTCTGCATTTCAGATAAATACATAAATCTTTTTTAAAAAAAAAGAACAGGACATGTCATCGTGAGCAATTATTCTTCTACCAATATGATAGGCTGTATGTGTTAAAGCAATTACTAGGACATCCAAAACAAGCAACTATTAACAGAAAATGAGTTTTTTTATATATATTAACAGATGAATACAAGTCACATAAAGCGAGGCCAATTGCTTTCTGGAGTTCCAAATGGCTTTCAAGGCCAGTGTTCCCTCTTCATGTCTTGGCTCCTTCCAAAAGGGAATTGTGTGTGGTACAGCCATTTGTCCATGATTCTTTCTGAAAATGTGTCTTTTTTATCTTTCAGAAGCAATTCTGAAACTCCTTACCATTCAAGGGGTAGTTTATAATTTCCCTTAATCCTGTACTCTCCTACTGCTGCAATATGATTGGCAAATTGGAGCAAAAACATGGGAAAGCAACATAGCATTTGAAACACAGAAATGCAAGCCTCTCTATATATGCAGTTTTTGGGGAAGGGTCTCACAAATACTTTTCACTTATTTCAACTTTGTTTGAAAATGAAACTTCTCTCCCTTAGTCTAGAAATTTTTTATGAAAATGGGAACCCACACTTTTCTGCTTTTATTTTTTCATTTATCTTGATTGATCTGTCTTTTGGATCTCATAAGACTGCAATCTCAGTTGTTTTCTTAAAAATTTTTATTGGCTTTTCTCTTCTCAGATCATCTTTTCCCTTAGCCAAAATTTTTCTTACTTACCCTAAGTTATTAAGTATGTGTTTCTTCTGATTATTTCTCTCTTTTTAAAAAGCTTTATTTATTTATTTGAAAGTCAAGTTACAGATATGCAGAGGCATATATATATAGAGAAAGAAAAGTCTTCCATCTGCTGGTTCACTCCCCAGTTGGCTGCAATGGCCAGAGCTGTGCCAATCCAAAGCCAGGAGCCAGGAGCTTCTTCTGGTTCTCCCACATGGGTACAGAGGCCCAAGGACTTGGGCCATCTTCTACTGCTTTCCCACGCCATAACAGAGAGCTGGATAGGAAGTGGAACATTTGGATCTCAAACTGGTGCCTATATGGGATGCCAGCACTGCAGGCAGCGGCTTTACCTGCTACACCACAGCAGCGGCGCCTCATTATTTCCCTTTTTAAAATAAGTAATTTCATTTCTTCATGGAGTTAGAGTGCAACTTCCTCATTTAACTTTCATATAATATTTATTTATTTGTAAACAAGAATGAAAGACAGTGAGAGAAACAGAGAGAGAGAGGTCTTTCATCTGTTGATTGATTCCCCAAACAGCCTTAAGAGTCAGCTCTGGACATTCTGAAGTCAGGAGTCTGGAACTGCAACCAGGTCTTCCACATGGGAGGCAGGAATCCAAGTACTTGGGCCATCTTCTGCTGCTTTCCCAGGTACATTAGCAAGAAGCTGGATTGGAAGTGGAGTAACCAGAACTTAAGCCTGCACTCATATGGGATGCCAGTGTCAAGGTCACAGTGCTGGCTCCCATTACTCTCCTGTCAATGCACTTTCTAGAAGCATAGTGGAAAGTGTGAAGAGACATGCTGAACAGAGATGCAACATTACCTAATTCTCAAAAGCAGTGATTCTGTTCCAGATCAGACTCCTCAGACATAATTAGCAAATACTGTTCCATTTTCCTCCTTTAACAAGTTGATCTTGTTTTTCTTGGGGTGTCAGTCTTTGAAGACATCTTACTCCTTTTTAATTCATGCTTTTCTCTTCCATTTGTTAAATTTGAGAGAGAGAAACGTATGGAATTGCAAATCAGTATTATAATAGGATTATCGTAAAAGGGAAAGATTTATACGATCTGAAGAGAAACCAGAGTATATAACAGGATTATCGTGACATAGCAGGGGAAGTTAGAGAGTGGAAGAGACAGAGAAGTAGAAACAGTTAACTCGAAATTCTGCCACCTTGAAGTGTTCATCCCACATCTATTATCAGTCCTCTGCATGAGGACACCCCCATGTCAATACAGCAGCAGGCCCAGATAACAATCGAGGTGCTGTGGCAGCTGGCTGACTCAAGGAGTGGGAACACAACATGCCCCAAAGTAATAAAATTCCTTATTAAAAGGGAAGAGATCTTTGCCCGGCCCTTCACGGTCCCCCTGAGACTGACAGGCAATTCCGACTGTTTATTTTTACTTAGCTCCAATAAATGACTCTATTTCATTCAGCTTCATAATAATTTGGCCGTGCACACAGCTACTGGCACCAAGAGGAAGTGTAAGCGAAGGGCATCATTAGAGGCATTCCACAGCAATCTTGGTGAAATTACATTCTTTGGAAACTAAATCAAGCCTTAGTTTCATGTAGTGGAACCTGGACAAGAGGAAAGTAATGTGAAATTGGTTGAATTATTCCTAGCTCTCAAGGCATTAGACAAGGTCAGACAACCAAATTTTAAATTATACTTTTACTCATGTGTGTACCCTATCCATAATAAGACGTTAATGAGCATATTGGTATTTAGAACATGTCTATTTCTTTTTAGAGATCATATTTTCATTACATTGTGCAATTGTGGGTATACAAATAGAATGTTATTTTGTGAGTGGTTTTATTGTCATTACTTGAACTATAAGAAGATGTTAAGTACAGTCATCCAAATACTAAATTGACCCAAGGAAAAAATGTCTTCTGTCTATATTTTGTCCCTTCTGGTTTGAATAAGTTCAGTGGGTTTCCTAATGCAGTGTTTCTTGACTTCTCTCCTCTTTCAGGGCACATATGCTGGAGTCTATTTCAAAGGTTGTTGCCCTGTATGTACCAGCATTACAATTATTCATGAGGCAATACATAAAACCTACTTATCATCACTAAAAATCTTCTAATGACTTCCCATTTTTACAGTAGAGTCCAAATCTTCCTTGCTTTCATTGTCCAGATGTTTTTACCATTCTCTGCTGAAGCCATGCTTCCCTTCTAGCTTCTTTGGGGTGTCAGAAATGTTCCCAACTCTGGGCTTTTCTAGTTTTATCCCTTGTTCTCACCGAGAAACTTCTTGCCCCCATGACCTCCCCGGTGTCTTGCTCCTCTTACTACATCAGGTCTCTGTTGAAATGCCATCCCCATGGCCCTCAGAAAGCCACCCCAAACTGTTCCTTTCAAAACAATTTATCCAGACCAAACCATTATTTTCCTATTTACTTTCCACAAATCAATAATCTCCATGTGAAACTCCTATATATGAGTATACCTGGGGATGTGAAAAAGTTGTAGAAAAATGAGGTTAAAAGGTAAGTCTATATTGGTGCAAAAATTTTTTGAAACTCATACATAATTTCATTTATATTTGTATTTGCATTTCCCATTAACTTTTTGAAAACTTCATGTGTGTGTGTGTGTGAATATATCATACTAATTGATGAACTCTCTTCTTGGTATAGGGTTAACCTTATGAGTATAAAAATTAACTGAAAATTGATCTTTGTAAAACATAATAGGAAAGGAAGAGGAGGAGGAAGAAAGGCAGAGTCTGGGTGGGAGGGAGATGGGTGAGGAAGAAGCATTATGTCCCCAAATCTGTACCTATTAAATGCATGAAGTTGCATTCCTTAAACAAAATAAATTTTTAAAAAATTCAATTTCAATTACCACCCTCCCTTATGCTTCCAAACAAACAATAAACTTGATGACTTTGAGTGTCTTATTCACTGCTGTCATTTCAGCACCTGGAATGGCACTTGGCACAGACTAGGGATCCCCATAGATCTACCAAATCAATAAATGAATACGAGAAAGAGAGACATTGTGCCATGACAGGAAAGTTAAAATGATGCTTACCAAACCCCAGCCAAGTACCTCAGACTCTGTCCTTAACCCTCTTACGCAAGAATGCATATCAGAACATGATTGAATGGCAGTGATAACAATAAAAAAAAAGCCATGAATGCTTTACTATTTACTTAAAAAACAACTTTGATTTCAAACTTCATTTTTTAAACTTCTACCGCTAATGATTTGCTTCCCAGTGTGCTAACAGTGTGTTCTAACATCTGTCTTAAGGGACCCATGGTGTGAATGCAATTGTGACTGAATCAGGGTGACAAACTTGCATTTTATTCCTCTGTGAACACTTTAATTACCTTTGTATTTTCACACATAAAATAACCAATGTCTAGCATCTAACTCTAGCTTATTTGTGAAGTCAATAGGAAGTACATAGATGACTGAATGTGTTCCTCTGGCAACGAAACACACCAACCAAGTTAGGTCAGCTTGGAAGGGTTGCTGTCAGTCGAGTCCCCTGTGCCTCATTAAAGGTTCTGCCAAGATCAGTGTGATAAAGTTTCCAAAGGTGAGAAACCTACAGCAATGTTTTGGTTGAAATATTTGACATCTCCTTTAAGCATTTCCTTTTTTTGTGACTGAATACACGGACATAACGGATAGGATCTTTAAACTTTAAGAGAAAAGATTGTACATTCGAAGATAAGATATTCTGGGATGAGGAACATCATAACCTTTTCTGTGCATTTGTGTTAGTGCACTGAACACAGCTCTGATGTTATCTGGGACAATCTGGTGGGTATTTTCTCTAGGCAGCTCTCTCCAAGCATGCAATACTTTCTCTTTTGCACATGACTGGCACATGCATGTAAAAGTTTACATGATTAAAGATTTTGCTGTCAAGATTTGGTGACAATAGCATTGTGGAATTGCTGATATCATATATTTGGAGCATTGTAGGATGCTTACTTAAAAATAATTTGTAGGCTGGTACTGTGGTGCAGCAGGAGTCTAACAAAAAATATTATTCCAAGGGTCAACACTGCGATGTATTGGGTAAAGCCACTGCCTGCAGCACCAGCATCCCATATGGCCACTGGTTAGAGTCCCGGCTGCTCCATTTCTAATCCAGCTCTCTGCTAATGTGCCTGGGAAAGTAGCACAGGATGGCCCAAGACCTTGGGACCCTACATCCATGTGGGAGACCTGGGTGAAGTGCCTAGCTCCTGGCTTTGACTTGTCCCAGACCTGGTTGTTGCAACCATTTGGTGAGTGAACCATCAGATGGAAGATCTCTCCTCTCTCTCTCTCTCTCTCTCTCTCTCTGTGTGTGTGTGTATTTTCTTCTCTCACTGTAATTTTGACTTTCAAGTAAATAAATAAGTATTTTTAAAAAATACAATGATTTGTACTGGCTCAGTGTCATGGTGCAGCAGGTTAAGCTGCCACCCGCAACGCTGGCATTGAATATGGACAGTGGTTCCAGCCCCAGCTGCTTGAATTCCAATCCAATTTCCTGTTAACATTTTTGGGAAAGCAGCAGAAGATGGCCCTAGTACTTAAGCCCCTGCAGGGGAGGGCTGCCAATTTCCATGTGGAAAATTTGTATAAATCTCCTGGCTTGGGTTTACCCTAGCCCTGGCCTTTGTGGCCATTTGGGGAGTGAACCAGTGGATGAAAGCTGTCTTGCTGTCTTTCCCCTTCCCTCTCTGTAACTCTATCTTTCAAAAAATTAAAGAGGAAAAAAAAAAAACAAAAAACGTACATACAAAAAGGTTTGTAAGGTGCTACTAAACAGATTCAAGTAATGTCCCAGAGTTAATTCTTGCTATAAAAAGAGGATGTTTTGCAATTTATTTAAGTAGTCTTGCTTCATTTTTTTTTTTTTTGTCACCAGAATGTAATTAAGTTACTGCTTAAAGAGATGGCATTGGCTTGGGACCTTTCAAGAAAACAGAGCTTGAAAAATTTCTGGGAAAATCTATTTATTATATGCGGGAGATGATGATACCTTTGTGTTGGGGAACCCCAGTTCACACACAGAAGTGTACTTCAAAAAGTTCAAGGAAAGGCCGGCGCTGTGGCTTAACAGGCTAATCCTCCACCTTGCAGCGCCGGCACAACGGGTTCTAGTCCCAGCTGGGGCGCCGGATTCTATCCCGGTTGCCCCTCTTCCAGGCCAGCTCTCTGCTATGGCCCGGGAGTGCAGTGGAGGATGGCCCAAGTGCTTGGGCCCTGCACCTGCATGGGAGACCAGGATAAGCACCTGGCTCCTGGCTTCGGATCAGCACGATGTGCCGTCCGCAGCGGCCATTGGAGGGTGAACCGACGGCAAAGGAAGACCTTTCTCTCTGTCTCTCTCTCTCACTATCCACTCTGCCTGTCAAAAAAAAAAAAAAAAAAAAAGTTCAAGGAAAATTGAAACTGAAAGAGCAGTTTATTTTGTAACAAAAATTTTTGAATCCATGTTTAGTTTTCCCATAATGTTTACAAAAATTTTATTTAATATTTATTTTCATTTTATTTGAAAGTCATATAGATAGAGACAGACAGAAAAGAGAAATATCTTCCATCAGTTGATTCACTCCTCAAACGCCTGCAACATCCAAGACTGTTCCAGGCTGAAATCAGAATCCCAAAACTCATTCTAGGTCTCCCATGTTGTTGGAAAGGAATCATGTACTTGAGCTATCACCTGCCTCCCAGGGTAAGCATTAGCAGGAAGCTGGAATTTGAAATGGAGCTGGGATTCAAACCCAGGCACTCTAATATGTGATGTCAACATCACAAGTGATGTCCCAACTCCTGCAGCAAACATCCACCTAAGGTTTTTCATGAACTGTTTGAAGATATCTCATAGTTTTGTTATCAATATGGCAAATTAAGTTATTAATTATGATACTACTGCATATTATGTATTTTGAAATAAACAGTAGTGAGTATCACTCAGTGTCTCAAAAATGGAAAATTAAATATTGTTTGTGTATTAATATAGCCCATGTATAACAGGCAAAAATTTCTCCTTGGACCACAGTATAGGTGATTTATGTATAGTTTTTGCTTCTGTTATTTGATTTTTTCTTCATTACATAACACTAACATGAATCAGATTCATGATTACTCTTGATTGCAGATGGAGAAATTAGGACCCCAGTGAACACAACGGTTTGTCTGTCCATCACACAGTGGGCACTGAAGCCAAAGGCGGGACTCTAAGTAACACTCCATTCCCCCCTCTTCTTTCAGTGGTTTGTGGTGTCTTTGGTATATGGGAGAAAGAGGCAGATGCATTCCATATTTCTTCTTATTTACATGATTTTCTGTGTACCTAGATGCTCCTCCTGCTCTGACTTTGGGATGCTGGTTCCTGGAAAAGCAGACATATGGACTCAAGATGTCCTACTGGGCTCCCACGCTGAGTCAGGAGTGCACAGAGGCAACTGCACCATTTACAGCCTAATTGCTAGTGTCGTAGATCACAGGATGCCCAAAGTTCACCGGGAGGAGATGAAGATGTCAGAGAGGCCCCCTGAAGACACACATCAAAAGCTTCCCCTTTCTGCTTTTCTTGATAAGGACTCCTAATGTGTATTGAGGGTTGTGGGTTGTTATGGCGACCAGAGGGGAACAACTTGGGATGTAAAGGAAGAACACAAGTTGGAAAGAATCACATCTTCAAAGTCTTTCCATATGACATATTTCTGAAATAATGGTACGTTGAAGGATGTACAGGTAGGCTGTAGGTGAGGGTGGACTTTTCAGAGTTAAGTTCCAATTTTCTTTTTATGAAAGAAAAAGTGCATAGAGTCCAAGTATAAGCTCTGACACTCCAAAACCTAGTTTCATAGCTAGCCTCTGCTACTTCCCTAGCACTGCAGTCTTGACGTGGTCACTTGATCACTCTGGACCTGTCAAAAGGAGATAATGTTCTGGGGATTAAATGAGTTCACCATCACTTTACCAAGCATTCACATTGAGCATAGTAAGTGGTCAATGCATTTTTGGTTGTCAGGATTTCCTTTTTTTTATAAGAGGAGTCCAGCCTATGGATAACATGCAGGTTCAGGAGTCAATTCTTTTTTAGTCACCTGATGCTGGGCAAGCCACTAACCTCCCCAAACCTCAACTTTCCTATTTGTAAACTGGGGATATTTGTATTGGACATTTCATAAAGTGTTCTTAAAATAATGGAAAAAATTCCCTTACATGTAAGAAATCTAACACTATCTACCATATTGCAAATACTTAACAATATGAGCTTTTATTATTCCAGGAAATTGTGACTAGCAAGGTGACAGGATACAGGGAGAGGGGGTGGATAGTGAAATAATGATTCTCTGTTTTGCTTGAAGCATGATTTTTCTTCTAGAATAAGAGTTGCTACTAAAGAAAAATAATCTTTGAATTTCCCCTTATCCAGTCTTACAAACTATTGTAGAAAGAGTATGCAGTATGAAATAGTATGAAAAAATGTATTTGTAGAAAGAATATCTTTATCATCTTATCATATATAATGTTGAACTATTGTCTATATGATTGCTATAAGAACATTTAAAAATATCCAACAGCTCTCACTGGTCAATAATTACATGGTGAAAATTATATTGAAAAAGGATTAAAATGCAATGTCTCTCAATTCCTTAAATTGAAATTTTATGACTCAGTGGTTATCACCTCATAATGGTATATTCTTTGTATATACATTGAATTGATATTCTTAACTATTCACTGCCTTCCACGAGCCAAGCACGCTTTCCTGTTTTGATGATGCTGTATTTGGCCATATGACATTTTGATCAAGGGCAGGTAGGTGTAAGTGACAATGTTCTGGTTTTGAGAAGACATGTGCATTATCTGGCACATTACTCATTCCCTGAGATCCTGCTTTCTGCTATACAGCAGCAAGTTCTAGAGAATGAAAGGCCTCTCATTCAGAGGAGTCACATGTAACCCAAAAGTGCCAAGCAGAACCTGGCAAAATCAAAACAGATCTGCAGCTGTCTTCAAATGTGAACAATAAATTGAATATTTGCTTTTGCAAGCCACTAGGAGTTAATGGTTGGTTGTTGTTGCAAAAATCAAACAATAAATATAGAACTATATATAGAGGAATTAATATTCCTACTTGCCAGAGAAGCAACAAAGTCAAATATGGTAAATAACTTGCCACAATAATTTTTGACCAAATCGGGATTCAACTCAAGATAATCTGTCTCTAAAATGTTAGACAACATGGAACACTGCAGTCTAAGGATGGAATCTATTAGGGAAAGCTCTATAATGTGAGATTTTAAAGGTGAAACATGGACAAAATCTATCATTTCATATGCTCCCACCTAAGAATGCTCAGTGTATTTATTAAAAAAAATAAATGAAGCAAAGCACATATATTCTGGACAGATGCAAAAGAACATAATAAATATTGAGAATAAATAAATATTTCTAGGGCCAAATCTTTTGTTAAATTGCATTTGTGTAGGTGACCCAGACACACACACAACAAAATCTATACTGAATTCCACTCAAACTGGATTACATTCTCATGGAGGAATTGCTGTTTGGCTTAGTGGCTAAGATGCCTATGGCCCATATTAGAGTACCTGACTTTGATGTCCAACTCTGGTCCTGACTCCAGCTTCCTGATAATGAAGACCCTGGTAGGCAGTGGTTATGGTTAAAATAATTGAGTTCCTGGCATCTGTGCGACCTGTAGTGAATTCTCAGCTCCTGGCTTCAGTCTGGCTAAGCCAGGGCCATTGTGGGTATTGGGAGAGTGAACCAGTGCATGAGAAATATTTCTTCCTGTTTAAATCTATCTCTCAAATAAATAAATCAAATATTATTTAATTTTTTAAGGAGAAAAGAAGTCAGATTTTTAGTTAAATTCCTTTCAATTCTTAGCAAGGTCCCCACGGACCCTTCTATATAAACTGTGGCCTTAAGAAAGGCCTCTGGGCCTCCTTGACTTTCTCTAGTTACCCCTGCTTTGAGGATTTCTCTTCATTTGAGAAATGAATAATTCAGAGTTAGAAACTCTACAGTGAGTCCCAAAATCCCCAGCCTCCCAACTTGGTCATATCCTCATTATGGGAAAAGCCATTCCAAAAGGCAAACAGCTTTTCATAATTGTTATTTAATGGATATTGCCTGCTCCTGGGATTTCTTCCTCAGTATCTATTTGTAATTCAAAGGTCAGCATGATACCAGCGGCATACACAAGGATTCTAAGAGATTTGTTCTTCCTGATTGAAATTCAGATACAGTGACACAGTAGATTAGTCTAGTTGCCTCTTTGGTGGTGTGGGTCATAGTTAGCAGGAATCTCTCCTTATCATAATTCTGGGTCAACCCAGTTCCTAGAAAAGACCCATGAATGTGGAATGCAGCTGGAATACTCGTAGGGCCTAAGGGGGATACCACCAAGCAGGAAAGCTTCCTATTCTCCTATGGCTATTGTCTCTCCCATTAACTGAGCCTAATATCACCTAAATGTGTTTCTCCTTAAGATAATTTAAGCAGGAAAAGGTGGCCCCAGAGAGTATTTTTGGCCTCATGCATGTATATATTTGCTGGATTTATATGGCACTCTACACTTAATTAGTGATGGCAGTCTCATTTCAAGATATTATATATTGAAATATTATTCAACAAGAAAGCTATTTTACCAAGTGGGCATGCATGATGATTATTTATTAGTTTAAAATACCTCCCTTTTTCCCTTCTCACCAAACGCCACTTCCATTTTGAATAAGCTAGAAGCATTCATACACTAAGTTTATGCATAAAGATTGGCTGCTTTCAGGCACTTGTAGCTTGAGCTGTAAAGGAGAAAAACATCATAAAAGTCACAGCATTTATGGTAAATGCTTGTTTACCTGAAAAACAGAGGCAAATTAAAAATCACAAAGGACAAATGCCAGCATGGATTGGATGTGTGTGTGTATGTATGGGTGTGTGTGAGTGTGACTATGTATGTGTGTATGAAAGAGAGAGAGGGAGAGACAAAGAGTTTTCATTTTCTTCTTTCTGTTCTATTTTATAGCGTGATATTTGGAGTTCACCGCTGAGGTTATTTCCAATCAAATTGCATTCAACCCTGGCACAATGTATAGGTTGTTAGCATAGATACTACTGGATTATGGGCCACATATCCTGTAGGTTTAAATGGAGGATATAAAATTCACTTCTATAAGGTCAAAATAATTTCTCCTCCCCCAGAGAACATCTGATAGTAATTTTGAAGACAGAAGTTTAAAAGGGAGCAGTCAACAGTACTTAAAATAAAATCTAAGAGAACAGTTCAAATTTTTGAACACAACAAACAAGGTCATGGGATCAGTTTTCTGTATGAGACTTTGACCCTGATGGCGTGCACTGCCTTCCAATACCCTCCACCCTGCATAGCACCATCACTTCACCAAGCAGTCACAATGATTTGTTGGCTTTTGTTCAGATTATAGCTTACACATTGAGGGTGGATGAGTCTGAAGCAGAGGGTAGACATTTTGTTTCTGAACCTTAAATACCCAACATTTTAAAAGATATTAGCAGAGAAAGCTTTCCTTAAGGTTAATAGCAACTGAAAACGGTCATACAGAGGGCTCACCATGTGACAAATGCTGTGTGAAGAGCTTTACATACATCATCCATGATGTAGAGATCAAAGCTACATAAAAACCAATTGCACACATCATGGGTCACTGTGAGACACTTACCATTTATTATTCAGTGAATCCTTGAAAAGTGTCTAAACTCACTGTTGCCAATTTTTCTCCTCCTGTTCTCACTTTCAATTCACTCAGATTATCACCTCCTTCATTTCATTCTAACTGCTTTTGTCAAGGTCACCAATGGCTGCTGTGGTGGTAAATCCAAGGGTTATTTTTCAGAATTCATCTTTCTTGACCTATCAGCAGCATTTGATGCACTTTTTGTTGCTTTTTTATTTGTCGTATTAATGGAGAATAGAGTGAAAGTGTGATATGAGACAGTTCCTAAGAAATTTCAGTTGGAACTCTCCTTCTGAAAAAAATAAAAGAATATGCTGGCAAAAGTAGGGCACGGAATGGGAAGAGAAGAAAACAAGCAGAAAGATGGCCATGAAGTGCCATGAGGCTGATCTAAGGCAGCAGGAAAGCTCTCTAAGACATGGATGAGCCATGTGGTAACATTAATGTTTCCCATTCCCTTGGAAAACTTTGTGTGTGGAAAAATAATAATAAGCATTCTTTTTATTTTAATTTATTTTAATTTTTTTGACAGGCAGAGTGGACAGTGAGAGAGGTAGAGACAGAGAAAAAGGTCTTCCTTTTCCGTTGGTTCACCCCCAATTGCTGCTTGCGGCTGGCATGCTGCGACCGGCGCACTGCGCTGATCCGAAGCCAGGAGCCAGGTGCTTCTCCTGGTCTCCCATGTGGGTGCAGGG
Organism: Lepus europaeus; assembly: GCF_033115175.1. NCBI lineage: Eukaryota > Metazoa > Chordata > Mammalia > Lagomorpha > Leporidae > Lepus > Lepus europaeus. Next base: position 15,809,225 of record NC_084828.1, on the reverse strand, counting down.
CCCAAGGACTTGGGCCATCCTCCACTGCACTCCCGGGCCACAGCAGAGAGCTGGCCTGGAAGAGGGGCAACCGGGACAGAATCCGGTGCCCCAACCGGGACTAGAACCCGGTGTGCCGGCACTACAGGTGGAGGATTAGCCTATTGAGCCACGGCGCCGACCGATTCTATTTTCTTAATGCTTTGCATGTGTATAATTTACTAACAAAAATAATAAATGCATGTATTGTGACTCTTTTTTCAGTGAGGCTGTAATTTTAAAATGTTGTGCATACTTAAAAAAAAACCCTTGAGTCTATTGGTCTAAGGAAGGAACCAGGAAAACTTTTCTATAAATGGTCATATAGCAAATTTTGTGGCTATGCAGTCTCTAATCTAGGTACCCATCACTGCTGCTGCAGCAGCCAGGCAGCCACAGACATTACACCGATGAACTGGCATGGCTGTGTTTCAGTAGGACTTAGATGACAAAACGTGGTGGCAGAATGGATCTGGTTCACGGGCCATAGTTTCCTGACCCTACACTATTGCAGTGAAACTGGTGCTGTTTTGTTAACTAGTATCCTGCTAAATGAGAATAGCAAAGCAGCTTCATGCCTGTAACAGAGAATTTTACTTGATCATAATGCAACCATTCTTACTTTTTGTTTTGAGAATAAAAATCTACCCTTTTTAAAGCTAGACACATGGTTGCCTGGAGTTTACCCTGACCCTGATCCCTTGCAACAAGCTATGACCATGCAGTAGGTTCTCATTAATAAGATATAAGCAAATGTTATGTGTATATCTTGTAAAAATTACTTGCATAAGGAAAGAAAATGTACTCTGTTTTGTGGGCTGATCTATAATTTCTGGAGTTCCAGCAGCTATCTTGAAGCAAGAGGTCACTTTTAGAAAGAAACCACACCTGTGCAGCAGAAAGATGTAAGAAACCCATGTCCTTAAAACCCTGGGCAGCAGGGCATCCTATATCTAGGCTTCTTTTATATGAAAGAGAAATACACCTCTATTTTTGTAAACTTGCTACTATTTGAGTTTTCAGTCACACTTACCTAATCTAATGTTGCTTGTGGCAATGACCATGTGTGTGTGTGTGTGTGTGTGTGTGTATATATATATATCCCTGTTAACTACATATATATATATATAGGATGCACTTGTTTCATGATACTAGGAAGATGACAGGATGGGAAGGTGTTGTGACCTAAGAAAAGAACTCTGACCTTGAAATCATAAAACCTGGCCTTGCTGCTCACTGTGTGATTCTTAGCAAGTTGTTTTAGCATCACTGACAGTTTCCTTATTTGTAAAATAGGGTGGCTACAGCTAATTCACAGCCATGCTGTAAGGCTAAAGCAAAATAAAATATGTGAAGATGATTATATAGTAAACATTTGTAAAATATATCGATGCATATAAATATGTATATAATTGTGTTCATGTATATAATTTTTGTGACTATTAGAGATATACTCATATATATGGAAAGACAGTGATGAACACTGAAGCATTAACATTAGTTACCTCAACACAGTGGGATTAAAGACAATGTGAGGGACCAGCATTGACCTGTGTCCCATATTGATGTGCCTACATTCAAGTCCTGGCTCCATTCCCAATTTCAGCTCCCTGCTAACTTGTATCATGGGAGGCAGCACTGGTGGTTGAAGTTATTGAGTCCTTGCAAACGCTGGATTGATTTCCTAGTTACTGGCTTCAGCCTGGCCTAGCCCTGGCTGTTGCAGATATTTGCTGAGTAAAACAATGGATATGGGGTCTCACTTTGTCTCTGTGTCTCTGTGTCTTTTTCTCTAGCATTCAAATAAATTAAATTTTTTTTAATTTCAAAAAATACATGTAAGTGTGAATGGAGATTTTGATTTTATCTTTAAATATTTATATATTTATTACAATAAGCATATTTACAAAATAAAATAACGTGTGCAAATAAAGAGAACTGCATATGAATATGTTTGCAAATATGTATATGCATATCTAGCATGATAAAAGGCAAATACAGAACCCATATTTGCTGAAACCCAATATGATAAGCTTCGGGATCATCAGTTATTACAGATAATTTTCTTTTGACTCACAAGAGGAAGACAGAAAGTAGAGAAGGGGAATGTTAGGGAATTTAACTAAGGGGTATTCTCTCAAGTATGACTGCTCTGAATATATAATAGTCACATTGTATGACCCACAATTTCCTGAAGGTTTTTAGACATCTTTGGGCTCTGCATACACTGACCTGTGCTGTTCCTTCTAACATGGAATTTCATTCCCAGCTTCACACACTTTGACTCATTTTTAAACTCTAATATCTTTTTATGAAGGCTTTTCCTCAAGGAGGATACCATTCTTTGTAATTCTCCCATACACTAAAAAAATGCCTACCTTACTATCTCATAATTATTTACTTACATGTTTTTGTTCCAATGTAGAATGAGCATCAAAGACATCTCCTCTTTCTCACTCATTCATTCAAAGTTCTTTTTTAGTGCCTTTACATCAGATGAAGTTTTATATTCAGGGATTATAGTAGTGGACAAAATAGACAATCATCCTCCCCTCATGAAGCTTAAATTTCACTGTGGGAGAAACGTGGATACAAAGTTAAATATCTATACAATATCTGATGAGGACAAGTGCCAGTGGGTGAGAAGAGTTCCAGGAGGGGATGATTTTGAGTTTTAATTTTAGTTTTAAGAGTTCTTTCTTTCTTTTAGGGGAAGAGAGAGAGAGGAGAGAGAGAGAGCGCGCACGCTCCAATCTGGCAGTTTACTCTCCAAGTTCCTGCAATGGCTGGGGATGCCCTGAAATTAGAGCCAGGAAGGGGAAACTCAATCAGGCCTCACACGTTGTTGGAAGATCAGTTACGTGAGCCATCCCTGCTGTCTCACAGGGTCTGCACTGGACAGAAGCTTAAGTCAGGAGCTAGAGAAGGATGTTGAACCCAGGCACAAGTGTGGGACTCAGATGCCCTAACTGCTAGGCTGAATGTTCATCCTCAGGACATACTTTTTAGGTAGAATATTTTTCTTGTCCCAACTGCTCCACATCCTATCCAGCTCCCTGCTAATGCACCTGGGAAAGCAGCAGAAGATAGCTCAAGTTCCTGGGCTCCTGCACCCTTGTCTGAGATGTAGTGGAGGCTTCTGACTCCTGGCTCCTGGCTCCTGGCTTAGGCTCAGCCTTGTGGCCATTTGGGAAACGAGCCAGCAGATGGAAGATCTCTGTCATCTCCCCCTCTCTCTGTAACTCTGCCTTTCACATAAATAAAGCTTTTGAAAAAAAAAATCAGCTCTTAAATTAAGTGTTGTGAGAGAAGCAAAAAAGGATGCTGTGTGTTTCTTGGATTCTTCTTTAAAAGGTTAAAAATCTTCTAAAAAACTTCTAAGACACTGAAGAACAGGGAGGAAAGACCTCCCTCCACATGTCAAAGATGTTCAACAGTGGTGAATTATGGTACTGAGGGTATCTTTAGAGTGCTATAAAAGTCACTGCAAGAGTATTTTCACTTCACATAATGCAAAGCACAGCTTAGATTAGCAAAAAACAACATAAAAATGTTTATAGAATTTTAATATCAGGGCTGGTGTTGTGGTGTAGTGGGTAAAGCTGCTGCCTGTAATGCCAGCATCCCATGTGGTTCATGTCCTGGCTGCTCCACTTCTAATCCAGCTCCCTCCTGATAGCCTGGGAAGAGCAGCAGAAGATGGCCCAAGTACCTGAGCCCCTGCCATTCATGTGAGAAACCCAGATGAATTTCCTGGCTCCTGGCTTTTTCTAGCCCAGCGCTGGCCATTGAGGCTATTTGCAGAGTGAACCGGCAGATGAAAGATCTCTCTGTGTCTCTCCCTCGCCGTCTATAATTTGGACTTTTAAATACATAAATAAATCTTTTAAAATAAGAAATTTTAATATCAGTGATTTGGGAGAAACATTCTGCGTGTTTGTGTAAATTTTAGATCACGTAGTATATCTTTGGATAGCATATGGTTATGTTAATATCATGTAAAATGATGACAAATAATGTTTGCTACCTTTCTTGTTAAAAAGGATCATACAACTAAATTTAACCATCATGGCTATTTTGCTAGTGGGACTTCTAAATATTCTGTGAATCATTTTAATAGTTCACATAAAAGAAAAATATAAAAGCTTGTAAGTAGGATAAAAATCTTGCATTATTCTCCAGAAAAGGAGTGTGGGTGTAATAGAAAACTAAATTTGATGCATTACTTCCAATCATGGCCTTTACATCACTTTTAAGACTGTAAAGCACATGTAGTCAGGCCCCTGGATCAAGACTGTTTAGATTTGACACTGGGGTTGTTCTGGAACATCTTTTTTATTTTTTAAAGAGCTGCTAATTATTTGTTTATTTTTTATTCGACAGGTAGAGTTATGGACAGTGAGAGAGACAGAGAAAAAGGTCTTCCTTCTGTTGGTTCACTCCCCAAATGGCCACTACAGCCAGAGCTATGCCGATCCGAAGCCAGGAGCCAGGTGCAGGAGCGGGTGCAGGCGCCCAAGCCCTTGGGCCATCCTCCACTGCCTTCTCAGGCCACAGCAGAGAGCTGGACTGGAAGAGGAGCAACCGGGACTAGAACTTGGGGCCCATATGGGATGCCAGTGCCGCAGGTGGAGCATTAACCTAGTGAGCCACAGCAGTGGCCCCCTCTGAAACATCTTATTTGAATAGTACTTTACAGGGCAATCCTCTACCCATGTAAGCCCACGTCATTTTATTTAATAGGGATTTCTGCTCCTTTCACAGTCATTTCAACAAGTATTTGCGGCTTCTTCTATGCCTTCACAAGCACTCCCCTCTAAGGGATGCAGGGATCAGAGATCATGGAGACAGAAAAACAAGAGGCACCTGGCCTGGGCTTTCTTTACACTGTGCACACTTTGTTTTCTCTTCATCCTAACAAGATTCCATGTTATAGTCTACAGACCCCTGCCACTGGATACTAATGAGGGGGAGGGTTGAGTACTAGGAACTCCAGTTGTTCACACCATGTCTCTAGTCCAACACCACCACTGTTAATCTCCATCTAGTTGATACCTGAGATCATCTCTCAATTGGAACAGATCTCAAGGCAGGTGTGATGGGTCAACTGGACAGGACCACAGACAAATGATCACATAGTATATTAATTATTCTGTGGAGGTGACATTGGATGAGGTTAACAATTCAATCAGTGCACTTTGAGCAAAACAGATTACCCTCTCTGTTATGGATGAGCCTCAACTAATCAGTTGAAGGCCTTAATAGAACAGAGGACTAACATCCATCAAGCAAGAAGGAATTCTGCAGCAGAAAGCTCTTAAACTTGAACTGTGACAGTGACTCTTCCCTGGTTCTCTAATCTACTAGTACACCCTGCAGATCTTGGAAAGGTTAGCTTCTATAATTGCTGAGACAATTAAAATCTCCCCTCCTCTCTCCCTTCCTCCCTCACTGTCTCTCTCTCATCATGTGGGTGTGTATGCATGTGTGTGTGACTGTACTTTCAGTAAAGAAAGACTGTCCTCCACATGGCTATACCTATATATAAAGAAGCTGTTATGCACATATACACACAGATAAGATTTTATACATTTTATATATATATATATATATATATATATAGAGAGAGAGAGAGAGAGAGAGAGAGATTTTGTATCTGTATAAATATTTTTTTCCTATTTTTGTCCTATTGATTGTGTTTCTCTGGAGAATACTGATTAATACCGTGAGGCTGAGGGACTTAACTACTTATCAATTGTCAAATCTTAACAATTAACCCAAAGTACTACAGAACATGCCTGTGACTATAGACTTGTATTTCAGGCCACCAAAGATTAGATATGGGACTTGGGCACTCCCTTGACTTGCATCCTCTGGTCTGCTTTAACACAAACCAGGAGGAAAAGAAAGCTAGGCATCAGAAGCAATGGGTGGCAGGCCAATTAATGGCTGATCTGTACAGTGATCTGCCCTCAAGGAGACCCAACAGGCCAGTCCACTGCAGTGGCTTTCAATGTGGTAAGCCTGGGCTTCAGCAGAAGTCACCTTGTGAAGAGCCCTGGCAGCTGTGCCAAGAGTTGGATCACTGGAAATGGACCTGCCCTGGAGTCGAAGGATGCCCAGGTCAGAGCCACAGATCTTATTGGCTCTAAGCTGAAAAGCCCTTCACTCAGCCCAACTTCCAAAGTGACCACTGCAGCTGAGGGGATGGTTAAGCAGGGTCAGCAACATTGCAGGCAGAACTGTCAATTTCTTGTTAGAGATGCCCCCTGCCTTTACCTGGCCAGCTCTCCTCCCAGGCCAGCCAAGTAATGAAAGTCAACAGGGTGCCTTCCCCTAGGAGGTTCACACCTCCCTTAGGATGTACCCCATGTGAAGAGATAGATAGGTCTGGGCCTCGTAACTTACAAGGCCTAAAGCCCACCAGATTATTATCATGCCCTTTCTATCAGGTTCTATTTGCCTCTCAATCAGAAAACTCAATTGTAGCTTAGACAGCACCTTTCTTAGCTCCTCTAATAATGACTCTGTCCTTTGTTCTAGACCCTGTCTAGTGCACTTGGGCCTCATTCCTTTGTAATCATAACCTCTACTCTACCACCAATGGCTCTACTCCCAACCTGTGTGTACTGATGGTCCTCTTCCCCACTTAATGCTGTATAATTGTTCAAACCTGGTAAATGCCACTCTTAGGATCATTGGTTACTATCCTCACTCTGTCTTTTATGACCTTGTCTAAATGTGATCAGAGTCGGCAAACGTGGAAGGCTTCCATAGCCTTGGCAACTCATGACGACAGCCTAGGGTGGTTACTGGCACCATAAACTAGAGTGTCAATTTGTTGGGTCAACAACAGGAGCCACTGTGCACTTGCTCCTCATGTGGGATCTCTGTCCTTAATGTGCTGTACATTGTGATTTAATGCTATAACTAGTACTCAAACAGTATGTTTCACTTTGTGTTTCTATGTTGGTGCAAACTGTTGAAATCTTTATACTAAATTGATCTTCTGTATATAAAGAGAATTGAAAATGAATCTTGATGCAAATGGAAGGGGAGAGGGAGCGGGAGAGGGGAGGGTTGCTGGTGGGAGGGAAGTTATGGGAGGGGGAAGCCATTGTAATCCATAAGCTGTACACTGGAAATTTATATTCATTAAATAAAAGTTAAAAAAAAAACAATTAACCCAAAGTAAGTGAAATCAGCACATGAAAGAGTTATCTGTACCCCTGTGTTTATAGTATCTTAATTCACAACAGCCAAGATAAAGATTCAACCCATATGTCCATCAACTTATGACTGGAAAAGGAAAATGTAGTACATGTACACAATGGAATACTATTCAGTAATAAAAAAGAATAAAATCCTATCTTTTGTTACAAAATATGGGCAATTGGAGACCATTATACTTAGTGAAATAAGCCAAACCAACAAAGAAAAATATCGTATGTTTTCTCTGGTTTGTGGTAGTTTATATGTAGAGTAAAAAAAATGTAATTTATGTGAGTGAAATTGACATGTTGAGATCTGGTTATTGTTTATAGCCCTTGTCTATATTCCTATGGAACAGTGGTCTTTCTACCTTCTACCTGTTGAATTCTTTATTTAGTAGAGTAATAGGCTTGTGACTATAAAGTTACTTGAAAGTATGTTATATTATAAGAATTAAAAAGAAAACTAAAAGAAAGGAAGGAAGGAGGAGGGAGAGAGGGTAGAAAATCCCATTAAGTACATATTGAATACATGAAATCTGTTCTCTTTATATAAATTTTTAAAATTTTTAAATAACCAATTGCTTATATTATATTATAATATAAGTAATAAATCTGAAATTTTCTACATGGTACCAATGAGTTACAGATATTCTCATAGAGATGCACACCTTCACTTCAAGGGAAAATTACACAGCCTTTGCTCAAAACCATGCTGTGCTTCAGTGATCCAGGTAGATCCATATTATGATAAAATCATCTAGGGGTATCACTGCTTTTGATAAACTCCTGGATATGTTAAAATTCATCTTCAACAAAAGTTTGACTGTATTTTTAGGGCTCTTCAACTCATTAAGTATAATCAGAAAAATCTGACAACAAAGATAAGCCATGGGAATCAAGTTGAAGACATATTTCAAAGTTTAAAATTCTCTTAAGGTTTAAGTTGCTATTTTTTTTAAGATTTATTTATTTATTGGAAAGGTGGATTTAGAGGGGGAGAGAGAGAGAGAGAGAGAGAGAGAGAGCGAGCTTCCACACGTTGGCTCACACTTCAATTGGCCAAAATGGCCAGAGCTGAGCCGATCCAAAGCCAGGAGCGAGGAGCTTCTTCTGGGTCTCCATGCAGGTACAGAGGCCCAAGGAATTGGGCCATCTTCCACTGCTTCCCCAGGCCATAGCAGAGAGATAGATCAGAAGTGGAGCAGCCGGGACTTGAACCAGCGCCCATATGGGACGCTGGCACTGCAAGCAGGGGCTTTACCTACTATGCCACTGTGCCAGCCACTAAGTTGCTATTTTAATTCTACAAACAACTGTATGACTAATTGCGGATGTTCCCTGGATTTAAGTTCTAGGTGTACATTATACTTGTAGTTTTAAAGAATAACAAGACTCAAAGGAGCAAGAGATTAATGGACAATATGATTTTAATGAATACAAATATATATTGTAATTTCATAATGGCCAGAGCAAGATGAGTCAACAACAAGTCTTAATAAGTTGCAAAAGCATGAAGAATTTTATGTGATTCATAAAACTGATGTTCCAGAAAGGCTCTCATAATCCCACATCTGATAAAAACATTCAACATTGCAGCCAAGTGGGTTGGACATCTTAGATTTCCTTGAATTCTATTGTCTTTTTATTAAAAATGTGTCATAAGTTCCATAAATGACTTACAAGTTGTATTTTAGATTAGTTTACAAAGACATTTATGGATGTACCAAATGTCAATAAGGGAAAGGGGGACTATATGGGGGAAAAAATCTAAGCAGTGTAGAGAGGGAGTGAAAGGAGCAGAAATAGCCCTGTTCCAGTAATCCATTGCTGTTCAAATAAGCACACCAAAACATAGCATCTTCAAAGGAAACTATTTTATTGGCTCAGTAGTCCAAATTTGAGTTGAGTTCAGGAGAATGGTGCTTCTGCTAGTCTTATCAGTAGGTATTTCTGTGCTTGTATTCAGCTGGAAGGTCAGGTTAGGGCTTGACTCCACTGACACAGATGTTTGAGCCTGTCTCTGAATATAAAGTAGTCTTGAAACCTCTTTCTCTTTCTATGTGATGTCTCCAATAAGATAATAGAATTTTTTAATGTGATAGCTTGGGGCTTTCAAGAGGGCAAAAGCAGAAGCTTCCAGACCTTCTCAAAGCTTAATCCTGAATTGGTGCAGTGCCTTTTCTACCACTTTCTATTGATTATGGAGCCTACCCAGACACGAGAGGAGGGTTCTACATGAGGGAATGACTACCTGGAAGGATTATTCATTACAGATTACCGATAAAATAGATAACCACAAGGAGAGCCATGTAGGCCTGGAAGCTGTAGGATAGGTTGAATAGTTCTTATGTAAAATGCTTGGACCAGAAACATTTTTAAGGGTTTTCTTCCTTCCCTCTTTTCTCCTTCCCTCTCTTCCTCCTTTCTTCCTTCTTTCTTCTTTTCTTATTCTTTTTTCTTTCTTTCCTATTTTCTTTTTTCTTTCTTTCCTTTTTTCTTCATTCTTTTCCTTCTTCCCTTCCTTTTGGATTCTAAAATATTTGCATTGGCAGAATGAGAAACCTTGGGGACAGACACAAGTCTAAATCTGAAATTCATTTATTCTTGATATAGACACATGGCTTGAAGGAAATTTTATATAATGCATTTAATAATTTTGTGTTGAAACCAAGTATCATGATGTGGAAATTTCCACTGTGGCATTATGTCTGTGTTCAAGATGTTCAGAAATGAGATTTTTTGATTAGGCATGTTCAACTTGTAAGTGATTTGGGTACTTGTGAACCTATTCTCTAAGTGGATTTAAATGTTGATAAATTGAATTTAATATTATAAGTAAATAGAAATGCTCCTAGGAACCCTGGAACTATTAAATAATTTTAAAAGTCAGAGATAGAACATAGTACTTTTTATAATTTACTTCCTTTATTTTATATACCACCCAATGATAGTTTTTCAAACAATTAGTCCCAGTTTGCTGATAAGAAATGAGTTGAATGATGCCAAAATTTTGTTCAGGGTCATAGAGCAGAGCCGCATTCAAATCCCACTAGTTTTACTCCTGAAAAAAATTCTTTAAACAAACTGCCCTGGATATGATTTACTGTTAGAAATCTGGTTTCCAAAATTCTCAGCATCACCGTGAAGTCAATCGATCCCTTTTATGGGCCTGATTTGAACTCCTGTCCAATGCAGTCTGGTACAAGAAATATGGGAGCTTAAATTGAGCTCCACAGCTGTGTTTGTTTTATGGAAAGTCATTTCTTACATAAAAATAAAAGGAAACATTAGTAAATATTTCATCACATGCTTCTGTGAACTCATTGAGAAATACTAATGGTAAGCCTATCTGTTCTATTCATTAATTTCAAAAATATGGGGCTGACACTCTGGAGTAGTGGGTTAAAGCCCTGGCCGGAAGTGCCAGCATCCCATATGAGCGCCGGCTCGAGTCCTGGCTGCTTGAGTCACTTCCGATCCAGCACTCTGCTATGGCCTGGGAAAGCAGAGGAAGATGGCCCAAGTCCCTAGGCCCCTGCTCCCACATGGGAGACCAGGAAGAAGCTCCTGGCTCCTGACTTTGGTTCAGCTCAGCTCTAGTCGTTGTGACCATCTGGGGAGTGAACCAGCGGATGGAAGACCTCTCTCTGTCTGTACCTCTCTCTGTAACTCTGTCTTTCAAATAAATAAAATAAGTCTTTAAAAAAAAGAATAGCCTTTTTTTTTGATTATTACATGGTGGTATTTTCTCCACATATTATGCCACCCAAATCCTTCCTCAACCTGGGGTTTCTTTAGAACATACATCATAATGAGATGTGATTATTTTATTGTAATGGTATCAATGGCAATATTTTATGGTGACAGAGACTGTGGTATGCTCTTTTTTCTTTGGAATCTCCAACACTGAATGCCCTGCAGGAACCAAGTAAGAGCTCCATGAACATTTGTTGAATGAAAGTTTGGTGATGACAAATACCTACATATTTTTCTATCTGTGCTAGCAAGCAGAGCCACTGAATGTCATTTCACTCATCCTAAATGATCGATTCTGCCACCCAAGCAGAAACACAATGAGCTGATGCAGATGAATTTAAGAAGCCTTTGAAGGCCTCTCTGCCATGGAATGTTGCCTGATAGAACTCAGTCCTGCACGCTGTCAGATATGAATTATTCATTGACACTTCACTCCTACATCATTATACCTTTCATTCTGCTGCGTCTGCACAGATAGGATTGATTCACACAACATACGCAGTAACATTTATAATCAGAAACACTGGAAACGTTTTCACAGAGAAAAAAAAACATGTAAGAATACACTTAGGACAACCACATTAGTAATTGGTTCTCCAGATTCCAATGAAGCAGGAGATGTGCTGGAAGAAAGAAAAAATAACTGTTGCTCTTTGTCAAAATATTCATTGTTTAAGCAGTAATTCTCAAATAGAAACACATACTTTCACACAAGGCCTAGGAAATATGAATCAATTTGTGAAATCTGACACCACATGTTCTAAAATAGGGTACTTAGCTGGCAAGGATTGCAAAGCATTGGTTTGGAAAATCTATTCAAAATCATTTCAACCATGGAAATGTATGAATCAAGAATACTGCTCTGAATGAATTATCCTTGTGTGTGTGAGTGAATGTGTTTTGTTTAGTATTTTTCCATTGGAAATAAATTCATGACTATAATCTTCACACACACACACAGACACACACACACCAGTACACAAAACACATGCACATAAACATGATTATGCAAAATGAAGGAGAGTACATTAAATCATAAGTGAGCCTAGATTAAGAGAAACTACAGTGTATTCATTCCACCTCTTCTTTTAATTTCCTTTCTGTGTATTCAAATAATGGTTTGTTGAAGAAAAAATAGTGCTATACATATTACCAAGTAATTAGGATGGACTGGGAAATAAGACAGATACAGTGCTTGACCCAGGAGCACTGAGTTTCCCTGATCATAACCTGCAATTAAACTAGTATATCTCCTTATAACTTATTATTACAGAGTCTAAGAGCAAAATAATTATGGATTGAATGAATGAAAGAACATTCCAAGCTTATTGTTGTAGAAATAATTTTGGTCCATGAATTTTAGATATTGTAAGTTTATAAATACTGATACGAACATGGTTAACTGTTTGACTGTGTAATGGAACTAATGATCACAGAGACTTAATGATAAAAATCTAAGAATTTTATATATATATATATATATATATATATTATATATAATTTGTGTTATCCAGTTATTTGTTACTATGACCAAATGCCTGGAAGAAGCTGACTTATAAAGAGAAAGGGTCTACTTTGGCTCATGGTTTTGGAGGTTCATAGTCCAAGATTGATGGTTCTTTTGGTTTAGCATCTGGTGACCATGTCCTTGCTGGCACAGTCTAAGGGGAACAGCCCTTCTTCAAAAATCACGTTGACACCAGCAGCCAAATCCACTATAGAAAAGATCAACACCCAGTTATCAAATTTAAAAACCTTTAGATATGACCCTCAGGTGCCTCTATTTGCCATAACCATATCTACCCTCAAGGACCCCTTAGGAGTTATTTGGCAACAACACGGATCACTTTTTTGGGTGCACATAGCCTGGAGTGAGTGTCGTAAAATAGTTAACAAAGTAGATGCCATCCTTATGATGGGACTTAAATTAAGATATTATGCCAATAAGATACTTAACACAGAGCCAGATATAGTGGTCCTACCCCTATCACAATTAGAACTGTCGACACTGATGCAGAATAGCATGCTCTTTCAAACGTTAATGATAAATTTCCCAGGACAGGTTGACTGTGGTGGAATGAGAAGGTGAAAAGGTCATGCCAAGATGGCCACTGACAACAGAAACTGCCTGGCAACAGGCCGTGACTGGATGGCTTCAGAAACCACATAACAACAGAGCCTGACAGCAGGCCATGATTGGATGGTTTCAGAAACTGCCTGGCAACAAACAGGCTGTGATTGGTTAGGGCATAGACCGCCCCTTGACCGGATTGGCTGCCTTGGCTATATAAGCAGCTGTAGCAACTGAAATAAACAAGTCTGCAGGCTGCTTGCCTCAGGCCTGCTTTCACCTCCCGGGGTCTGTGTGGTGACTCTGTGCCTCTTGCCCCCCACCATGCTCTTCCTCTCAGAAATGAATCCACAGCAACACCTTGCTGTAGAAATTTTCTTCCTCCCCTCCCATTCTCCTTCAATGAGGTAATTCTCCATCATCCTTAAGCTTTTGCTCCAAACACTGCTGTCCTGAGGTTTTGGAGAATCTCCATTATGCCCTTTTTAGGTGTCACGGAATTTCCCATAGCAAGGTGGCTGCCCCATTTTATATACATAAATTCAATGTTCTGTATATACTTAATTAATTAATATTGACAGGCAGAGTGGACAGTGAGAGAGAGAGAGACAGAGAGAAAGGTCTTCCTTTGCCCTTGGTTCACCCTCCAATGGTCGCTGCGGCCGGCGCGCTGCGGCCGGTGCACCACGCTGATCCGAAGGCAGGAGCCAGGTGCTTCTCCTGCTCTCCCATGGGGTGCAGGGCCCAAGCACTTGGGCCATCCTCCACTGCACTCCCTGGCCACAGCAGAGAGCTGGCCTGGAAGAGGGGCAACTGGGACAGAATCCGGTGCCCCGACCGGGACTAGAACCTGGTGTGCCAGCGCCACAAGGTGGAGGATTAGCCTGTTGAGCCATGGCGCCAGCCTGAGATATCTATTATTATAGTCATTGGGATAATGGAAGGAGCTGTTTTAATGCAGCCTATTCTGTACAAGTACTAATATTCATTAAAAATAGGCAACTGGAGAAATTGTGGTGGATCTGCTTTTTTCACTACCACTTTGGTTAATTCCTACTTTACTAGGCCCTTACATCCTATTTGGCTTTATAAGAGTGGTAAAGAGTGTGAACTTAAAAAAAAAAAAAAAAGCAAGAACAAATCAAATACAGAATTGGTAGAAGGAAACAAACAATATAATGAAAAGTACAAATAAGTGACATAGAAACTTAAAAATTACAAAAAAATCTGAAACTGAGAGCTTGTTATTTGAAATTATAAATGAAATTGATAAATCCTAGTGATACTTGCCAAGAAAAAAAAGACAGGATTTCCAAATACATAAAATTAGAGGTGTAAATTGAGATACTACTAGGGATGCCACAGAAATACAAAGAACTGTTAGAGATACCTATGAACTATGTGGCAACACATTTGATGATCTAGAAGAAACAGATAAATTCTTAGACACATACATCTTTCCCAGATTGAATCACAAGGAAACAGAATTCCTAAATCTACCAATAACAGGAGTCAAGACTGAATTATGAACCATGAAATACATTTGAGACCAGATGAAATGTCTAAAAAATTTACAGAAGTTTGTTGTTGTCACTTCTCTCATCAAGTTAATTTTTTTCTTACAATGCACTTGTAACATTGATTAACCTTTTAAATCCTTTTAGGGTCCCCAAGCAAAAATCTATTTTTAGGACAAACTTAGCTACTTTGCTTTTCTAATACAGGCCTTTGGAACACAATGGACAAAAGTGATAATCACCAACAAACACTGAACTCTTAAATCTGAAATATTTCTTCCACTCTATTTAGGTAGGGAAGGTAACATGAGACTGGATGATCTTGTAATTTAAGGACACAGGTTTGGTTTTCCAGAGTTAAGACATATGAACTTAAATAGTTAAAATTAGAGGCTTTAATTCATAGGAAGAATTCTATAAATTAATTCAAATCAGGGGAAAAATATATTCTTGCTGCATTTTCAAAGCTTTTTTTTTTAACTTTTGTTTAATGAATATAAATTTCCAAAGTACAGCTTGTGGACTACAATGGCTCCCCCCCCCCCCATAATTTCCCTCCCACCCGCAAGCTTTCAAAGCTTTCTTAAATAGATTTCAAATAATCTATTGTATTTCACCTACCTAGTTTAAATAAAATCACATGGTACCCTAGATAACAATCTTAACATTTGTAATAAACTGTCTATGCAACAAAAAAAAAAAAAAAAAAAAAAAAAAAAAAAAAAAAAAAAAAAAAAAAAAGACTTGGACAAACCTGAATTTGAATCACGATTCTGTCAGTATACTCTACCCCATGACTTCTCAACTTCCCAGCTTTCTAATATATAACAGGAATACAAATCCGACTCCATGGCTCTTGTAAATGTTTAATGAGGTAATGGATGTGAACTGCGTAGCGTGTTTCTGGCACTGTTTAATATTCAATAGTCAGGGAGGTTATTTTGTTTTTAATTTTGTATTCTTATTCTCACCCTTGTTCTGATTTCTATTCCTCTGGTCTTAATTATGTTTGGCTTTTCTGATTTTCACACTCACTGATCCTGTGGGTATAATATGAATCTTTCTAGGTTCTTTCTCATGGCAGAGGCTCCTAGTAACATGCTATACATGCTGGCTGGCATGCTCTCTTTAGACTCTTTTTGGTCTTCAATGAGCTCAGTGTTGTTTTTCTTCTTTCATTCATGACTCACTGTTAGCTCACTCTACTGTTGCCGTTTTAATGTATTTTGTAAACTTCCTACAAACCTTTCTTAAACAGGGTGGATATTCATCTACCCTACTAATCTCAGCATCCAGACACTTTCCTTGACATTGGGCTACTCCTGTAGCACACTTGCTGGTTGCTGACACCTATAACAGGTTCAAATCGGAAGAGGAGAAAATTCTAGAAGTCTTTTAGAGGGTTGGCTGCTGCAAGACTGTCTGTGCTGTAAAATTATGACATAAGATGAATATTTTTTTATCTTGGGCCTTTCTCTTTGTTTTCCACATGTTTTTATATTGCTCTGAAATTGTCCATCAAATCCAAGCATCTGAGCATTCATCAAAACCTTGTTGTGAACACAATTACAATCAGAAGACAGGAACAAATAGTGTGTCACTTCAAACAGCTGATTATTTGATGAGAGTACTTTGGGATATTCATAAACAGTCAGTGCAAAGAGGAATTTGGGAGCTCAGGCTCTCTCAAGATCTTTCTAAATTATTATTTATTGACTTATTTTTATTTATGGTAGAGGGAAGGAGGGAGGGAGAAAGAGAGAGAGGGAGAGAGAGAGAGAGAGAGAGAGAGAGAGAGGGAGAGAGAGAGAGAGAGAGAATGTCTTCTGTCTTCTATCTGCTGATTTACTCCCCATATGCCCACAACAGCTGGACCTGGGCCAAGTCAAAGAAAGGAAGCCTGGAATTCACTTTGGGTCTCCCATGTTGATGGCAGGGAGCCAAATACTTAGGCCATCTTCTGTTGCCTCACAGGGTTGCATTTTCAGGGAATTGGATCAGAAATAGAACTGAAATTCCAATCCAGGCACTCTGATACGTGATGTGAGTGTCCCAGCAGTGGCTTAACTGCTATGCCAAACACTTGCATCTCATTTTTTTAAAAAGTGTTCATTTATTTGTTTTTATTTTCTCAAGGTCTTTGAAAATACATTTTGTATTTTTTTTTTTTTGACAGACAGAGTGGACAGTGAGAGAGAGAGACAGAGAGAAAGGTCTTCCTTTTGCCGTTGGTTCACCCTCCAATGGCCGCCGCGGTTGGCGCGCTGCGGCCGGCGCATCACGCTGATCTGATGGCAGGAGCCAGGGGCTTATCCTGGTCTCCCATGGGGTGCAGGGCCCAGGGACTTGGGCCATCCTCCACTGCACTCCCTGGCCACAGCAGAGAGCTGGCCTGGAAGAGGGGCAACCGGGACAGAATCTGGTGCCCTGACCGGGACTAGAACCCGGTGTGCCGGCGCCGCAAGGCGGAGGATTAGCCTAGTGAGCCGCGGCGCCAGCTACATTTTGTATTTCATACATTCATCTGGTCCTGTGCCCTAAACACAAATGCCATAGCATTTGCTTAAGAAGTCATATTTATTTGTTTCTTATTTTATAATGATAAAATTATCACTTTATCATAAACTTAAACCTGTTTCAAATTCTTATTAATAACAATTACGGGTTTCATTGTGGTTTTTCAATACATCTAATATAATGTGCACTGATTAAATCAGGATGATCATCTCCTCTTCTCTGATATTACTCTATGATTGTGGACTTGGAGCTTTGCTCTTCTGTTTCTTCATACAGTGTCCACTAGGTTATTGTGAAGTGGGGTTGCCCCGCTATGCTGTGTAACACTAGGAATTTACTCCTTTGACCTGACTCTGATTTGGTCCCTGGCGTGCAAGCTAAGTAAGTCCTATTTGAGAAAAACGTCATGGAAGAAAGGTTATTTCTCTTTTCTTTTTCCTCTTTCACTTGTTTTTTTCCCACGTTTTTAGCAATTGCGTGATTTTTGCCCGGTCTGACTCAAAGTAATCTGCTCCTCAACAGTAGATTTTTTTCCCCCAACTGTGCAAATGTTCATTCCTGTCTGACTTCGTGGCAGCAGGCACACTTCAGTGAAAGAGAGCTGTGGGAGAGACTTCCTGGTGAAAGCAATAGCACAGTGTGCCCTTCTGCAACCCTGGCAGGCGCTGCCCACTCTTCTATCCCCATGCACATTCAGTGCGGAAAGTCAGGATGCTGCCCTTTGTGAAAGGAGAGAGGACAATTTCTTAGAAGCAACAGTCGGAGCTAGGATTCAGTCAGCAGGAAATTGAACTGAAGCACTGGAAAATCTAAAAGAAATTTGTATTATTCATTTTTTATACAATAAAGGAACGAGAAACAACATTCTTTGGGGGCCATGTAGGGAAAAGAGAGCCATGAAAAGTGCTAAGTCAGATTATCCGTCTCTAGGAATGCTTCTGACACATGGAGACAGAAACATGTCCCCTGGTTTATTTCCAGATGTTAACTGTAGGTTGTTGCTTTGCAGTACAGCTTTTTTTTTCCAAGCCAATTTACTCAGTTTTATAAAAAGTCCCTATGTACAAAGGAACAATTATTATTATAATTATAGTAAGAAATGTAATAAATAAAGATTTTTGCTAGGCTCATTAAAAATGAAGTGGGCTGTAGTTTGCCATGGCAGCACTGGGAGCATAAGTTTATATCAAAATTTGAAAATTTGAAAAGAACATGCAAACAACCCGACATGTAAACACCCAGAGACAATATCATGAACTTAGAAATTTCACAATATGAGAATTCAGACAAATGTTATGCTAAACCCTGAATCATGTGTCCAAATCTTTTGTCTATTAGAAAATAGTAACATTGATAATGCAGAAGTTATGAAATTTAGTTGTCTTCTGAAATTTATCTAGATGGGAGTAGGGGCTGAAGGGAAGGAAGAAAATGCCAACTAGGTTGACTCAAAGAGCTAATAGAATTATGCTTTCAAAATGGCCCGTAGTATTGAAGTCCAATCTCTAAGCATAGGAATGAAGTCCCTCACCCTCCAGCACCTACCTCTGTCCTGACCACTTTGGCTCATGTGACCCTTTCGCTATAACCTAATGCAATCTTTGAAACCAAAAATGCTATTTCATATTCTTTCCATGTGTATTTTTGTGTGAGATGCTCTTTCTCTAGTGTTTTTGAATAGCAAACTTGGAATTATAATTCATAACCAATGTCTTCTTATTTTAATATCCCCCAAGTGCTTATCTACATTATATTTTCTGGCACAGCATTCGCTTTCTAGAAGGATAGTTTGTGGAATTCAGAGGTGTGGTTTGTAATGGTATTGTGTTTCCTGAACTCAACACAAGCTTGGCATGTGAAAATGCTCTGTAAGTACTGAATGAATAAAGGAGTGATTGACACTGAACTTTCTGACTTCCTTCCTGAGAGTCTTTAATATTAACAGTTTGTTACCATAGGATGTCCACAAAGAAGTAACTTCTGGATACTTACACTTCATTGTAAATAAAACAATAAACATGGAAACCTATTAACAGTCACAGAAGAATATGGAAAGTGACAATATGAGGTAGTCTAGGAGTACAAAGATAACTATATACTACTACCTTCTCCTGGAGTCAATATTGCATCTGGACATACATTTCATACTTACATTTAAAAAATTTCAGAATCTGTGTGGCTCAGTTCTGGCTGTTTCAGCCCTTGTGGAGTGAACCAGTGGATGGAAGCTCTTTCTCTCTCTCTCCCCCTCTGCCTTTCTTCCTCCCTCTCTCTCTCTGTAATTCTGCCTTCCAAATCAATAAATCTTAAAATATAGTTTTTATTTATTAGAGAGAGGGAGAGGGAGAGAAAGAGAGAGAGTGAGCAAGCATGTGTTCCATTCCATTCACCTCCCAAGTGCCTGCAGCAGCTGACAGGTCAAAGTTTGGAACTAGGAACTCAATCCAGCTTTCCCTGTGAATGGCAGTGACCCAATTACTTGAGCTATCACTGGTGCCTCCAAGTTCTATATAGTCAGGGAGCTGGAGTCAGGAGTCAGAGCTGAGTGTTGAATCCAGTCACCCTGATGTGGGATGTGAGTATGTAACTGTTGGGCCACATACCCAGTCCCTGCCTAAAATTTTCTTGAGAAAACTAGAGTCGAAGGAAATTAACATTTTTGTTTGTTTATTTAAATAAAAATGTACTTTTATGTTAAAAAATAAAAAATTTCAGAATCCATAAAAATAAGCAAAAATAAAATAGATTTTTTCTGTAATCTTTTTCATAATTATAAGAAGACTCATGGAGGTAAAAATATTTAGAACATCAAAAACTATGGTCTAATAAACAATAAACTTCTCCACATTAGTAGTACTTGAAAAAATTGCAACAGTTCTATAAAATATGGTTTACAATGTGCTAAATATGGAAAACCCCAATTTCTGGAATTGACCCCACGAATTTACATAGCTAGGAAAACTAAAATCTTCCACCCAGGGCCAGTGCCACAGCTCAATAGGCTAATCCTCTACCTGCGGTGCCGGCACACCGAGTTCCAGTCCCGGTTGGGGTGCCGGATTCTGTCCTGGTTGCCCCTCTTCCAGGCCAGCTCTCTGCTGTGGCCAGGGAGTGCAGTGGAGGATGGCCCAAGTGCTTGGGCCCTGCACCCCATGGGAGAGCAGTAGAAGAACCTGGCTCCTGCCTTCGGATCAGCGTGGTGCGCCGGCCGCAGCGCGCCAGCCGCAGCGACCATTGGAGGGTGAACCAAGGGCAAAGGAAGACCTTTCTCTCTGTCTCTCTCTTTCACTGTCCACTCTGCCTGTCAAAAATAAATAAATAAATAATCTTCCACCCAGTATTTTTAATATGAAGACAAATTTAAAAATTCCTAAAAGGGTATAGGCTTGATTATATGTATTAGAGAAATGTCAAAGTTCGAACTGACTGGAGCCTTTGGAAATTGAATAAGGGCAACCAGCAGGACCCTCTTGTATGCAAGGTATGAAGGGGAACAAAGCTCTCTGAAGAGCTCAGGTGGCTCAGTGAAGATGGATATCACATATCAAAGAGATTCCTCAATGGTCATTTAACTTTTGTTTGTATTAAAACACAAAATCAGCCAGCGCCGTGGCTTAACAGGCTAATCCTCCGCCTTGCGGCGCCGGCACACCGGGTTCTAGTCCCGGTCGGGGCACCGATCCTGTCCCGGTTGCCCCTCTTCCAGGCCAGCTCTCTGCTGTGGCCCAGGAGTGCAGTGGAGGATGGCCAAGTGCTTGGGCCCTGCACCCCATGGGAGACCAGGATAAGCACCTGGCTCCTGTCATCGGAACAGCGCGGTGCGCCAGCCGCAGCGTGCCTACAGCGGCGGCCATTGGAGGGTGAACCAACGGCAAAAAGGAAGACCTTTCTCTCTGTCTCCCTCTACTGTCCACTCTGCATGTCTGCATGTCAAAAAAACACACACACACACACACACACAAAATCAAAAAGTGAAATAGTAGTAGTCAATGGGAACTGAAATCCAAGATGGGTTGAGAAGTCCTTCCTCACTCCTTTGGTATTCTCAGAGTTTTCCAGCTCTGAGCTGCATTGGGTTCAAATTCAGAGGACTGCAAGACCTTAGAAGCAACAGAACAGCTGACACTTGAAGAAAATACAGCAAATACAAGAAGACTGTGGAATGCAAATCACTGTCTAGTTTTCAGCAAAGTAATCTGGATTTTTATGAACAAACACGCTGAGTCTGAGACTGATTACAAATCTAACATTATTGAAAAAAATCCTGCGCTCTATTAAAATGAAGCAATAATTACACAGATTTACAGTAATTTGTCTGAAGAAAAATAAAACATGAAAATAAGACTAAGGGTGGGCTGTTGACCAATAGTTAAGCTGCTGCTTAAGATGCCCATATACCATATGAGAATTTGTAGGTTCACTTCCTGGTGCTGACTCCTGCTTCCAGCTTCCTGCTAATACAGATTCTAGGAGTCAGAAGTGATAGCTCACATAGTTGGTAATCTGCCACCCACATGGGAAACCTAGATTTGAGTTCCCAGCTCTTGACTCTAGCCCATGTTCATCTCAGTCATTTAGGAAGTGAACCAGTGGATTAGCACGTACTCTGTCTTTTTCAGTCTCTGCTTCTCAAATAAATAGATAAATAACTTTAAAATGTGACTGTTGGGGCTGGCATTGTGGTGTAGCGGGTGCAGCTTCTGCCTGTGATTCCGGCATCCCACATGAACCCCTGTTTGAGAGTTGGTTGCTCCACTTCCTATTCAATTCTCTGCTAATGGCCTGGGAAAAGCAGTGGAAGACAGTCCAAGTGTTTGGACCCCTTCCACCCACATGGGAGTACTGGATGGTGCACCTGTCTTCAAGCTCCTGGCTTCAGCCTGGCCCGGCCTTGGCTGTTATGGCTATCTTATGAGTAAATCAATGGATGGAAGCTCTCTCTCTCTCTCTCCACGATTGATCTTAGCCAAAAGGCCAAGAAGCGATTACTCTCTCTCTCTCTCTCTTGCTCTTTCAAATAAATAAGCCAAAAGAGAAAAAGAGAAATGGCTCTCTTCATTGTCACCAGCATGGTGCCCACAGATCATAGAAATTTAGTTGGTAGTATTTAGATTGCATAAAGGATTCTAACATAATTTTTTCACTATTTTGTGAGCAAGATGAATATTTAAGCAAGTTATTATTTTTAAAGATATTTTTATTTATTTGAAAGACAGAGTGATAGAAACAGGAAGGGGAAGAGAGAAAGAGAGACCATCATCTGTTGGTTCACTCCCCAAATAGCCACAATAGCTGTGTCTGGGCCAGGCTGAAGCCAGGAGCCTGAAACTCCATTCAGGGCTTCCACCTGGGTGGCAGAGGCCCAAGTATTTGGCCATTTTCTATTGCTTTCCCTGGGAGGTGGATAGGAAGTGGAGCAGCCTGGACTGGAACCAGTATTCATAAGGGATAATGGCATCATAGGCAGCAGCTTATGCAACACAACATCAGCCTCTAACAAACGTATTTGTAAAATTTGAAGGCAAGGAATAAAAGAATCCATATGTAAAATATTTTCAGACTACATTGATGATCTAGGGCTGAACATAATTTTAATGATAATTGTGAGATCCTTTTGGATTTAAAAAAGTCAAGCAGATACACAAAGGGAAAATGAGACTTATTGGCAGTGTGTGTGTGAGAACTGGAGACTTGAGTTGTCTAAATTCAGTGAGATGTCCCAAGGATCCTAGGCCACATTTGAAAGTAAAGTTCCCATTCAGCTTTGTTTGCTCAGACAACATCTGGTGTAAGGTCATACTCTGTAGGTCCTACAGTTCATGATGAAATTAGAGGAATTCATAGGAAAGGCAACCAAAATAAAATCAGGTTGGTCCTTTAATAAGGAACACTTGATGAAACAAACTATTTAATGTGAAGAAAATGTGTCTCTGTGGTAGTAAGAAAGGTTATTTATTTGATCTCACTTATGTGAGAGATGTGGAGATCTTTCTTGTGGAGAGATGTTAAAGTATTCTATACAGCTCCCTGGGCTCAAATTAAGACAAACTGTTGGATAACTGAAGAGGACAGATTTTGGGATTTTGAGGAAATTTTCAAATGGTCATCAATGCTCAAAGGTAGATTTGCTTTCCTTGGAAGTGTGGGGTGGCTGTAAGATTGTGTGGAGTGGGAATGGAAGAACACGAATTTCATGTTGGGCTTCATGAATCAAATTCCTTCACCAACCTTGAGATAAAGTAATTCCATGGGTTAGGGGAAAATGTTTTCATATCTGTCCTAACTTTTACATCACTAGCAATTTAAAAACAGAAAAATAAGTAAAACATGAAATTGAAAACATCCTTCACCAGCAGTATAAAGATCATGTTTAGGAAAATGAATATGAAGTCTCAAAGTGTTCAGAAATATTAAAACTTTTGTTAATCAGATTCGTCTAAAAGAAATCACCCCTTGTCATGAGGAACCAGGACACATCAGAAGGACAATTCAAGTCTTGTGGTCTGTGAACATGCATGTCTTTTATGGATGTCTTTTTTTTTTTTTCATATTGAGCCATCTTTGAGAATCTTTGCAATAGAAAGGAGGAAAATGAACAACCATGAAAATTAATCCAGCTGGATTTCTGAAATGCTCTTTTAGAAGCTTCCCACAGCTGACTCAATGAATCACTGCCTAACCTATAGGAAATATCCTTACAAAGGAGTCACAGAGGATCAGTGGGTTTGACAAGAGGCTAAGAGTGGTGAAAAAATGATTTCCTGTAAAATGTGTTCAATGATTGTTTTCGCTCAAAATAATTTTTATATACTGTGCCTGAAAACTTAATGATATTTTCTAGTATTCTCTTGCTGAAATATCAAGATGTAGAATGAGAAAGCTTAAGGCCAAATAAAAAATGTACTATAGGTAAGGAGCTCCTAAACACAAGTATTGCTATAGCCATAATTTTATAAAATACACACACCAGGTGGAAAAAAGTTTAGGAGATTTGGTTGGGCAAGTAAATGGCAATAGGACATGGCTTAGCAAATGACTGATTATACAGGTTGACCAAATCTTTACTTTACATCTGGAAGAGTTGGCATTGTTTAGCTACCTAGCAAAAGTATATATAATATTCAGCTTGTCTTTATTTACTGTATAAGCAAATAAAAAGGCTGTGTAAGTAGCATTTTAATTTTTATAAAACTGCAAAATACACACACTCTCTCAAGTTGAACAGTGAGTTATGTTTCACTCAATGATAGTAGCTACAATAACTTTCCAATGTCAATTGAAAATCAATATACCATTATTGGATTCATCCAAAATAGGCCATATTAATGAATTAAATTCCAGATTTGTAAAACTGTTCATCAAAATTGTGCAAGCTTGCCTATTGCTTAGACAGAGCGGAAAGTGAGAGAGACAGAGAGAAAGATCTTCCTTTTTGCCGTTGGTTCACCCTCCAATGGCCGCCGCGGCTGGCGCACTGCGGCCGGCGCAGCGCGCTGATCCGATGGCAGGAGCCAGGTGTTTCTCCTGGTCTCCCATGGGGTGCAGGGCCCAAGCTCTTGGGCCATCCTCCACTGCACTCCCGGGCCACAGCAGAGAGCTGGCCTGGAAGAGGAGCAACCGGGACAGAATCCGGTACCCCGACCGGGACTAGAACCCGGTGTGCCGGCGCCGCAAGGCAGAGGATTAGCCTAGTGAGCCACGGCGCCGGCCGTGCCTATTGCTTCTTGATAACTGTAGCAGACACTGCAACTTTAGATTCCATGATGTAGATATTTGAATATTTATAATTATTTCAGTCTCTGAGAATGCATACCATTTCTGATTTGAACACAGTATTTTTGATACATGCTAAGAAATGAAGTAGTCATTCTTACAGTAGTGGTAATAAATCTGAACTGTCCTGTTCACTCTTCTCCCCATTTCCTCTGAAACTGGAATAATAATTCCATCGATGGCCGTAATAGAGTTAACAGGTTTTATATATAGTCTGAATGCACAATGGGATATAAGTGTAAATAAGTTATTTTTTCTCCTTATTTTAACATAATGCCCAAATGAATTTTATTGGGTATTTCTGATGTCTGAAAATCAGGTCTCTCTCTGTGCCATAACTATCACAAAAGAATGGAGAGTGTACACAATGATACATACTGATAATTTCAACATACTCCCTCTTTCTTCTACAATGGCTTTATTTTCTTTTACTCTTGGAAGTTTTTCTTGGAAATAAAAGTCAAGTGATGCTAAGATCAGTTGCCTCATCCCAAGCACCCACCTTCAACCCAGCTATTAAATGAACAAAACTCAATGCATTTGTTTCTCTGACCCAAGCTTCCCTAAACTTTGTTGTTGACTCTGTCTTAGATGATCAAATTTTTATTATTTCTGGGTGAATTATTGTAGGATGTTCTAAATCTCTAGTTCATTCGTTTTTCCCATGTGCTTTGCCTCAGCAAACGTACCAGTCTGATCTGCCAAAAACATCTAATGCTTACAAAGCCAACTTCAAACAGTCCTGATAAATCCACTGTTTTGAATCACCCAGGCCATTGCTTGCTTTCCAAAGTGAATATTCAAAAGATTATCTGTCTTTTGGTTTCAGCTGATAGTCCAAAGAGAACAGAACCAGAAATGTAATATTGTGCCCCTCCCTGTTTCTGTTTATGTGCATGGTGATTTGAAGGTTTGTTCACAATGGAAAATGGAACATTTATTGCAATAGGAAACTTATGTTCCTTCTTAGGAATAAAGATTGTATGTGCAATGGGGAAATAAAGTTAAGGAAAGAAAGGATTGATCTACTAGATGTGGGTCAATATATTTCAAATTTTGATAGCACAGTAGAGATTCTCAAAAGTTTTATACACATTTTGTGGGTTAATTTAAGGTTACTAATTTCAGAAGAAAAATCTTGCATTTGGCATTTAACAGAGCTATAACTTTGTGGTACTTATATTTTAGAATATGTATTTTTGATCATGATAGGAGAGTCAATTCCAGTGGGAAAAATTCATCATTTCCCTTTAATAATCAAGAGTAGAAGGGCAAAGATAAGGCAATAGCATCTCAAAGCTATTTAGTGGAGCAATCAATATTAACTTTACAGCATTATTATATCAAAAGCTTTAACTTTCCAGTTTACTACTTGGCAAGAAATCTTAATATCTTGGCATTCAATACAACAGAGATTCTAGTGATTTTTCAGTCTCTATGAGAACAGTCTTCCAGTTTCACCCATAGTTTAAGACCTGTAAAAACACTTGAGAGGCCTTTTCTAGGGATCATATCTATCATTTAATTACTGATTTCAGAATTACAGTGCACAGATAGGTATATTCAAGGAATCTTAAAAGCATTTATGGACAATGTGTACTAAAAAAGAACTATGCATGGATTTCAACAATTTTACACCAAAATCTTTGGTATTCCATTTTTCCATGATGTAACTTCTTATAGCATAAGATATTTAAGAACATGTTTCATGTTATATGTTTCTCACCATATACTCCAATTATTCAATTAGTTCCCTCTTTTTTCATCTGTATTCTCAGCTCTGAGCTCGCTGGCTTCCTCAATGGCAAATATCTGGTAGGACTCAATAAATATCCATACAATATGAGAGTGACTCAGTGAGCAACCTCTTCTGACTACACTCAGGTTGTCAAAACATCATATTTGAAGAACTTGGCTCATGGGTGAATGATAGATGCTAAGACCTTCCGGGGATCCGAGGTAATGTCTGTTGCAGCTCAAGCCAATGACATTTACTTTGAATTTGAATCAGGACCCCTGAGTCACATCAAATTCAACTGGCATTGTAAATTGGCTTTTTGAGGACGTAGGGTCTTCTTGCTTGTTTGTTTGGTTTTGTTTTTTATTTTTAATTTTATTTTCTCAAAAGAAATAGAGCTAGAATCTGATCTATAGGGGCAGTACAATAGTTGTACTGAAAACCATGAAACATCTTACAGAAAGGATGTTCTTCTTTGATTCCTGCATAACTGTAATTATGACAATATTTTGAAATTTAATGAGACTAGTTTTTTGGTGTATGTGTGAAGGGCGTTACATATTCTTATATATAAGATATATGGACCTTGTGTTCTAAAAGATTTCTTATTTTAAATTTCTTTGTTCAAAGCCTCAGCAGGCAGTTAGGAAAGAGAAACATCCATTTCAACACGAGGATAAAAATCCCAAGAGAAAATAAATGGATTTTAATTTAGCAGGAATACACCTAAAAGTTAATTCATTTGTCAGGGTTGGGGAGGGTGACTATGGGAGATAATTTAGAACCAATTCTCCTTCTTTAAATAAGGGAACCTGCTTGGCTACTGATTTAAATGTATATGCTTACTCCTTCTAAAGTGAAGATTCTGCCCTTTGACTGCCTCAGTCCCCACAGACTCCTTGTTGTAGGGCAGGAAGTTGGTTCTGTCACGTCCAAGTTTTCACTCTATTTTAGTCAGTGCACTGGGAGTAGAACTGGTATAGGCAACTGTCATTTTCTGACAGGAGAGTGACAATGGGAGTTGTACTCACACTCTCATTATGCCATTTTGAAAGGCAGAGTGTCTCTGGAGTACACACTCAGTGGTTTATTGGTCTTAATTTGATGTTTGCTCTAATAGATATCTCTGTCATTCTATTCTTGTCTTTGGCTTAATTTAATTTTATTACCTATAAATATGGATTTTTCAAAAATGTTTAAGAATCCTAATTTGTCTTACCTGGAATGTAACAAATTCCTGCAATCATCATACCATTAGGTCAATGCTGACAAATGTCTGACATCAGTTAATATTTAGTAGCATTAAAACTTGAAGGTCAAAATTAAGCCCATGGCTGGGGACTTCATACATTGGTGTGGGAATGCCTCATACTTCAACTTTCCGCTATTACTTTGGCACATACTTCTCTTTGACCCTAGTAAGTTCTTAAATTAAAATTTAGATGATTTTAAGAGATACTGAAGTTCAAGGAATTGTCAAATTCTAGGTAAATATTACTTCAAATTACTTATTAAAACTCCCTCTACATTTGGGGAAAACATAACAAACAAAAGTGAAAGAATATGGGCTTTTAACTATCTCTTTAAATTGTACTGTGCAGAAACATTCTGTGCCCTTATGCATATTTCCACATTTTGTTGAGATACAGGTCAAGCCTCTTTACTACAAAAATCTGAAATTCAAAATGTTTCAAAGTTCTAAATGTTTTGAGTGCTGACATTATATACAAGTGAAAATGTCCATACCTGACTTCATTTGAGGGGTTGCAATCACACTACAGGTATATTAAAAATAATGCAAGGGGAATTCTAAGAAGGCAAAACAGGCAACAATGCGCTGTGCTAGGCTTGGGATAAATAGAAGAAAAAAAAAACCTGTAGGAAGTGCACTCTCAGAGGAAGAATTAGAGAGAAAACTGCAGTGGAAATGTTACAGAAGGAAAAGGAATGTCCTGGACCTATGTGGAAGGTGTGGATGTGCAACATGAACACAGAAACAACACACTAAGCAGCCGAGAGCCTGAGCAGGGGGCAGGTTGAAGACAGAGGTGAGACCATAGTGATATAGCTGGAAGGACAGTATGGCGCAAGTCTGACCTGGAGCCCTAGGGGCTAGAAGGTACTCCTGGACCAAGTGGAAGTAAAAGGGGCACATTTCCCTCTCACCAACCTTCCCACAACAGCACCTAGCACCCAACTTAGAGAGGGTGGGCACCATTTTGGGCTTGGGTGGCAGCTGTAGAAGCCCATAGTAGCTTGCACAGCAACTGGCTGAGACAAGACACACCTTCTCAGTAATATTGGCAGCAGTGGCAGGGAGAGGGCAACCTTAGGCCAGTGGCTTTTGTGTACACATGTGATCCAGAGATTCTAGTGGAAGAAAAAAATCCATGGTCCTTATTGACTTTGAGCCCAGCTGGGAGAATAGACAAGAGGCTGGGCACCGATGTAGTACTGAGAGGTGCCCCCAGCCTCCCAAAACACCATAGGCTCTGGGGTTCAAACCACCTAGGCAGAGCACTTACAGAGAGCTGGTTTGGGGAACATCTACCTCTCTGTGGACCAGACAGGTTGGTGGGGCCGAGTGGAGCCTCTGCACCCAGTAACTATGGGAACCTATGTACTGAGACTATAGGGACTTGGTGGCTGCACAACATGGTGCAGGGTGTAGCTGGATCTCTGGGAAATCACAGTGTGCAGTTCCATATGCTCAGAGCTCCCTGGTTGCCTAGGGCAGTGGGATTCATACTTGGAGTGATGACTGTGCTGATCATTTGTTTAGCAGTTCTTATGGCTTTGCGGATGAATGTTGGGCATTGATTACCTTGAAGGAGAGGAGGTGAGGTAATCACACCAACAGAAGTGACCATTCCTCCTCTTCTGTTAACAAGAGATCTACCATACCCAACTTGGGTGTTACTGGGGACACTCGCCTCACTCTGGAGCACTGACCAGAGCTCCCTGGCCATATCCAGCACACATCTCTTGGAATTCACTGAAGGTGCAGATATTCCACTAAGCCGCAGATGCATAGCTCAAAGATAATAGCCATTAAAAGAAAATACCAACAAGTTTCTACACAAGTGCCTAAATATAAATGCAGAAATTTGAGAAACAAGAATAAGAAAGACACCATGACCCCTCAAAGGAGCACAATATCATTTCAATATTAGAATGTGAAGACAGAGATTGATGAAATGACAGAAAAGGAATTCAAAATATTAATCATAGGATTACTCAAAAGCAATGAGAAGTAAATCAATGAACAAAAAAAAATTCATACATGACATGAATAAAGTTTTCCCATGAAATTGAGATTTTTAAAGAGAAATAAAAAAAATATTCAAAGTGAAAAATTCAATAGATCAAATAAAAACGCAGTGGATAGCCTTATAAACAGATTTGGATAGGCACAAGAGAGTATCCGAGCTAGAAGAAAATTAGAAAAACTAAAAACAGTGTTGGATATTTATAGGATAGTATCAAATGATCCAACATATGGGTTTTAGGAGTTCCTGAAGATGTGGAAGAGAAAATGGAGTAGAAGGCCTATTTAGTGAAATAATTGCAAAATCTTCTCTGATTTAGTGAAAGAAAGGGACATCCAAGTATAGAAAGCACATAGAACTCCTAAGACATGACCAGAAAAGATATTCACCACAACTCATGGTAGTCAAATTTTCAAAAGTAAAACATAAAGAAGAGATTCTGGCCAGCGCCGTGGCTTAACAGGCTAATCCTCCGCCTTGCGGCGCCGGCACACCGGGTTCTAGTCCCAGTCGGGGCGCCGGATTCTATCCTGGTTGCCCCTCTTCCAGGCCAGCTCTCTGCTATGGCCCGGGAAGGCAGTGGAGGATGGCCCAAGTCCTTGGGCCCTGCACCCGCATGGGAGACCAGGAGAAGCACCTGGCTCCTGGCTTCGGATCAGCGAGATGCACCGGCCGCAGCGGCCATTGGAGGGTGAGCCAATGGCAAAAAGGAAGACCTTTCTCTCTGTCTCTCTCTCTCACTATCCATTCTGCCTGTCAAAAAAAAAAAGAGATTCTAAAATGTGCATGGAAACAATACTAGATTCCTTTTAGAGTATCTCCAATTAGACTCAGTTGATTTCTCATCAGAAACTCATAAGGCTAGGAGAGAATGGTGAGACATGTTCTAAGTTTTAAGAGAAAAAATTGTCACCTCAGAATATTGTAATCTGTAAAACTTGCATTTAGGAATGAAGGTGAAATAAAGAGCTTTCATAACAAACAGAAGTGGAAAGAATTTTCACCATTCATCCAGCCCACTCTTACCATTGTTATACAATATTGTCCTGGAAGTTTTAGCCAGAGCCATTAGGCCAGAAAATAAATCAAAGGGATACAAATTACAAAGGAGGAAGTCAAACTATCCCTTTTTGCAGATGACAAGATTCTATATATAGGGGGTCCAAAAGACTCCACAGAGAGATTATTGGAACTCTAGAAAGAGTTTGGTAAAGTGACAGAATTTAAAATTAACACAAAAAACTCAATAACCTTATATACACAATGTCATGGCTGAGAAAGAAATTTTAAGATGAATCCCATTCACAATAGTTACAAAAAGAATTAAATACGCTGGAATGAATTTAACCAAGGATGTGAAAGATCTCTAGGATGAAAATTACAAAACATTAAAAAAGACATAGAAGAAGACATTAAAAATGGCAAAACCTTCCATGTTCATGGGTTGGAAGAATTATTATCATCAATATGTCCATAATACCAAAAGCAATTTACAGATTCAAGCTATTCCAGTCAAAACACCAATGACATTCTAAGCAGATCTAAAAAAAAATGATGCTAAAATTCACATGGAAACACAAGAGACCCCCAAATAGCTAAAGCAATCTTATACAACCAAAGCAAAGCCAGAAACATAACAGTATCATATTTCAAGACAACTACAGGGCAGTTATAATCAAAACAGCCTGGTACTGACACAAAATTAGACAGACAGAATAACGGAACAGAATAGAAACTCCAGAAATCAATTCATACATCTACAACTAACTTATGTTTGACAAAGGAGCTAAAATCAATCCCTGGAGCAAGGACAGTCTCTTCAACAATGGTGCTGAGAAAATTGGATCTCTTCATGCAGCATTATGAAAGTAAACCCCTACCTTACACCCTTTACAAAAATACACTCAAAATGTATCAAATACTTAAATCTATGTCCCAATGTCATTGACTTAATACACAACATTGGGAAATTCTGAAAAACATTGGTATAGGCAAAGACTTCTTGGAAAAACCTGGAAGCACAAGCAAAATCAAAATTAACAAATGGGATTATATCAAGCTGAGAAGCTTCTGCACTGCGAAACAAACACTCAGCAAAGTGAAGAGGCAACTGACAGAATGGGAGAAAATGTTTGCAAACTATACCATTGATAAAGGGTTAATATCCAGAATCTATAAAGAGCTCCAGAAACTAAGCAACAACAAAACAAACAATCCAGTTAAGAAATGGGCAAAGGACTTGAACAGCTCTTTTTCAAAAGAGGAAAACTCAAATGGCCAACAGACACTTGAAAAAAAATGCTCAGGATCACTAAACATAGGGGAAATGCAAACCAAAAGCACAAAGAGGTTTCACCTCACTCATACAGACATCAACAAACAACAAATGCTGGTGAGGATGTGGGGAAAAATGCACCCTAGGACACTGTTGGTGGGAATGCAAGCTGGTGGAGCCACTGTGGAAGGCATTATGAAGAAACCTCAAAAATCTGAATATAGACCTACCATATGACTCAGCCATCCCACTCCTGGTAATTTATACAAACCAAAAGAAATCAGCATATTAAAGAGTTATTTGTACCCCTATGTTCATTGCAGCTCAATTCACATTAGCTAAGATATGGAATCAATCCAGATGTCCACCGACTATTGACTGAATAAAGAAATTATGGTATATATACTCTATGGAGTACTAATCAGCTATAAAATAAATGAAATCCTGTCTTTCACAACAAAATGGATGAAACTGGAAACCATTATCTTAGTGAAATAAGCCAGTCCCAAAATGACAGATATCATATGCTTTCCCTGATCAGGGGTAACTAATAGAGTACCTAAATATAGTGTTTTGGAGTGAAATGGACATTTTGAGATTTGATGATTGTTTACCACCCTTGTCTCTTCTGTTGAGGAACAGTGTTTTTTTCCTTCATATAATTTGTTGAACTCTTACTTAGTGTAGCATTAACCTTAAGATCATTAAATAAACTGAAAGTAGATTTCTGTAAAAATTAGGATTGGGTATAGGAGATGGAGGAAGAAGTGTTGGAGCATGGGTGGGAAGGAGGGAAGTATCACTATTTTCCTAACTCTGCATATATGAAATACATACAAATTGTACAACTTAAATAAAATTTTAAAAAAAGGAAAAAAGAAAATTCAAGAAAGGAAAATATTTGCATGAAATTCCCGTTAGTGTATTTTTATAAAGTGAATATGAAACATAAATTTGGTATTTATATTTGGGTCTCATCCCCAAGTATCTATCACATATATGAAAATATGCCAAAATTTAAAAACAACAGAACACCTGAAGTGTAAAACATTTCTGGCCAAGCATTCACATAAGTGTTACTTAATCTATTATTATTTTTATATAATTTAATTTATAGCATTTACATACTATTCTATTGAAATACTTTTCAGTTTATTGATCATTGCCCTACTACTAAGAGGTTCAATGCTCATCACTAATTTTTAACTATACCTTCTCCTTTACCCAATGCCTTTTTTAAAAAATTGATCTATCATTTTGCTGGATATTCTTATCAAGTCATTTCTTTAAGATATTGCTGGATTCTTCTATGTTCCAGAATACCTGTCCAGAACTAAAGGGTGTTTAGAAGGGTATAACTTACAAGACTGTTCACTGTCTTCATGCTTGAAGTATTATGGAGAAGTCAAAGGACATTTATGCTACTCCTTTTTGTATACTAATATAAAATACTTTCTTTAACTTTTTTTAAATATCTTCTTTTTTTGAGAGGAAATAAGACATAGAGTTTGAGATAGAGAAAGAGAGGGTTAGTCAGCTGGTTCACTGTTCCAAGGCTTGTAAGGACAGGGGCTAAATCAGATCAGAAGCAGGGAGCTGGAAATTCAGTGAGCCATCACCATTGTCTCTCATGGTCTGCTTTAACAGAGAGATGGAGTGAGAAATTTAAGTTAGGTATTGAACCAAGATACCCTATACGGGTATTTTAACTTCTAGGTTAAATGCCAGTCCCTATTTTCTTGAGCTTTACTTTCCTAAAATATGTTTATGTTGATTATAACCATAACAATTTTCTAGTGACATTCCTATCTGGAATGATTATGTTTGTTTTATTTATTTCAGGAATAAGTTATTTATAATAAGATTCCATTTTTTTCTCCTTTATTTGTTGAGGTCTATCTTTTCATAATAATGAGCAGAGGTACACTGAATTATACTGAATATATTTTTTCTTTTAAATTATGATCACTTAAAAATTCTAATTATTTGCAATTTCTCATTTGGTATTTTTGAAACCCATCCATCAGACTTCTGTAATATTCACTTCTGCTTTGGTTATTCTAATGTGGCTTTTTGCTCCAAAATATTCATGTTACTCTTTTATTTCTTTGTTAATTCTGTAAGTTACCCTCCCCCCCCCTTTTTTTTTTGACAGGCAGAGTGGACAGTGAGAGAGAGGGACAGAGAGAAAGGTCTTCCTTTTGCCGTTGGTTCACCCTCCAATGGCCGCCGCGGTAGGCGCACGGCGGCCAGCGCACTGCGCTGATCCAATGGCAGGAGCCAGGTGCTTCTCCTGGTCTCCCATGGGGTGCAGGGCCCAAGGACTTGGGCCATCCTCCACTGCACTCCCTGGCCACAGCAGAGAGCTGGCCTGGAAGAGGGGCAACCGGGACAGGATCGGTGCCCCAACCGGGACTAGAACCCGGTGTGCCGGCGCCGCAAGGCGGAGGATTAGCTTAGTGAGCCGCGGCGCCAGCACGTTACCCTCCCTTTTTATCTTCATGTCTTATATTCCTTCATTTATCTCTTTATTTCTTCCCTTAGGAGATCATCTTGTCTATAATTTCTTTGGGAAAATGAAGAGTAATTTGTCTGAAATCTTTCTCCTGTCAGAGAATTCATTCTCCTTTGCTGGTTGTTTATTTTTATTTTCCTCGTTTTATGTCTTGGCACCCTACATTCATATTCCATGTTGGATTCTTTCAGATTACTTTTTGTTTTTGCATGGGGGTTAGTAGTTTGTTGAAGAATTGGGTAAAAAGGGGCATAAAACAGGACCACAGAAAGCAGTTGTGATGCAGGTTGTAGCCTGGAAACTATATCTTCAGCCATCTTAAATATCTTAAGAGAAATACCATGTTTCACCTTCCAAAATTCTGGGATCAGTATTTTGATTCATAGTTTCTGTGGTTAGATTTTTTTTTTATGATCACCGCTTTCATTTTCCTTCCTTGGCCTCCTTTGATCCTGGACCCACTCCTTCCATTTGGCTGAAATACCAAAGGGAAGACATGGTTCTTCCTCTATGTTTGCCCTCTGCTGTGCAGAACAGAGAGCCTCACTTAGATGTCCTGTCCCATATTATACACAATCTTTTACACCAAACATCAGAATAGAACTTTCCAGTATTGTTAACCACATAGAGAAGAAAATGGGTACCCTGCTTAAAAAATGATCCAGTATGTTATTCTTCTTGTTACCTTCCTCAATTTTGATTCAGTTTGATGGTATTTGGCAAATATTCTTTTTAGTTTCTGGCTTGCTATTATAATTAATGCCTTGTCTCTTTTATAATAAAATGTTTTCTTCATCTAGTTCTAATGTATGCATATTAGGTATATTCTGTCTATGCTTTCTAAATTGGGACCTCCCTTATGAAGCTTTTACCTTATCTACAAGGTCTACATGACTTGGACTTTGCAGATCATTTATTATGCTCTTACATACTCTGGCTTGCTGGCCTTCTTGTATTCTTTAAATATTCCAAGATGTTTCCTCTTTCAAGGTTTTCACATGAGCCACTAGTATACCTAGACCACTTTTTACCTTGCCTTTAGGACATATTGCTTATTAAATGCCAGCTTCCTTGAAAGTCCATTTTTTCTCCACGCTATTTAAATAGATTTTCATAACTTCCATATCAAAGGATGCTTTACCATTGCACCCAGTCTTCCTTTCCTAAATTGAATCTACAAGGGCAGAACATAATCCAAGTCTATTTTATAAACCAAGGTATATATAACACACATAGTACAGTTCCTGGCATAGAGAAGGTGATGAATTATTTAGTGATAAATAATTATTTAGTGATAAATTTAATGAATAACCAAATGATGAAGCACTTGGTTTATACATTTTCTTATTAAACTC
Source organism: Lepus europaeus (assembly GCF_033115175.1). NCBI lineage: Eukaryota > Metazoa > Chordata > Mammalia > Lagomorpha > Leporidae > Lepus > Lepus europaeus. The sequence continues at coordinate 15,773,207 of NC_084828.1, read as the reverse complement.
CAGCCAACATTATACTTTTGAGTGTGTTGTCTTAAAGTTTTATAAGGTTTGAAGTAAAACACTTTGTATTGTTCATATTGGCATCCCTTATCCCCTAACACGGTGCCAAACATTCATGAGACTAATAAATGTTTGCTGAATTAAATCGATTTGAATTAAACCTCCAGAACAATATTAAGTTATTGCCAGGACATCACAGATGGTAAATGGCAATCTCCTTTGCTAATAGCTTCCAAGGTTGATGATTAGATAAAATCAGTCAGGCATCCATCAATACGGGAAATGCTCCTAAATACTAAATCCTCTGTTTTAAAGTCATTATAGTGTTGCTTCTTTTGTCATACTGAAAGACTTTGATTTCTGAGCCCATCCTTAGAGCATCAAACAGTTTTTTTTTAATTTTTTTTTTTTTAATTTTTGACAGGCAGAGTGGACAGTGAGAGAGAGAGATAGAGAGAAAGGTCTTCCTTTTGCCGTTGGTTCACCCTCCAATGGCCGCCGCAGTAGCGCGCTGCGGCCGGTGCACCGCGCTGTTCCGATGGCAGGAGCCAGGTGCCTATCCTGGTCTCCCATGGGGTGCAGGGCCCTAGCACTTGGGCCATCCTCCACTGCACTCCCTGGCCACAGCAGAGAGCTGGCCTGGAAGAGGGGCAACCGGGACAGGATCGGTGCCCTGACCGGGACTAGAACCCGGTGTGCCGGCGCCGCAAGGCGGAGGATTAGCCTAGTGAGCCGCGGCGCCGGCCAGCATCAAACAGTTTTATGTGCTGCTCTGGAAAAGAAAGGAATGAGCAGGAAGGAGCAGAAGCCATTAAAAATACAGCACTTGTTTTTGGCAATGACCTTTGTAACTACCAGACTGTTGTGTCTAAGTGGGTTCTGCTTCTTTCTCCTTACTTTCCTCTCTGAATTCAATTTCTCAATGTACCTCAAAGGAGAAAATGTGCGTTAAATTCAAGGTGAGTACCAGTAAGGGTTCTTGAACACTTGTGCATTTCAAGTGCCTGCTGAGAAAGCTACTCCAGAATCCTGCAGGTGTTAATTATGGGAGGACCTCTCAGGCAGGTGCAAAGCAGGGAGGAAGTGCTACTCTGGTCTCTATGCTATCTGGTGCCCTCTGGTGCCTCCAGGGGGAATTGCAAAACCAAAGGGCAGCTTATCCCTGTATGAGTGCTTTGTCTTACCACTTGAGTGAAATGAGAGAACTGACTTCAATGACAATTCACATTTTTAAACATGCATAAATCATTGCAAATCCTTAAACAGTACCTGTCCATAAAGTGTATACCTGCTGCTTCTGTTTTCTTGTGAACACTGTCTTACATAAACATCTCATATTTTTCATACTTCATTAACTGGCTGATAGAAAGTGCTCAGAATCTATTTCAATAGTTAAATAATCTCTCTTTCATGATCAATATAATCTTCATCATAAATGTGAATACTCATGTAGATCTTTAATAAATTCTCATAAAACCCTTGGATATGGATTTAATTCAACAGGTGTGAATTTTTATTTAGAGATATCAGTTAACCAGTGTGTAGGCTTAACAGAAAAATCTATTTTTAGATGCGTTATTGTGTGTGTGACTCATTTTTAAGGTGTTTGGGACAAAAGGCCACCATGGGATTAATGTTCTAATCACACCTAATCCTAGGCAGCCTCTTCCCTGGTCACTCCAATTTAAAACAACAGAAACAACCATGCAACATCTTACAGGCACATTAGACCCAGGGATGGATAAGGTGTTCAGCAGTTCTAGGAGGTTGTTGAAATAATTGCTAACTGCCCACTTTGCTCATGTCATCTGTGATCTTACCCTCCATCTAGAGTATATCATTTTATGATTCTTCAGTCTTATCAACCTACAAAGTACATAAATCCTATTTAGTAAGAATCCAAACTACTGTTCTGATTTGATATTAACTCATGAGTCATAAGCTCAGCTCACTCTAAAGTAGTTTATCTTATACTGCAACTAACAAGTGTGATGTTTATATGAAAGCCAGAGAGCATTCCAAATTGAAATATAATATTTTAATGGAGGATGTCTTTAGAGCAACATCGACTGAGAATCTCAACACAAGCCAATCCAGAAGATGTCAATAACACCATTCCTTCTTTTTTCAACTGTCACTTTATACAAACCTGCATTTTATTTTAGGATCAATGAAAAGATGAATCTATAAAAATGTGTCAACTATAAACAATTTTTTGACACATGAGAGTAACATTGCTTATGCCACAAAGATAGTTACGAAGGCAATAAGAGGGAAAAGGAAAAGGAAGTATTAAATGTGAACTGCAGCTTGTCTTCCCACAGTTTAGCATCTTCAGCCTGACTTTCCCCTTGCTTCCTCCTTCAACCATGCAATACAGTTTGTGTTCGGTTCTGCCTTCTTTCAGCAATGAGATCTTGCATGTAACTCAATGTCCCTGGAGCACACTTACTCTTATGCAAAATAGCATCTCATAATTATCTTCATGAGCTATGAGAAAATTGTATGTATAGAACCTAATGCAGAATCAGGGTTATTAGTTTGCCCTGAGACTACGCCTCTATCAGCCACTTCAGCATTTCCCAAAACAGCATTTCCAGGACCAGCCTCTTGTCTGAACTGCACATCTCTAATTGCAACATTAATTTTGATTTCTTCACTGGGGTGAAATGTCCTTCCTTGAAAAAATGTTAAAAATCAAACTTACTATCTGTTTCTCCAAATTTGCCTCATTTCTTTTAAAGCCCCCAACGTTCACATCACTTGCTTAGAAGGGACCTATCAGAGCTCACGTCTACCCTTCTTAATTCCCTAACGGGGTGGAGGAGTGTTTAAGTTCCACTGTTTCTCCATCTAAAAAGTTTCTCATATTTGTTCCACTTCTTTGTTCCCTTCGGGAGCATCTGAGTTCAGACAGGGTAGCCTCTTTCCAAAGCTTTTTCAAAGGGCTCCCACCCGCTGTTTCTGACTTCAGCTTCTGTTCACATCATCTCATCTACATATCCATTTCTTCTGTAAGGATTTTCCTTAGTATCTCTTCTGTCACTGCTTTTCTCCCTTCTTCTCTGATGTCGACAGCTTGATATTCAAATTCTTTAGGAATCCCACTTTTCTTAATTTAAATATCAATTCTGTTCTGCATAGCACTTTTTCATTTACACTGCACTCAAAATAAATGAAAAAAAAAAAGTCAGTGACTGAATCAACCCTTTACTTGGACACCTCCATCCATCAAGGGGAGACTTTGATCACTGTGATCCTTAGTCTAGAAGGCCTTTTACTCATGGGAAATCCACACAGTACCCAAATCTCAAATCAAATTCCATGTGCTCTCTGTAGACTTCTCTTAGTCTACCTTCCAGAGCTGAATTTTTTGACCCTTTTTTCCACTTTGGTCCTTGGTTTTTATATTTCATTTCTCTTACTAGGTTGTAAGATACATAAGAGCACAAATGGTATTTTTTTCCATGGGAGACACTAGATAAATGTGTTCTGGAAGTTGAAGTGAAAGAAGGAACAACCACATAAATACACAAGTCATTTAGCGGATTTTACATATGTCAAAATATTTCTCAGCTGATGAATGTTTTATACAAAGTAAAGTGTTATGTCATTTCCTTATGATATAGGAGAATATTTTCTTATGTCAGCTTAAAAACTATTTTTTAAAATATCTTGACACTTGTGTCAAATTACTGTATTTCAATCTTAGATTTGAGATTTCAGTAGGGATATATTTTTATTTTAGTGCTTCTTTAATTTATAAAATGTCTGAAAAATATACCATATTTATCAATAAACTATGTGGAGTATCTACATAAAAACATTTTGGTAGCATAATTCATGCTGATCATATATCCTAAAGCTTCAAGATTTGCATAAAATCAACATATCTTCTCACTCTTAAAGTACTATTTTGTGTCATTCTAAAAGTAGTGAAAAGTTGTTTTTTTTTTTTAAATATCAAAGGAATTGTAAACTCAATGAACAGTTTAAATACACCAATTTTCCTCATCTTCCACTGGCAAACTATCTTAGATTATCTTAAAACCCTCACAATTTGAAGGAGATAACTATAACATTTATGCCATAATGAATCTTCCTTTCAAGTAATGAAAGGCTCAATATTACAATAAGGATAGCCTTATCCTGGATCCAGTTCTAAGTATTTCTCAATCTCAACACTGTTGGCACTTGGGTCTTGGTAAGTTTTGTTGTGGGAGACTGTCTTCTGAGTCATAGGATGGCTAGCAGTATCTATGACCTCTACCCACTGGATGCCAATGGACGCTTCCTTCATTGAGACCAAGAAACTTTCCTGATTTGGGACAGAATTGCCTCCAGTTGAGAACAATTGAAGCACTATAAGTATTTTCTACTTGTACTTGTTGTGTTTCCATACATTAATCTGCCCAACTCAGTTTCTTCGAGGCAAAATAAACTTCACTATGAAGTTCTCATAGTGAACAGTATACAACCCTTGGAAATGTCTGATTTCTTCCATCTGTTAGAGTACTGGCAGTAAGTATTCAGTGAGCATTAACTTAATGGGTGCTTATTGAGTGTTCATTATGTGCTATGCACTCTTCTAGGCACTATCAAAATAGAGTTGAGAAAAATCAGTCAAAACTCCATGCTTTGATTAAGTATATATATTAGTGGAAAGAGTGAGACAATAAAGAAATAAATATATAACTGAAAGATAAAGTACATCAGGTAGAGATAATGTTAAGAGTAGTAAAAGGAATTGGTATTGCAGTGGAAGCAGTAGCCATCTGGGGTTGGGTTATCCTTTTAAATAGGTTGATCAGTATTAGTCTCCTTGTGAAGGTGACATCTGAGTAATGACCTGGAGGAGGTGAGGGAGTGAGCCTTAGGACACTTGGCCAAAGAGCTTTCCAGATAGTGGAGACAGCAATTTGCAGACGCCTTGAGGATATACATGCAGAAACTATGAGGAATGACAAGAAATTCATTGTTCCTAGAACAGACGGTGGTGGAAGGAGAGGTATGAGGGAAGTAGGAAATATTCTGAAAAAATGGAGCATGCATGAAGAATAAAAGATGAATGAATGATCGTCAGGAAAGGTCATTTGTAAAATTAGTGGGAAGTAATGTTTTCTCTTCAGTTGCATTCATGACTCTGGTCATGATGATTTGAGGACCGTAAGAGTGAGATCACTGCATCAGCTTTCCCCAGCGAGAGTTGCAATCCTGAGCATCCCTTCCTCACTTCTTTGATGAAAACAAACAGTTCAGGGTCAACACTAAAATTTGGCTAAGAATCTGGTTTACTGAACCGATGTAAAGATACTTACACAATGTTAATGGTTTAATAATGTTGCACCCAGGATATATGTATTTTAAATGAATGCTTCCTGCAGGATGGACTTGTGAATTCAAACAGTAAATCACCTTAGCTGGAGTACTGAAATCACTTTAACAGGCCAGAGAATAAGCTATTTAGGGCATTGCAGGTCTTTTTAAGGCTTAAACTTGAGTTTTGAATCTGATGTCATAGACAGTCTTCTTGTACTACCAATTAAACCAATATGTCCTGGAATCCCATGTGTCTTTTATTGTTCAAAGTGCTGGAGAGGCAGTGGCAAGAAAATAAAGCCTCAGTTCTCAATTAGCTTTTTCCTTATAGAACAAAAGAAACACAAAATAAAGTAGTAAATTTTTTTAAAAGTTAGCGATAAGCACTATGGAGAAAATTAAAATATGGGGTGTACCAGATAAGCTGCTTGCAATTCCAGATGGCCAGCTAAGAAAATATTTCTGAAAAAGTGATGTTTAAGCTGAGATCCGAATGCCAAGAAGAAGCATGCAGAAGAGATTTCCAGCAGCGGAAATAACTAGACCAAACACAGCTATGAGTTTGACATGAGAAAGGAGGCTAGAATCTCAGTTCAAATAAATTATGTAGTCAGCAAAATAGGCAGAGGCCAGCAGAGCCTTGTGACTCCTGATAAGGTATTTGGGTTTTATTCCTCTGTAATGAGTAGCCAAAGGAGGACTTTAAGTCAGTAAATGAAATGTTCTAATTTGTGTTCTTAAAAGATTAGGGGAGGATTAAAAAAATCACCTAGGGGAGAGACAGAAAAAACTTGAAATGTAAAACCAGTAAAGAGGTTATCAAAACAAACAAGGAAAAATCCAGGTCAGAGTTGATGGTGGTAGTAAAGATAAAGAAAAGGAAATAGATGGGGGATTTTCTGGTGGCTAAGATGGGGAATTTTCTGGTGGCTAAGATGTGAGAGTTGAAGAATAGAGAAGAATCAAGAGTAGCTCCCAACACTTTCACTATATGACTTGGTGGCTTGAGGTACATTTAGTGAAGTGTTGAGGACTGGAGCTGAGGGTTGCATGTTTAGAAAGAAAAGCAAAAGTGCAATTATGAAAATGTTAAGTTTCAAATTCACATGCAAATATCTAAGTAGAGATGCAACATTAGGCATTGGATATTCATGCCTGGTTTTCTCAGGAGAGACAGTGTTGGAGTGGTAGATTGAAATTCCTCAGCAGTGATCAATGTTTAATATCAAGGCACTGGGAGAGTCACTCAGCGACATTCTACAGTAAGAGATAAGATGAGGTCACATTGCCCAGTAAAGAAGGTGAGAAGTACATCCCCTGCTCTGATAGGGAAATCATTCACACAGTGTCAAAGAAACCAAGAGATAGAGGAGCCAATCACGTGAAAAACTTTGGGCAGTCAGGGAAAACTGGAACAGAGAAATGTTATTTTCTGTGATTCTTTGATATTTATGTAGCCTTTCAAAGGCATGCAATGCTGCTTGTCTGTTGGAGACACACAATGAATGCTTGTGAGAAAAATGAAAACACACACACACACACAAAATCATGACTAATCACAACAGTACATTTTTGTTGAGTAGAAAATTGCTCATATCCTGAAATATTTACCTAGCTGCTCCCAGGTGCCCGACACTGTTTAAGTACTAGTGACAAAGAGATAGAAAATATAGATACAGCTCGTACTTTTCTGGTACTTAAATCTAGTGAATAGTTAGGCAATAATCAATAAGCTAATAAATGATTTTTTTCAGATAATGATAAAAGTCATGATAAAGGAGGGAACAGGATGAAGAGTATTTGGAGAGAAGCAAGCAGATTACAGAAATCTCCCAGGATTGGAAAGATGAGAATGAGCAGGTATGCAGACATTGAGAGATGAGTGTTTTAGGGAGAATAAGGACAAAAATCTAAGAACGCTGAGTTTGGATTGAATTTGTTTATTTGAAGAACAGCTAGGAACTCACTGTTGATATGATGGTGGGACAAGGGGAATAAGTGAGAAGAATGTTACATGATGAAGTGAAAGAAAAATGTTGGGGACACACGATGAAGATCCAGGGAAGGACTTTTGATTTTATCATTAAAGTAAAATTGGAAGTCATTATAAGGGCTTAAGCCTGAGGGCTGCATGTGTGTAATCTTGTTTCAGTTTCAGAAATGTAGCAGTAGTAATGGTGTAGAGAATGGATGATGGAAGCAAAAATCAATTAGAATTCTACTGAGATGGCCCAGCCAAGAAGAGATGGTGACATGAAATAAGGTGGTAGAAATGAGTAAAGTAGTAAATGTAGAGCTGGGACTCATACAATGGAACTGCTGACTTTTTTTTTTTTTTGACAGGCAGAGTGGACAGTGAGAGAGACAGAGAGAAAGGTCTTCCTTTGCCATTTGTTCACCCTCCAATGGCCACCGCGGCTGGTGCATCTCGCTGATCCGAAGCCAGGAGCCAGGTGCTTCTCCTGGTCTCCCATGGGGTGCAGGGCCCAAGGACTTGGGCCATCCTCCACTGCACTCCCAGGCCACAGCAGAGAGCTGGCCTGTAAGAGGGGCAACCGGGACAGAATCCGGTGCCCCGACCGGGACTAGAAACCAGTGTGCCGGCACTGCAAAATGGAGGATTAGCCTAGTGAGCCGCAGTGCCGGCTACTGCTGACTTCTAATCTGTGTTGTTTTTCATTACTTCACACTGCCTTGTAAACCCAGTGATCCATCACAATTTGGTGATAATTCAGGAGTCAGTGCAGTAGAAGCATGCAGGTTACCAAGAAATTTTCTTATATCAATGCATGAAGGTGACAAACTTGGCACTTGTTGAAGGGCTTTACATCAGACATTTCCAGGAAATAACCATGCAAACATGGAGCTAAAGCAAAAATAAGAACAACTTAAGGACTCAAGTAGGCATTTATGAGACCTTTTGTTAGATACTGGCTTATTTCTGGAAGCCGTCTAATGTGTATATTAAAATGACAATAACCTGTTCAATTTATAAATTCACAAATAATAATCCTTCAGTTATGTACTGCAGCATATTTTTTCCTTTGAATCTAACATGACCACTTGTAGAGCTGAGTTATTGCTTTGAGACTCTAAATGGCTTCCACTCCAATCCTAAATCAATAAATATCCATCACTCCCTAGCATCCTGTGAAGAGTAATTTTTCAGTCCCCAGAGAAAAGAAAGGTGAAAGAATAACAGTCCCTCCACTGTCCTAAGTGACAAACAGTATAGAATGACCCATGTTCCATGGAGGGAAGGCTACATTCTCCAACGATGTCATTGACCATGATATTCTGTATAAGCACCCTTGTCACCAAAGACACCCTGCCATATCTCCTCTGTGACAACATGTCCCATGTCACAGGCTCCTCCCAGTGCCTTTCTGGGGGCTCTTAGCAGTTGTTCTACTCAGTTAGGATTCCCATAGCAAATGGTTTCTCAAGGGCCACTCCTCTGGGGTCCCAAGTATTTCTTGTTTCCTTCCACTGATAGACAAAAACATGCCTCCCCACAGTAACTAGATTGCTCAGATCTGAAATATCAGGGCAGTTCTCAGCACTGTCTTTCAGAAGTTACAAGAAGCTCTTTAGAAGATTTGTATTTCAGGAGTGAAGGAACTACGTAATTGAAGCAGCCTGTTTGCTGAGACACCACACTCTACCAAGTCACCCCTGCAGCTCTACTCAGAGGCAGAATTGGCCCTTTTTTGGTGAAAAATCTCATTATCCTTGTTGGTGTTTGATTTCTATAGAAAAGCCCTTTACTCCATGCTGAACATATCATAATGCTAGTAATCAAGGGAACCAAACACACAGCACCTTCGCAAACCTTCCACAGACTCCAACGGCCCTGGACACAGCTTTAAAATTTCTGAACTTCCTCAGGGAATGAGAAAAAAAGGAATTAGATGAGCTTTCAAGAATCAGTCAATGGTTGTAGGAATTTCAAATCCCTGACCACCCCACTGCCCTCTTCTGGCCTCAACTGATAATGGTAAGCAGATAAAGGGAATCCCATGGAAGTGCTTGCAGGTAGGGGACGCTCCTGTGGAGTAGCGTGTTCCTTCAAGTCCCGCTCTGGGTAACTGGCAGCCAAGGTTCAGTCCAAGACTGTACAGTACAGTTATGACTTGTCAGCCCCGTGGTAACATCATTTGAGATCCCAATGCTCTACTAAACGCTATGTTATTCTCTTGTTAAGGATCCTCAGAGGAGTGCTCTTTCATAATGTTTTAGAATTTTTAGCCTGGTAGATGTGAGTTTGAATTCTGCCTCTGCTCTTTTCTAACTAGAAGAACTCAGGCAGGTATCTTAACTCCTGAGTATTTCAGTTGTATCTAATATAATACTGAAATAGCACTCAACCCATGCATGTTGTAAGAAATAAATGAAGAGCCATTGATAAAGCACTCAGCCTTCATCTTGGCAGCGTGGGTCTTCAATAAGTAGCAGTGATCATTCACAAAGGAAGAAAGGGAGGCACATAAAGGGACCTCATCTGATATCTCATGAAGGCATGTTATGGATTGAAAAATAAGATTCAAGCATTTTTAACATTCAGTCTGGACCTGGGTTTAGGAGACCAATATAAGTGAGACATGTTGGTGTTTAAATGATCTTCCCAGGAACTCCAGAGAAAACAAGAGGCTGTTTAAGTTCTTTGATGGTTGAAAACCTCCCAGCTGAGTTTGAGAGCCCTTGGGCAAAGTTAGAGGCTGCTCTTGACTCTGCCTTCCTGGGGAAGCAACAGCACCATTGAATCCCTCACTTGCAGTCTCTTGGCTCAAGACAAGGGCGAGGGAGAATGTTTTTCTGCAGGGAAGAAGCAAAGTCAAGGAGACAGAGATACTGGCTCCTGGGGAATGCTCCTGCTGCTCCCAACAGCTCCCGTCTTTGATCCATGATGACCTTTTATCTGAGCTCCCTGACTTCTGAATGATTCAAACCACAAGGGGCAAATTATGTCCACTAATGGGTCAAAGAATCTATGTCTACCAGGAGGGTGCAGAATACTTGTGGCCTTTTGATTGCAATTGTTTCCTAATAAAACACTTGATAATTTGATGATTTATTAATTCAAAGCATGTAGATGAGCACATGAGTATGTTTTGGAGGTGAGGAAATTATGGCATCCTTAGATATTTATATATTTTAGAATTTGAACGTTTTAAGAGTGAGGAATGGAGTATCAGAGACCATCCAGATCTGCATTTTTCAATGTGGTAGCCACTAGTTTTCGCATAGCTGGTGGCTAGTCCAGATTGAGTGAGGATTAAATGGAAGATTTAACTTTAAATATTTAGTATAAACATAGGAAACTATTTTCAATACTACCATATGTTGAAAATGATAATATCTTCAATGTATGGAGTTAGCAAAAATATTCTAAAATTGATCTCATCTATGTCTTTTTTTTTTTTACCTCCTTCAAAGTAACTCCTGGAAAATTTAAAACTATATGTTCAACTCCTGTTTGTGGTAGGACTTTGGAATTTTTTACATAGACAATCGCATCTGCAAATAGAGAAAGTTTGGTTTCTTCTTTTCCAGTCTTGATGTCTTCTATTTCTCATCTTTGCCTTTGTGCAATGGCAAGAGCTTCTAGCCATGTGTCAAGCAATAATGGTAGAGTCAGCCTCTTTCCCTTGTTCCCAATCTTGGTGTGGGAAGTGTCTAGCTTTTCATCATTAAGCACCTATAGATTTTCTATATTCAGTCCTATTCTGAGGTAGAGTTATTTCTCTCTCCCAAACTTGCTGAGTTTTTATCATGAAAGATTGTTGGAATGAGTTATTTTTATGCACAAATTTATTTGATCTGATGCTTTTTCTTATTCTGTCTGCTGGTACAATGGATCACTTTGATTTCTTTATGAATATTAAACCAGCCTTGACTACCTAGAAAAAGTCACACCTACATATATTGTGTGATTATTTTATATACTGTTGGGTTAAGCTTGAGAATATTTTTGAGGAGTTTCATAACATAATATTTGAAAGTTATTATTTTAAATGTTGTTTTGTCTTTGATGTTGATGAATGATTAGTACTGACCTCATAAATATCTATTTTTCTATAAAAATTTTTTCTTTAACTTTTCCTCCAAACAAATTCCTGTTTTAGGTCTTTTCCTAGCCCATAGGTTTTTTTTTTTTTTTTGGGGGGGGGGTTTCCTAGCCCATAGTTTAAAAATATTTTTTAAAATTCCATATTTTAGATATTTAAAATAGTTTTAAATATTTCAAAAATATTTTAGTTTTTTAAAAGAAACCCAAAACGTATTATAGTACTATTTAATTTATTAAAGCTTATTATTCATAATTGAACAGTAAAATGGAATTTATTAGCTTCCCACGATCCAGACAAGTTTGAAGATCAAAGGCTAGTATAAGCAAGGATTTGTCTCAACTCCCCAAAGTTTTCAGTGATGAAATGTGAATGGCAGGGCTCATCATTTTCCCATTTTGCCTATTTATCATGACTTCAGCTGAACTCCAAATCATTTACTTTGTGTATTAGCTTATGTTCTATTGCTTACTGTAAGAAACAAAAACTGTGCAAGCAAACTTTCAGTGAATCTGAGACTTCTACTTTTAATGAGCCTGTTTGTAAAGGCAGATTAGCCAAGTATCCCCTAAGCAGAGTGTTTATATTTATGATATGGCTACCCTGGGTCTGGAATGGAAGCTTAATGTGCTATGCTAAGCACATAGCAAAACTTTGAACAAAACTATACTTAGCAGGTGAATTGTTTCTGATAACTTAGACCTACACATTTGGTTTGCTATTATTCCAATGATGATGACAACTAGATAAAGATCTATAAAGGGGGCCAGCGCCGTGGCACAGTAGGTTACTCCTCCGCCTGTGGTGCCAGCATCCTATTTGGGCACCGGTTCTAGTCCAGGCTGCTCCACTTCCAGTCCAGCTCTCTGCTACGGCCTGGGAAAGCAGTGGAAGATGGCCTAAGTCCTTGGGCCCCTGCACCCATGTGGGAGACCAAGAGGAAGCTCCTGGCTCCTGGCTTCGGATTGGCGCACCACTGGCCATTGCGGCCATTTGGGGAGTGAACCAATGGAAGGGAGACCTTTCTCTCTGTCTCTCTCTCTCACTGTCTGTAACTCTCTCAAATAAAATAAATAAAATCTTTTTAAAAATCTATAAGAAATCTACTTTCTCTAAATTTAAAGGTTTCACTATTCACAGCACCTCTATATTTGTGTTTTTTCACAAATATTCAACCATATGTTTATTTTAATGGTGTTTTTGTAAATAATACCAGCATTATATATAGTGATTTCTACACATAAATTTGATTAGTATCAATTAGAGATTGCTGATAAAAATGATGACATCTTAGATTCCATTATTAGAAGAATCAGTGAATCTGGGATAGAGATCCAAAAATTATACTTCACATGTGTTGAACCCCAAAGACTTTTTCTCTGTGACTGCCCAGAATTGCTATTTTTGTAATTCAATTTGTGCTCTACAGAGCTAAGAAAGTAAACAAATACCATAAACTTATTGTACAAAAGTGGTTTCCTACTCTTCATCAGACTACTGAATCCTGATCTCCAGTTCATCTGTTTTTAATTCTTTCAGTTATTTCATTAAACATTTATGCATATTTCTAAATATTATATTGACACTAGTATATATGATATGTTTTCCTTTAGACATTGTCTATTAGGAGAAAGAAATATTTAGCTGATAGAAAATACTTTTCTTATAGTCCTGCCATTCTTTTAATATTGCTTTATCACGATTAAAAAAAATCCAGCTACCCATAGTTTTGCTATTACATGCTGTTTACAACTGAGGCATGTAATGAATCAATTCATTTCTTGCACAGCTCTGTTGTTTAATATAAGTAACACTTATTTTGTTTAGTTTTGCACAGATGGCTGTCACATTCTTCCTCTTCATATCACAGAAGTGTACACTCTTTTTCAATAATGTCAAACATGAAATTATCTATCAGTTCCATTTCACTCCTGGGAGACACATGGCTATTTCTTTTCACCCTCCCGTCTCAACAGGAGGTCATTGTTCTCCATGTCTGCTATTCCACAGAGGCTTCCTCCATGACTCCAGAGATGCTCTCATCACTTTTATTTGGATCCTTCTTCACTCTGCTGAAGTCATTTCAACAGACGTTTCTGAAGACAGGATGAATTCAAGGTACATGTTTGAGACTCTGTACATGTTTGTGATAACGTGTTTATTTTGCCTTCACCCTTGATTAGCAACTAAGGTTATTAGAATCATCTAGTTAAGTACCATTTTCTGTTACAATTTTAAGAATTTAATAAACTTCCATTGTTTATCATTTTCTTTAACAAGAAAAGTCTAATATTATTCTCATTCCCAATCAGTACATACAGGACATTTATCTTACTATTTTTTTCTTTTACTGTTTTTTAAAAAGAATTTCTATCAGTTAGTATTAGCAGACAATAGTCTTGTTTGTGTGATCCCTTTGACTCTTAGACCTATCAGTATGATCAATTGTGAACTAAAATTGATCACTTGGACTAGTGAGATGGCATTGATACATGCCACCTTGATGGGATTGTATTGGAATCCCCTGGCACATTATTAACTCCACCATTTGGGGCAAGTCAGCTTGAGCATGTCCCAAATTGTACATCTCCTCTCTCTCTTATTCCCACTCTTATATTTAACAGGGATCACTTTTTTCAGTTAAATTTAAACACCTAAGAATAATTGTGTGTTAATTACAGAGTTCAACCAATAGTATTAACTAGAACAAAAGAATACTAAAATGGATAAATTATTGCATTGTACATCAACAGTCAGGACAAAGGCTGATCAAGTCACTGTTTCTCATAGTGTCCCTTTCACTTCAACAGGTTTCCTTTTTTGTGGTTGGTTAGTTGTCAGCAATCAGGGGGAACATATGATATTTGTCCCTTTGGGACTGATAGAATAAAAAAGGGAGAGAACGATCTAGCATGGGAAGCAGGATACATAGCAGACTCATAGAAGGGCAGATGTCCTAAACAGCACTCTGGCCTCAGAATCAGCCCTTAAGGCATTCGGATCTGGCTCAAGAGCCCATGAGAGTATTTTAGGCATGGAAAGCCAAGACACTCTGAAAAAAAAAAGAGGACCTAAATGAAAGATCTCTGCGAGTGAGATCCCAGTAGAAAGAACGAGCCATCAAAGAAGGAGGTACCCTTCTCTGAAGGGAAGATGGAACTTCCACTTTGACTATGACCTTGTCTAAATAAGATCGAAGTCAGCGAACTCAAAAGGCTTCTATAGCCTTGGCAACTCATGACTAGAGCCTAGGGAGATTTCTGACGCCATAAACAAGAGTGTCAAATTGTTAAGTCAACAACAGGAGTCACTGTGTACTTACTCCTCATGTGGGATCTCTGTCCTTAATGTGTTGTTCAATGTGATTAATGCTATAACTAGTACTGAAACAGTATTTTACACTTCATGTTCTGTGTGGGTGCAAACTAATGAAATCTTTACTTAATATATACTAACTTGATCTTCTGTATATAAAGAGAATTGAAAATGAATCTTGATGTGAATGGAATGGGAGAGGGAGCAGGAGATGGGAGGTGTGTGGGTGGAAGGGAAGTTATGAGGGGGAAAAAGCCATTGTAATCCTTAAACTGTACTTTTGAAATTATATTTACTAAATAAAAGTTTTTTAAAAAAGAATTTCATCTGCTTTATTTTTGCCAAATATTGACCTCTTAAATGAATTCCTCAATCTTACCCTTTTTTACTCCATTTTCTATTATTTTATTTTGGCTTTCTGAATTTTTAAGTTTACCTAATTAGCCTTTTTATTGTTTTATTTCAAATATCACACTTTAATAACCAAGAGGTCTTTCTTATTCTCTTATTTTTAATAAAGGCATGTTATTATTTCATGGGTGCTACACCCAATCTTGTTTTACTGAAGATATTATTAACAGTATAGTTTGAAATTTTCTCTTGCTCCTTGAATTGTTTTTGTTTTCCTGTCTTCCTCTTTGCTTAATCTTTAACAGGGAATTCTGTATCTGTTGATACGCTGTTCTCCAATATCTCTGAAGCCTGTGAGTGTACAGAGCTGAGCTCCATGAGCTTGGGGAGGATTTCATGGATTTGTGGTAGGGCAGTAAATATGTCTCAACCAATTGGGCTTTTGCCCACAAAGGATGTCTGCCATGGTCAGAAGACATTTTGCTGGTCACAACTGATTGGAAGTGCTACTGGCACTGAGTGGGCAGAGGCCAGGACGTGCTGCTAAACATCCTGCAATGCCCTGGAGTCTCTACAACAAAGAAGGGTCTATTCCCAAGTGTCACTGCTGATACTCTTGATAAACCCTAATGTAGGATGATCTGGAGGCATGGTCCCTGCTTCATTCTCCTACATATTAGTATACAAAGATACTCCAAAGAGCTCATGGAAATTTGAATTGGAAGATAGTTATTTTGGTGCCAAAAATTGAAATATAAGCATATGGAGGTCTTCAAGAAGTTAATGGAAAATGCATATTATAAAAATCTTATGAATTTGAATTTCAAAATTGTTGTGTGCTAAAATAAACCTAACCTTTAATTCCATTTTTTCACAAACTGCTTGAAGTACCCTTAAAAGTTGAGACTCTTTTGCTTGTGCTAATCAATTTTTACAAAGAATTTTCCAAATTGTAGACTACCTTAGATGAGTGAAGTAAAATAAAAAAGTATACTTATACTTTGTTTAAAATTATATGCAATTTCTTTCAAATATAACTGTGATTCTTTATTGTAGATTTCTCACCCCATTTTTCTTCTGCCCTCACCTCCTCCAACCCTTGATGCTCCAAATAAAAATTTTCTCTCTGTACTTTTACTCATCAACCATTATTATATTTCCTAAAAATATGGACTAATTTATTACATTTGACCTTTTAGAAATGAAAACACTTTCATCCTACCTACCAAAATAAATATGTAAAATTCTGGATTTCAATTTGATAGGTAATAATATGCCCTATTAATTTTATCACAGTAAACACAATGAAATATGTAAATATAACAAAGAAAAACTGGCTTCAGCAAAACACTTATGTTGCAAACATTGGGAAACTCCAAATGACATATGTGAGAGTGGAGTTGCATAAATTTTGCTTTATACATGTGAAGAAATGTTATTCAGTCATTGAGAAAGAATAATTTTAAGTTAATGACATAGAAAATATATGCGCCAATATTTTTGATTTTGCAGTTTTTTTAAATGTTTAACTAGTTTTTAATAGATTCAATATAGCTCAAGGATGCAACTCTCTAAGTGCCTCAATATTAAGTAAGAAAGATAAAGCAGATTTGAAACAAATCTTGACAACAACTTTCCAAGTAAAATATGTATATACACCTTATGTCCCAGCAATTCCATTTTTCTCAGATCTGCAGTATGGAAATGTCCCTCTCCCCCTGTAGGCATGCAAGTATATTTTTATAAAGATCTTAACACTTATTTGTGATGAACAGGAAAACTAGAAATGGCCTTAATGTGCACTGTCAGGCAACTGTTACATAAAGTACACAAACCATGAACGCGCATGCAATGCCATACACTGTGATCACCTAGAACAAGAAACATAAGCAAGCAGGTGCTAACAGAGAGCACCTCCATGTGTATCATAAGCTTCACATGAGTTTTTGCATGTTTAACTACACACACATTTTTTCTGAAAGGAAATATGTGGAATTGTATCTGCTGTTATTTTTGAGATGTGGAAATGAGTATTAGAAAAAGATAAAGTTTCTACTTTTCAATTTAACTATTTAGGTTCTCTTTGATATTTTCACAATGAACACCCTATTTTGTCAACTAGAAACAAATCATAGGCTGAAAATTTGTCGAAGGTGATATGGGGGTGGATTTTGGTTTTTAAAATTTTGAAGTGAAAACACAAAAGAAATGATGGAGACATTGCTGATGGACAGAACATGTACTAGGGAAAGAAGACATCAAAGATTATAGTATATCATTTAAAAGGATGTTAAGATATCAGTATGGCATGCATAATTTAAATGTCACTTGAAGTGTATTCTTGAAAAAAGAAAACAAGTTTAAGCTTGTTTTCAAAATCAGTCCTGTGGTTACTTATCAGAAAAAGACATGATGTATACAACATAGAAAAAAACACATTTCAGCCAGTGCCGCGGCTCACTAGGTTAATCTTCCGTCTGCAGCGTCAGCACCATGGGTTCTAGTCCCATTAAAATTACCTCCTCACTGAAAAAAGAGTCACAATACATGCATTTATTATTTTTGTTAGTAAATTATATACATGCAAAGCATTAAGAAAATAGAATCGGCCGACACCGGGGCTCAATAGGCTAATCCTCCGCCTGTGGCGCCAGCACACCGGGTTCTAGTCCCGGTCGGGGCACCGTATTCTGTCCCTGTTGCTCCTCTTCTAGTCCAGCTCTCTGCTGTGGCCCGGGAAGGCAGTGGAGGATGGCCCAAGTGCTTGGACCCTGCACCCACATGGGAGACCAGGAGGAAGCACCTGGCTCCTGGCTTCCGATCCGCACAGCACGCTGGTGTAGTGGCCACTTGGGGAGTTAACCAACAGAAGGAAGACCTTTCTCTCTGTTTCTCTCTCTCACTGTCTAACTCTGCTTGTCAAAAACAAACAAGCAAAAAACCAAAAACCAAAAACAAAAACAAAAAACAAACAAAAAAAAACCCACCCACATTTCGAATACCTATAGGTCCTTCAAATCCCACATTCAATTTGGCTCTGTCCAGAGTTTAATTCATCAGGTCTATGAGCCTCATGTAATTGTTTAAACTTAGTAGATAATCCACAGATTTGTATTTTGTCTTTGAGTCATTATCCATAAATTACAAACAAAGCATTTGAGAACAAAAAGTAGAATGGCAGTTTTAGCTTATGCTCAATAACCTTTTATAAAATATTCCCAGTCTCTTGTTTCCGAATGCAAAAAGTGACTTTTGAGTCTTAGAATTTAGATCCAAAAAAGGTAACTTACTTTGCCTATTAGATCAGAGCTCCTTTGGTGAATCAGAATAAAAGGCCCCTGGGGACAAGAGCTATAAAGGTGTTTCATACAATTAAAGTGGAGTGTGTGTGTGTGTGTGTGTAATGTATTAATGATAAATAAGTGAAATGTAAACTAAGCTTAAGGAAACAGGACAAAGTGAGGAAAAATAAAGAAAAATAGGGAAGGTGAGTAGAGGCAGTTAGCAGAGAGATGGAGATGGCCTGGGGGAAGAGGAAAGGACAGAAACTAGCATGTGGATTTAATTTACACCATTAAGAGCCAGCGCTGTGGCTTAGTGGGTAGGACTGCTGCCTGCTGTGCCAGCATCCCATATGGGTGCTGATTCAAGACCTGGCTGCTTCACTTCCAATTTAGCTTTCTGCTATGGCCTGGGAAAGCAGTAGAAGATGGCCCAAATCCTTGGAACCCTACACCCACGTGGGAGACCTGGAAGAAGCTCCTGGCTCCTGGCTTCAGATCGGTGCAGCGCCAGCCATTGCAACCAATTAGGGAGTGAACCAGGGGATTGAAGACCTCTCTCTCTCTCTCTCTCTCTCTCTCTCTCTCTCTCTCCTTCTCTGTCTGTGTAACTTGACTTTTAAGTAAATAAATAAATATTTTAAAAAAAGAGTGATCCTACAGCATTCACTGGAGTTTCCCAAAAAAGGTAGAGTAGACAATGAAAGAGAGAAAAAGGCTCAAAGAAAACCAGTTGGGGCAATGCTTAAACACATCAGAGATCCATTCATTACATCTTGTCTGCTTTTTTTTTTTTTAAGTAATTTATTTGTTTCGGGTCACAAAACACAGGAGGTTTCAAGGGCAATGCCTGTGGTCCAATGGTTGCCATCTTCCAGGTCTGCACACCCATAAATATCCTTATGACATCAGGCTCACAGTGCCCCAAACCTTTTATCCCATTCTAACAGCTGCATATAGGGGACCAGGTGGGAAAGAGCCGAAGATCCACTACCTCCCTGCCCGCTTACAATGCACAAGTTCCCCTCCAGTGAGTGTTCCAACTCACCCCTGTGCATCTGTTCTAGCATGATCATGTGTAGGCCACAGACCAACCACTTCTGCACAGCCCCTAGGAGCTGCACCTTGCAGGAAGCCCTCCAATAGGAGCAGTGGCTAAGGCCCTCTTTGACCCCAGCTTTCTGCATCCCAGACTCGCGGGGTGGCGATGGGGGAACAGCAGGGCAGGCTAAGCATGAGGAATAAAAGTCTTTATGGGGCTCAGATCAGAGGGCCATGGGTCTTGAGGACCTCTGTGAATCCATTTATTTTCTTCTCCACATTGTTTTTGGCCTGTTTCCTATTCGCATGAGTGGCTTTTTCTCCTGGTAATGGATCTTGGCCTTCTCCTTTCTCTTTTCTTCCAGCATGGCTGTCACTGCCTGGTACTTCAGCCAGGCTCACCAAGTAAGCAAAGTTTCTCTTAGGCTTCAGACATGCAACCTTGAGGGCCACAGAAACCACCATCCACTTTTTCTTATCTTAGGGCACCAAGATTCCCATCGAGCAGGGCGGTCCAGCCCCGCTTGGGCTTACGGGGCAACATGTCTTGCACAGTTCACCAGAACATGCGGCTGGGGGTCCAAATATGGTAGGGGCCCCGGAAGGCATTGGTGTTCTTCTGTTTGTGAAGGAAGGCCAGGTACTTCTACTTATTTCTTTAGAAATGGTCAGAAATGGTGATGCCTTCACAGCGTGCCACTGCCACCTTCCAGCCCGGCAGCTCCCAGTGGTTATTTTTTATTAATACTCATATGTCTTCTCTGCTTTTAATAAAAGGTGGTGGTTGGTTTGTTGGCTTATTTGCTTGTATTTGTTTGCTTCTTAATGCTGATTTCTATGACAAGTGCATAAAAAAGTAATTGGAAAATGCGATGAAATGAAAACTGAATCTCTTTTAAGCAAGTCAGTCTGGTTTATAGCTGTCATTATCTTCGTGGGGAGTAAGATCCCAAAGAAATCACCTTGAGAGGAAAAACACTTAAGTTCACTCAGGGAAGGATTCTGGAAACTCTACAATGTTTTGGAGTCTTTTTATCCTACTTTAGTTATTTTCAGAGATCTTTTCAAACTCCTGACCCTGCTAAAATTTCTCTACAAATGCATTTTTTTAGTTATCTTTATTTTTCTTTATACTTATTTGTGTGGAGCATATACTTCCACTGTGACATTTGTCAAAGCAATCCTGGAAATTTACTCTGTTATGCAACTGGAATTTAAAATGTATATTAGGTTAAGTATAATCAGAAAATTATCTAAATTTTCTGATCTCATTTCTATCTTTTATTAATTTTCTCTCTTACCAGCCCACACGTAGATACTGATGCCTTTGCAGGTAGCATGAAGAAAGGCAGTTTGCTCTGGAATAATGAAATGGGATTATATTGATGTGACGGTGGTGATGGGAAGAATTAAGAGTGGATGGAGAAGTCCTTACTAATATGATGATGTTTAAACTGAGAACTGATAGCCCTAGTTTTGTTCCATGGGAGCTAGGGATTACTTTAGAAGATTTTCTGTGTGGTAGCACATTAGGAAGCACTGCCCATCCTGGATTACAGCACTCATAAACGTGGGCTGCTGCCAGTTCTATAAGCAGAATAGAATTATACATGAACACATACGTACATATATACACACATAGGTTACAACAATATCTTATGTTCATTGTGGAGAGGCACAAGACAAAGCACACTAAAAACTAAAGAGAGGGGCTAGTGCTGTGGCATAGCTGGCAAAGCCGCTGCCTGCATAGTAGGCATCCCATGCGGGCACCAGTTCAAGACCCAGCTGTTCCACTTTCGATCCAGCTCTCTGCTGTGGCCTGGGAAAGCAGTAGAAGATGGCCCAAGCCCTTGGGCCCCTGCACTCGTGTGGGAGGCCCCAAAGAAATTCCTGGTTCCTGGCTTTGGATCAGCACAGCTCCAGACACTGTGGTCAATTGGGGAGTGAACCATCAGATGGAAGACCTCTTTCTCTCTCTCTCTCTCTCTCTCTCTCTCTCTCTCTGTCTCTCCTCTCTCTGTGTAACTGACTTTCAAAGTAAATAAATAAATCTTTAAAAAATGAAAAAGGAAAAAAAATCTATGCTTAAACTCTTATGACAGCTAACATACTGATTTCATTTCCTTACAATCTCTCTTCAAGGTATACTTTCTCCGCATAGCCAAGTGGAGTTTATGGATTTTTATTTTATATTTTGAAATAGTGTAAATTGTACTTCCCCATGTGTTTTAAAACTAGAGTTGCCAAATGTAGCAAATAAGAATATAACATGAAAATTCATACAATACTAGGGAGATACATGAAAAAAGTTATTCATTGTTTACCCGAAACTCAAATGAATCTCAGCATTCTGTATTGTTCCAGGCAACCCTATTTTAAAAAACATAATAATGTATAACAAATGTGTTAAATGTCTCCATCATTTTAGATTGCATTGATACATCATATCATTGTATGGTACTTGTCCATTCCCTCTCTGTTGGAAATAAATATTTCTAATTTTCATTCTGATCATTACTGATGCATTTATATTATCTTCCCAAGAGAGATGCCTAGAAATGAAATTACTAGGCCCAAAGGCAAGAACAAGCTTTTCTGTCTATGATGTCAATTGCCAAATTATACTGCCTTCATCTTTCCATTGCCAACATTATAATTACATTTTACAATCCTAGCCAATTTAGAAGGTGAATAATAGCACACTTTTTACACTAAATAGAATATGTTTAATATAATTATGTTAAAATACGCCCCTTCATTATTTACAACTTTAAAACATCCGTGAATTTCTGTTTAGCTACTCAGACTGTCACTCCTTCTCAATCCATAACTTTGTGTTGAACAGACCATCCTTTGCCAATTCAGAGCCTCTCATATTTCACTTAGGTATGTTCTCAGTTCAGGCTTGTTTCCTGTCAACCATATGTCTTAACCAGAATGATATTTGTAATGCAAACCTGACCATGTTTATCTATACGTGAAATACTTCCACTCATCTTCAACGATCATGTTTAGATGCTTTTGAGATATTGATAGTTTTTGGTATTTGTCTCATTTAATTTACCAGTTCATATTTCAGTCACATGAATCAAACTACAGCTCCTCAAGTGTCCTATTCCATGTCACAGATCAGTGCCCCACATAGGCCAGTCACCTGCCTGTAATATTTTCTCCTTCCAGTCCTGATGGATCACTGGACTTCTGTGATCCCCTACCTGCTGTCCTTGGAATGGCACAGCAGCATGCGTCCACTGGCTTCCACTCTTTTCTGTAATTAGACCCTGCCTGACATAAGCTTACTGAAGGCAGACACTGCATCCTCAAAACAGTAAACAAAAATCCAACATTTACAAAGCATGCAAAATTGTGAAGCCCTCTGCTAAGCCCGCTTTATCTGCATTTACTCACTTCATTTCTACTCATAACCAGATACTAGTTCTCCACTAACTTTACAGTGATGAAATGGAAAGAGAATACTGAAATGTACTAAATTTAGTTCCAAGTTAGAAGATGGAAGACAGAAAAAGATGAGAGGGGTTTATGTTAACAAATAGCTTTGGACTAAACCAACAAGAAACAAAAACGGAAACTGTTCCACATTCCTTCCCTAATTGTTGATGATTATCCATGAAAGTTCCATTGCTTTCTGCTTATAGAACAACCAACCAAGAAGCAGCAAACACTTCTTGGGCTGCTCCAGTCCCAGAATTTTGCTCATTTCACTTTGTCCTGCCTTTCTTATCTACAGTCAATCTAGGTTCAATGCCCTTTAAGCTTTCTTCTCTTCAAATTTTATTACAAAGTACTCTGGTTTCTTAGATCCTGTGGACATTTTCCCAGCTGCTATCTGGCCACACACTGGCGGTTCAGGGAATTTTTTTTTTTTGGGGGGGGGGGGGGCGGTGTATAACAGCTTGGTAAAACCCATTTATTTCAGAGATTTCTTGATCTCTGAAATTTTGATTTCACAAAACTGAATACCAGAGAGTAAACAACTTGTTTAAGTGGAAGAGCCAAAATCTAAGTGAGTTTCGAACTGAAGTTTTCTTTATATAAGTAGGACAAGGAAAGAAAGAAATCGGATTTCTGTCTTGGGAACTTTTTATGGAGATCAGGAAAGAGACTTCCATGTGGAGATAAAACTGGTGGCCCAAGGCAATGAATGGTATTGTGAAGCAAAAGAATAAAGATGCCAGATACAGAATTTAGAATTATGTCTCATGGTCTCTACTCAAATCTTCACACAGGAAGAAATGAGGAAAAGTAACTACTAGTAAAAGCCATTTTTGAATCAATAAAACTATATATTTATGAAATGCAACATGATGTTTTGATACATGCAGACATTGTGAAATGACTAAATCAAGCTAATTACCATACGTACTACTTCACTATTTAACATATCACTTACTCAGCATCTCTTTTTTATATGGAACTAACTCGAGATCTGCTCAGCTCTGTGCCACTAAAAAGCTGAGGAAGAATGATCTCAATATATGAATATTTGTTGGCAGTCAGGAAAAGGCTTCCAAGAGGAGAGGAGATTTAAAGGATATGGAAAGCATCAATAAGATTATGAGGAGAGTAAAATGGAGGACATCCTACAGACAGAGAGGTTAAACCTAACACAAATTTAGGGTCTTATATGTACCTTAATTATTTAAATGAACTGAAAGACATGGAACAGAGAATTGGAATGTCTTGACAAAAAAAAAGGAATGGGTGGATTATGGAATGTTTGCATCAGAAAAAAACATTAGAAATCACATAGTTCAGCATTTCCCAGAAAAGACTATTTAGAAATCTAGTTTTGTGAAGAGGTTAGAAAACATTTCATAAAATGCATTTCCTATAGTGAAGTAGTTGACTAGTTTAAACAAAATTGTGTAGGGTTTGAGCTCAGATTTCTCAGGAGTTTTAATATACTAAATATACTGAAAGGAAGACAGCATTTCTGTGTTTAAGAGCTTAGGGTCTACAGCTCAAAGTTCAAATCCCTGTTCGAACACTAGGGATACAAACTTAGGCATGTTCCTTAGCTTTCCAAATGTAAAGTTCTTTTTTTTTTTTTTGGACAGGCAGAGTGGATAGTGAGATAGATAGTGGATAGTGAGAGAGAGAGACAGAGAGAAAGGTCTTCCTTTTTGCTGTTGGTTCACCCTCCAATGGCCACTGCGGCCGGCTCATTGCGCTTATCCGAAGCCAGGAGCCAGGTGCTTCTCCTGGTCTCCCATGGGGTGCAGGGCCCAAGCACTTGGGCCATCCTCCACTGCACTCCCGGGCCATAGCAGAGAGCTGGCCTGGAAGAGGGGCAACCGGGATAGAATCTGGCGCCCCAACCGGGACTAGAACCCGGTGTGCCTGTTAAGCCACGGCGCCGGCCTCAAATGTAAAGTTCTAAAAATTAAATACAAGTTCATTACCCATTATATGAAATGCTTAGGACCAGGAGTGTTTCAGATATCTAATTTGGAGATGAGGTTGTGGATTTTGGAATATTTGCATATATATATAAAATGAGATATCTTGGGGATCAGACCCAAGTGTAGACATGAAATAAATGTATCTGTCATATACACTTTATACTCATAGCCTACACGTAATTTTTTTTAAGATTTATTTATTTATTTGAGAGGCAGACTTACAGAATAAATGAGAGACAGAGAAAGATTTTCCATCCATTGGTTCACTTCCCAAATGGCCTCAATGGCCGGAGCTGAGCCAATCCAAAGCCAAGAGCCAGGAGCGTCTTCCAAGTCCCCCATGTGGGTGCAGGGGCCCTAGCACTTGCATCATCTTCCACTGCTTTCCCAGGCACAAGCAGAGAGCTGGATGTAGCAGCCAGGATACAAACAGGCGACCATACGGAATGCCAGTGCCACAGGTGGAGGCTTAGCCTACCTCGACACAGCGCTGACCCATACATGTAGTTTTATACATCATTTTTAGTGCACCTGTGTGCTTGACTGTTAACTGTTAGAAGTCTGATGTGATTTTTTCACTTGTATCACATCTGTCCTTAAAAAGCTTTGACTTTTTAGAGCATTTTGGATTTTAAATTTTCAGATTAAGAAAGTTAATCTTGTAACATGTATATAGTGTTCTTGGTTTCTGACACAAAGAAAATGCTTAAAATATGTTAATGATTTCATGATCCTGTATTTCCTCTTTTCTAATTTGATTGATCACAGGGCCTTTTTTTTTTTTTTTTTTTACTGTGACGCATGTGGCACAACAAAGTTTCTTTGAATATACATATATATACATATATATGTGTATATATATATATATAGGAAATATTCATCCAGTTCATTGTTGCCTTTTAGAAAAATTTTGTCTAGTTTTCAAGAGTCATGAATGTTAGAACACAGCCTTTGGATCTTATCTAGCAAAAGTGATGAAAACATGGTAATGAATCATCCACCAGTCATCTGGCTTCACACCTTATAAACCACAACAGTTATATTGATTCATGATTATATTTCAAAAGCCTGATTTTTCAAAGTTTCAGATAAGATTTCAGAAACTACTGACTATTAAGAATAGTTATGGTATTGAATTTGGTATTTTTCCTATCAGAGTTCTCATATAATAGTTCCAGTTTCTAAAAGAAAGTGTGTGTGTATGTATAAACATCCTTTACTTTGTCAATCTATTCCTCTCATTTCCTTCAAAATAATTAACTTCGCAAGGTCTAAATTTATTTTCACCTCAGCATCATTTTATCAATACTCCATTCTAATTATAGCTTGTTTCCCTAGGCATCAGAGGACTAGATTACTGTTTAGTGTTTCTGTAATTGGCTCAAGAAAAAACTTTGAGTCTCTGGGCAATCATTTCCACTGGTTTCCTGGTAGAAACTATTACTCTTGTCTTCATTCAGTGATGCACTGGAATTGATAATTGCTACGCATTTCCTAAATGTTAAAAAGCCTTGTCCTACGGTACCAGAGAGAGCTGGATTTTGTTCCAAAATAGTCTGGGTTTGAATTTATTTTCATGGTTCTCAATGGGACCATTTTCTCTGTTTTGTCACCTCAGTGGGTATCTGGGTTGGTAGGGGCCAAGGAGTGCCCTCCAGCCACTAGGCTGATGTTCAGGAGGGCTCATCAGGTGCTCCCTGTAGAGAAACTACTGGTAACATAGCCTCTCACACCTTCTCCTCCTTGTCCTCCTTTTCTTAAGAAATAATTTACTTAGACCCCACCATGACCCAAATATCACACTGAGCCCTTTATTCATCTTTATTACCCTTCTGAAATGGAATTAATTAAGTCTGTTTTGCAGACAAAAACACAAAACCTAAGAAATATCCTCCTTGGATTAGTACTCAGAGCCTGCCTAACTGCAAAGCTGTCACTCCTGAAAACAGTATTGAAAACTCATCTTGTTAGAGATTCGTAACGTCTTTCTCATGAGGAGCTTGCATAGTCCCTGCTGGAAAGCTTGAGACCGCTGGAGAAGACCACGCTGTCCTTGACAGACACCGCCAGGTACCCACTTGAGCTGCCACTGTTCCACAAAATAGTGATGGGTCCTTCAAGAGCAACTTTGTCAAGTAAAACATGGTCAGTTTTTTTTTTTTTTTTATTACAGAGTCCCGAAGCGAAATACATTTCCTTGAAGCTGTTAACGACTAGGTACATAAACTTTGGAAAGATATTTGACTTCAATATTCTTAACATAATAATTTTGTGAGTAATGCCCACCTCAAAAGACCATTGGATCAGTTCGTAACACAACTTAGTGAAAATGCTTAGCATGGTACCTCATACCCACTGAGTAATCAGTAACAGGTAATTCTTTCCTTTCTCTTTTTCTTTATATCAAATACATTATTTCCCAAGAAGCTATAACAGTACATTTGTGTCTCATTGTTTCCAGTTCTGAATGCTATAATTATCTTCATTCCACAGATGCTTTAACAATATCAGAATCTCCTAATAGTATGCATTTTCATCAATTTTTTCAAATCACGTTCAGCATGCATGCTTTTTATGTTGTGTTTTTCTATACACTTTGTTGGTATTCACATTTTGCGATGCTTGCATTGCACATGGAAAGATTATCTGTTGGGATTACACCAATGTTATTCCCATACTATTAAATCATGTACTTGTGTTTTTCTGCAATTTCACCTAATATCATTGGAGTTTATTTAGGAATCAGAGTTAGAAACTCATGTAAACATGCTTTAAAAAATAATCTAGAACCATTTGGAAAATTGTTTTACTTTTACCACACACATGATTGGAATAGCTAAAATCTGATCATCCCTCTAGCTTTTGAAAACTAACTGTGGTTTATCTGCTATGATTCCTAGAGGAATCACTGAACTGAGAATATACTCCACATGATATATCACAATTTATTTAGTAATCTGTAAATTAAGAAGCCTTAGCTCAAAAGGATCTAAATAAACAGGGTCCCCAAATAAAGCCTTAACACAAAATAAGATATTCTCAAAAGATACAGGGGTAAAAGTGTACTTTCAATTGTGGTTAGAATAAAAATTTTCTAAAATATTCCTAAGGTTTATATTTTAGAAATCTCTATCTCCATATGCTGTGACAAAGATCAATATTTATTTATGCTTTTTTTCAATTAAAAAGTAGCACTGTCTTTTTCCTCTGGAGTCTATGGTAATAAAACATTTTGTAGCTCCTTTATATTTTATAACTTAAAATTTTCATTGGAGCTAGCCAAGGAATACTGCAGAGATGTGGTCTTTGTAAAAAAAATTAATCCTTAATTAATCATTCCTACACATCTATTGTAGAAGGGTCTTTTGAGGATTAATGAGAAAATGTTTCAAAGCGTTTTCTCATTAATTTTCAAAATCTTGGATAATAGGCATTAGATAAAATGAGAAGGATTATATTACTATTGTTCACAACAAGAAAGCTAGAGTGTCAAGTAATTCCTTAACTAAATTTTATAGGGTAAACTATATAAATCACTAAGAATTAGATTATTAAAACTAAAAGTCACCCAGTCCACAAAATATCTCATGTTATGTTGTAAATTGTAAATTAGATCTTTTCATAACTTCACAATGAATCATATTGGAAATAATTGGTACAAGATTAGTATTATCTCCTATTATTATTTTATGTGGTCAGTATTACTATATATGTCAAGATTTTTATCCTTAACATAATTATTTAAGTAAACAGGATTCAATCCAACTTAAAGCTTGCTATAATCCATTGTGTCTAAATTAATTGAGAGTCCTTACAGGTAGCACTTTGCGCCTAGCTTGCATACAGGAGGCATGAAGAAGAGAAAATCACCTTCTGTATCTATCCTAATCAAGTAAGAAAAGCAAACCTAGAAAATAATGTGGATAAAAGACTTAATGAAAGGTGTTTAACGAGAAAAGCAGAAAAGAATATTTTTGAATACAGGTGAAATTAATTTTACCTAGGGTGTGCCCTGGGAGAGCTGTATGTGGAAAACATTTGAATAAGATTCTTAAACATAATTATCAGTCATGAGAGGGAAATAGCAGCACTTTTCCTTGGAATGGATGAAAGTCAAGAAGTACAATTTACAGAAGGGAATTAGTAGGAGAATTAGGAAAATGGTCCAAGTAGTGATTAAATGATGGTGCTGCTTGGATTGGGGATAAGGGACAGTAGGCAAGAGAGGCCACTTATAGCCTGAGCAAGAACTAAGAAGAAGGTGGACTTGAGAAATGACTAGGAAAGTGACGACAGCAAACATTTGTTGAGCACCTCTTGCACGCTAGGTGATGGGGACAGGATGGCAGGGGAGCGCACTGCAGTGTGAGCGGGGCTCAGGTGGACGTGAGCAGAGGGAACCACAGCAGCATTCAGTAGGAGCATGTGCCCTGGGATGGAGATGAAAGGAGCAGTCAAAGAAAACGGAGGAAATCAGAGAAAGATCTGAAACGAAGGGGCTTGAAAGGTGAAGCAGCAGAATTGAGCCATCTCTACAGACCAGCAGCCTGCATCCTTCCCAAATGTCTGTGTTGAGACCTCTGCCCTGTTGTGGTGATGTTGGGAGGTGAGCCCTCTGGGAAGGTTATTAGATCTTTCTCCGCCTAAGGAATTAGCGCCCCTTTTAAAAAAGACCTCAGATAGCTTCTTGCCCTTTCTATCATGTGAGGACATACGGGTGGCAAGAAGACAGCCATCTGTGAACCATGCCACAAATCCTCAGCAGACACTGATATGTCAGCATCTTCTCTTGGACTTTGCAGTTTCCAGACCCATGAAAAATGAGTGTCTGTTATATTTAAGCCACCTGACATATAGTATACTATTATAGCAGCCCAAGCTAACTAAGATATCTATTCAGTTTTTGAAAGAAGTGGAGGCCAGCGCTGTGGCTCAACAGGCTAATCCTCCGCCTAGCGGCGCCGGCACACCAGGTTCTAGTCCCGGTTGGGGTGCCAGATTCTGTCCTGGTTGCCCCTCTTCCAGGCCAGCTCTCTGCTGTGGCCAGGGAGTGCAGTGGAGGATGGCCCAAGTGCTTGGGCCCTGCACCCCATGGGAGACCAGGAGAAGCACCTGGCTCCTGGCTTCGGATCAGCGTGGTGCGCCGGCTGCGGCAGCCATTGGAGGGTGAACCAACGGCAAAAGGAAGACCAAAGGAAGACCTTTCTCTCTGTCTCTCTCACTGTCCACTCTGCCTATCAAAAAAAAAAAAAAAAGAAAAAAAAAAAAGAAAGAAAGAAATGAAGAAAATAATAGTCAGAGATGAATCTGAACTTTCTGGTGCCATACAAGAGAGTCTCTAATTAATACCATTAACAGAATCAGGTAGCACAGAAGAAGGAACAATATTAAGTAGAAACAGCATCAGCTGAAGACATGTTGGGTTTAGAACTTTTCAAAATGCACATGGAATTAGTTGTTGAATTTCATCAGGAATATCAAGTATAGAGGTAGCTACATGCAAGTGACCAACATAGAGAAAGGGCTGAAATTCTAATATCCTGTGGAAGCAAATGAGTAAAGAGAGAGCTGCCACAGAGGAAGAAGAATTTGTTAAAGAAGGCATTTGTGGGACCATCATTGTGGGATAGTGGGTTAAGCTGCCACCCACAATGCTGGCATCCCATATGAGCACCAATTGTTCCACTGCTGTTCCAGCTTCCTGCTAATGCACCAGGAAAAGCAGCAGAAGATGGCCCAAGTGCTTGGATCCCAGTCACCCACATGGGAGACCTGGATGAAGTTCCTGGTTCCTGGCTTTGGCCTGGGATAATCTATGTCATTGCAGCTACTGGGGAGTGAACCAGCGGATGGAAAAGCTCTCTGTGTGTCTCTCCCCATTTCTCTGTAATTCTGCCTTTCAAAAAAAAATTACACCATCCACCGAAGTGTTTAGCTGCACAAGTTACATCATAGATAACTATCAGAATCTTGGGCATGTGTTTGGATGGACCTAACAACATCTGACAGCCTTAAGAACATATTTTCTTCTCTATTTTTCTTTTAATTAAGTGTGTTTAGAGTTGGCTCCAGAGTTTTATTTGTCTTCTTAAAAACCAATAATTGTAGTGTTGATTCATGATTTCTCTGTTGTTGCTGTATTTTTCCCTCAAGTTAAAACTAGTACAATAATTAGCCATCCGAGTTCTCCATCTAGAGACGTTTTAGGAAAAACAGTAGCTCATTAAAGACTTTGTTTTTTTCAAAAGAAATAAAATAAAAAGGACAAGCAATTTTCTGTCTTTTGCTTATCTCTTTTACATGAAAGGTTATATCATCCTCTACAAGCAGTCCTATGTCCTTGAGTTTTATTTTAACATATGCTTGAAATCAAACAGGAGATAAAGGAAACCTCAAGTAAACCATCCCAAAGGCCCATTAGCATTTAACCTCTTAATATTTCAGTGAAGGCAGTTTACATATTAAATTTTTACAATAATGAATCCCTAAAGCCCTGGTGATGGAGGCTTCATATTATAGTGGGGCTACAGATTTTTAAAATACAGTTTTTATAATAACCATATTCAGTAAACCAAATTACTCATGCTTTACTGTATTTTAAACATAGCACCAACTCACCTCTAACGCAATCATTAGGTGTGAAAACACAGAAAACTGCAAGTCTATTTATTGAATGTACAATTTATATCCCTTAAACACTGACAAGAAGGGAGTATTTACCTTTTATTTGTCAGCAAAAGAACCTCACACTATTATTTGAAAAGTCTTTACCAAGTCATTGCATGTTACTTTGAATCAAAATGATTTTATTTCTCTGCCAAGGAAATGTAGCCAACTTCAGATGTGCATTAAGAATAATGGTCTAGCAAGATAGCAAATTCCAATTTCCTATGATCAGAGAATCTTATTACCTTTATCCTCTGCCTTCCTTCCTGTTCACATAGGAAGTTAAAAGATGTTTTTCAGTTTGAATTTGCTTAGCTCTACATTCTCATAAGTGTAAGGTGATGTTCTGGGGACTGTCCAACCACTAACTACATCTAAGAAATGCAGTTCTAAAGCCTAAGTTTATTTCTGGTTGCTGTTGAATTTCCGCATTTGTTGTTAACCGTGCAGATTGCAAAGTAGCATATTGTTCGCAACAACTTTGCACAATGGTGGAGATCTGCAGATGGTTTGTCTTTTCAAATATGATAAATGCTTAATTTAATGCTGATTTGTGACAATCAGGACAATGCTCCAGGCCATTTGGGCTCAGGGATGTCTTGATAATAGATCCAAGGGGCAGGGAATGATTTCAGGCATATGATACAACAGCAACGTCACTCAGTGTGGCTCTTCCAAGGGTGGTGAATTCATAATGTATTATCTCTTAAATGCCCCCACTATCTCAATACCATTATACTGGGGATAAAACGTACAGTACATTAACTTTTGGGGGGGGGGGGCTAGCTACATATAAAACATAGAAGCATTTAAGCTGGAATAGACCATCCTCTTGAAATTTAGGTGACAGTAAAAGGCCTTTGGAGCTGGAATTGTCCCAGGATGGGACCATTGAAAAATACCAATGTGATTATTTTTTGAGAAGCACATGGGGTGAGCAATAATCCCTAGACTGAATTCTGTAAAGCAGTCTGATCCTTTTTTTTTTTTTACAACACATAGTATGAGAAGTCTTAAGAAATTCATGCGAATCTATATAATGAAAAAAATTATAAATAGATTTCAAAAATTTTTGACACTTAGAATCAGTTTACCTTCTAATTCTATTTTCAACAAACTTTTTGGAGTCCCTTTGTAGAACCTGGCACAGGATCAATAAATATTTGCAGAATGGAAATGAGATAAAATGATTTAAAGATAAAGAATCAGTTTATCTTTTGGCAATATTCTCCCCCTTATGATCACTTTGCCATATTTCTCCTCTAACTAATGCCTAATTCAGCTGCCTTATATGAATGCAACTTTATACTGGTCCTAAATACTGTTGGGTAGATATTTAACTATGTTAATTGAGGATTAAATTGATTGTATTAAATAGTAATATTTTCCTAGGGATTTAACCACAAAGTAGATTTGATCAAAGAAAGTGAGCTCCAGAATTTGGAGATACTCCATTTTCAAAGGGAAAATTAGGGTTTAGAGACAATGAGTGGACTACTCTGGACTACACAGCAAATGAGCCTCTTATTTTAACTTAAGATTCACTTAGTATGTGTCTACAACTCTGCTGAGATGTTCCCATGCAAAAATTCCACTTAATCTTCACTCATTTTACAGATTATTAAACCAATCAGAAAAGTTAAGGCACGAGTAAAATTTTGCCTAGTTAACAAGAGGTAAATTTTAAATATGAATCAAGATTCTCATATTTCCTGTTCTTTTCTCTTTCTGCTGTACCATGGAAGTCTCCTTTGATGGGAGAAGGGACTCCGTTCTCTTACATGACTTGGAATCATCCCTTGATATAAAAGTCTGCAGAAATACTACCTTTGATAAGCAAGTGTTTCTAACATGATACTAAAAAAACTATAAAGCTTTTAATTTGGAAAAACAAACTACCTTCTTCTATAGGTGGCACATATCTGTTTTCTTCCATTCACCATTCATTCATTTCTTCCATTCATTTACTGAACCTCTACTATAAGCCAATTATACCTCACTTGGATGCAGCAATTCAATGATGCCCTTGCATCATGGGATTTATAGAATAAAACAGATGGTTGGGATACAGGTGTTTGGGAGAAAATCCTTGAGAAATAAGAACAGAGAAAAAATAAGCAACAGGAACAATAAACAGTGAATTTAAAAACGGGCTATAATAGGCATTTGTTTCACAAGTGGGGAACCTTTTTTTCTACCAAGGACCATTTGGATACTTAGAACATAGTTCACAGGCCATACAAAATTAGAAACTTAAAAATTAGCCTGCTATAATTTAATTGAATTCTGAGTGCCACCTGAGGCTGCTTTGACAGGGTAGACCATATGATTTTGTGAGCCTCATATAGGCTGCACTCCTGGAGAGGAGATGGGACACTTGAATTTTTTTTTTTATTTGAAAAAGGACAAAATCATCTTCTGTATGACAAATCCTTGGAAGATAATTCATAAAATATATTTAAGAGAAGACTGGCTTTCAAATACAATTGGCAGAAGTTTCAGTCTCTTGATTCTATTCTGGTCCTCCACACTAAATTAACCTTATGACTTCCTGATAATTACCATATTATTCCTAGATATCTTTTTTTGTCTTAAAGAAAATCTAGCCTATCCTTAATGCATTTCTCAATGCTCACTAACACAAAACCTTTCATTTTCAGTTTCCTTCTTTGTTCATTTCCCTTCTCATCTGTCATACAGGAAACACTGTAGTGATAGAAATGTTTCAGGACTGGGGCCAGAGCTGTGGCACAGCAGGTTAAAGCCCTGGCCTGAAACACTGGCATCCCATATGGACGCCGTTTCAAGTCCTGGCTGCTCTACCTCCAATCCAGCTCTCTGTTATGGCCTGGTAAGGCAGTGGAGGATGGCTCAAGTCCTTGGGCCTCTGTACCTGCATGGGAGACCTGGAATCTCATGGCTCCTGGCTTTGGATTGGCGAAGCTCTGGCTGTTGTGGCCATTTGGGGAGTGAACCAGCAGATGGAAGACCTCTCTCTCTGCCTCTACCTCTCTCTGTAACTCTTTCCAATAAATAAAATAATAAATCTTTAAAACATATATTTCAGGACTGAGAACGTTATTGAAATCAACAGGACTCAGAGGTGGCGAATGCTCATGACGTTTCCCTCCCCATGCTGTAGTCTCACAATGACACTGATTAATGTTTGACTCCTGAGAGGAGAAGTTTATGATGGTCATGAGTCCGAAAGACAAGACAGGTCTTCCTCATCCTGCTGGTAAGATCTCTCCATGAGTTACATCCTAGGCAACTTGTTTATCTACCCCAGGGATTCATTTTGTACTGGCCCCCCTCTCCCTTGCTTAAGTTGTTGGCGTATCTGAGATGTCTTCTGACCAATCATCTCTAACAAGCCTCAGAGATCCAGGTGAAGTGCAGCTTCCTCTAATAGAGCCTGCTCTCCGTACCTGACTGGAGTCAACTGCCATGTCATTTATCCAGAAAACATGACAAGGATGTATAGTTAATATTCATAATGAAATTTTGTGAGTTGAAATGAACGTTAAAGTTTCATTAAAGAGAGAAAGGAGGGCCGGTGCCGTGGCTCAACAGGCTAATCCTCCGCCTTGCGGCGCCGGCACACCAGGTTCTAGTCCCAGTCAGGGGATCGAATTCTGTCCCGGTTGCCCCTCTTCCAGGCCAGCCCTCTGCTATGGCCCGGGAGTGCAGTGGAGGATGGCCCAAGTGCTTGGTCCCTGCACCCCATGGGAGACCAGGAGAAGCACGTGGCTCCTGCCTTCGGATCAGCGCGGTGCGCCAGCTGCAGCGCGCTGGCAGCGGCAGCCATTGGAGGGTGAACCAACAGCAAAGGAAGACCTTTCTCCCTGTCTCTCTCTCTCTCACTGTCCACTCTGCCTGGGGGGGGGAAGAGAGAGAGAGAGAAAGAAGTTGTCTTTATTACCTGTATCTCTCAATATATTCATCAAAAAAAAAAAAAAAAAACCTTAACAAGTTCCTATTGTGTGCTATTATTCTTAGTTCTAAATATACAGTTACGAGTGATGCAGGTAAGTTTCCCACTATGAATGACTTAAGAAATTTAAGCAAGCCTAAAACTATAATAACACATTACAGTGTGCTATGAGCAATTAGGAAAATAAGCAGAGTTCAGTAGTAGAGTGGATTTGGTGATGATAGGGCGGGGATGACTAACTCTCTAGAGTCTGGCGGTAAGAATTTCTGAAAGAGTTAGAATTCGTAAGATGAAGAGGTCATCTCTGTAAAGAGCCAGTCAAAAAATAATTTAGACAATCCAATGAAATAAGGTTGGCCACAAATTCTTTGCCAATCTTTCTTTCAAAATTTAACTCTCCGCATGAGTTACTTTGACCTATACAGTATAATAGATGACTCCAGGTAATTTCTGAGATTCAGCTATAAGATATCTACAGCTTCTTCTTTCATATGCTTAGAAAACTTTCTCTTGGAACTTAACCCTTATTTTATGAGTAGGAGGAGGACAGAAGCGTGCTAGCTAATAGTCTCAGGTGACTCCTGTTGAGAGCACCAACCACCAGCCATCTAAATGAGCCATTTTGAGAAAGTTACAGACTATTTGAACTGCTAGATGACTACTGTCTCAACTAACATCACATGACACAGAAGAATCATCCCTCTAAGCCCAGGAAAACTACAGAATCAAGAGACGGAAGGCATGATTGTTGCCTATTTTAAGCCACTGGCCTGTGGCGTTTGTTAGGCAGTAATAAGATGTAATGGAGACAAATAGTTGGAACACTATGTGCAAAGAATTCACAAAAGGAAAGTATCTGTCATATTCACAGAACAAACAATGAACGAAGCTCCTTGAGGACAGAGAATTATCTTACATGCTTATCTCCCAGCTTTTATAAATAAATGCTAAGTAGAAATGCATGAATAATGGAATAAACCTGAAAAGTTTCTCTTCCTCCACCCATAGATGCATATTTGTCCTTAAGTAAAATTTGGCCCCTTCCATGAAGTGCTCTCTGTCTACTGAAATTTGTGGACAGTTCTCTTTTTCTGACCTATTGCATACTCATAATCAATGGCACAGACTATGGTACTTTCTTGAAATCTAATTATTTTTTCTTTCCAACCAGCTTCTAAGGTCTTTGAGGAGAGAGGCCTAGCTTTATCCCCAATGACTAACTCTTTTTCTTTCAACCCCAGGGCTTGGTAAATAGAATCATCACTTTTCTGCTGGTAACACCTAAAGGTCTCAATATTTTATAATACTAACTCAACAATGTCCTGCTCACATGGAAACAGCAGTAAGTATAGTTGGGAGGTAACTTAATCCAGGTAATGGTTTTGAAATATTGAGGAGTATACAAGTGTATATTCTAGAAATGTTTCCAGTTATCTAACTTTTAGCAGCCATTTAAAATTACCTTGTAAACTCTAAAGGTTCTATGAAACAGCAGGAGAACCCTTAGTAAATGAAATAAAGTCTGGTGCATCAAATAAAAGTAATGGCCTCACATTTGACCTTTAGTGAGTAAAGAATTCTCAGATATATAAACTTGCAATGGTTCTACTTCATTAGGTTACTCAGCAGTGCGTTGACCGATGGTTGTCTCAGGAAAGAAAGTCATAACTAACAAGCAGGGAGTTTTTAATAATGGCCTCTGAGGTCTCAGACTTACCACAAAGGCAAGTAATGCATATCTTCCTTCCAAATGGCAAAAATAAAAATAGAGCGTGGAAGTTCTTTAGAACAAATCAGGATACTGTTTAGGCAGACCCAAGGCACTCAAGGAGGTACTAGCAGTAGCAGGTATCAGGTTGTAAAGAAATCAGAATATAATTCCATGAGATTTTGAATGGAACTAAAAAGATTGTTTCACAACTTTTATTATTGTTATTATTTAAATATCTGTGTGTTTCATCTCAAAAGTCCAATTTCTGCCTGTCTGCCCCCTTTTGAGAGAAATTTAGAGCAAAAACATTTCAAAGGCTCTCAATTTAGTATTGCAGGACTTTGCAGTGAATGTTGGGGCATAGCTAGGAAGAAAATGCCTGAACTAAGACCAACAAAAAGAGGCCTACAGGCTTCCTTCAGACCTGAGATTCTGATGTCCTCTCCATCTCTGACTCTTCCTAAAAAAGGGAGGATTTTATGCAACCTATTGATAAGAATTAAAGTAGACCAAAATCCTATTAACTCCAAATGCTGCTCCATTTCTGACAGAGAAGTGCATTGTCTACTATTAAATACATATTTAATGCACTGTCTACATATTAAATGAGTTTTCTTTGTTAATGTCTCTATTATCTGTTCTTATCATTCTAAGTTGCTGTAACAAAACATATTATATACAATACAACATAGAAAAACAGGCAGATGAATGAATTTTCTTATATACTTGATCTACAAAATCAGATTCAAAATATATGCCCATTTTCTAAATATATGGATTTTTTTCCACTATAAACCCTTTCTTTCTAGTATGGTCTTTAAAACAATCCTCATTTTGCTATAATATCATGAAACATTTTTGATAAATCAGAGTCAACATGTATATGCTACCATTTTTTTAGGATGGTAGAGGGACATGGCATCTTAGCCTATTTTTTTTTTTCCTTGTGAGAAACTAATTTTGACTCCGATTGTGTTCCCTAACCTCAACTCTCATCCTTAGCCTCCTTCTATTAGGATCAGAGAAGCAGGAACGGAAAAACTGACAAAGTCAGAGAGACAATTATGGATTGAAGACAATGTTCCTCTCTTGGTCTGTTATTTAATATTGTATTAAGTAAGAAAAGATAAGAGGGAGGGCCGGTTTTTCTAACCTAACCTAGAGTTTGTAGACTTCTGAGCTAATACGTAGGGACTTCTTAGCCATGCTATTACTAATATAAATCATAAATATTATCTATTGAGTGCCGGCTTCATTACTTCATTTTAATGTGATCTCCAAATTAATGACAAGAAAAATGAGATTTTGAAGTTAAATAATTTGGCTACTTAAAGATGACACTAACCCCCTTAATTGTAACTACTACTTATTGCTACATGCATAAAATTATGATTACTTATTGTGGAAGTGTTTCTTAACCAAAAGGGAATGTAATGTTGCCTTTTTTCATCCATGCTGCTATGCATAAAATGGCCCCAATCACAGAAAGACTCCAGTTCACTTGGTAGTACTCCTAAAAACTATTCCATGAAAGATGACAATTCTGACAGAAATTTTCAATATTACTTACTTTCTTGGAAAAGTCTCCATGTTCTGGGTCATACTGCCTAAAAAAGAACTTCATTTTGACAATAGATTGTTTTCATGGGTCCATGTGTGAGTTTCACGGCACTGTGGCAAGGCATGGTAGGGTAGTATCTGGTTTTAAATAGTCTTCAATGTCTTGTTCTAAGCCTTTGCTGGATGATTTGCAACGTTGCAAGCCTTCTTCCAATTTTACAACCCTGGCCAGGCTACAGTTTCTCATGAGTGGGATTAAATGGATGGGATTGCTGTTTATGGAAAAAATGAATCTCCTCCCAAAGAACTGTGAAAATTTCCTTTATCTCAAGAGTGAGTGGGCAAGTGGAGTATAGAACTTAGCCCTTGATCCAACGCAAGCCCTATTTTCCATTCAGAATTTTGTGGATAAATAGGTTGTCTTAGGAAACTTGTTTCATGAAAGTATTAATGAAAAAGTAGTATTAATGACAAATATTGCTAAAATGACTACCTTGATATCAATGACATACAGGTGATATATAGGTGGACACCTGCTGTGAATGCTCTCTCACTGTCAGCAGCCTCTGCCTGCCAGGGAGAATCGCTGTGCTATCTCATATTAAGCAATAAAACTGAGGATGTGAGTGAACTACCATAATCCATCAAGGGCACTCAAAGCTGTAGTCAGCTTGAATATTGCCAATTATCTAAATTTATAACTGATATAAACAGGAAAACCTGAATTAAACCTTTAAATTGCTGCCTTTCCACCATTTGGTCTTCTTTATCTTTCCCATTAGAAGCATTGTTAGTCCAAGAGTCTTAACCAACTCAGAGGAAACGTCAGTGAAAGATCAATGTAGGAATCCCTCAAGGTCTACTTGACACTAATTTGTTCCTTTTATGAAACACTCTTCCTTTACATTTAGAATGTGTTATGGACACTGTTTCTGATTGAGCTGCAAAATGCTCAACAAACAATGTAATTTCTCTTCAAATGACCCAAGAGTCAAATGCATGCTGGGTACTTTTTTTTTTTTTAATTTTAATTGTAACATGAAATTAGTTGAACAGAACTTGAATTCAAACAGGAATTGCATATGATTTCCAAAGGGTCATAGTTAACATTAATGTATTGTGCTTTTATCCAGGAAAAAAATATGGTAAGTTCGAGGCCGGCGCCATGGCTTAACAGGCTAATCCTCCGCCTTGCGGTGCCGGCACACCGGGTTCTAGTCCCGGTTGGGGCGCCGGATTCTATCCCAGTTGCCCCTCTTCCAGGCCAGCTCTCTGCTATGGCCCGGGAGTGCAGTGGAGGATGGCCCAAGTGCTTGGGCCCTGCACCCGCATGGGAGACCCAGAGAAGCACCTGGCTCCTGGCTTCGGATAAGCGCAATGAGCCGGCCGCAGCAGCCATTGGAGGGTGAACCAACGGCAAAAAGAAAGACCTTTCTCTCTGTCTCTCTCTCTCACTATCCACTTTGCCTGTCCAAAAAAAAAAAAAAAAAAAAAAAAAAAAAGACCTCTCTCTCTGCTTTCCTCTCTCTGTGTAACTCTGACTTTCAAATAAATAAATAAATCTTAAAAAAAAAATATGATAAGTTCATATTGTCTTTTGCTTCATCCTTTTCACTTCTTTCCCAGGTGGGCTTTTTCCTGTGTCTTTGCAAATATTTACTATGTACAATACTAGAACGATTTTGAGGATGTAGAATGGGCTGCCATCCTTGTGTGCTCATTGCATAAGCTGAGAGCGGAAGACTACCCTGCACACTTTAATCAGAGAGATGTTCCAGCATACTGGTTATGAAGAAGTGTAGGTGGCAGCTGTGTTCTGTTGAGTGTTTACTAGGTGTAAGACTTTGTAAAGTGCTACAACTTAGAATCAAAATTAACTTTGTGTGTAAATATCATTTTGTGTATAACGTTAATTTGTCTTTTGTTTGTTTTGTTTTCCTTTTTCTACTTGTAATGGATCCTTTCAACATTCTTGCCTGGCTTATCATAGGATCTTTTTATCACACGTTTACAGAACTCTAGGCAAAGTTGACAGGCAAATATAGAAGTGTATCCACAAATATAAATCTCTGTATGTGCACATAGAAACAAAAGGAAAGAATTGCAAGTTATGAGATAAATGATAACAAAACCTATTTCAAAGATAAGTGCATGCGCACCCATGTACACAGTTTGAGAAGGAAAAAAATCAAATGATAGTCAAAGACATTTCAGTAGATTTATTTGGATGAATGTTGAAGGCAGAACTCATTAAAATTCCTTCAATGTTTTTTCTCATTCACTTTTTCACTCTAGGCATGTGAAGTTATGCTAATTGTATGGTAGTTTTATTATAAGTATTGAGTAAGGTTATCTGGCTAAATAGCTGAAACTACTTTGATGCTAAATTGGACAACTTTCAAGGTTACATTAACTCCTTCATGAGGTTGAAAGAGCTGGGGGGTTATGAGTTTTCCAACCACAGAGTCATTGCTTCCACTACACATTTGTTGATTTCAGAGTCTTTTCAATTTACTTCCCAGGGACTAGCTTTCACTAATTTTTTTTTTCTTGGGAGAAGTTTCAGCATTTGAAAGTTCTAACTGAACAATTTAGGTTAATTCACATAATTACGGCTCTCATATTCCATCTCATTTCAAGTTACCACAAACAGGTGTTGAGCTTTCCTAAGGGATTCACTAAGTCTTCACTCATTAAGTAGTCACCTGGAAACTAAACATTGGTACATCAAGACATTAAATAATCAATTTTGCACAGCTCTCCCTCGTGTACCAGGGGTGCTAGTTAAGACTATAGTACTCAAAAACAAAATACATAACCAACAAGTGACTTTAGTAGTTTGTGGCTAATTTTTCTCACACAGCAAGGAAGTCAGAAGTGAGGAATACCTTGCCTGGTTTCAGCTCCTCAATTACACCCAAAGGGACCCAAGTTCTTATCATCATTTGCCTTTTCCTTCCTCAGTGTGTTGACATGCCTCCTTAGACTTGTTGGCCTCATGTGGTACAACGTGATTGCAACAGGTCCAGACAACACAAGTTCATGGCAAGAAGGTGGATAGGTGGAAGCAATCCTTAGTGAATGTTTCCTTTTATACCACTTTCCAGAGCCATGCAAGATGACCAAAGGAAGACTGGGAAAATGGCCCCACCATAGAAACAGGCATAGTACTTCTCCAGAATTAACAGGTTTCTGTTTACAAGAAGAAGAGGAAAATGAATAATGGGTTGGCACCTAAGTGTGCCAGGTAAACCATGGTAAAAACCAATCCCTTGAGTGCCAAAAGTAAGATTACTCCTTTTTGAAACAGCCTCAAAGAATTAGGAGACAATCAATGACAGCCTTCCTTCCTTGTCTCCATTTTCATAATGGCCCTTTCTTTCTTCGGGTTTTAATTACAGACCAGTCTTCTCTTTCGGTAAGTTGTGGCTCAACAACTAACAAGCACTATAAATAGACCCAAAGCCACTACCAGAGCTATTCAATAATTGACACTTATGTGTAGCAATGGAACAGCCAGGACTCTTTTTATATAAACTTGCACTCACAATGAAGCAGTTCTCAAAGGCCAAAAACCCATACTCATCCAAGATTTAGCCCATGTGGACACCACTATGGGGGCCTTTTAGAGTAACAAAACAATTTCTCACTATTCCTTGTAGATCGAGTAGTTGTTCTGACCTTCCACCATAGAGAAGTTTGCCTTTCTATAAGCAATAACTCAAAGTATTCTGTTTTAATTTTTGTAGCCACTTCCTGAAGTTCTCACAAAAATGCACCAAATCTAGTCAAGTTTCTGCTTCTTAAAATAGGTATAAAGAAGCTGATTTTCAAGGACAGAAATCTTTGCAAAGCCTTCTTAGGATGAGGAAATTGAACCCCTAAAATCTCATTTGAATTGAAAGTTGACCAACTCTTTAAAAACTATGTTAGGACTCAGAGGATGGAAGACCTCTCTCTCTCTCTGATTTTCAAATAAATAAATAAATAAATCTTTAAAAAAAACTTTTTTAGGAGTTTTTGACTACAGAATGCAAAATAAAACTTAGACAGAGATTGAACTGAATAAATATGCTTTGAAGAGTAATTTTAAAAGATTAGGATAAAATAGAATAATATATTTTTTCTTTAAAATTTTTGTTCTTAAAAGTGTGTTTCTACATCTTTAAAGTAAAAAAAAAAAGTAAAAGAGACATTTACTCTTTTCTCATTAAAAACAAGGGAAACCTTATTCTTTTTTGAATTTTTGTTAAAGAGGACATATTTCACAAGAGCACTTAGTTCTGCTGTGGCTTACTCCAACTAGAAAAAAAAATACAGTCGTAAGCAAAACCTGCATCTTTCCATAGAATTTTCTTCATTCCTGAACTCTGAACTTCTGCCTCCCTTTCTCTTTTTCCTCCTCTTCCCCTTCCTTTCCCTTCTATTCCAGTATATATCCTGCTACATAATAGGTATTTCACAGTGATATATTAAATAATTTTACATTCTGTAAATCTTCTATTAATTCAGCAAGTGTTTTTTTACATACACGAACTTAATTACTGCCAAATACAGGAAATAATCCCTAATTTCAGCAGTATTTTAAAAAAGTCCATAGACTTTACAATAAAAATGATGAGTCAAATAATTTACTTTATATTTTGGTATTCATATATTTTTCAAAATATTTATTTATTTATTTGAAAGTCAGAATTACACACAGAGAGAAGGAGAAGCAGAGAGAGATGGAGAGAGAGAGAGAAAGAGAGAGAGAGGTCTTCCATCCACAGGTTCACTCCCCAGTTGGCTGCAACAACCAGAGCTGTGCCAATCCAAAGCAAGGAACCAGGAGCTTCTTCCTGGTCTCTCAAGCGGGTGCAGGGGCCCAAGGTCTTCAGCTATATTCTACTGCTTTCCCAGGCCACAGCAGAGAGCTGGATCAGAAGTGAAGCAGCTGGGATTTCAACTGGCATCCATATGGGATGCCGGTACTGAAGGCGATAGCTTTACCTGCTACACCACAGCGCTGGCCCCTTGGTGTTCATATTCTAGGAAATTTGTAAATACATTTAAATAGAATTATCAAAAGCAAGAAAGACAAAATCTCAGTACAAGTGCCTAATACATGTAGGTATTATCACAAAAACTAATAATAAATGCAAGGAATCTCCAAAAAAATTCATAGAAAGTGTGCATCATAAAGAGCTTCCTGGAATTACAATTGTTTGCAACAAAATGCTTGTTACAACATATTTGAACACAATCTAGTTTAACGCACTGAGAGGAATAAGACATCATTTTGAAAAAGCCCCTATCAGAGTTATATGAATTCTAAAATTCAATCAAAAACAAAGTTCAAATATCTGATGAAGGTTGGGTA
Source organism: Lepus europaeus (assembly GCF_033115175.1). Lineage (NCBI taxonomy): Eukaryota > Metazoa > Chordata > Mammalia > Lagomorpha > Leporidae > Lepus > Lepus europaeus. The sequence continues at coordinate 15,729,173 of NC_084828.1, read as the reverse complement.
GAAGAATGGTGGAATCAATAATGCTTTATTAAAACTTTATGAAGACAAAGCCGCAAAGAAATCTCCAGTTTGCAAACGGATAATTCATTTTAAAAAGGAACAAGTCAATGTTCAATGTGGCTACAGGAGCAGACCATCCACATCAAGTCACGAGGGAAAAATTAACCTTGCTTGAGGCCTGATTGAACAGGACAAATGGTTAACAGCCGAAATAGCCAGCAACATAGACATCTCAAGGTTTCTTAATGGGGGCCAGTGCCATGGCACACTAGGTTAATCCTCCGCCTGCGGCTCTGGCATTCCATATGGGTGCCGGGTTTTAGTCCTGGTTGCTTCTCTTTCAGTCCAGCTCTCTGCTGTGACCCAGGAAGGCACTGGAGGATGGCCCAAGTGCTTGGGCCCCTGCACCCACATGGGAGACCAGGAGGAGGCGCCTGGATCCTGGCTTCAGATCGGTGCAGTTCTGGCCGTTGTGACCATTTGGGGAGTGAACCAACAGAAGGAAGATCTTTCTCTCTGTCTCTCTCTCTCACTGTCTGTAAATCTACCTGTCAAATAAATAAATATTTTTTTTTTAAAAACAGGGGTCATATAACACAATTCTGACTGAAACATTAAAATTGAGTAAACTTTCTGCTGAATGTGTTTCAAAACTGTAGCTCTCAGATCAGCTATAAACGAGTGGAGCTTTCAATGGAAATTTTGAACAAGTTGGATCAAGATCCTGAAGTATGTCTTGGAAGAAATGGAGATGAAACATAGCTTAACCAGCATGATCTTGAAAACAAAGCACAATAAAAGCAGTAGGTACCTAGAAGTGCAAGTGGTCCAATCAAAGCAAAAGGGTCAAGAACCAAGGTTATGCTTCTGGTTTTAGGGAAAATTTTGCTTATTTCTTTTCTGAAGGGTCAAAGAATGATACTAACTGCTTATTTTGACAAAAGTGTTTTTTTTTTTTTTTAAACAAAAGCAAAACCTTTAGCAGAAAAATGCCTGGGAAAACTTCACCCAGAGTCCTTCTCTGGCACAATACTTGTGCTCATTCCTCTCATCAAACAAGGGGACTTTTCTGAGTTTTGATGAGAAAAATCATTTGGTATTTACCGTTAGTCCTGACGTGGTTCATTCTGACTTCCTTTTGTTTCCTAATCAGTCTTTAATGGTCATTGATTGCATTAATATCATGTAATTTCCCTGCCCCTCACTCTTTAGAGACTGACTAAATGACTTTTATCATTGCATGCAACAGTGTCTTGAACTTACACTGATGGAATTTACATTGAGAAATAAAATTTACATTTTCATTGTTTAATTCCATTTTCCCATGAAACACTTGAAATTTCATAATAATTCAGATAATTATGTGCTTTATTAGTTTTTATTTGACAGATAGAATTATAGACAGTGAGAGAGAGAGACAGAGAGAAAGATCTTCCTTCTGTTGGTTCACTCCCCAAATGGCCGCTTTGGCCGGAGCTACTCCGATCCGTAGCCAGGAGCCAGGTGCTTCCTCCAGGTCTCCCATGTAGGCACAGGGGCCCAAGCACTTGCGCCATCCTCCACTGCCTTCCTGGGCCACAGCAGAGAGCTGGACTGGAAGAGGAACAACCGGGACTAGAACCCCGCACCCACATGAGATGCTGGCGCCACAGGTGAATGATTAACCAAGTGAGCCACTCTGCTTTATTAGTTTTATGAAACATTAGTGAAGTAATTTTCCTCTGTGAAAATTCCAAGAACTCTTGGACCAGAGTAATTGCATTCAAATTTTATTCAATATTTGTATATCATATGACAATTAAGCATGATATACTTGTTGGATTTATACTTTAATTGTTAATATATTTTCATACATTACTTATCTTCCCAATTAGACTGCAAAATTTACAAAGTATTCTTTCTTTCCTCTATACCCTATACACAGTAGGCTCTTCATTGATTACAAACTACTTTTATTAAACTTAAATGACAGACTTCTCTTTTTAAAAATTATAATCTTGTTCAAATTCATGTGGAAATTACCCAATAAGGGAAATCAATATTTAAAGTAAATCAATTTTCGACTCCCTGTGAGTTTTCTTAAAAGATTTTCCATACAAAGTTCTTTCAAGTTCTTGAGTTTTACTTTCTGCTGAGATTTCAAGTTTTTGAATTTTCTGCTTAGAACTTATTATACATTCTCTTCATCAATACTCAAGGAATCAAAGAGTCAGCCAATAATTACTACTCCAACCAGCGGAAATCAAGCCCACATTTCTTGATGTCTATGTAATTCTAAGTACAGCTGCAGATCTGTGTTTCATCCTGAAAATATGACAACACATATTGTATGATGGCAGTATAATTGAGGTACACAACGATATGTGTCCGAGTTAAGATTTCAGTATTTTAAAAGGAAGTAGCCCTGATTTTGCCAATCAGGACTTAGTCATTGAATTCCCTAGAAATACGAATGCAACAGTGTAATTGCCAAGAACATGATACTCATATAAGTTGCATGCACATACATACACACTCTCATACATTCACTGACACTCCTCAAGACATAAAAGTATACGAAGATGCACTTGTTACAAAATTGGCATGGAAAAAATTGGAGATAAACAGATTCTACATGTGTAACTAGATGTCAGAAAATAAGTAGCATACAAGGACTTGTTAACCTTTACTGTCTTTCATAATACCACTCCATTATCACTAAAATACCTTATCAAGAAGTTATCTATTAATATTAGAATACTAGACTATTTTAAGCTGATCTACACAGAGTTTTTGATATAACACTTATTTTGACATTTAATTTAAAAATTAACTAAAAGTTCATGCCTCAATGGACAGTGTGATACATTAATAGGTCCTATCAGAATGAAACCTGTCATTTTTAGGGAACTTTTATGAGAATTGTCCTCCTTTCATTATCTTTGATCATCCCTTTTATGAAAATAAAAAAATAAAGAAAATGCCAAGCATTTAAATCAATCATAACAGTAAAATATCTCTAGTGTGAATCATGTCATTCAGTATCACCCAGAGTTGCACATAAATATCATACATAAAATATTTCATTTTATGCATCAGATATGGGGAAAGGAATGAGTCTATATTCTGTGTAGGAAGGCAGCCAAGCACTTTATCAACATCCTTTTAAATTTGAATTTCATTCCATTAGAATCACAATGATAGCCTGTGTGTTGTGCATAATTCGAACAATATCCAAAAAATGGTGATGTCTGTTTTCAACATCACCAGTAGCTGAAGTGATGCTCTTCTGTGACCATCTGCTCTTTTTATAAAACAGTAGATTTTGGCACAATTTTCAAGCACTGAGCTTGTCAAAACATTAGAACACCTGTTTGATCTTTACAAAATCAAGTCCTTCAAATGGATGAGAGTGGGTGGGAAGTTGGGCATGGGGCAATAGGGTTTCATAATTTCTTTTGAGTTGGGAAATACTAAGAACATGAATCAGTTTTTTTTTTTTTCGGTTGATGATTATTTATCTTCTATTGTTAGAAAAAGTTACTGAACTATTAACAACTTTTATTAATATCTATAGTTAAAGGGAATATACGCAAATATATTTTTACTATCCACATATGAAGAAAGCATTATTACAATATACTAAATGTGTATTTTATTCTTAGAGGAGGGCCTGCACACCATTGGTACTCAATGTGTATTATTCTTATAATCAATGGAATAATTGACAGAACCACAATTGACAATGATTCCTTCTGAACCATATTTACATGGTTTTCTATCAGACAGTGGGAATAACTTGGTCCCAAATGCACTTCTCTATTAGTAACCTCTCCATAGATATTTAAAAAATATGCAAGTACTAAAGCCAGAGATTATGGTTTGGAAATGCTGATCAGAGAAATCTGAAAGCAGGACCTGTGTGAGAAACTAGGGGTAAGGAAAAGAAGCAAGATGGGAATTCTTGAATAAGAATGCTCACCAGAGAACTGAAAACAGGCAAAGAGAAGAGATGTTTCTATTTATACAGAAGGAGGAATAATTGGTAGAGATATTTGAGACCTATAATTAAAGCTTGGATTTGATACAAAGCAGAATTGGGGAAGTGATTGATGGGATTAAAACAACAGTGGTGATGAGTGCTGCTGCTGGGTGAAGAATGGCTTGGCAGGCCAGGGCCACCTGGCTGCCTGAAAGGCTGGCACAGCAGTACTCCGCTCAGCTTTGTTGTCCATGGTGGCAGATTGAGCCAGGAAAGAGAAATGCTAGTGAGACAGTATTCACGAGCTGGAGCAATGGCCACCAGCCTTCTCTGTGCCCTTCAGAGAATTCTAATGAGTGATGAAATAGAACGTCTTCTTTTTGTATTTTCCCTTGAAACCTAATCTTCTAACTGTCATTTGGTATATCATAGTTGTACATAAACCAAAAGAATGCTTTTTGTTTAGTTTTGTTGTTAAAGAAATCCCCAAAGCCAATGAAAATATGACAGTTAATAATTTATAATAGTTTACAAATAAATTATATGAAAATAGTGTAATTGGAATGGAATGGAAAACTAAAGATTAGCTTGTCCAGATGTTTCATTTCTCAAAGAAAGATGGAGTGATTTCATTCATTTATTCCTTGTATATGAACAAGCTCTGAAGAAAATTTGAAAAAGATAATCTCTGTGTCCTATTTTGTGAAATGGGATACATATATCTGTATTTTCAGAATACTGAATGAGAAAATTTATGTGTATTTATCATCAGGACTCTATTTCAGGCAAAAAGAGCTGGCTATAGCTGTGGTTGTTATTGTTATTCTTCTCATTGCTTTGGGTTAGTACCCACCAGGTGATGTCCAATATATAGCACCTTCTCTCAAGAGCTCGGAGTCTAGACAGATGCCATAAAATGAATAACGACTACAATTCCTTACGATAAAAACCACCATGGAGATTTTCCCCTTGACTTTCCCAGAACTCAAAGAAGTCTGGATGATTCAGGAACACGGCATTGGAGTTGTCATCTGGGATGAAACTCGAGATATGAACAGGAGTTGTCAGCATACCATGTAGCAAGGTGAAGGAAGATTTTGTGTTTGGAGCCTAAAAAACAGAAAATTAATGAGCAAGACAGAAAGCGTGTGCATAGGGTTAGAGAAACTCCAAATTGGTGGTTACTCTGTGTAGGTCCTGGTATGGTACAAGGGATGATTAATAGTTTGATGCAAGAAAGCCTTGTTAAGTGCACTGCTAAGTTATCTGCATATTATCCTGAAGGCAACCAGGGACAATGTCAGAATTTTAATCAGAGGCATGGCCTGATTAGGCTCTCCTTGTCAAAAATTGATGGATGCCCCCAGGGTCCACTTCTGTCTGATTATATGGATACTGCAATACCATCACCTGTTGATTTGGCAGTTTTCCCTTCCCCTACCAGATGGTATATTCCTTAAGGGCAGTCATCTGTCTTTCTCTTCCAAACATGTATCATGATGCCTAGAAGAAATAGGTACTAAGTTTAGAATGAGTAAATATATGGAAAGGACTGAAAGCAAAACTTGTTTAAGAGGCTCTTTCTTTCTTAATCCATGTGAGGGATAAGAATCTAATAGGGATAGTGCCTGGGGGCACAGAAGGGTGATTATTACTATTATTATTATTATTCAAGAGATAGTTCAGCTAAGACAATTGACAAGTATTGGTATTTAAGATTGATTTGGAGGTGAGAAGACAAATTAATCTAGAATGACTTTGAGATTTCAAGTATATTCAACTCAGTGGGTGATGCTAGCATTCACTTGTTGGTTGCTCATGGGTAACAGGTGGAAGTAATGAGTTTACTTCTAGACATGTCAAATTTATGGAATCTGTGGATCAAATGAAAGGATCCCAAAAAGCAGAGAGCAGAGACCTTGTTCAAATTCTTAAGTTCCATTAACTTGCAACCCATTGCATATTGCCTTGTGTAATTCTTTCTTATTTTTTTAAGCCAAGTAAACAACCACTCACTAGAATGTTAAAACAATTTGTAAATAGAGATTTTTTTAATGACTACAAAATCCTTGCCACAGCCTTCCAGATACAATGAAAACTTTTGTAACATTTGCTTTTACTCTCCCTATAGCACTTGTCTCAGTATATTCAGATATTGGTATTCATCTTCCTTTAACATATGCAAGATAGTATCATAATTAATATTATGAATTCTGGAATCACATGGACAAGGCTAAAATATCAGTTTTGTTAAATGAGGTGTGGGGAGCTGCTTGCCCTCTTAGCCCATTTTTTTATTCCCACTGTTAAAATTCAAAGGGCAATATTAATCAAGAAGGGTTGCAACCCTCCAGTGGTTTTCACCATAATCTGCATACTGCTCTCTTCTCTTCTCCTTGTTCCCTTTGCTCCAACCACACTGACCTCCATGCTGTCCTTGGAATAACCAAGGAATGCTCTTTCTACTTAGAGTACTCTTTCCTCAATTCTGTACATGATTACTTCGCAGTTTGGTCCCCATATTTCCACAAGTTATCTTCCATCGCATAGTCAAAATAGGAAAATGCTGCAGAGTTTAATATAGAACATCGACATGCACATTGACCAAGGCTAGAAGAAAATAGACTCCAAAGGAAAGTTGTATTAGGGAGGAAAATTGTGTATTAGATGTTCCTTTTTCATATGATTGCTTTTGATGTAGTTTTGACGTTTGAAATGCAATTAAAAATTCAATTTCCCAGTGAGATTCTCCCTAGGTACCCTATGTGAAATTTCAGCTTCATACCACAGTATTTCATATCTTGCTGTCTACTTTATTTTTAATCCTTAGATTTATTACAATCTAATATGCTATATATTTTAATTCTTTATGTTTGTACATAAATGAGGAAAGCAAGCTCCTTGAAGATAAAGATTTTTGTATGTCTTGTTCACTACTGTATCTTCATTGCCTAATCCAATGTCCAGAACATGGTAAGCATTGAAAAAATGAATTTCAAATAAGTGAACTACATATATAAATTGTTTTATTACCATATCTGGCACATTACAAGAACTCAATTAGTAATGCTAACACTGTGAATTTTGCTAATATTTTATAGCACTTTTTTAAAGTTTCTCTTTACTGCCATATCCATTATTTTATTTTAAATTTATTTAAGTTAGGGGCTGACACTGTGGTGTAACTGGTAAAGCTTCTGCCTACAGTGCCAGCATCCCATATGGGCGCCAGTTCGAGTCCTGGCTGCTCCACTTCCTATCCAGCTCTCTGCTACGGCCTGGGAAAGCAGTGGAAGATGACCCAAGTCCTTAGGCCCCTGCACCCATGTGGGAGACCCAGAAGAGGCTCCTGGCTTTGGATCTGCGCAGCTCCGGCCATTACGGCCAACTGGGGAGTGAACCAACAGATGGAAGACCTCTCTCTACCTCTCCTTCTCTCTCAGTGTAACCCTGACTTTCAAGTAAATAAATAAACCTTTAAAAAAAATTTTTCTAAGTTAAACAAGTTTCATGAATTTCATATACACAGACTTAAGAATATAGTGATACTTGCCACCCTAGCCTTCTTCCTGCCCATGCTCCAAATCTTATTCCTCTTCCCTTTCCCACTCCCACTCTTAATTTTCACAAAGATCTATTTTCAGTTTATTTATGAAGATAAAAAGAAAACATTGTTCCTCAGCAGAAGAGACAAGGGCTATAAGCAACCATCAAACTTCAAAATGTCCATTTCACTCCAATACACTACATTTAGCTACTCTATTAATTATCTCAGATCAAGGAAAACATATGGTACCTGTCTTTTTGGAACTGGCTTATTTCACTAAGTATAATGTTTTCCAGTTTTGTCCATTTAGTTACAAAAGACAGGATTTCATTTTTTTTTTTCTACAGCTGAGTAGTACTCCATCATGTAAAAATACCATAATTTCTTTATTCAGTCATGGGTTGATGGACATCTGGGTTGAGTCCATATCTTAGTTGTTATGGATTGTGCTGCAATGAACATCGGGGTACAGATAACTCTTTCAGATGCTGATTTACTTTGATTTGTGTAAATTTCCAGGAGTGATATGGCTGGATCATATGGTAGGTCCATATTCAGATTTCTGAGGTATCTCCATACTGTCTTCCACAGTAGCTGGACCAGTTTACATTCCCACCAACAATGGGTTATGGTACCTTTTCCTCCATATCCTCACCAGCATTTGTTGTTTATTGATTTCTGAATGAAAGCCATTCTAATGAGCGAGGTGAAACCTCACTGTGGTTTTGATTTACATTTTTTTTTCCTTGATGGCTAATGATCTTTTTGCAAATATCTGTTGGCCATTTCAATTTCTTGTCTTGAAATACACCTGTTCAAGTTCTGCAAATTACTTAACTGGATACAGCACCTTTTAAAGTCATGAAAATACTATATTCACTATCTTTTTAGTTCCACAACAGATTCTTATGAGATGAGTGAATGAATGAATGAATGAATGAACTGACCAATTAAATGTACATGCTAGCTTCCTGGATCTGGGTCGTGATGTGGATCTGCTTCCAAAGCCACACTACAGAGCTGCAGGGAGGCTGGGGAGAAGAGTATACTCAGCAGAGGAGCTCTTTAAGCTTCAACCCCACTCCACCACCCTCCCTTAAATTCCTTCATTTCTGATGGGGAGGTTATTGTCCAGGGCATTTTGCGATACTCACAATCTCTGGGTTTATTGGTACCAGAAACTGAGGCAAAGGCAAATTCTTTTACCTCTTTAAAAATCAACTTTCCTGGCTGGCGCCATGCCTCACTTGGCTAATCCTCTGCCTGTGGCGCCAGCACCTCGGGTTCTAGTCCCGGTTGGGGCACCGGGTACTAGTCCTGGTTGCTCCTCTTTCAGTCCAGCTCTCTGATGTGGCCCCGGAGGGCAGTGGAGGATCACCCAAGTGCTTGGGCCCTGCACCTGCATGGGAGACTGGGAGGAAGTACCTGGCTCCTGGCTTTCGATCGGTGCAGCGCCAGCCACCGCAGCCATTAGGGGAGTGAACCAACGGAAGGAAGACTTTTCTCTCTGTCTCTCTCTCACTGTCTATAACTCTTTCTCTGTCTCTCTCTCTCTCTAAGTCTGCCTGGCAAAAAAAAAATCAACTTTCCTTCACAGTGAGTGAGAAATGAATTTAAAACAATCACATCTCTCCCTCACATACACTCAGTGCACCTGTGTACACACATACAATCCTGACTTGACAATCTGTAATATTTTTTCAAACCTTTGTCTCAGTGATTTGTGGCAAGTGTGGAGACATTTCTGAAGTGTCACTAATAACTTAAAAAGTGTGAAGTGTGCGGGTCAAAACAGTATAGCTTGTCTAGGAGCAGGTGGTACCAAGAGGCAGAGTGTTTCTGAGTTTAAATTACATAGAACTGTTGGTCCTGAGTGTTAAACATGCCCCCAAATGAAATTGAAATAAAATGAATCTAACATTGAAGTATTAGCTTAAAATATTGAAAACATGTTAGAGAATTCATTGATATAACCAAAGGGAACTGGAGAAAATGAAGAAATTGGTAATGATCACTCCTTCAAACATGTATTTTCCTGCACAGGTAAGGTTCATTTTGTATATAGTTACCATGGTTTCTCATTTTGTCTCTTAAGTAATTTCAATAATGCTTTAGTTTAATTATAAAATATAAAAAACCCACAGAAGTAATTTGAGCCCAGGTTACAAAAAAGAACTTCATTATGTGAGTGGGTGCTATGGTGCAGAGTTAAGCCTCCACTTCGGACACCTGCATCCCATATCCAGTGCCTCAAAGAGCCCTAACTCTGCTTCCGCTTCCTTTCTAGCTTTATGCTAATATACATTGAAGGCGGCAGGTAACGGCTCATGCTCCAAGTCCCAGCCCTCATATGGGAAACTCAGATGGTGTTCCTGGCTCCAGGATTTAGCTTGGACCAGTCTTGGATGATGTGGGGATGCATTTGAGGAGTAGCCTAGTAGATATAAGACAGCTTTCTTTGTCTCTCCCTCTTTTTGTTGCACTGTGTTTCAAATAAATAACAGTGAATAAACATTAAAAACAGTTTAGTTCCAAGATTTGGAGTGAATTAATATGACATCAACAGAGATATGTTAGAATCCACACTCTACAACACAGAGCCATGGACACTGGGAAAATTATTTAATATCTGCTATTTAGATTCTTTGGCTATAAAACATGAACACAATAATCCCCACTCCACTTAGTTATTCTAAAGAACAAACAAGATACGCAATTGCATCAAGTATATAGAAGAAGACTGATGAATTTTGAGATATACTTGTATAAAATTGTTATATATCTTATCTCATGGGATCTAACAATTATGTTAGGTCAGAAGGATAATTATTTGCCAATATACTTTGTAAATATAAAATATTTATCTTTTTATAGATAAAGCATGCTTAAAAGAATTATATAACTTATGTAGTCACCAAGTAGAGTTAGAGTCACATATTTTGCTCTTTGGCCTACTCTTCCTGTTAATTCAGCTGCTTAGAGGTACATGGATCGGATCATCTATTCTCAGAGGAGTACCATAACAATCCTGGGAGGATTTACTCTCCCACTAACTTTTTCTTTTTTTTAAAGATTTATTTTTATTTATTTGAAAGACAGAGTTATAGAGAGAGGTAGAGAGAGAGAGATGTCTTCCATCCACTGGTCCACTCCCCAGATAGCCTTAACGGCTGGAGCTGCGCTGATCCGAAGCCAGGAGCCAGGAGCTTCCTCCAGGTCTCCCATGTGGTTGCAGGGGCCCAAGGACCCAGGCCATCCTCCACTGCTCTCCCAGGCCACAGCAGAGAGCCAGATCGGAAAAGATGCAGCCAGGACTAGAACCAGAGCCCACATGGGATGCCGGTGCCTCAGGCCAGGGCCTTAACCCGCTGAGCCACAGCGCAAGCCCCTAACTTTTTCTTTTATACAGACCTAATTACACTTTAATTAGTTGTTTATTCAAGAGATAGTTTAGGAGCAGTTCCTATGTGCTAGCACTGTGCTGTCAGCTGTAACCAACAGACCCAAAGTCCTCTCCCTATAAGCCTGAGATTGTGGTGGAATCGATTCATTCATCCAACCAACATTCATGAGTGCTGCAGTGTGTGACCTAGATACCATGTAGAAACCAAAGATATAAGAAGCCCTTCAGCTGGTTTTGTGGGGGAGGAAATACACCAGGAAAGGCTGCGTGAAGAGAGGGGAGGTTAAGTGATCTGCAGGCTCAGAGGGTTGATTCAGCCAAAAAGATTCCTGCAAACCTTCCCACAGATGCTGACTGATGAACTTGGTCTTGGAGTATGAGAGGACAATCCAGTTATCTGAAATCCATGTAGAAAACTTCACCAAAAGAAGGACCTCCTTGTTTCCTTCAAAATTAACACGTTTGTTTTAATACCTAAAAAAGTCGGAACCACAGGCCCTGTTGATCCCAATCTATTAAAAAGCCCTTCACTTTGCCCAGCTTCCAAAGTAATCATAACTATAGAGGGAATTGCCAAGGGGGTCAGTGACATTACAGATAGAACTGTAAGTTTCCTTTTAGACACCGTGTCTTCTGTCCTAACCTCCTATCCAGGACAGCCCTCCTTCCAGTCCAGCCAGGTCATGGGAATCAACGGGGTGCCTTCCTTAAGAAGGTTCATACATCCCTCATGGTGTCTCTTCCATTATCCGATGTGAGGAGATAGATCAGTATGTGCCTCACATGTACATGGCCAGACCTTAACCCCCACCCAATTATTATGAAGCCTAAAACCTTCATGTCCATTCCAATTTATCTTTAAATGGGGTAGCAAACAGGGTGTAAAATAACAATTAACTTAGACAGTATTGCCAAGCCAGGATTTATAGATAGCTCCCACCAATTTGGACAGATTATTGCAGAGCACCTAAAGGATGTATGTTTTGAGTGTTGTGAGAGATGATTTAAAATGTAGATGGCTTGCTAGCCAGTTCCCCACCTGAGATTCTAATTTTGGGCACCCTTAACTTCCTAAAAGAATGCAGTTCCTGGTTGTTCAAGAGAAAAAAAAGCAAAAATCCCAACTAGTGGTACAGGGAAAGAGTGGTGCTCCTATATCAGATTATCAAGAGAAAGCAAAACTAGGGCCCATTCCTTTGTGAAAGAACAAAACACAGCATTTGCCCAGTTAAAGGTGTCATGACTAGGGCTCCGGAACTAGGCTTGCTAAACACAGTCCTTCAAAACAAATAAGAAGTTAAACTTGCTAACTGCTGCCCAAAGGGGTAATTGTGTTATATCCTAAAAATGTTTTTCCTGGAGTCAGCCAAACTGGATAGCTACAAAACTATGTTCACCATTTCTTGGATAGGGCTAGAAAACTCTAGGACCAGGAGGAACAAGGCTGGACTATCTGGCCTAGCATCTGGTCATGAAAATCCTGGCCATTGTGCCTGCTTGGCACTATAGCATTCATGCTTTTAGTGCTTCTCTTTGGACCATGTGTCTTTAATATTCCTGACCATTTGTCTCTTACAGAATGCAAGCCATCCAGATTCAGGTGGTCATGAGACAGGACTTCCAGCCTATCTCTCCTGATGATGTACCAGTCCTCTGAACTGCACAAGACAATCAATTCTCAGGCCACAGCCTAATGAAGTGGGAAGTCAGGGAGACAGATTAAGTTCATGAGCTGAAGGACACACTTCCCCCATGTGATCCTATCATCAATCAGATGACACCTCCCCAAAATGCACCTTCCCTTTCCTGGGACCTGGAGGAAGTACTATGTAACCACTTCCTATTTCAAAGCTAATAAGAAGCTTCAGGAAAAAAGAGGTATGCTGTTTTTCTCTCTCCTCACCTTGTTGACCCAGGACAAGCAGAATAGGTGCAAGGTATGAAATTCTCCTTTTTACCTTTCCTGGCCCACTCTCCCTAAATGAAACACTCATGCATCTGTGTAATTATCTCACTTTCGAAATAAACCTTACCATGCTGCATGCCAATCTGTACCTGTGCTTAGAATTATTCTCTAAGTAAAAGGGAAGAGCCAGGGATACTAATTTTGGCCCAATCTAGTCCACACTGCTAACAGTACAGGACAGACAGCAAGAGAAGTATACCCACAACCAGCTCTACATCTGTATGTCAGCTCTGAAAAAAACACAGAAGATGACCCTTCATCCATGTCACCCCCATAGGATTGCATGTTACTTTCCTTGAGGGAGAATTTTTGTAAGGTTGATTTATTTTATTTGAAAGGCAGCTTTAAAGAGAAAGAGAGGGAGACACAGAGAGACAAATATCTTCCATCTGCTGCTTCACTCCCCAAGTGGCCACAATGGCCAGAGCTGGGCCAATCTGAAGCCAGGAGACAGGAGCTTCTCCTGGGTCTCCCATGTGGGTGAGGAGTCCAAGCACTTGGGCCATCTTCTGATGCTTTCCCAGGTACATTAACAAGGAGCTAAATCAGAAGTGGAGCAGTGGGAATCAAATCGGTACCCATATGCTATGCCACAGCACCAACACCTTGAGGGGACAATGTTAAGGGAACTAGTTAGACATGAGCCTATATGTGTGCGAAAGACTGAAGAAAAATGGAAATTTCTATGTGGTGGAATAGGAAGGATGCAGAAGCTAGCCAGCGATTTACATATCTAAACTATAGCTCTTGTTCAGTAACCTTGTTGGTGGCTCCCAGTCCTCTCCCTGGGGGCAGGTTAGGGAAATCGCCCTTCAAGGGGTCTACTGTGAAGTTCTGGGAGAGATTCAACAGCCAGAAAGCCCGCCACCCAGCAGTATTCCAGAAAGGGTATGGAGGAGGAGAAAAAAGGCCCACACTCAGCATCCATAGAAATTTGAGTCTGAATGCAGACTGGGCTTCAAGTTCTTTACAGAAATACCCGCCTGATCCATCAGGTGTACTCTCTTCATTGTTCCCATTCATTAAACTTTGCTCTCATGCTGACTGCTAAAAAAAAAAAAAAAAAAAAAAAAAAAAAAAGGAAAAGTCATAATTGCTTGATTATTAAACTATATGAGATTTCTGCAATAACTGGGCTTCTTAATCAAAAGGAAATTAATTCTAGTTTATGATGGTGTACTTTTTAGTGTATTTAGAAATCATCCGGTAGATTTATTCATGACATACTTTCCTGATGAGATTCTATGAGAAAAAAGTTCCATGTGAAATCGTACTCAGCAAGCAAAGGTACTATGGACACAGACAGGGATTGAAGAATAATTTTACATATTTTAATTGATACAGTAGTTGGTAATGTAAAAGATGTTTTTTGTGAATAATGGGAACACTTATTTAATAGAGTGTCTTTTGCATTTTCTTACTATAACCTACCATATCTGGGTTCTGGGTAAGATTCTAGTTGGTCTTTTTACAATGATTTAATAAATTGAAATTAGATTAAGGTTTTGAAATTAGCTAAAGACACGTAATGTTGCTCGAAGTGTTCTGAATTTTCTTTGAAGGAATAAACATTAACAATATTTAAGTTTGTGATTAGGTTTGAGACAAATCATAGCCTTGGGTCACATTTTTTTAAAACCTAGTAAAGTTTAGCTTCAATTAAGTATATAGAACTAGAGCAATCAGGATTTCTTGACACATTTTTGTACAATAATGCTTTCTAAGTCTGGCTTTTACAGTTGCTTTTTATGTATAGCAAATTTGTCTCAATGGCTTAATTTATTTTTAAACTCCAGTCCTTAAAGTGGCCATAAATCTTTTCATTCTTGCCCTGTCATCCTGAGACACAGCCTCCTGCAGCACTCATCTGAGAAAGCATGGTAGCTAGCAATCTTTTTCTTGGTACATTTGGCTTTTACATAGTCCACATCTTTACACACCACTCCATGAAAAGATGAGCTCAGTCAAATTTTTAATCACTTAGAATAAAATTTGGGGGACCACCTCAACAGAATTGATTACAGATATGTTATAGTTAAGCAACTAAGGGGAATATTTAGGGACATCTTGTAGCATATACTATAGACTCTTCATCCCAGGGCTGCCCCAGTCTGAGATATAGCGGAGAGCAGAACAGACTTGGTCAATTGGACTGAGGTGGGAGAGAAATTGGAGGGTACATCGAAGAAAAATTGCCTCCTCTCAGACACATGGCTAAGTTGATGCTTATCATCAGGTCAGTACAAAAACACACTAATTCATCTACTAGTAAATATTCCCCAATTATCTGCTATGCATTAAGCTTTCTATTGAGTACATAGGACACAATGAAGAACACGACAGATCCCTACCTAAGACATTTCAAGAATATTGTGAATATCCTTTTGCTAAGGGAAATAGGACTCAAGTAAAAATATAAGATTTTTAAGAAAATGAAATTGGACTATTTTGAGCATTATAGCATTTGAGTGAACACTGTTTGTAAAATTAGCAAGAGCAGGGACTATCCCTTGCTGTTTTCTTAGTTTAACAAAATCCAGCACAGAGTAATGAATGAGTAAATCAATGTTAGGGAACAAATTGATAGACTGATAGATTCAGAGTGCTTCTTGACTATTCAGACCTCATTGATTCACACTTCTCTGAACTTCTACAATCACTCACTTGGAGTTGGCATTGTTGTACCTGTGCTATTCTCCTTTCATTGATTGGATCATATATTTCTTGTGCAGGCAATTGGATCGGCCCATCTGAACTCCCCAAATCACATGTGTGGTTATGGACAGTCATCTTTTGACCTGAACCAGTGTACTGTGGGGTACATGCCTCAGTTCTAACAGACCAATAGTTCTCACTTTAGTTTTCTGCATCAGGACTCTTGTCCCTCAAGCCACCCTCTGGAAGACTATCTGAATATTCTTTATCCCTCCCATAGCATTCACTCAGTCACATCCTGGGTTAACTGACAAGCACTGACTGGAGGGTTTCAAAAAGTGACAGTGGAACAATTGCTGCTGCAATTACAGGGTTGCACAAAGACCTCTCCTTCTCTCCCATCAGTCTCTTGATCTCAGGCTTTGTGAAATGTGTTGGAAGTTTGGAGTCATAGGGTCAGGGAACGATTGTTTAAACCAACATGTGTTAAGCCTGGATCAAAGCCAATGGCAAGGGTGATTTAGAAACATAATTATTTGCTGCAAAGTGGGACGAAATGTTAGCTCTTTATGTGATCATCACAAAGCATTTGGGAATTCAAAGCCAAAATGATTTGTTATCTCAGAGTGCTTCCGTACTTGGATTACAGAGTAAGTTAACTTTAGTTACACTGTCCTTTCCCTGGCTCACCTGGAAGAGAACTGGATCCACAAAGACCTACAAACTAGAAATCTGGCATGATAGTTCAAGAAAAGAGGGTTTTTCAAAATTAAATTTTGGAGAATATATGTATTTTCTTTGGGAGATTCTTTTGAAAGAGGTTCTCTAAGAAAGTAAGCAATTTAGAGGAAAATCACTTGAAAAATAGACTAAGAAATACAGCAAATTATTTTGCATTAGTATTATGGAATATCACTGGAAAGATGTTTAAACGGGAAAACAGTATTAGTTCATTCTATATATTTCAGTTTCTTTGTTTGCTACAGTTTATTGCTGAATGTTACAACACCAAACTTTGCTTTAGTGAAATATAATCCTCAAACACCTATGAGAAACAGCAGAAAAAAAAAAAAACTGTTGTCTTTTATATCAAATATTGTATAGGTCCAATTTAATATTAGGAAATAACTTGAAATTATTATTTATTTATTTGAAAGGCAGAGAGACAGAAGAGAGATAGAGTAGTAAGCTCCCTTTAGCTGATTCACTTCCCAAATGCCTGCAATGGCTGGGCTGGGCAGGGATGAAACTGGGAGCTAAGGACTCAGTGCAGGTCTCCCAGTGGGTGGCAGAATCTAATTACTTGAGCTTCCCCATCAATGGCAGGAGGCTAGAGTCAGGAGCTGCAGTTGAGTACCAAATACAGAAGCATTGATATAGGAAGTAGATTTCTAACTGGAGTTTTAATCACTAGACTAAACAGCTGCCCTGCAAATTCTTTTTAATGTATAATTCAGGGCTACTACCTGTGGCATAGAAGGTTAAGCCTCCACCTGTGGCATCAGCATCCCATATGGGTGCTGGTTTATGTCCTGACACTTCTCTTCTGATCCAGCTCTCTGCTAACGGACTGGGAAAGCAGCAGAAGACAGCTCAAGTGCTTGGGCCCCTGCACCCACTTGGGAGATCCTGAGGAAGCTCCTGACTCCTGGCTTCAGATTGGCCCAGCTCCAGCTGTTGTGGCCATTCAGGGAGTGAACCAGCAGATGGAAGACCTCTCTCTATCTCTTCCTCTCTCTGTCTGTAACTCTGCCTCTCAAATAAATAAATAAGTCATAAGAAATTAAAAGGTATAATTTCTGAAACATATGAACCTAAGTGATACAAATTTGATTGTTAGAGTATAAAACATAGAAATAAAGCAAAAGGGACACACGATCAGCTAAAATAAAATCCAAAGCAAACAAACAAAATTCTGACAAGGAGCCATTAAAAATAACAAGTAGGGAGGCTGGCATCATGGGGTAAGGGGTTAAGCTGCTGCCTGCAATGCCAGCATCATGTATGGATACTGATATATGCCCAGGTTGCTCCACTTCCAGTCCAGCTCCCGGCTGATGTGCTGGGGAAAGCAGCAGAGGATGGACCAAGTGATTGGGCCCCTGCAGCCATGTGGGAGACCTAGAGGAAGTTCCTGGCTGCTGGCTTCTGCTGTCTATAACTCTGCCTTTCAAATATTTTTTTTTTTTTAAAAAGGGTATAGTTCACTGAAGTTAACATTTTGGAAAACATAAGTGATACAATACTTTACTGCAAAAGTTTGTAAGTTGGTTTGTATTCCATTATGAATTCCAGTATTTATTTTTTTAGGTATGTTTATTTTTATTATTTAGGTATATTTATTTTCTCTGTTGACTAAATTATATTTAACTCTTTGTTTACCATTTTTCACTTTGGTTTTAAATTTTGCATCTTTTCACAATACAAACTGCAGGCTGAAGAAATTTTAAAAACTGGTTGTATGTAACAGGAAAAGGTAAAAAGGGAAATAAAATTATCTTTAAGAATTTAAATTAATTCTGGATGTCACATTTGATAGGCTTGTGTTTTTTAGTTATTTTGAGGACATTGTATCTGTTTTCTACCAATTCATTTTGGTGGCTCTTATTTTTTCCTCAGGACAGTCTAATCACATGAGGGGTAACAGCTTGACTGTACCATGATCAATATTTACCTGGCTTTTGACACAGCTAAAATCGAGCAAATAATAAGATTTGGTGCATTCCTGAAAAGTAACCTACTGTAAACCCGAAATCTTTTTGCTTCTTCTTTAAAAATGAGTCAAGAATGAAAAATGTAAAATCACCTAAAAGCAAATAGTATCAGAAATTTCTGCAAAGCACACAAGCACACAACAACACGAGTGTTCCATTAGTCCACTTCCTCTAAGTTTGCATTAACAGAATGGATTAATTTCAGAGATTTTTTTTTTATTTTTGCATTCAAAAAAATTCAACATACTAGCATACTTCAAAAATTCACAGAAAATGGCATTAAAAGACAAGTTTATTTAAAAAAAATTGAAGTTTATGCAAAGTATTTTCATAATACATATTTTCTATGAACTTTTTGACAATCCCTTATACTTCATCGTAATAGAGGAATAAGTCAAAAATCAAATACAGAATTCCTCAAAATTTTCAATGATTTTACTAGCTATTTCTTATCTTGTTTGTTTAATTGTGTAAACCTTGAAAACTAAGAGTGGGCCACCCTGAGAACAGGACAGAAAAAAATTGTGGACTTTAGGATACAGTGCCCAGATTATAGAACATTGTTTGATTCATTGCCTAATAATGGATGCTTAACATAGTCAAGTAAATAAAAGACAAGTTCCACAAATCATAGTTTCAGATAGACTCTTGCGATGTATTTTAGAATATTTTATTAGTTATGAAAACTATATATGTTTATATATTAGTTATTGCAAAAAGAAATAATTGAGGTGAATCTAAATTCAGCAGTTTAAATTAATTGAAGAGTTATCAATTTAGTTATTTTGGTAATTCACTATGTATTAAAAATATATTCTGTACAGATGAAATGATACTAAGTCTGATAAAGACAAGAAGCTGGCACAAACACTCTATCCTTCTGAGTACTACAGCATGCCAAAACTCCTACTCTGTCAATCACCTGCTATTGAATTCAAGGATATAGGTACAAAAAAGAAGAGGAATTCAGTGTACAATAGTAGTAACTTTTAAGCTCTTTCTTTAACATTATAAACTGTACCAGTCCATGGTCTGTTTAAAATCAATACAGTTATAATTACTATGGATGTATCCACAATTGTATTTAGGTTTTACTATTGTTCTGGTGACAATTGACTTACATTCCTTTAAAAAAACAACTTCTTGGTATATAGGAGCTTCAGTGATACATTAAGCAGGTTCAAACAAATGACCTATTTGCTTGGTTAAATATAATAATAGTTAACATTTATTGGGCACTTAATATACACCAGAAACTGTCCTAACCATTTTACATATGTTATAAAAGTATTAACAATAATTAATCAGTTTATAAAGCCAGAAAAAATATTAGAACTCTTACTGTTTCATGGGTTTATGCAAATTTTACTTTCATAATTTCATTTAAATAGAAACATATAATCAAAATTACCACTTTTGTCATATCCTTAGTTCACGAGTATCTGTCTCACATCAACCTACACTCATTACCAACCTTTCCACCACCTTCCATTTTTTATGCTTGCTTCTCTCTATTCCTTCTCTTCACTCACTAATTTCTCTCTAGCTCACCCTGAGTGCTGTTGGCTGAATCTTTCCTGGTCCAATTTCCTGCAGGTGTTCTTAGGGCTGGCCAAATGCAATGTTGTGGGAAGGTAGCATTGGGAGCTTTCTCCCCACTCCTTCCACAGAAGATCAACCAGAAACAAGGTACATGGTACATTCTTCAAAAGAGGCCTCCAAAGTGTGTTTACAAAACCACATGACACGCTTATGGAATGAAATTGAATCTAAGGCATATGTGTTTATGCTGTCTGGTTCACCTTAGTGTAAAATTAAAGTACATCTTTTTAGGGTATGATAAGTAAACAAACGACTTGTATTATTTGCTTATTTATTTATTACGGATAAACCATTGTAACTTAACTTTTCCATTATCCAAATGAACATAGAAATTTTAGCAAAGGATAAGAATTCTCAGTGAACAATGATTCTTTATTTCATTTCAATGAAATGCAGACATGGCCTCTACTTATAAATGATTCAATGAAGTGTTAAATGCTTTTTTTCTCAAGAATTTTCTTTAAATTTTTTTCTTTAAAAATTATTTTGGAGGATGAATTTTGGTTTATATGAACAAACTACATAAGATTTCATTTGGGTAAGGAAGTCTTTATAAGAGCATTTTTAGAACTTTTTTTTTTTTCTTTTAAGATTCATTTACTTATTTGGAAGGCAGAGTTACAGAGAAACAGAGGTGGAAGCAGAGAGAGAGAGGTCTTCCATCCTCTGGTTCTTTCCCCAAATGGCTGCAATGGCCAGAACTGGGCCAGGCTGAAGCCAGGAGCCAGGAGCTTCCTCTGGGTATCCCACACGGGTGCAGGGACCCAAGGACTTGGTCCATCTTCTACTGCTTTCCCAGGCCATAGCAGAGAGCTGGATTGAAAGAAGAGCAGCCAAGACTTGAACCGGCACCCATATGGGATGCCAGAATTGCAGCCAGTGGCTTTACCCAGTAAGCCACAGCACTAGCCCTGAAAATATATATTTTTAAAACAAAATTAAATTTCACTTTAAAAATTTTCATCTGAATTTGGTGTATATTATGTGCCTATTTTCAAGGAAATGTTTCTTTAAATCCATCTTTAAAAACTTGTTTCTGCTCTAATAATCTAAGTTAACAAAATTTTAAAACAAATTTTCTCAAAATGGCAAATACAATATCTAGTAATGATCTTTAAGGGTTCTAACACTAGATATTTAAAGACTTTCAGATAAAAAGAAATAATTTTATTGGCTGCTTCATTTCAGTGCTCTACATAATGCCATAAAATGTTTCATCAAATTATTGCTTCTTTGGTGAGGTTTTAGGTAATCATTATTACAAGAGAAATATAAGCACAATTTCTGAGAGATCTCTATTGTCATCAACCCATGATTATGTTACTAAAATCTGACTTCCAATAAGGCAAAACTATACTCAAGAGACTGATTTTTTTTTATGTAGTTACAAGTCAACACATTTTAAAACATTCAAATTAAAATAGCTCAGTTTGTTGAAATCTAAGCTAAGCAATAATAATTACAAAAAAATCCCACAGATTACTTTGTTAAATTAGATGTGGTCTAGTTCTTTGAGCTTGAAAATCCTGAGTAATTGGCAAGGTGCTCAAGAAATTGCCTTTGAAAAATCATTCAGGTGCCCATTTTCCTATTAAGGGAACTGCAAGCAGTAGGGAGATTCCAAGTGGCTGGGAATCAGTAACATGCAACATCCTTTTTTTTTTTTGACAGGCAGAGTTACACAGTGAGAGAGAGACAGAGAAAGGTCTTCCTTCCATTGGTTCACCCCGCAAATGGCAGCTACGGCCGGTGTACTGTGCTGATTCGAAGCCAGGAGCCAGGTGCTTCCTCCAGGTCTCCCTTGCGGGTGCAGGGCCCAAGCACTTGGGCCATCCTCCACTGCCTTCCTGGGCCACAGCAGAGAGCTGGTCTGGAAGAGGAGCAACCGGGACTAGATCCTGAGGTGCTGGCGTGGCAGTAAGAGGATTAGCCAAGTGAGCTGCAGCGCCAGCCAACATGCAACATCTTTCAAAAATCTTTGCTGAAATAATCATGGGTTGCAAACCTATTAGCTGAACTTTCATCCTTCGGAAGATTCAGGGGTGAATGATTAAAAGAAGATGTTAAATTTGCAGACACTTGAGGAAACATTACTGTAAATCAGCAGGCTGATCACTTGTCTGACAACAAGGCCACCTCCCCCCAAAATATGCAAGCTTTGGACAGAACTTTTAATAAAAGAAGTCTTTTTCAAACCCATTGCTTAAGAAAGTTTTCCATATGGATTCTTGAGAATTATAATAAACTTCTATGCCATGTAACAAACTTGTTTTTTTCCCCTATGAGTTCTGCCTAAACACAGGAGATTCCTTTCTATGCAACCTTGTTCACACTTGCACATAGAGAAGTCAATCTTCTTAAGGCAAAAATAACCTTAAATTGACTTTTGCTTTATTGGAAAGTCTGAAGAGGGCAGGAATTGTTGGTGTGAGAGAGTTTCCCTAACCAGAAGGAGGGAAAGAGTGAGGGATAATATATTCCTCTCATCAAACAAAATTACAGTAGATTTTTTTCCTTGACCTTGTAATACTGTGTAATGTAGCAAATTGAATTGAGATTTTAAGGAATTTATTTTCAACTAGCTAGAGAAGTCACAATTTTAATACTGGAGAATATTCAATTCAATGAGAATTCACCTTTTTCTTTTTTGTTGTTGTGATGTGTAAGTACCAGGGATACAGGGGTTCTTCTCAACTGATTATTATAATGTTGTATTATAACCTATACTGATTTGTATGTGAAGTTTTTGGTTTTATTTGAAGATTTATTTATTTTAAAGACAAAATGATAGAAAGCAAGGGGCCAAGAGAGAGAGAAAAAAAGAGAGAGATCTTCATGCATTGGTTAACTCCTAAAATGCCCCCAAGAGTAGTGGCTGGGCCAGGCCAAAGACATGAGCCAGGCAATCCACCTTGGCCTTCCAAGTGGTTGGCAGGAACTCAGGTACTGGGACCATCATCTGCTGCCTCCAAGACACATGATCAAGAAGCTGGGTTGGAAGTGGAAGCAGAACAATTCAATCCCAGGTATTCCTAAAGAGAATGCAGGCATTCCAAGCGGCAGTTTAGCTTACTTGCTATAACACCTGCCCCAAGTTTTTCATTTGGTTGTAGTAATTGGACATACATTTATTTATCCTGAAAGGGCGTAACTATTATATGATATAGAAAGGTATTTTCCTCTTTCTTATAAAAAAAAGCATGATTTTAAAAAGCCAGTATGTTTTTTTCACAGTGACTTCATTGATTTGAAGCAGAAGTCTATACTCACAGAACGCTAGATATATTACATTCCAAATATGTTTTACATTTTTGTTTACATTATATTTTATTATAATTTAGAAAGTTTTTATCAGGTGAATACTAAAAAACAAAATAGAAATAACACTAATAAATATAGTAATTACTAATAAAAATGGTAAATAATAATACTTTCCCGTGTTAAGTATTGTGTTTGACAAATCCTAAAATAATCCTATGTGATCATTACTATTCTTACTATTGATATTTTATGTTCTTTTTACATTGAAAAGTTAACATGTAGAGAGATTGACAAGTTCACAAAACTAGGAAGTGGCAAACCAAACATTAAGACCTCAAATTCTTTTTCATTAACCACTGTTTATTTATGAGCATAGGGTCAGTGTGCTTATTATATCCAAATAGAAGAATGTTCCACAATACATTTGATCTGTACTCTTCTAAATGTGACTATGATGAAGGTGAAGGTTGGGGGCTGTCATTGTGGCGCATCAGATAATGCCACTGCCTGTGATGCCATCATCCCGTATGGGCACTGGTTCTCATTCCAGCTGTTACACTTCTGATCTGCACCCTTCTGATGTCCCTGGGAAAGCAAGGGAAGATGGCTCAAGTGGTTGGGTCCCTGCATTCATGTTGAAGACACAGAAGAAGCTCTTGGATCCTACCTTTGATATAGTCCAGCCCTGGCCATTTGGGGAGTGAACCAGTGGATGGAAGATCTCTCTTCCCACCCACACACTGTTTTCTCTCATTCAAATAAATAAAATAAATCTTACAAAAGAAAGACAAGTGAAGGCTTAGGAACTATTTTAGGTTGAAGATGAAGAGGTATGTGACCATATACAGTAAGGAATCCTTAATGGAATCCTAGTAGAACAAGAAAAAATACTATCCTGGATATTACTGGGAAAATTGGAGAAATTTGAGTAAAGCTTACAAATTTTATAATATTACTATATAAATATTGAGTTCTCTGATTATAACAGATTGAATGTGTTCCATCGAAGTTCATGTGTTGATACAGTGATATCTGATGGGATGGTGTTTTGGTGTAAAGTCTTTGGGAGTAATAAAGTTTAGATGCACTCATCATGATGAGAGCCAATGTGATGAGATTAGAACCCTCATAAAAGCAACTCCAGAGAACTCCCTCACCCTTCTTTCATATGGGAAAACAGCAAAAACATGACTCTTTTTTTTGACAGGCAGAGTTAGACAGTGAGAGAGAGAGAGAGAGACAGAGAGAAAGTCTTCCTTCCGTTGGTTCACCCCCCAAATGGCCACTACAGCCGGCGCTGCACTGATCCAAAGCCAGGAGCCAGGTGCCTCCTCCTGGTCTCCCATGCAGGTGCAGGGCCCAAGCACTTGGGCCATCCTCCACTGCCCTCTTGGGCCACAGCAGAGAGCTGGACTGGAAGAGGAGCAACTGGGACAGAATCTGGCGCCCCAGCCAGGACTAGAACCCGGTGTGCCGGCGGCGCAGGCAGAGGATTAACCAAGTGAACCATGGTGCCGGCCGAAAAGATGACTCTTATAAACCAGGAAGCAAGCCCTTCCCAGATACTAAATTCACCTATGCCTTGATCTTGGATTTTGAGACCCAGAATTCTGAGAGATAAATTTTTGTTGCTATAAGTTAGTACATGATTAAACGTACATGAATAACTTTCAAAAAGTTCATAGAAAAAGGAAATATAAGCTTATTTGGGGCAAAATAAACACATGCATAACTTCTTTCATAAAATTTTCTATGATTTCTAAGATCTCCTCATGCATAGATCCAAGGCATGCATTGATGGGGAGAATGTATGGTGTATTTCATAGTCCTGCTAAATCTTGCCCCTGAGTCTAATACCATTAAAACTATTCAAATTAAAATACATTCTTCTTGCTTAAGCATAATATAAGATTATATTTTAAAGTTCTGGAATAGGGTATGAAAGTGACAATGTAAGAAAAGTGAGATATGTATAATGCACATTATCATAAGAAAATAATAGATTTAAATTAATGAAACACTGAAATACTTCTCTGTGGGCATTTGCAGGCATAATTGCCCTGATTTCCAACTAAGCCATCATTGGACATGATTAAATATTTAAGTAGTCTGAATGTCAATTATACTTTTTTCACATTACACATATAAATATAAATTTTGTGTGACATCTGCCAATCAAATGAAAATATTTATACTGTACCAAGGACAAATATTACTGATTAACTCTAATAGCCATACTACTTTTACTTTTGCTCAAATTCTCAATTCTTTCTCTGGCAGTATGCCCAGTTTCCAGGAATGAATATTTCTTGGCTTAAGGCAGAATTTTTCAACCTTCTCTACTGACATTTTAGTTCATATAATTCTCTATTGCAGGAGGTTGTCTGGTGAGTTATAAGATATTTGAAACATCACTGGCCTCTTCTTACTAGATTCTAGTAGCACCTGTCCTCAAGTTAAGGAGAATGAAATGTCTCCATACATTGCCAAATGTCACGTGGGAAGGCATGGGGAGTGCAAAATCATTCCCAGTGGAGAACCACTGTTAAGCCAATCGTAGCCACTCCATTCTCACATCAGATGAGTTTTTCTGGGTGTTGTGTGATCAGAGCTGGTAAACAAGATGCAAGGAGAGATCCATGGAGTTCCGGGAAAACTCCCAAATCAAGACATGTGAAGAAAAATCCTCTCATCCTTCTTCTACATTTCTTTCCTACATGTCATGTGAGAACTTGAGACTTGGGGCAATGGTAATCACTTTGAAGATTTAAAAGACCTATATTATTTCAGAAATGCCAATGCCAAGCCATTACTGAGCTGCTGTTTCAACTCTGGACCATTGAACATGATACACGTTAATCTATTTCATGAAAAATCCAGTTCCTTTCCACTGGTTACATGTCAGCATTGC
This sequence comes from Lepus europaeus, assembly GCF_033115175.1. Classification (NCBI taxonomy): domain Eukaryota; kingdom Metazoa; phylum Chordata; class Mammalia; order Lagomorpha; family Leporidae; genus Lepus; species Lepus europaeus. Next base: position 15,703,153 of record NC_084828.1, on the reverse strand, counting down.
GTTTCCCTGCCCCCAACTCCCTGGAAGTTAGGTGAATTCCTATGACTTATTTTCTCCAGTGCAATATGTGACACTTTGGGGCAGGAGCCTTTAAGAACTATAACCAGCGATGCTGAGATGGAGTTTACATCTGCTTGAGTCCTTAGGTCATCATGATAAGCATCTCTTCATATTTTCATTGATTAGGTCACATGGGCATACAATAAACCTTGGTAGCTCTAAACCACTGAGACATGGGTTGTGTGTGTGTGTGTGTTCCTGCAGCACTATGAAATCTATCAATATTGATATGACTACATGTCAATCTCTTGCCAAATTAATAAATGTCTACTTTTTCAGTCACTTTTGTTTATGTTTAATTTCATAGAGTTATGAGGACCCAAAATGATGCAATGTTTGCTGAATTTTTCAGTTTTTTTTGTAATTTTTTATTTTTTATTCATTTCTTTGAGAGAGAGAGTTACAGACAGAGAGAGGGAGAGACAGAGAGAAAGGTCTGGTTCATCTACTGGTTCACTCTCCAAATGGCCATTGGTGTTGGAGCTGGGCCGATTGGAAGCCAGGAGCCAGGAGCTTTCTCTGGGTCTCCCATGTGGGTGCAGGGGCCCAAGCGCTTGGGTCATCTTCCACTGCCTTCTCAGGCCATAACAGAGAGCTAGATTGGAAGAGGAGCAGCCAAGACGTGAACCAACACCGCAGTGGGAACTTAGTCTACTACACCATATTGCCAGATCCTCTTATTGGCTTTTAAGCAATTTACTTATCCTTTCTGAATCAAAATATCATCACCTCTAGGTTATCTGTGACAATGTACTTCATATATAAAATGCCAAGATGAAAATCTAGTATAAAAATTGGGGATTCATCAAGATCCTTTGCCCCTTTTTTGTGAATTCTGAAAATCATTTTACAACTTTCTAACATTTCTTAGTTGTTTCTGGGAGAAAGGAAATATTACAATTTTATGATGCATTCTAAACCACATCTTGATAGTCTTAGCTGAAAAATAGTTTTTAGAAAGTTAAAAACTATACTGGAAAAGGCCACAGTCAGTTACAAATTCAGTTTGCAAAGGCTTCCTCATATTTCATATGTTTATCTTGCAATTTTCTTATATCAATTATCTAGTTTTGTCTCTAAATATCAACATGAATGCAGTACATAGCAAAGTGTACAGTATCAGGAAAGCTTGAAACTGACATTTACCCAGAAAAGTAAGGTGCAGAATAGAAAATAGGATGTCCCATGGTATTAGTATCTATAGCGCAGTGTTGTAAGAACTAAATGTTACCCATACAATGTATCACAATCCTAAGCGCAGAATAAACACTAAATGCATACTAGCTTATTATTATTATTTTTGCCATTAACTACTAGTCAGTGAGTACCCGAATAAAATCTGTTTCCATTTAAAGCAAATATATAAATAGGAAAATCTAATAATCTAAATTAGTATATCAGGTAACATGTGACAAACCTGTTAATATCATTACAGTCATGTTAAAAATAGAGGCTAACACCACATAAACTTCTACTCATAAACATTTAACATGCTCTAAACTTCTATCCATAAGCATTTAGTTTGAAGAAAAAAATCTATTTGAAAAAGGGCTTATTTAATAAGGACAATGGAATAGCTTCAGCAAGTGTGTAGAGACAAAACAACAAACAATTCTCTCTATAGTAATTCATCTTACTGTGACTAAATCTCTTCTAAGAGCCCTGTTTGCACTTCACAGTTAGGGCAAAGAGGATTAAGATTCAAAGCTTTAACTATCACTGCCTTTAATATATATAAGCCCAATGTTCCTGATTTTTGTAGCCTTGTACAATAATTTGATATAATTGCAGGCAACAGCATAATAAAAGAAGGTAACACTTCTACATTCACAGATACTGGTTTAATCACAACACAAAATTCTCACACCCAAATTCTACAAAAAAATGGCATTATGCATCAAAATCTTAATTATTTCCAGAAAAAGTAATGTTTGTTTGTTTTCCTTCAAATCAACATGTATCTGATGTTTTCTCATTATGTTCAACCTAATTAAGAATTAAGACATTTGGTTATGGTGTGTCATGTGAATGCTTTTATTTGCACATCTAAATACTCCAACAGTGGAGCTAACATTTTAACATAGGGTAAGAAAGAATGAATTGTTTGATTTTGCCATTTATTTTCTACAAGAAGCATGTACTCATAAACAGACCAACATTAAAACATGGTTTCATCCCCAATTCGATGAGATGCTAAGCCTTGTGACTGAAATTCAGAAAAACCAGTGGTTAAACATTCCTACATAGAAACATTTTCTTCCTCCACTTTATAATCTTCAATTTTTCCTATTAAACTCAGTATAAAACCTCATCTCCTGGATATTACTGAGGACAATGGCTTTAAAGAATATTTTTCTGATCACCACAAAAACAATTTTAAAAAGCTAAGTCCCATCTCCACAAATTCTAGCTAGTATTTAAATATTTCACTGTAAGTTAAAACGGTCTAAAAACATGTAATATCTGATGTATTATATTTTGTATTTGTGTTTTATATATTTTTGTTAAATCACTGAAGCAGAAGACTTTTATGTTTTTCACTTTTTGGAATGTAACTGTTATACCACTAATTTTAATTTTAAGCAGTAGTCTTTTTTTTTTTTTCCAAACCAATCATCCATCTAAAAAAGGTTTAATTCTGTTAAAAATTTGGTTTGTTTTAAAGAAACACATACTTTAATATATCTCCCTAATGAATAAATTACTTTTCAATTCTAACTCTACAACATCTAAGAAAAGATGAACTAATGGGTACATGGGTAGATACATGACAGGTAAAAGAATAGGTAAATGATAGGTGACAGATAGATACCTTGCTATGAATGTTTCTCTGGATTAAAGAAACAAAACTGCCTTTGGTCCTTTCTTACTTTTACTTCTCCCTCTGCAAAGCCACTGCAATGACTTACGCCCTGGAGCACTGTGCCAAGCTAAGTTTCAGGAAGAGTGGCAGGTGTGCTTTCTGTCAATCATTGGAAAGAGGACAATTATGGGAGAGGTGGGAAAGGACAGCCAGCAGAGCACAGGTGCACTCTCAGTGGGACTGATTTTAGAAAAGAGTAAATATAGAAGTATAGAGTCTGGAAACACATTCCCTCACATCTCTTGGTGCTGACTCACTTCCTGAAATGCCTTTGTGGTCCTCCAGAGGGGGTAGAAAAACACCCTGTAAGCAGACCACTGGGCCAGGGGGTCTAGAATGAGACAGTCCATGTTGACCTTTCTCCTGCCACACAGGCCTTCATTCAATTGTTCAAATACCCCAGGGTATGCATGAGCCATGCTCAAAAGCAGATGGTTCTTTGCCTTGCCCTGCACATCTGGGCTCATTGTCTTCATAAGGTCTCAGTCTCAGAGGTATCTTCTGATCCATGTTCTGCCAGGACAGTTTCCTCCTCACCTTCCATAACTCCCCTCTGTAACTCGCTTATCCAATCACTAAGAATTTCACCTGTTTCCTTCATGACATTCATCTCTGTTTGTGTTGATGTTTTTGCTTCCTTCTATTTGGTCTCACTCACCAGCAGGTAAGAATTGGGTCTGCTTTTCTGTTGGTGTAGTCCCTGAGCCTTGGCTCAGTGTAAAGACATTAAGCTAAATTGGTCAAACCAGGAAAAAAAAAAAAAAGCGAAAACAGCAGCAATGAACTCTTCATTGATTTAGAAATGTAAAGTTTCCCTGACTCTGCCACATTTTCATGATTTAGGCAGCTGAGTTTTTGGGGTATACCAGATTTTGAGAAAACATAACCAAGAAATTTCTCAGATAAATTTAAACATGTAACAAATCCTACAAGATCATACATTAACCTTTTTTTTTTTTTTTGACAGAGTTAGTGAGAGAGAGAGAGACAGAGAGAAAGGTCTTCCTTCCGTTGGTTCACCCCCCAAATGGCTGCTTTGGCCGGCGCACTGCGCTGATCCAAAGCCAGGAGCCAAGTGCTTCTCCTAGTCTCCCATGTGGGTGTAGAGGCTCAAGCACTTGGGCCATCCTCCACTGCCCTCTCAGGCCACAGCAGAGAGCTGGACTGGAAGAGGGGCAACCGGGACAGAATCCGGTGCCCAACCAGGACTAGAACCCTGGGTGCCGGCTCCACAGGCAGAGGATTAGCCAAATGAGCCACGGCACTGGCCGATCATACGTTAACCTTTAACAGCTATATCTATATACAATTTATTATTCACAAATATTCAGATCTTATGTATTCAAAATGATGAGGATGATGAAATACTGAGAGGCCAAAAATTTGATTGTTAGAGTATAAGGCTTAAAAATAAAAGCAGAAGGGACTGACATGATCAGAGAACATAAAATCCAAAGCAAACAAACAAAAAATAAAACTGGCAAGGGGAGATTAAAAATAACAAGTAGGGAGGCTGGCATCATGGAGTAAGGGGCTAAGCTACTGCTTGCAATGCCAGCATCCCATATAGGTGCTGACATATGTCCATGTTGTTCCACTTCCAGTCCAGCTTCCTGCTGATGTGCCTGGGAAAGCAGCAGAGAATGGCTCAAGTAATTGAGCCTCTGCAGCCACATGGGAGACCTAGAGGAAGTTCTTGGCTCCTGGCTTCCATTGTGCCCAGCCTCAGCTGTTACAGCCCTCTGGAAAGAGAACCAGCAGACGGGAGATCTCTCTCTCTCTCTCTCTCTCTCTCTCTCTGTCTCTCTCTGTCTCTCTCTGTAATTCTGCCTTCCGAATATCATAAATAAATCTTTTAAAAAAGATATTTAAAATCCACATGCAGAAATATTGAAAATATATAATTGTTCAGACCTGGTTAATGCCACTCTGAGGATCATTGGTTACTATCCTCACTCTGTCTTTTATGACCTTGTCTAAATATGATCAGAGTCGGCAAACTTGGAAGGCTTCCATAGCCTTGGCAACTCATGACGACAGCCTAGGGTGGTTACTGGCGCCATAAACTAGAGTGTCAATTTGTTGGGTCAACAACAGAAGTCACTGTGCACTTGCTCCTCATGTGAGATCTCTGTCCCTAATGTGCTGTACATTTTGATTTAATGCTATAACTAGTACTCAAACAGTATGTTTCACTTTGTGTTTCTATGTGGGTGCAAACTGTTGAAATCTTTACTTAATGTATACTAAATTGATCTTCTGTATATAAAGAGAATTGAAAATGAATCTTGATGTGAATGGAAGGGGAGAGGGAGCCGGAGAGGAGAGGGTTGTGGGTAGGAGGGAAGTTATGGGGGGGAGAAAGCCATTGTAATCCATAAGCTGTACTTTGGAAATTTGTATTCATTAAATAAAAGTTTAAAAAAATTTAAAAAAATGTTTTTGTGTTGTTAATATTTTGCATAGAAATGTGAATAGCACACAATGCAATTAAAGTAATCATGAAAATGGAAAATTAGGGAAAGAGAGAGGAAGACATATACCAATAATAGTCAATATGCTGATAAGAATTTCAGGACGCTATCAGTGATAGTACAGTGTAAATGACAAGTCAGAAGCCAATTGATGAAGGACACAACTCTGAATGAACTTAATGTGCTTTGCAAGTTATAACAACCTTATGATACAGAGATTAAAAAAATATATATTTATTTTATTTATTTGAAAGAGATACAGAGAGAGGTCTCCCATCTGCTGTTTCATTCTTCAAAGGTTCACAATGACCAGAGCTTAGCAGATTCGAAGCCAGGAGCCAGGAGCTTCTTCTAGGTCTCCCACATGGGTGCAGGGTCCTGAGGACTTGGACCATCCTCTGTTGCTTTCGCAGGCCATAGCAGAGAGCTGGATAGGAAGTCAAGTATCCAGAACTCTAACTGGCGCCCACATGGGAATGTTGGCACCATAGGCAGATGCTTAAGTTATTACACCACAGCCCTGATTCCTAGTACAGGGATTTTTAATATTTCTATGAATATGGAAAGTGAGACTGAGAATTTAGCGATTTGTACACCATTCCATTATCTGCCTCACAATTTTCATGCTGATTCATGACTGAAACTGCTTTATTTTTGTTTTAACTTATAAAAATAGGTTGGCTTCTTCTGTTGAAAGGGTCCTAGGCATTGGTTAGTATCTTTCCTACCCTGCTGTGGCTGACTGAAGTCAACGTCCCTTTCTGAGAATGTAGTGCAGCAGCCTGTCCCTTCCACAGAGCAAAGAAACAATGTGCATGTCCTGAACACCCAGGTGATGCAGGGAAGAAAATAAGGAAATAATTCACAAGGCAGGAGCTCATTGCCTGATTATATAAGCAGCATCTAGCCCTCAGCTGATATTTATTATACTAATGCATCATGTCAGTAGAACTTCCAAACAGCTAGGATTAAACCTTGTTCAAAGTTATTTTATCTCCAAATGGCTTCATAACAACTTTCTCCCTAAATTAGCTCTTGTGGAAATGAAATTCCTTCTAAAATAGAATTGGTATTTCTGAGCTGTGGGGGACCTCCTTAGGTTATAGCCAACAAAAAAGAAACTTACAGTACATAACTTAACAGTGATCTTTCTGACATGAATCTAATTCCTGTTTCAAACGAACCATATTATTCTCGACAGTGAGGCTTTCCTACACACCTGTTGCTGCAGGTTTATCTAATGGTGTCATTATTGTTTTTTATATACACTTTCCCTCTAAGCATTAGAAATTCAGGTATTTCAATATTGTAAACAAATAACTTTCTGAGATTTCAAGAAATATGTAACATGTGATTTGTGACTTTTTTGGAGGGATTTTTTAATAGGATAAAAATTGCTAAAACAAATGAATCCATGATCTTTTCTTACCGATCACTTGCTATGTGAATCAAGGTATACTCTATATTTTCACTCCTAAATTCTTTCATCCCCAAAATGGGCATAATGTTGATATTAGTTACCACTTAGAATTGCTAAAAAGACAAAAAAGATACTTTTCAAATGAACTATAACTAATTGTATGCAATTGAAATAATTGTTACATCCCCAACTCTGTGCTAGTAACTTTTCATACATGTACTCAGCTAACTCTCTCTAACCAGTGAGGTCAACAGAACCAATCCCATTTTATAGGCAAGAAAACTGAAGCAAAAAGAAGGCATGTGATTTTCTGAATGAAGTTCTCATACATTGTGAGATGTGGAGATGAATTTTTAATGTATAAAATATTTACAATCAGGTTCTTGAATAATTTAATATTCTTAAGCATATATTCTATCTTTTCTATTTAAGTTGAAAATCTTTGAATACAATGACCAAGTTATATTTTTCTGGCATCTTTCATAGTATATAATAATGTGGAGTATGTGTCAATACTTACTTATCAAAATCCTTCCCCAGTGTGCATCTGCCCAGGTAACTAACTGAAAACTAAACAAAGCAAATAAATAGTTAAATGTCAAAGACCAATGCATATAACACAATATTAAATTTGTGTATTAAGGAAAACCTAGCTGAAAAGATTATGTGTGAGTAAAATATGCGTAATACATATATTAAATTATACACTTATGCCATATTTATGATTTCATTGTCCTGGCAAGATTTTCATCCTGTTTCTATCAGATTTCTGAGTAAGTCAATGTCCCTGCAGAAGGGATATGTAAGTTATAGGTGGTGCCTCAAGACTGTTTAATGAAGATGCTCTTTATTATCCTATAGCAGGTTAAGGGGTAAAACAAAGGACAGTAGGATTAGGTTTACTAAGTGTTAGCAAGAACTGTAAGCCACCACTAGCCAATATGCCCTAAGACTAAAGGGACAAGGAGAGGAGATGCTGAGACACATGAAACATTAGAACACATACTCAAAATAAGCCAATACCTATAGAGAAAGAACTTGACCATGAGTAACTCACAGAGAATCAGAAAAGAAAGAGTCAAGGAAATCAAAGAAGCCACATTCTGTTCATGTCTTCCCATGTGATGGTGTTTTTCACTGGCCAAAAATAACATGAAGTCAGAGTCAAGAGAACCTTTGCACGCAACACCTAAAGATTAAAAGAAGCTAAAAGATGGTGGAGAGTTAATCTGGAGGGGTAAATACAGAATATGCATCTTAGCCATTGCAGAAAGGGGCTCCAGTGATCTTGGACAGTTAGTATCTATGCAGCCAGAGGATATAGCCCAGGCTCTCTACAATAAGTAGTACAGCAATCTGTGAAGGAAGGGTAAATCCTAGGAAGGTCCATCAGCACACACTTAGACAACAAGTTCAGGGTGAGTTATATGTACCTTCCTGAACTTGGACCTTTTCGTCTGAATTCTTCATGGAGCAAAAGCAACATTCCCTTGATGACTTATAGGAGAACAAGAGCTTGGCAGTACACAGTGATTGCTCTCTACCTAGCTACACTGATAATTTAAAACAAAGTTCGTTTGATTTATTCTTAAATCATATTCTTCAATGGCTTTTGTACTCTTACAAAGCATGAAGCTTTATAGACCTGCATAGTGTTTTTAGAAGTTGAAGTGTGTTGAAAAATCATCCACCCTTCAGCAGGAGCAACATGCCTTAGGACAGTGCTTATTTTGACAATAGATGCTAAATACTGAGGACCTTGCTGTGCCTCAGTTTCCTTAATTTGTCAAAAAATAATCTTGTCAACGTTTCCTGATTCTGACATTCTTTGATTCCTCATGTACTTTGATCTGGAATGGGGGCGACAACATTACAGAGATGAGAGGACTCTCCCAGAGGCAGAATAGGATAAGAATCAACAAAGATTTAGGCAAAGAGAGAGATTTTTCTTTGATCCCACCTCCCCCTTCCAAGAATTCCCTACTTTACTCCCTTTGTTCTTAGTCATTCAGGAGGATTATAAAAGAATTCTAGTTCATTTCTGTTTCTTCAAAGAGAAGGTTTAAATTTTATCTTTGGGGGAGATAGCTATTGGTTAAATAACTGGCTGTATGTTGCAATTTCTACCTAAGGCATTTTTCTCTCCTTCTCTCACCCATTAGCTAGAAAGGGCTACTAGAAAAGAATACTGTACATATAGATGAGCACATAGTGCCACAGAAAGGTACTAAGAGATTATTGTTAACAAAAAACACAAATTTTCCCACTTTGGATTTCTACCAGGACACATGATGTTCCCCTGCTTTGAATTTCCTCCCTCTTTTTCCTCAAAGTATACTTCTCTTTCAGATCTAAACTCAGCAATTTGTAACCATGGGAGAGTTTCTTTGACCTTGTCAGTTTTTTTTCTCATCAATGACCCCAACAAATGGAGTATTTCTTTGTGCCATCATTTAACTAATACCCAATTTTCCTACACTGCAAATTCACCAGGACAGATAGAGTGTGCTGTGTCCGGCAGTGTATATCCTGTGACCAGCCCTCAGCAGACACTCAGAAAGGATGGAGAGTCAGGAATGGAGGGTCACTGTTATGCCCAATTGGGTAAGTTACTGCAGGGTCTGCTTTCTGCTTCCTATGGGCATGTACTCAGAAGAAGGACCACAGGTGCTAGACAAGGGAAGTGTTACCAAAAATTGGTATCCCTGAGGCACAGCAAAACATTAGCACATTTTGTTGCCTCTGTCCATACCATCTATGAATATGTGATTGTTTGCTTTATTATTGTTATATGTCTCTGGAGCAAGATTTTCAAAGCATCCATAGTAAGTATGTACTAGGTTTATGATCATTATTCCTACTCTCAAGTTCAATCTCAGTACTGTTAACATTCTGGGCTGGTTAGTTCTCTGTTGTGGCAGCTGCTTTTGTCTAATAGCAACAGCACCCCTGACCTCTACCCATAAGATACCAAGAGCAGCTCTCTTCACCTTCATAAACAGAAATACAAAAAATATTTCCAGATACTGCCAAATGCCCCTGGGGTAACAAAAAATCACTTTTGGTTGACTATGACTGTTCTAGAGAAAAAACTTCAGGGATTCAAATTAATACATTAGTGAAACGGAACAGTACTGTTGAAATGCCAGTGCAAAATTTTCCCAATATACTCCGCAATTAAAAGGAGAGATTTGGTGTGTTAGTCCTCATTGCATGGCCCACTGAGAACATTATTAATTCAAATTACTGCCAATCTTAATGGTTTTATTTTACACTTTCAAAAATATCTTAATCTGTAATCATACCCCAGAGGTTTTCAAGTAAAAATTGAGCCTACATAAATCAAATAAAACAAGAAGTAACAGAGCAGCTTAGGTCAGACTTCTAATATCTAAAATTTTTACTCAGGTCTCCCATGCTTTAATTAAGTCTTTTGAATCTGGTTTTGTTTCTCAATATATAAGCTCACTTTAATATGCTTATGCAAATTAATAGACATGGAAACTCTGGAAAATAAAATGAGGGAAGGTTCTAAAAGAAATTTAGTTGTAATAAATTGAGAATTTTAATTTAAAACCTACTACTCACAGCACATTTCTTGCATTCCTAAAGGTACCAGATATTCCTTACCTTAAGATAGACTAAGAATAATTTTGAAACTAAGTGGATTTACCTTTTCTTTTGAAGACATATTAAAATAGTCCTGCTGGGTGATACTATTGTTCTGTAAATTGAAGCAAATGAAAGGAATGGTTGGCAATTATTGGAATGTAGAGTATGCAGGCAATTAAATTGGACAATGCATTTGCAGGATATATTTTTCTGCTCCCCAGTTAAATATAAGATCACTCCCATTGATTCGATTTTGTATATGAAATCTAGACTCAATTTCCACAACAATGCATTTGGGATGACTAGATTCTACTTTGGAGTCTTAATGAAGATACACATATAAACACCTGAATCAAATGATATACATCTAACCCATAATATTTGAATTTTAAAATGAACTGATGAAAACATTAACATATTTTACTTTTTAATTTTTTTTTAAATTTATTTGACAGAGAGAGTTATAGACAATGAGAGAGAGAGACAGAAAGGTCTTCCTTCTGTTGGTTCACTCCCCAAATGACTGCTAAGGCTGGCACTGTGTTGATCCGAAGCTAGGAGCCAGGTGCGTCTTCCTGGTCTCCCATGCAGGTTCAGGGGCCCAAGCACTTGGGCCAGTCTCCACTGCCTTCCCAGGCCACAGAAGAGAGCTGGACTAGAAAAGGAGCAGATGGGACTAGAACCCAGTGCCCATATGGGATGCTGGTGCTGCAGGTGGAGGATTAACCAAGTAAGCCACGGCGCTGGCCCCATATTTTACTTTTTGAAATAAGTTTCTTACATATTTATTTTTAACAAAAGCTAAATATTGTGTAAAATAATTTTTGCAGGTGGAATAAAACTGATTTCATAATTATCTTATAAATGTATATCTTCCTTCTGTTCTTCATCTTTCAATTATTTAATTCTCATACAGTTTTTTAATATAGATAAATGAGTACATTTTTAACAATGTTGCATGGATACTAAAAATTTCAAGAAAGGCAATCCTAGAAAAAAAATCACAATATATGTTAGAAGCAACCTACCTATATTTGTTTTCATTTTCCTTTCCTTTCCTTTCTTTAGGCTTAATTGTAAAAAAAAAATGTATTTACTGATATTATCCTTTAAAAAATAAATGAAAGCAGCCACTCATTTTAAAAATAACCAAACTTCAAAGTCATTACATTTGCTGTTGTATTCCTTGGTCCTCCTTTTAAATTTTATTTTCATTACTGGGTTTTGCATTTCTATAACTTCAAACAACTTAGTTTCTTGAGCAGGAGCATATTTGGGGCATAATATGTAAAGAGGATTATGGAACTTATTTATTTATTTCTTGCCAAGAAGAATCTCAATATCAGTGTTTGGTTCCTAAGATCAGATTGCATGATATAAAATGGTTTCCCCAAATGTACAATATCCAGAAAGTGATCACTGTGGTATATCTATCTACCTACTTATCTAGATAGATAGACACAAACACACCATGGAATATATATATATATATATATATATGTAAATATGTGAGTATATATATGTTCACACCATGGAATATTACTCAGCCATAAAATATAATGAAATCCTGTCTTTCCCAATAAAATGGAAGCAACTGGAAGTCATTATTAGTGAAATAAGCCAGTCCCCAAACACAAATACCATGTGTTTTTCCTGATCTGTGGTAACTGAGTACCAAAAAAAACATAATGTGTAATTATTTGCATTGCAATCTGCAAAAAATTATTCCTGAGCATAAACTGCTGAGAGGAAATGGCTTAAGGTCTAAATGAATATAATTATTATCTTTATTATCTTGTAACCACACAGGAAATATTTAGATGTTACCTTGTCGTTGGTTCTACTTCACTGAAAGAAATTAAGAATGACTAACTGACCCAAAAAAATGTATATAGGTGGAATGGTCATTTTTCCATTCAATTATTATATATAGCTGTTGTGTATATTACCACTAAACTAGGGTCTTTTTACTTTTATTCAGTGAAGAATTAAGCCATTTTACAGTAATGTGAATTTAAAATGTTATCTCAAAAACACAAACAAAAGAAAGACAGACGGGAAGTGGAAGGAAGTAGGGTGGGATGGAGGGAGGAAGGAAGGGAATATCATTATGTTCTTAAACTTGTATGTATACTTTATATTGAATTGGTTAAAATTAACTACAATTAAAATTAAAATTTAAAAAAACTATCATTTTCTCAATTCTATTCCATGTGGGTGTGTTTTATGCACACTATATATTATTTTGACTGAATATGAATTATACTGTCAATAGACTTATGAAATACAGTGCTGATTTGAATGTTCATAAATTGATTTGCTTTGTGACATTTCCCTCTTTCAAACGCACTGAATATGTTTTATAGCTTCTTTTTTTCTGTCCTGAAAATTATTTTCAGTTAAATGCCAGTTACCAGCTTTTCTCAGTCAGCTATAGTAAAGAAAGTCTACTTCTGCATAATTTCTTGTGTACTTCATTCATATTAATGTTTGAGAGAAGAAACTAGACAAGACTGTAAGAAAATGTAAAGATAACATATGAAACAGGAGTATAATTAATCTAATTTGTAGCTCACCTTGGCATTTTACCTATGTGACAGAAATCTTTAGCTTTATCAAATTATTTTAGATGTGAAATATTTCATGAAGTTTAATGAACGTTTTTCTCTTTCTCAGAAAAGGAGCAAGAAATTCTACAAAATTTAAAGTTGATTTTTTAAGATCCACAGAGAAAGATCAAAACCTCAAACCAAACATGCCATGTTTCAGACTTTGTTTGCTAGTTTCGCAATCTCAAACCTATCAGAAAACCCAAAATATGGAGTCTCAGGAAAAGTGGACAAACTTGACTTTCAGGACACAGACTGGAAAACAAAATTTGAAGTTGTGCCTTATATAATCCATAGTCCTGTGAGATAAAATAGGCTTTTCAAAGAGGAATTGACTAGGATTAGAGAGACATATCTGAAAAGTTCAGTGAGGATAGGAAAGATTTAAGCTTTATTACTGACCAGGATGTGCAAAGTTGATTTTAATAAAAAGCAGAAACTACAAAAATGTAGTTATGCAAGTAAAAAATATATAAAACTCAAGGAAAATAAAATAATAAAAAATAGGAAACTGATATCTGAACTGTAGAGGTATTAATAATATCTAAATATGTATATGTATATCTATACTTACCTTTCTATATCTATATCCATTTAGTCCTGAAGCAGTGAGCTTACTTGAAATACATGCTTTAAATTTGATATCTCAAAGGGCTTTATTTTTCTGTTTTTCCTTTCTTATATAGCTCTGGTCAATGTTTTGCTTCATGAAGTTTGTGGAGAGATGGAATTAAAAGATAAGCTTACTTTGGTGAAAAATTTTGAAATCCATGCATAGTTTATTCATCACACATATTTATCATGAAATTTTTGAAGGCTTCTCATATTAGCAATTTGGTTTTCCAGTATAGTAGACAAATGACTTTCATCTAATTGTGCATTTAATGTGATGACCTCACATGTTTTTTCTAAACAAAACTTTGGCCCTGCATCCAGTATTTCATGCACAAAGATGTGAGGTGGTCTTCTAGTTAATGAAGTATCTTGTTTGGGTTTCTTTACTTCATAGAAAAAACTCATCCATATCTTTTGAAGTTTATGGTATTACATTTAACTAAAAGTGTACACTTCATCACAATCCCCATCCCTTTATATTCTCGCTACTCACCTTCCAATGAAGCTCACATTCATGGTGTAATAATTATGAATGATTATTAGGTGGTATGCACTCCATCATTCACTTAGATATTATATCTTTTAATCCTGAATCAAATCAAGTTACTTAAGTGTTCCATACCAGGGTGTTTTGTAGAAATGTTTGTATTACTATTTGGTATCTTATCAAAGAATTGGATTGGGCCCTTTACAGGAAACACCTGCATTAACACACACTACTAATTTCATCATGGGACTGTTATCTAGATTACATTGTGTCTTTTTATCAAAATGACAAGATGAATGTCTTTTATGTTTTTTTTTTAATATGAGAATCTGTGTATTTGTTTAAGCAATTAGATCCCCTGAACTCGATCTGCCTTTTTTTCCCTTCTTCCTATAGAAAAATGAGATACATATTTTGGCCCACTTTAGGCAGCTTTTCAAAGAAACTTTCACCTACATTTTCATTAATATATTTTGTCAGGTTACAATACCTGTATATGTATTTCTGTAAGTCTTTGAAATATTTTTAGAATAAAACAGCTGTAAATATACAAATGAATACATGAATAAGTATATGATGGAATGTGTGTGAAAACATAAATTAAAACTTCATTTTATGTATGAAGAAAAAAAGGTCAAACATGTGAGACCCAGAAGTCTATTTGAAAGTTTACCTTACATGAAACAAAAAACAGTATAGACTTTAGGATACAGAACAGAAAACCTGTTTTGGCATGCTCTCCAGGAATTGTTCTCTGATTTTGTTTTTTTAGGCATCACATAAATCATGCATTCCTCTTTACCTAACTTACATCTGACACAGAGGTGGGAATCTGAATCTCAAAGTTCCACACTCCAAAATACCTTTCTGTTTATGAAATACTCACAAAGTGAGTGATAGATGTTAAGGTTTAGCCTTCTTTTGTACACATATGTGGTGCTTAACCTAAGCAAAGCATAACACTCACTTGAATCTTTCCAGTTAAATTAAGGTAATAAAAATGTAATGGCAGCACTCACTGATTATTCTGAATTGTTACATTGTATTCATTCATTTGTAATTGCTAGCTTTTTTTCTGAATCCTTTCAGATATAAACACATTTCTGCACACTCAAGATGATCTCAAATGTCTAGATAGTACATATTTTTTTAAATCTAAAAATCTTATTATATGCACAATTTAACACATTTCTGTGAGATTTCCTTGTTGTAGATGTTAGAATTTCTGTGGATCTGATCCTTTGAAATGGCTGTCCCTACCAAGATAATGCCTTACCTCCATTTTTCATGTCTACTCTCCTATAAGACACACCTCAAAATTTCTGTGCAAGGTCCATCATGATTTAAAGACACCACAGTGATTCGCCTGGTGCTCCTTGTACTGTGAAACTTTGGTGTATTTTATTTGTTGCTTAATATGTTTCTTTCATTCAAATATGAATTTCTAATATTTCTCAAATGAGTTGTATGAGAAAAACAAAGTTGCAAGAGAACAGCTTTGTGTAAGAAGTTGAGGATTGTAGCTGAGTTTTTATATCAACTGAGTTTCTGGAACCTGTTTTCCATCTATCAAGTAAGAAATTTGGACTTAGGGATTTCTGAAGTCCCTGTCTGGTCTTAAGCAGTATTATTTTAAATTTGTACATACATATATACCTTAGGTTTTCTATATATACTATGTAATTAAAACAAAAACAAAAGGGGCTGACACTGTGGCATAGCGGGTAAAGCCGATGCCTGAATTGCCCACATCCCATTTGGACGCCAGTTAGAGTCCCAGCTGTTCTACTTCCAACCAGCTCTCTGCTGTGGCCTGGGAAGACAGCAGAAGATGGCCCAAGTGCTTGGACCCCTGCACCTACATGGGAGATCTGGAAGAAGTTCCAGGCTCCTGGCTTCAGCCAGGCCCACCTCTGGTCGATGCGGCCATTTAGGGAGTGAACCAGCAGATGGAAGACCTCTCTCTTCTTTCTCTGCCTCTGTCTCTTCAACTCTGCCTTTCAAATAAAACAATTTTTTAAAATAAAAAAGTCAAAAAAACTGCATGCTTCCTATAGCTTGTCCCAAGGGATATCTGAGTCTAACTTCTCTCTCTTTACCATTCAATTATAATTACAAGAAGAGTATGCTGAACATTTTTAGCTGATAATTAGCTAATTAACTACTATTTATAATAATTAGTTCTATTTTCTATTTAACAACTGCTTTTTTTTTTTTCCTTAAGGCATTTCCTTGTAGTTTAATACTATTTTTTTTTTTGACAGGCAGAGTGGACAGTGAGAGAGAGAGACAGAGAGAAAGGTCTTCCTTTGCCATTGGTTCACCCTCCAATGGCCACCGGCGGCTGGCACGCTGCGGCCGGCGCACCGCGCTGATCCGATGGCACGAGCCAGGTGCTTATCCTGGTCTCCCATGAGGTGCAGGACCCAAACACTTGGGCCATCCTCCACTGCACTCCCGGGCCACAGCAGAGAGCTGGCCTGGAAGAGGGGCAACAGGGACAGAATACGGTGCCCCGACCAGGACTAGAACCCGGTGTGCTGGCGCCGCAAGGCGGAGGATTAGCCTAGTGAGCCGCAGCGCTGGCCAATACTATTTTCTGACAAATGTTCCACAGATGTAACAAAACATCATTAACTCTTTCATGTTTATTGGGCCCTAAATGATGTTCTGTTGGTTCTCTCCGGGTGAGGAATCACCATGTACACTTCATCATGCAAAATGCTTCCAGGAGAGATGGAGGCAGAGTATGCACACTTGCATGGAATGGGCCTGAGGTAGTGAGCTGGCCTTGAATGTTAGATTTGGCTGGGTGCCCCTGAGTGGGTCATAGATTATACCCTGATGAGATGTTGGGAAAACAACCTATGAGAATGTGCACTGAATCTCCAAATGGCAGCAGCAGCAGGGTAAACCACCCATGGTGCTCCCCACTCAGGCTGTGAACAAGGGAGGCAAAGGAGTTAGAGGCCAATAGCCGAGATCAGACAGCACAAGCTTACACATTGGATGTCCTGGGGGAATGAGGGCAAATGTGTCTCCCTTAACATTGGCTGCCTTTAATCTCCAAAGGGAAAAGGGAGGAAATAGATTCATAGAACTTTACATTTTAAGTAGCTAGGGAGGATTGTGATTTGTCATTAGTGGAAAAAGGGGGTTCTATGATAGCTAAGTTTAATGACAAGGAAATGAACAAAGTTCCACACACTTGATGCTATGACTTAACAAACGTTAAGGACTCATATGACACAGTTGGATGTCTCCACATAGTGTTCTAGTTTGTCACAATAACAAAAAAATAAAAAATAGAACAGACACTGTATGGGTTACTGCAAATGTGGATGAGATTGACTGGTGTATCAGTGCACCTGTTCACTACTCGATGCTGGGAGTGGATTTATTCAAAGATGATGCAATACTGTCAAGACAGGAGCCACCAGAACTGGAAGTACTGCCATTCCATCTTTATGCCATTATATCTGCATGCAAATGACTGCTTAAATAATCTAGAATCTACATAAAGGTAGCTTTAATCAGTCATTTTCAAAGTGAGCAAAATATTAATAGGAATCAAAATGAAAGAAAAATTTTGCCACAATTCTGCTGTTTTTACAAAACAAATGGCCTTCCTTTTCACATTCACTAACTAAAAGTTCTTATATAAAAGCAAGAATAAATTGTATAAATTTCCAGCTCAAAGATTCAAACTATGTACAATGGTCTAGATTGTTTTGTAAGAATTCTCTATTTTAACACATGACTTTCATCATAAGGCCAATATTTATAGATCCTTTACTTCTTAAGTTTATAGTACTATTTTCTTAACTATTGCCTCCTGTTGAGCATTCACAATCATTTATAAAGTTTCTTGCCAATTCAGTGGACATGTAAAGAAACAGCCTTAGGGTTCAAATATATCCTGTGAACAAAAGGAACACACAGGCCCAGAATTCAAAAGGCGAATATTGCCTTAGACTTGAAAGATGTCTCTCTTCAACTAATCCATTTTTAGGAGACAAAGTACAGCAATATATTCTACAATATAAACATAGGTCATCAAAATGCAGCTTCTGTTTATGGACTGTCAACATATCTAATTCAATATTTTAAAGTTTAAAACTTAGAAAAAAGAAAAGAAAATCCTGAAAAGTTGTAATTGAGTTCTCATTAAAAAGGAAAAAGCATGATTTTTACTGTCCTTTCCCCAATATAAATTATGAAGTACTTTATCAGATCTGGGAATTAAGTATTGATTTTTAAAAGCATATTTAGACAATTCTGCCAAGAAAAGAAAACCATGTAAATTGTTTGCTATGACTATTCACTCAAGAACATTGGTATTTAACGCCTCTAACAAAGTATGGTACAATGATTACATCAATATTCAAAGTTAAATGATATTTAATTAAGTACAAAAAGTATTTAAGAGCTGAACACCAGGATGCTAATGGACAGAAACAGCTAATGCCTGATTTTCTCATTGCAGAATTCTAAAGAAGAGATATAACCATTGCATTTTATCAATAGCAATTGTTATATAAAGTTTATTCCTTTTAATGATTTTTCCTGCATTAAATGTCATTGTCTTTAATGATACTTTTAGAAAACTCTTGATGCAGCATATCATATGGAATGGACAATAGTTTTCCTATTTCCCTTGATAAAATTAGTCAGAGATCTTTCTGTACTGCAGAGTAGGTAGGCATAGTAATAGCAGAAAAGAGCTTTATGTAGGTTGAGCCTTTTTTAAAAATACAATTTATTACTTAAAAGAGTTTTAGATGTACAGATAAGAAGGTAATACAGAAAATTCCCTATATGACATATTTAGTTTCCTTTATTATTATCATCTTACATTATTATGTTTCATTTGTTGAAATTAATGAACCAGTATTGACGCATTACTTAACATCAATCTTACTTCAAAGTCCTTAGCTATTATACATTGCCACTTTTCTATTTTACAATGCCACCCAATATACCATATTACATCTAGTTACCATGTTCCCTTAGGATGCTCTTCTCAGAATTTTATTTTATGACCTTCACTGTTTTGATGAGTATTGGCCATATGCTTTGAATGGTATTTAATGTCATCTATTATAATTTTTTTTAAGTTTTCTGATGATTAGTGTGAGAGGTTCTGGGTTTTGAGGAGGAAGATAAAGTAAAACTCCATTTGTATCACATCAAGGATAAATATCATCAACATGACTTGTTCACCAGATTCATCTTTGGAAAATATGTTTCTTCATCCCCATGATTCTACTTAATCACTTACTGTTTCAATATGGACTCATGGGAGCCCATTCAGTTGGCTTTTATTTAACATACTTACATGAAGGGAATTTTTGGAGCAATTTATTTTTTTTTTCTACCACCACAAGATACCCCAAGGTCCTTGTGTATTTTCTTCCCCAGTGCTAAAATTATCCATTTCTCCAAGGAGCTCTAGGACCAGGTCTGCTTTTTGGGTGTAATTGTATCTGGACACTCTTAGCTGACAATTTTGGAAGATATTTGTGAACATACTAGGCAATGTTTTGGTTGGGTTTTAATCAATAATCAAATAAAACAGTGTTTTGCCTTACCATTGGTTGTCTTCTTTGGATTTTTTTATTGTAATAAGTAATGCATTTAAAGATGTCCTTTTTGGGGGCTGGCACTGTGGCTTAGCGGGTAAAGCTGCCGCTTGCAGTGCCGGCTTCCCATATGGGCACCAGTTCTCTGCTATGACCTGGGAAAGCAGTAGAAGATGGCCCAAATCTTTGGGCCCCTGCACCCATGTTAGTAGTTTTGGAGGAGGCTCCTGGCTCTTGACTTCCAGTTGGCACATCTCTGGCTGTTGCTGCCAATTGTGGAGTGAACTGGCAGATGGAAGGCTTCTCTCTCTTTCTGCCTCTCCTCTCTCTGTGTAGCTCTGACTTCCAAATAAATAAATAAATCTTATAAATAAATAAAGACATTCCTTTTTGTATGATTGATGTGAAATAGTAAATTATAATGTTCTATTGATCTCCAAATTGATAGTAGATGACAATGATTTTGATCAAATTTGTGTTAAATAAAAGCATACTATTCTTGTATCAAAATCTACATTGTTCAACTCCTTTTTCACATTATGCAGTACAAATTTTAGATTTTTAATAGATAAAATTTTGTACAGTTTAACTCTCTTTGGTTAGGATATTAGTAAACTAATATTTCATTAAAAGATGTAATATGAGCAGATCATTCAAACTTAATTAGTAAATTAATGCATAAAATAAGTTGTTCATGGTATTCCCGTGAGATTCATTTGTGGTCAATAGGAATTTACTCTTCATTTGGTCAGTTTTGTTTCTTCTTAATTTCAATTTGTAATTAATTTTAAACAAAATTTAAACATATGCTAATATGTTTTTAAAAATACATAAATTTGCAATAACAAGAAAAGGAATGAAATATTAGCCAAGTGATTTGGAAAATGCATTCTAAAATTTTTATTTTCTTGATGATCCATAAATTATATTCCAAAATTAAATATTTTTATGTTATGCCATTTTACCTCCATGATTATCTCTTTCCAATTGATTTATTATCATAAATATATTATTTTATAAAAAGATGACAGGTGTTTTTCCTATTTGATATAGCATCATCATTGATCTCAGCAATAAATCAAGAAATTATTGAAGTTGATAAGATTAAAATGTATTCTTTTCATTGGAATATTTCCATTTTCCATGAAAATTTATCATTTAAAAATCAGACAAGCATTTAAAAATGAATATATAGGTTGAACTTTAAATGTAGACAGGCCTTTCACATACCATAAGTTATAGTCCTAGAAAATATATCATAAATCTAATTGGATTCCTCAATAATATTAAAAAGCAAGTCTGGTGCATGACAAATTAGGGAAATGGCTCTAGATACCTTTTTTTTTTTTTTTTTTACAGGTAGAGTTAGACAGTAATAGAGACAGAGGGAAAGGTCTTCCTTCCATTGGTTCATCCCTCAAATGGCTGCCACACCATGTGCGCTGCGGCCGGCACACATCACTGATCCAAAACCAGGAGGCAGGTGCTTCCTCCTGGTCTCCCATGCGGGTGCAGGGTCCAAGCACTTGGGCCATCCTCCACTGCTTTCCCGGGCCACAGCAGAAAGCTGGACTGGAAGAAGAGCAACTGGGACAGAATCCGGCGCCCCAACCGGGACTAGAACCTGGAGTGCCAGCGCCGCAGGCGGAGGATTAGCCTAGTGAGCTGTGGCGCCAGCTTCTAGATACATTTTACACTAATAAAAACAATGCACCTTTAGAATAGATTATATGGTTTTGAAACATTTTCTAAATAATAGACAGCAAGAAGTATTTAAGTGTATTTAAGTGTATTATTCAAGCTTTATGAAAAAAGTTCTGAACTGTCATGGGGGCAGAATCTCTGCTATACTGAAAAAGCAGCAAGATGCATTGCCATGTGAAATTTGATGTGTATATTGAAATTTCAGTGATTTTTATTGGCAGATGTTTTGGCCACATATTTTCTGGGAACATAAATCTAGTTAGTTATGAAAGGTGTGATTCAAGTAAGGTAAGGGTCTTCAGATTATTAACATGTGAGAGATCGTGCACTAAACAAAACAAACTCAGAATTTCTTTTGCTGTAAGATTTCAGATAACCTTTAATATATGAGAATATTTCAAAAATTTATGGGAAAATGTAATGAAGATACGTTTTATTTCAGTGCAAAATGTTTTGCAATCTATCAATCTGTGCATAATGTTCTCATAATACACATTCTCCATATATTTTTTGAAAATAGCCTCATACAAATACGCCTCATGACTGCCCAAGTGAGAGGATCCCCCACTTAACTGATCAGGCTAATACAGTGTCATAGAACCTAACACTCCTAGTCTTACTTTTAGCAGAGAGAAAGATGGAGGTTCCTTCATTTAGGCCTACCATATACCATGCATCTTTACATATAACATTTCATCTTTACAATAATACCATGAATTTGATATTATTTTCTATTCAAAGGGTAATAAAAAACATAATATTTTCAAGGACAGTCCATTTAAAAACAGAGGTAAAATGGTGATTCTCCTATGTGGAGCCCCCATCACTCGTTCTGATCCAATAATTTTTGGAGAATTTTAGGACATATATTTGCTTTATTCGATGGATATTTATCAGACTGCAAAAGAGGATTGAGAACCTCTGGCAATCCACCATCATTATCTGCAGCAATCCTTCCTTAAAACTATCCCAATCCACTGTAGAATCAAACTAAATACAGTGGTTTGCTAGGCATAAGTAACAAGCCTTCTCCCTCCAACTTGTTGGGGTCACTGATAATATTAACTTTTCTCTTTGCTAAGTGCTTGAAATGTAAATCACACTAATTTTAAGTTATTTATATATCTTTGAATTACATATCCTTGAATAACTAAAAGCAACAGCTCATTTTGCTTATATTTGATTTTAACTTAGTATATACAGATACTTCAAATGGCTCACAGAAAATGAGATTAAACGGTTTTTATTTTGTTGCAAAACATTTTTAAACCCATGCATGTTTTTTTCATGATATTCATTTTCCATGAACTTTTTGAAGAGCCCAGTGTGTAAGTCCATACAGAGTGCAGCATGATTTAATGCAAGGAGCTTGAACTTGAGATCAAAGTGGTAAATTTAAAATACCCTCATTTTTACCAAGTAGCACTTGAACTTAAGTCACCAAGTCATGTTTTTCTTAATAAACTAGAAATCACAGAATATACAGGAAAAGTTGCCACAGTTGAGATCTGCATGGAGTTGACTTTAGACCTATGAAATCTGTATCAACTAAAAAGATGAATAATGTAGATAAAATTTTAAGAAAAACAATCTTTTTAAAGATTTTTAAGAAAAACAATTGCACAACTATATTGACATTATTTAGGCATTGCTGTCTTTCAAGCTATTAGATTCTTCCTCTTTCAGATTTTTCAAGGCTAAGCTGGAGTTTGTAAATTAGTATTAGGACCATGTTTTGTAAGGCACAGGTGTCTCTCTCACAATGATTCAATCTCAGGCCAAGCAGATCTTCCTAAACAAAAGCAATTCTCCTCTGAATTTCTGTTCCAGGTGTGGTAGTGTGAACCCAAGCTGTCTGTACTCAATGCATATTAGGGGGAGGTACCAATTCTATTCTGATTATGCAATTGATATAATAAATCAATGGTAGAGCATTTACTGAAAAGTCTCCCAGAATAATATTTGAAAATAATGTAAGAGTCTTCATTGAAGTACTGACGAAAGACTAGGGGTAACACAGATTGTAAATCACCAGAATGCAAGCTTCCAGGGGGCAAATATGTTGGTCCTTTTTGATCAGTATTGTGTGTCTTGTACCTAGAAGTGTATATGACTAATGTTAGGAGATAGAAAGACCAATTTATATTTGTTGAATAAAAAATACATACTGAAATGATGAAAGAATTAAGAATAAAGTTGTGAGTTTTTGTATACTGAAGAAAAAATGAAAAAATACAGACATTAGTTGGAACTTTGGGGAATCTTGAGACTCAAATATTTCAAAATTGATTCTACAAGCAAAGTAATGATTGACATAAATACACTTGGATCTCTCATGAGGAAATACATGCATTTGGGCAATTACATTTCACTATAATGTTTCATACTATGCATATATGTTTCTACAATATTTCTTTTTATATGGAATACTTAATTACACAGTATAAATATATTAAATTCATTCAGTGGTTTGTTTAATCAACTAAAAAAATTAGTGTATTTGATCATCCCCTGTGAAAACAGAAAAGGCAGACATCATTACCACTCATTCACAGAAAAAGAAAATCAGGCCTGGAAATACAATAATCTTATAGAAATATAGCACATTGACTCTGTAGTCCTTGTTCAGGAAGAAAATGTAGACAATAAAACACAAAAATAAAACCAAGATAACAATAATAATAACAATACAACTAATATATCTAGGTACTCAATAAAGTCCTTTCATGTTCTATTTCACATACTCTTACCAATGGAACTGTGAAGTCTCATCTAGTTTTAATTCAATTTCTCAGAAGCATGAACAAAATCTTAGTGGACTAAATGACTCTCACTAGGACATGAATCTAGTAAATCAAAGAAGTTGGACCCAAATCTGTACTTTTTCATATCAAATCACAGAGCAGAAAGCCTTGTTACCTACCATTTAACTTATAATCCTATGCCTGTATCACCACCTTTATGATTGTGCATGTTTAGATGTTGTACACAAGTATGCTCTGTCAATACATGTTTCTGTTATTATTACTTCAAATATAATTCTGCTCTACAATTTGCATAGCAATTAAGTTATTGTTTTCATCATACATGGTGGTGGGCCACCATCTACTAAGGATACATAGACCATGATATGACCTCTACTTAAAAGTTGGCTGCCCATTTTCAGTGAATGACTGTGATTGTGTGGCACATAGACCAACTAACTGTGTGAGAAAATTAACTGGTTGTTGACATACACCGGTGTCCACAGAAAGACAAAAATGACCCTGGCAGTGTCATAGAATTTTTAGGACTATATTTCTAGTCCATGCAAACTGATGGGAAACTTCTCCAGTGCAGTAATGTTTAGGACATCAGTGTTCTATTGTTTTCCTTTATGTCTCTTAACTTCTGCATACGATTATAAACTTTCCAAAGGATATTAGCAATGTGTGCAAGAAGCATACATATATACATACTCAGTGATTTCTCAAATATTTAGTTTACATGAATTTTAACTTAAATTTTATACCTTTCCTCAAAGGTTGAAGCAGTCCTCCTTCCAGAAAAGTAGATTATGCAGTGACTAATCCAGTCAAGCATTTAATGCCTTGTCTATAGAAGTACTTTAGTATTAATACCTTGATGTAAATGCTGTATTTTTCTCCAGAATATTTTAAATTACTGAAAAGCATAAAAGTTCATAATTAAGAACCCTGTTTTGTTAGTTGGATGGATTGTTGGTAGTTTGTTTGAAAGAGAGATAAGAGATGCAATAGAATACAATTTAGTTCTTCTGCTTCCTTACAGATTTTTGCTTAGCCCTCAATCTCTTTGATAGTTTGTATTCAGTGATGGACTTGGCTGACAAACTCACTGTAGAAAGGCAGATTTCCTCTGAGCTGTAGTTGGTTTCCATGGTGTTGAATCACCTATTTAAAAAATATGCAGGTTCTTGGATAGATACAGGGTAGTAGAGCCCATGCCAATCACAGGTCACTTGGGGCCAGAAGGAGTAAGACATTTGTGCTGCACATAAACAACACCAGACCATGAAATTTCACTTTATGCATTTTGGCTCCCATTTAGGAAAAGGAAATCTCATTACCTTGTGGCATATATTTTAAGGTCTCTGAATCATATTGGTTATTTTCACTTTGAAAACTACTTTTAAATGGATGATTGTGACTGCTTAGAGCTTGTAAAAATAATCAGATATTTGAACAAATACATCTTGGAACATCCTTTTCCATCTCCCGCCTTGATTTCCTTTAGATTTGGGGGATACAGGAAAGCAAAATTCTACCTCCAGGCATAGTCATTTCCAGCATTCTTAGATTTGTCTCTTTCAAAATGTATGACACACAAGCAAAACTCCAATTAAGTTAATAAGCATTAGAAATTGTAACACAGACTCATTACATGTTTGTATTGTTCACCAGAATTTTTTAAACCCCAGTGAGTAGAGTTGATTGCATCCAAAACAGGATATTAATGCTAGATCATATCTCAAATGAAGTATATTTTAGCTATGAAAAGAAGTGATTTTTTAAGGAAGTATGTTGGAATTATTTTAGCAAATAGTATGAATTACCTAATGAAATACGGACTATCATTATCCATAGTCTAGAAAAACATGTCTGCAGTAAGAATTCATAATTGGGATATTTTCTTTCCTTGAACTAGATGCCACATGCCTACAGAAAATGCAGTTCAAAGTGGCAAACTTTATTTATTGTAAAATAACTGTGTTGAAATAAAATAAACAACAAACAACTCCACTAAGTTCTGGATTTTTGTCAGGGGCTTGCTAACTGTGAATCAGAACTAGAATAGTTATAGAAGTGGTCCAGCTGCTCAGGAGTGCCTGACACTGTCTCTTGCATGTTCTCATGTTCTGTCCCTGTAGAGGGTTCCAGTTAGAAGCCCCACAGCTCCAGGCTTAGCTCTTGCTGCCTAAGTGGGAGGAGACCTGTGTGTCACATCTTCACCTGTGGCTCTTTCCGTGACACAGTCTGGTGGAGGGGATGAGGAGAGCACACAGACCAAAAGCACAGAAGTTGAGTAGATGGAAAAGAGTTAACAGCTTAATCCAAAGAGCCCAGAAATGGCTCAGTGCCCCCATAGACCAAATCTTGGAGTTGAGTGCTGTACATTTAGGTCCATGAATTGTCAACCCTTCTACTGCTCTTGCTTTCTGCTCTTTGGGCTGCCCCAGGACTCCCACGTTCTCCCTTCCAGTCTTGTTTTATCTGCTTCAGGAGCAAAGCCCAGAAGTCTCCCAGGGAATTAGCGTTCAGTGGTGGGCAAGAGGAGTAGACTGGGGAGCAAGTGGGAAATTTAAGTGCTCTTGGGCCATGCTACTGTCGCCTCGAACCCTCAGCCAGGAGTCAAAGCCAGACTCTACCCGTTTATAGTGGAACCCTCCGGACTTTGTGGAGGAATACAACTCAGAGATGGAAACTTGGAGGCTCAGGGCTAACCACCTCCAGCTTAGACCCGTGTTCCTAATGGTCCGGGTGTTCTACTCTTGACATCGCGCCGCGTTTGCGGGTACCCAGAGCGCAGGCTGCCAGGGACCACAGCTGCGGATCAGCACGGCTCGACTCCCACCCGGGCGGCTGGGTGATTTTATCCTGTCCCCCAACTCAAGTGGCTGTGGCGGTACAGACCCCACGCCCGGGATAAGGTGCCAACCCCAGACGAGCCTGGATCTCGGCACTCTTGTCTGTGTTCCCCCAGCCGGGATTGAAAAAAAACCGCCAACTGCGTCTCCCGGGGAAGCCCCGGCTCCAGCCAGGAGGGAAGCGGTGACGCGGCTCCCCCTTTTTCGTGGAGTCTTCCGTGCGCATTGACCTCCACCATCCCCAGCTCCTGCCCCCGCGCCGGCGCGCGCCGCCTCGCCCGGGACCCGCTGCGCCCGTGTTGGCCGCGGGCAGCCCGAGTCCCCCGCGTCCGCAGCAGCCCAGAGCGCTCCCCGGGGCTCACTCACCGATCCTGAGTACTTGCGGGGCGGACGGGGGGAGGACGAAACAGAGGAAATAGAGGAGCGCCCAGCTGGTGTCCGCGGTCCCGAGCCCTGGCTGGGCGAGGAGTGCGCCGCGCTCCATCTTCTTGGCTCCTTAATTCATGCCGACCACAGCAGCTGCCGCACGTCCGCGAGATGCGCCCCACTCGGGCCGGGTCCCTTCTTCATCCTCCCTGGATGTTCCGGGTCTGCACCCCGGGCGCTCCCCCACCGGACGGGAGGGAGGGAACCGGCGTGGGAACGCGGAGCCGGCTGGCTTCGCTGAGCTCGCTCGGGCCCCTGGCTCGTGTCGCTAGCCCATCACCGCTCCTCTTCCTCCTCCTCCATGGGCCGCACGCCGCCGCCGAGGACCAGCGCGCTCCTGCTGCCGGAGCCCGGAGACCAGGGAAGCAAAGTTGCTGCCTCAATTTGCGGGAGCGTCTCCCTCATCCGTCCTCTGGTCAGATGCAAAAGTGGAGGATTGGGGGTGGGGTGCAGGCGGAGAAGGAGGGGAATGGGAGGGGGGAAGGAGGACCCAGAAGGAGAGGGAACTGGGTGAGTTGGTGCAGGGGCTCTAGCGAACCGGATGAGCTCCCGCAGGTGAACTGGGGCCAGAGCCACACTCTGGCTTCTCTCAATGCTTGCCTCCCTGCTCCCTTCGCTTGCCCCACCCTTTATTTACCGGCCGCACCGGCCCCAGCGATCGAGACGCGCTGGCACACTGGCACACACACAGGCGCGCTCCTTCTGCCTCTGCCTCAACTTCGCGCTGTGCTGCTGAAAGTCGATTGAGCGCAGCATCGTCCAGTCGGATCAAATCTCACCCCTCACCCGTGGGTGGAAGCAGAGGTTGCCTCTGCAAGCCGCTGGTGGGTGGCGGCAGGTCCCGTGCACCTGCTAGGGGGTCTCAGAGAAGGCCAACTAAGGATTGTCCCATGACTTCATGGAAAATCACCTTCTTGGACACCAACATTTTGGAGAATACCAGAGCTGCTTTAACTCTGAGAAGGAGGAGGAGGAGAGGGTCCAAGACTTTCAGTATTCTAAGATTATAGCAGGTTATATACAGGTGCAGCACTGGGAAAGAGTAGCGTCCAGTGTCGCTGCTTTTCTTAATTTCCTTTGACTGTCACATTGAAACACTGGGAATAGGCTATTTTAAACAATGTAGGTTTGGAGACTATTTCTCTGTTAAAGGACAAGGACACATCCCTGGGGAAATCAGGATTTGATCATGTTGGCTTAATTTCCTCTGAGTTTTGTGGGAATGTTCCATATAAATGTTTGCTAGTTCTATATTAATATCTCTGATATTTAATTATTTTCTATAGATTTTGAAAAATTGATCTAAACTGAGTCAATTCATAGAAAAAATTTACAGGTAAATGAGCTTTGAGTATGAAATAATTATAAAGGAAATCTGACATATCTCAAAATTTGTTCATTCCACAAATACCTATTGAGAATCTTGTGTATGTTGCCAGACATTGAAGACCCTCTAGTGGGGAAAATGCACAGTTTATACTCCCCAGGAAGCTAAGCAGTTCATACTTCAAGTAGTATGTCTGGTTCTGTCTCCACTGGGATGAGCTTTGACAAAACAACATATCTGGGTATAAGAAGTGGGATTGATATGGACATAGGGATACATCTTGTGCATGGAAATATTGAGAAAGCTAAGAAGAATTAGAGACACATGATGGTTATCTGCAGAAATTTGAAGGGCTATTGTTAGAAGAAAATAACTCTACTAAGTGTTATTAGGTAAATGTGAAGAGATAAGAATGCTGTATAGAAAATGTAAAGTAATTTTCACCTCATTTTGAGTGGGTGTTTCCTAGTCTACAAGTTATCAAGCAATAGCATGACTTGCTTTGGAAAGGAGGCAAAGTCTCCATTCATTCATTCATTCACTTGTTCTGCACATATATACTTTTTGAGGTGTTGTGCCAAGCTCTAGAGACATGGTAGGGATATGATTGCTGTCATCAGGAAACTCATAAGAGTTTTACAAATTGGCACCTGTGTACATGAAGAGAAATAGGAATCTAACCCCATTTGGGAGCTTGAGGTGGCTTTGAGTAGGTGACACTTCAAAAATCAATGGATAGATACTTTATAAATGGTTGGCAAATATTTATTTTTGAAAAAAGATTATTTATTTGAGATGCATAGTTACAGACAGAGAGAAGGAGAGAGAGAGAGAGAGAGAGAGAGAGAGAGAGAGAGAGAGAGGTCTTCCATCTGCTAGTTTGCTTTCAAAATGACCACAATGGCCAAAACTGGGCCAATCCAAGGCCAGGAGCCAGGAGCTTCTTATGGATCTCACACATGGGTGCAGGGGCCCAAGCACTTTAGCCACCTTCCACTGCTTTCCCAGGTCATAAGCAGAGAGCTGGATTGGAAGAGGAGCAACTGGGACATGAACTGGCACCAGTATGGAATGCTGGCACTGTAGGCAGAGGCTTAACCTACTATGCCACAGCAACAGCCCCCAAATAATTTTTAATTATTTATTTATTTGAAAGAGTTACAGAGAAAGGGGAAGGAATGGAGAGAGAGAGAGAGAGAGAGAGAGAGAGAGAGAGAGAGAAATCTTTCATCCACTGGTTCACTTCCCAAATGGCCACAATAGCTGGGGCTAGGACAAGCGGAAGCCAGGAACCAGGATACTCCTCCAAGTATCCCAAGTGAGTGCAGGGGGCCAAAGCACTTGGGCCATCCTTCACTGCTTTCCCAGGCACATTAGCAGGGAGCTGGATGGGAAGTGGTGCCACCAGGTCATAAACCGGCACTCATATGGGATACTGGCTTTTCAGGACATGGCTTAACCCACTGTGCTATAACACCGGCCCCTGGTGTTATTTCTTAAAGTGAGAATAAACTTAACAACTGAGATAAGGTTTATTTTTAAACTTAAAATTTATTAGGAAGGCGACGCGGCTCACTAGGCTAATCCTCCGCCTTGCGGTGCCGGCACACCGGGTTCTAGTCCCGGTTGGGGCACCGATCCTGTCCCGGTTGCCCCTCTTCCAGGCCAGCTCTCTGCTGTGGCCAGGGAGTGCAGTGGAGGATGGCCCAAGTCCTTGGGCCCCGCACCCCATGGGAGACCAGGAGAAATACCTGGCTCCTGCCATCGGATCAGCGCGGTGCGCCGGCCGTAGCGCGCCTACTGCGGCGGCCATTGGAGGGTGAACCAACGGCAAAAGGAAGACCTTTCTCTCTGTCTCTCTCTCACTGTCCACTCTGCCTGTCAAAAAATTAAAAAAAAATAAAAAATAAAAATAAAAATAAAATAAACTTAAAATTTATGTAAGGGCCAGCGCCGCGGCTCAATAGGCTAATCCTCCGTCTGCGGCACTGGCACACCAGGTTCTAGTCCCGGTTGGGGCGCCGGATTCTGTCCCGGTTGCCCCTCTTCCAGGCCAGCTCTCTGCTATGGCCCGGGAGTGCAGTGGAGGATGGCCTAAGTGCTTGTGCCCTGTACCCCATGGGAGACCAGGAGAAGAACCTGGCTCCTGCCTTCGGATTAGCGCGATGCCGCAGCAGCCATTGGAGGGTGAACCAACGGCAAAGGAAGACCTTTCTATCTCTCTCTCTCTCACTGTCCACTCTGCCTGTCAAAAAGAAAAAAAAATTCATGTAAGGCATGTTTAATCATTTATTTGTATTTAGGACATCCAGGGCCAAGAGCCAGTAGATGATACATGGCTAAAGCATGAGAACCCAAGATGTAGAGTTGAGTGTTGAGTCTATTTTTGAAAAAAAAAAAAAGTCTAAATCCTGATTTTACCAAAGTTTAGCTTTTTAGCATTGGTTTAATTATATAATCTCCAGATAGTAGGTTTTTGGTACTTAGCTATATCCATTCTCACCCTCCCTGGCACTTGAAACCTGTACCTTTTCAACTAGAAGGAAACCTGTGACCATTTGTCATTAATGAAATGTGAGTAGAAGTGAAATAGGCTACTTCCAGGTGAGAATGAATGCAAAGAAGATTCTGCATGACATCTCTGGACACCCTGCTGCCAGAGTGAGTCTGATAGCCATCCATTCTAGAGGTTGAGATGGATTCCTGGGTCAGCTTCTGCATTAAGATAGCTGTTGGATTAGCAACAAACTCCAGTTTAGACCAGTTGACCAAACAGTGACAACTCAATCTTTTGTCTTCATACACTATAATTCTGAGATGCTTCTTACTCTAGCATAACCTACTCTATACTAGCTGATAAACTCTCTAGGATTTGATATCCTCTTCTGTAAAATGAGATTTATAATAACACAATAGGGACACGGGAGGATTATGTGAGCCGCTATAGACATATGAAGTATATCCCAGGGATCTATTGCTCAATGTTCATTTGAGGTAACTTTATTTTTGCTTAAATGAAGTTCTACCTACATTGCTGGTTTCAGTAGGTACTAAGGGGATAGTGTTTGGCCTAGAGATTAAGCCACCACTTGTGATGCCTGCATCCCATATAGGGTTGCCTGTGTTTGAGTCCCAGCCCTGGTTCCTGATTCTAGCTTCCAGATAATGTTCACCCTGGGAAGCAACAGATAATGGCTCAAGCATTCAGGTCCCTATCACCCACAAGGAAGACCTGGGTTGAGTTCCTGGCTCCTGGATTCAGCCTGATGCAGTTTAGCCACTGTGGGCATTTGAGGGATGAATCAGAGGACGGGATCTCTCTTTGTGTGTGTGTCTGTCTCTGGCTATCTCCCAATTAAATAAAAGTCTCCTAGATGGTGAAGACTCAAATGTTTTGCTTGGTGTAAAGTGGATCACCAATATTGGACCAAATGACAGTATAGTGATAATAATTAAGTCTAATTAGCCCAGTACTATTTAAGGAAATTTGATTACTTTTTATCTGTGTTACCTTTAGTCTACAGGCAAATAGTTTATTTTGGTTATGAGAGATATTAGAGAGATTGTATTTCCAAAAGCAGATTCTAAAACAATAAATGGCATACTTAAGTTACTGCTCTATATCATTTGTAGAGTTCTGTAAAGCTTAAAACAGAGATTTATTTCCTTGTTAAAATGCTCCCCTCCATTGCTCAAGTACACATTCTTATGGTGTTGAGTTACTCATGAGTGATCAGCAGCTGCTGTTAATTTGTTTTGTGCTTTTTGAAAGGATGGTATTTTATACATATATGCATCCAGTTATTTTTTTGCCTAAAATGACTATGGCAATCACTCTTGAGTCACAATTTTGCATTAGGTCTCTTAAGAATAAGTGCTCAGTTGAATACATGCTGTCTTTTTCCCATCCCGCAAATCATCAGTTTAAATGGATATACTGTGATTAATAATAAAGCAATGCATCTCATGTAACACTGTGCTCCCATCAGAGGGGTTGGCACAATTGACATATTAATACATTGATAACTACTTGAATTTTTGAAGATAACTGGGTAAGAAGGAAAATAGCTTGGAGTAAACTAGAGAACCCAAATGTTGTAACTGTGTTTTCAAAATGTGGTGAATATAGTTGAGTGCACTTATAATGTTACCCAAGGCACTGAAAGCAAAAGATCAAGTGGCTTTTAGAGCCTGCTGGGAATGAGCAGCTGATTTAGTATCAAATCCTGATTTCTGGGCTACATCTTCATATCTCTCTCTATTTTTGCTAGGTGATGTCATATATTTCTATGGTGCTAAGTATTAGTTTTAAGGCAAGGATTCCCAAAGTTTGCCTTTTGCTCAGATCTTGCTCCAAACTCCGGATCCCTGCAGCCAAATCTAATGACCATTTAAAAATGACTCAACATCTCAAAGGCATTTCAACAAGAGCACCATCTTCCATCCAGCTGTTAAAACTGACAACTCATGTGTTCATCCTTGATTTCTTCCTTCCTTTCTTTTTTTTAACCCCACATTCACTTTATTTTCATGCACTATTGGCTTTGGGTTCAAAATACTCCTTTAATCTATTTTAGTGCAGCTCCACTGCTGTCATATTAGCTCGAGATCTTTTCAACTTCAAATTTTTTGACATTTGGGGCTAGGAATCATTTGTTGCAGAGGCTGTCCTGTGCATTGTAGGATGTTTAGCAATTTCCCTAGACTTCATCCACTAGATGTCAGTAGTGGCCTCCTCCCACATTTTGACAATCAAAAATATCTACAGACATTATCAAACATCCCCAGAAGTACAAAATCACTCCTGGTTGAGAAGCACTGTACTAGCCCACCATCGTGATCTTCCATCTGATTAATTTCAGTAGGTCTTAGCTGTCCCCCTTCCTCAGTGGGCCTCTTCAAATCTGTCCTGCACATTTCATACATAGAGCTCCTTCTGTAGCATCCTGCTTAATTCTTTCATGGTCATTATCCACTCTCTAATTATTTTGTTTATTTTATTATGAACAATGATGGTTGAGTCTTTGCCTGCTCTGTTTGCCTGAAAACTCAGTGCCTGGCACTATGCCTGTTGCTTAGGGGGCCTTGATTAATGCTCATCAGATGAATCAATGGATGAATGAATGATGCTGTTTTACATGCCATAGAATTTACAATTCATAGCTGAAAATTTGCAACATTGAGCTGAATAATGAGCCAAATTTCTCTTTCTGTTTTATTCAAAGCATTTACATTGATCAGTTTTATATTTGGTGTTATATTCAGCACATGAATACAGCACAATGTGTTTAGCAAAACCTCAGTGAAATTGCACATGGGCTCCATCAAATTTCAGCAAAATGCTACATGGCATAAGGATGTCTCTTAACATTTCATTTTTCAGCAACATGTCTATCATTATACACCCTAACAATTTTACAGTGATTTCCATACTAATACTGGGTTTATTTGCCAAAGCACTGTGGAAAGCAGCTACAGTGATTTTTTTTTTAATGAAAAAAAGTTTAATTATTCATTCCCTTAAGTTCCATTCTAATAACCTGAGAGAGTATAGAAATTCAGTCATGAGGAAGGTCTGAACAAGTTGGTATTTATCTACTTCCATACATCAGTGGGGTTCATTATAGAGTAAAGAAGAAAAAGCACAGGTCAGGATGGTAGGAGACCTGGTTCTCAGCTTTGGCCTCATCCTTGACTACAGCTCACAGCTCTTAGACAAGTTAGCTGGCTGTTTGGTCATATCTGCTTTTGCCACAGTATGAAATGACAAGACTAATATTCTCCATTCCTCCTCCCAGAACTAAGAGCCAGTGTAAAT
Source organism: Lepus europaeus (assembly GCF_033115175.1). Classification (NCBI taxonomy): domain Eukaryota; kingdom Metazoa; phylum Chordata; class Mammalia; order Lagomorpha; family Leporidae; genus Lepus; species Lepus europaeus. Next base: position 15,668,551 of record NC_084828.1, on the reverse strand, counting down.
TACAGCAATTTTATAAAGGAAAGACACACATCTTTGTTCTTTTCTACTTATAAATAGATTAAGAAGACCTTCTACATTTGTGTTGTCCTTATCATGTGGGCCAAGCACTGTTCCTTCATGTTTTCTACATGGATTAACTTAGTATTTATAGCAACATTGGGAGGTAAGCACCACTGCTATGAAAATATTACAATATTATTATCAAAGAGACTGAGGTATAGTGGGGTGATACAATGCACCAGAAGTTTATTGGGATGTCAACAGGTCTATAATATTGAAAAAAAAAAAAAAACCTTACAGTTCAAGAGGTATAAAATGGGATATCTCACACACTAACCTAATCTAGTCAATGTTTGATTAAACTTTATTATTGCATAGTGGCTTAGTAATTATTATTATTAGCAATCTTATAAGCCCAAATTATTTTAGTTTTGAAATGATTAGCTAAGTGCATAGAAATCTTGAAGAATTTATATTAGGGAGCCAGTAATTTCCTCTAAATAGGTAAAATTGAAGCTGACAACCATTCCAATATTGTAATTTTTATTCAATACACTCTTACTTAGGGATTTCCAATTTAAGTGTCCCAACAAAAAAAGACATTAAGCTTATTCATATTTAATCATATAACTTAACAGAATTTCTAATTACTATATCTTGGTTTAATTTATTTTCTAATAATCTCATACAGGAAATGTCACCTGTTTTTAAATTACTATTTTTTTTTATTTTTCAAAGTAGTACATGCGTATAAGTTAGATAGTACTAAATAAAAATGCAACTAAGCAGCACAACGTTCTTTTTTCTTCCAGCTCCTCCTCTGCAACACTTTAAGCTATTTTGCCTAGCGTTTATACATCTCTTATTTTTACATAATACACATGAGTAGTCCCTGTAGGCATTATCAGTTTGAGGTATTCTCTATTGACTTCTATCATGGTTTATGATATTGTTACTCTCTAATATCTTCATCCTTTGGCTTTCTTGTCTCCCCTTTTTAACACACGAGATTTTAGGGAAAATTGCTATTGAGAATTTCCATTCTTTCCTGCTGTTAGGATACATAGCTGAGCACTGTGGTGTGCTGTGATTACATGCTTCTAATTCTTTGCTTTTCCTGAGATAGGGTTTGCCTTACTTTTTCATGGGTTTGATTTCTTTATACCTACTGCTGATCTTTGCCCAGGTGCCAGTTGCATTTCTATCCAGTTTCCACAAGTGTTATCTCATCATTGGAACCATCCTCCATGGACACCTCCCTCTTCCTGCTTTCTGCAGTAGGTGAGCTGTCTTGCCTTTCAATGCAGCTGGCGTTTTGGCGCTTTCATTTTCTGTCAATCTAAGATATTCTTGTCTTTCCTTGGAATAAATTTCTTGTGTTTTGGATCTCAAGTACCCGGATAAGCCAAACCGCTAGTCTGAGGACACAATCCCCAGGACTTTTCTCCAAGCCAATCCAAATCATACACAGACTCATCTGTTTGCTAGATGACTCACAAAACTCGCTAAAACTATTATGGATATAGCTCATTATAGAAAAAAGATATAGCCTAAATTAGCTGAGAAAAGAGACACGTAGGGCAGAATCTGGGACATTTTGAAAGGTGAAGCTCCCATTGTTCTTTCTTAATGGAGTGGAACGCATCACCTTGTGAGCATCAACGTACAGTGGTATGCGTGAAAATTTACCTGCTAGGGATGCTCAAGTGAGCTTTGGTGTTTGAGATTGTATTGGGGCTTTATTATGTGGGGATGACGGGTTGATGGATTGATTGTCTATGTATATGGACTCAATCTCTAACTAATGCTATGTGATTCAAAGCCTGCCCCCCCCCACACCTCCCAAAATCACAGGACTAAGTGTGGTCTGCTACTATTAAAGCCCTTTCTATAAAGTGTCACATAGATTTGACCTCCAAAAAGCCAAGGACGAAGCCAGGCCTCTAGCGTAAATATCAAGTCCTTTACTATGTGTAGTCTTTTGTCCACTCCTCTTTGTTTTGGTGAAGTAAATGTCCACAAAGCATTCATGTTAAAAGAAAGAAATGAATAATAGAGCATCAAAAGTGACAATAGTGACAGCCATTTCCAGGACCATCTCTTGAAATAGCAGTTTCAGTCAGGACTAGTGGCCCTCTTTTGTCACTACCATCTAAAAAATTCTGTTTTCCTTTTTCCTGTATTTTAACTTTAATGGTTTTGGTTTTTGTTTTGTGTTTAGCCTTCAGTCCTATTCCCTCCCCCTCCTCCTTTTCTTTCATTCCTCTCCTAACTCTTCTTCCTCTTCCGTGTACATCTCTATCGTTGTTTCTGTCTCTATCGCTCAATACATACTTGAATAACTTTCTGAGCAAAAATATGTAAAAGTTCTCTTTCTGAAATTCAATATATTCAGAGGTAGCATTATTTCATTGCTTTGTCAACTTGTATTACATTCTGGGACATTTACTCAACTTTATTGTTCAATTCTTTTATGTTTACTTTAACTTCTGCCATTATTTTTCAGATTTATTAGTCATTTTCCTTTGAATGACTTTAAAAAATCTTGCTGTTTTATAGGTGGAATATCTTTTGATTTAGCCTCTTTGACAGTATTATTGGGGGATTTTCCTTCCTGTGACATCTCCAGCATTCAAGATATTTTTTTCTGCAAACCTTAAGTCTCCAACTTAGTGGGTAATTTCCTCCAATAACATTATTTAATCCTTTGTTGTCTGCTCATGTTTAACTGAGAAGGAACAGAAGGTGATTGAAATCGACAAATTTGTGGGTTTTGAGATTTTCTGGTATTTGCTGAAGAATTAGCATGAATGATATCAGGGAAACTTTGTTGTCAATATTTTTAACAATTTAAAAATGGCCAAGGCTTTTCACTTGGTCTGCTTTCCCAAAGAATCTTCCATTGCCTTCCCTTAAGAATAAAGATTTGTTTTTGTTTTTTTTTTAACTTTTATTTAATGAATATAAATTTCCAGTGTACAGCTTATGGATTACAATGGCTTCCCCCTCCCATAACTTCCCTCCCACCCACAACCCTCCCCTCTCCCGCTCCCTCTCCCCTTCCATTCACATCAAGATTCATTTTCAATTCTCTTTATATACAGAAGATAAATTTAGTATAAAGATTTCAACAGTTTGCACCCACATAGAAACACAAAGTGAAACATACTGTTTGAATACTAGTTATAGCATTAAATCACAATGTACAGCACATTAAGGACAGAGATCCCACATGAGGAGCAAGTGCACAGTGGCTCCTGTTGTTGACCCAACAAATTGACACTCTAGTTTATGGCACCAGTAACCACCCTAGGCTGTCGTCATGAGTTGCCAAGGCTATGGAAGCCTTCCAAGTTTGCCGACTCTGATCATATTTAGACAAGGTCATAAAAGACAGAGTGAGGATAGTAACCAATGATCCTAAGAGTGGCATTTACCAGGTCTGAACAATTATACAGCATTAAGTGGGGAAGAGGGCCATCAGTACACACAAGTTGGGAGTAGAGCCATTGGTGGTAGAGTAGAGGTTATGATTACAAAGGAATGAGGCCCAAGTACGCTAGACAGGGTCTAGAACAAAGGACAGAGTCATTATTAGAGGAGCTAAGAAAGGTGCTGTCTAAGCTACAAGTAATTTTTCTGATTGAGAGGCAAATAGAACCTGATAGAAGGGGCTTGATAATAATCTGGTGGGCTTTAGGCCTTGTAAGTTAAGAGGCCCAGACCTATCTATCTCTTCACATGGGGTATATCCTAATGGAGGTGTGAACCTCCTGGGGGAAGGCACTCTGTTGGCTTTCATTACTTGGCTGGCCTGGGAGGAGAGCTGGCCAGGTAAAGGCCGGGGGCATCTCTAATAAGAAATTTACAGTTCTGCCTGCAATGATGCTGACCCTACTTGACCATCCCCTCAGCTGCAGTGGTCACTTTGGAAGTTGGGCTGAGTGAAGGGCTTTTCAGCTTAGAGCCAGTAAGATCTGTGGCTCTGACCTGGGCATCCTTCGACTCCAGGGCAGGTCCATTTCCAGTGATCCAACTCTTGGCAGAGCTGCCAGGGCTCTTCACAAGCTGACTTCTGCTGAAGCCCAGGCTTACCACATTGAAAGCCACTGCAGTGGACTGGCCTGTTGGGTCTCCTTGAGGGCAGATCACTGTACAGATCAGCCATTAATAGGCCTGCCACCCATTGCTTCTGATGCCTAGCTTTCTTTTCCTCCTGGTTTGTGTTAAAGCAGACCAGAGGATGCAAGTCAAGGGCGTGCCCAAGTCCCATCTCTAATCTTCGGTGGCCTAATCTGTAGGACGCACAATTTAATCTTTAGACCTTATAAAAGAGATGGCTAACATCTTTCTGTAATAACATAGCCAAAATAAGAACTTAAATAATAATCTGATAGCTAGATTCACTTCGCCATCAGCGAAATATACAGTAAGTAGAAAAAACCTCCCTTTCAGACCAAAGGGAAAGAAAGTTTTAAAGTGAGAATATAATTTTCCTCATGGGCATTGTCTACCTTAGAAAAACTACTACAGAACATGCCTGTGACTATAGACTTGTAGTTCAGGCCACCGAAGATTAAAGAATAAAGATTTCTTAATGAACCAAGAGACAAGTGAACTTCAACATCTGGAGGATATGCCCTTGGTGTTATGTGAAGATCATGAGGAGAGAAAGTTACCCAGTAATAGGACTCAGTTATTTCTTTTTTTAAAGATCTATTTATTTGATTTGAAAGGCAGAGTTACAGAGAGACAGAGGCAGAGAGAGAGAGAGAGAGAGAGAGAGAGAGGTCTTCCATCTGTTGGTTCACTCCTCAAATGGCCACAATGGCCAGAGCTGGGCCAATCTGAAGCCAGGAGCCAGGAGCCTCTTCTGGGTCTTCCCATGAGTTCAGGAACCAAAGGATTTGGGCCATCTTCTATTGCCTTCTCAGGCTATAGCAGAGAGCCAGATTGGAAATGTAGCAGCTGGGACTGGACTCGGCACCCATATTGGATACTGGGCTCTGTAGGCAGCAGCCTCATCCACTATGCCATAGTGCTGACCTCAGGACTTAGTTATTTCTTAAAACATTTGCAGCAATCCTTTCTCCAACCAGCTTTCCATTTACCTGATTCTGTGCTATCAGCTCTGAGTTATGTGAGTTTTGTACTCTACTAATTAGATTGACCTAGGAGCTGGCACTGTGCTGCAGTGGGTTAAGCTGCTGCCTGCAGAGCTGGTATTCTATATGGGCACAAATTCACATCCCAACTCCTCCACTTCTAATGCAACTCCCTGCTAATGCACCTGGGAGAGCAGCAGAGAGTAGCTCAAGTGCTTGGGCCCATGCACTCATGTGGGAGACCTGGAACAAGTTCCTGGCTCTTGGCTTTGGCGTGCTCTAGCCCCAGCCTTTGGGGCCATTTGGGAAGTGAATCAGTGGGTGGTTCTCTCTCTCTCTCTCTCTCTCTCTCTCTCTCTCTCTCTCTGTATGTGTGTGTGTATCTCCCCCTCTCTATATATGTAACTATGCCTTTCAAATAAATAAAATAATTATTTTAAAAAATTATGCTGACCCTTGTGTTATGGCAGTATACCTTAAAGTTTGGCATTCTTGGCTTAGTCAAGCAAGTTCCACGCCTCAGGTTGTCTTTCCACCCAGTCCCTGTGTTCTAGTAGTTTTAGTGGTGGTTCTCAGAGAAAATTGTTCAATCCTCAATCTTTAACCAGAAACTCTTATTTTGCAACTTTCAGTGTAAACTTTTAGCTGTAGCAGATGAGCTCAATGCCCCATCCATACGGTCTCATCAGTCACCTCAACATATGAATATGAGTTCCTAGAAACTTGGACTTGCCCTATGGGTTTTTTTCTCCCTCCTTTCTTTCATTGTCTCATTCCTGTCTTCCTGTTTCCATCCCTTCATCCCTCTGTATCTTTTTATCTCTATCTTTCTCTCTTTCTTTATATAAGTTTGGTCATTCCCTCAATTGGAATGACTTCTCCCAAATTTTTGCAAAGAGACTCAGTTCCCTTTGCAGCTATGATAATTTCTTTTAAATTATATTATATTATATTATATTATATTATATTATATTATATTATATTATATATAAATACACACACCTGCACACAGGTTCTTCTTCTTCCCTATATCATATCCTCATTCCTCTATTAATCTTTCTTGGAATTTTGTCTTAGATTAACAAAGAACAATCAGGTATTTCTCTAAGTTTTGCTTCTGAGGTGATCCTGCTTATTGCTGAAACATTTTTTAACTTTGTTATCTTTTTTAGCCCGTTCATAATTATTACATAATTGCAAATTGCTAGAGTTGCATTATTAATTCTATACTTATTGTCCTGGTTCATAGGTACAGAGTTGACAGTTAAAAGAATTATACTGGATAACCTATTTCTTTCTGACATGCTATTGCTTACTGTACAAAGGTCATGCGACTCCTTATTCAGGTAGTAATGCATATTATAAGATATCATTTGATTAAAGTGTCCCAAGTTTGTCCATGGCCTGTCAATTTTAGAAGCATCTCCAGGGGCATCTCCATTTGCCCCTGAATCACCAGTAGCATAATAGCAAGGTAGGAACAGACTGACCTCAGTCACCAGAAACTACTAATTCTTAAGTGAGCAAAAACAGAAATGTGTTACTTCTGAGCAACTCAGATATTATATTTGGAACATATGAAGTGATCTCTACATGTTTGATACATAATGCAAAGAGAATATAGAAAAGCCCAGTTGGGTGGCTTTCTTCCATGGCAGGGCAAACAAAATTATTACTATGCCAGTACAAATCATTGAGCTAAATATTTATGTAAGAAACCAAACTATTTTATCAACTGATTTTCTGTTTCTCTGCTTAAGTCTTCAAAAAGCCCATTGTACAAAATTGTCCCAAAGTACTGGTATTCTTTAAAAACGTGTAGACACGCAACTGAAAATCTTCGAGTAATTTTGATTTTTGTGAAGAAATAGTCCTACAGTAATCAATGAAACCACTTCTCCCCTCACAGAAGTAGATGTTATCAGTGCTTTAATTCTCTATGTTTATCTTTCTTAGCAACCATAATACAAAATTTGAAGAATTGAAGCTGTCTTCCCTTCAATGCCCAATTGATTGAATTCTTTCTTTCTCCTTTTATATTCTCACAACCCTCTCTGTTGTGTCTGCTACACAAGTGCTACATTTGGAACATAGTTCCTATCTGGTGCACATAATAGGAAAGTGTAATCTGTTAAAATGGGGCTTTAAAAATCTCTGACAATGCCACAGAAAATTCTTCAAGACCTATTGTTATATCCCAGGCAGCAGGGAAGATGGAAATCTACTAAGGATGTTGAGGAAGGAGCAGACTTGGTGCACACTCTGGCTCTACCTTTCTCTTTGGGAGTCACGTTATGATAATGCTACTCCCATTTTTGGCTCTTGACTATAGAATCGGAATAGTTTCTCTTGGTAATCTTCAATATCTCCTTCAATGTGAAGAGTAAGATGATTGAAATAAGTGTAGAACCATATTCTTATTGCTTTACCCTTTAACCTGGCTCTACAAATGATATAAAATCTAAGATATTAAATTTGTTTTTTCTCATTACAAGCCTTAGCTATCACCTGACACAGCTTTTAAAATAGACTGTATTCTTGCTGGTTGGTAGCAGAGGAAACTGGGTCATTAAGAATCTCCAGGAGCCGGCACTGCGGCGTAGTGGGTAAAGCTGCTGCCCGCAGTGCTGGCAGCCCATACGGGTGCTGGTTCGAATCCCGGCTGCTCCACTTCTGATTCAGCACTCTGCTATAGCCTGGGAAAGCAGTAGAAAATAGCCCAAGTCCTTTGGTCCATGTATCCTCATGGGATACCCCAAAGAAACTCTTGGATCCTGGCTTCAGATCCAGCCATAGAGGCTAGCTGGGAAGTGAGCAAATGGAAGACCTCTCTCTCCTACCTCTGCCTCTCCATAATTCTGCCTTTCAAGTAAATAAATAAATCTTTAAAAAAAAGAATCTCCAATGTTCTCAATCTTTTTTTTTTTTGGACAGGCAGAGTGGACAGTGAGAGAGAGAGACAGAGAGAAAGGTCTTCCTTTGCCATTGGTTCACCCTCCAGTGGCCGCCGCGGCCGGCCGCAGCGCAACGCGCTGATCCAAAGGCAGGAGCCAGGTGCTTATCCTGGTCTCCCATGGGGTGCAGGGCCCAAACACCTGAGCCATCCTCCACTGCACTCCCTGGCCACAGCAGAGAGATGGCCTGGAAGAGGGGCAACCGGGACAGAATCCAGCGCCCCGACCGGGACTAGAACCTGGTGTGCCAGCGCCACAAGGTGGAGGATTAGCCTATTGAGCTGCAGTGCTGGCCATCTCCAATGTTCTCAATCTTAGTCACAAAGCAAGTTTTCTCTGCTCATGTATTACTTAACCAGCTATCCTGGGCTGCTCCTTAACTTTGAGTTTTTATTAATCCATCCATTGAATTACCAATGTTTCTCCTACTTTGGACAAGATATGATAACTAGCCCTTCTGAGAAGTGTATGTTCTAAAAATGAACCAAAAGGTAAGGTCACAAACTATTTAAATTTGACACATACATTATTTTTAGACAAAGTATAATTAAAACTAACAATTAATTTAGTAGCCTTTTTAGTTGTTCATAGTAATACAATATTGATTTCTCATTACTCTCCAATTTTAACTTCTGAAAGCACAACCTACCTTACAATTTCAGATGTACCTGCCTTTTTCGTTGATATTTGATTTGCAGCCACATTCATTCTAATCATATGGCTTTAGGAATATGTGACATTTAAATCCCTGAAAAGAAATTGCTCTTTTTACTGATTATTTTAGTCCAGTTTTCATCAACAAGCAAGAGATAGAGAACGAGAAGGAATCTCTAAATATTGAGTGAAACATGCTTATATATAAATATGTGCTGAATTTAGGCCACCCAAATATAAAATGGATGATCATATTGAGTAGCAATTTGTGTGTGAAGGAGTTGACAATGATAAAAATGTCCAAACTCACAAATACACTATACAGTTAAACATGGGTGGTATTATTTGACTCAAAAAATAGACTTTTATTTTGCCTTCATTTTCCTTAACCACATTCTGAATTAGAGAGAAGAATGGCAAGACCCAGCAGGAAGACAGAACAAAAAACTCACAGAATCAAAGAAGTGTTCAAACAGCCAGCGAATTCACTGCACATCTCAACCACAGAAATATTTTCAGGTGATTCCGTTTTTGACAAAACGTGGGAACCACAGGATCTACAACACTTACCAGCAAAACTCAACAACTCTAATAATAGTTACAGAAGTGAAAACCAATTTGAATAAAATAAGACATTGACTCAAATCCTCTGAGACAAGATTTTTGAAAGAAAAGTTCACAAAAATCTCATTTTGACTTTTGGGAAATCACACTGCTCTATGCACCTTGATTTTTTCTGGGTTTCTTCATTGCTAGAAGTTTTCCTGCAGCAAATCTTTTCCATCAGACATTATGAAATGGAATCTTTTTATTTTTATTTTTTCTTCTCCTTTTTCTGTGTTTTTCCTGTTTTTCCTGTTTCTTTTTTTTTTTTTTTTTTAACCATTAAATGGCTAAAGGACTATTCAAACTCTGATCTTTGGCTGAGCTTGTACTCTGTGGCCCATCTTCCTAGGAAACAAGAAAGTGACATGGGTGGTGGGACACATGCGATGTGTCATGGGTTTTACTTTCCTCATTCCTATAACTTTTCCAATGACATGCACCAAAGAAGGAGAAAAAAAAAAAAAAAACTACCACTTTAGAGTCCATTAGTGCATTCTCTGGGAGAAATAGCTTGGTTTGAATAGAGTTAAGAGGAAGCATTCCCAATTACCACCTCTGCTATTTACATTATGATGAAAGTCCTTAAGTAGGTTCATGACTGTATGTGACCAGGCAGTAGAGCTTCTATGATAATGCCATTTTAAGAATTTGTAAGATGATTCTGCTTACTGGGTACTGACAGCCCACTTTGGAGGACCTAATATTAGAATAATATTTATATATGCCATATGCTATTTTTCCTAAGCCAACTTAAAATGCACTTTGTAACTTTTTTTTAAAGAATTATTTTATTTATTTGAAAGACAGAATTACAGAGAAAGGTAGAGCCAGAGAGAGAGAGGTCTTCCATTTGGTTCACTCCCCAGATGACTACAACGGTCAGAGCTGTGTCAATCTGAAGCCAGGAGCCAGGAGCTTCTTCCAGGTCTCCCACGCGGGTGCAGGGGCCCGAGGACTTGGGCCATCTTCTACTGCTTTCCCTGGCCATAGCAGAGAGCTGGATTGGAAGTGGAGCATCCGGGACTTGAAACAAGGCCCATGTGGGATGCCGGCACTGCAGGTGGCGGCTTTACCCACTGTGCCATAGTGCCAACCGCAAATATGTTCTTAAAATTGTAGCTACAAAGTATATTGAATCTGTTTTCTTTGTACTAACATCACATTAACGTTAAAAACTAAACTAATAAAGAAAAGATGAAGAAAAAACTGATTTAAGGCCAGTGTTGTGCAACAACTGGTAAAACTATTCCCTGCAATGCCAACATCCCATATGATGCCGTTTTAAGTCCCAACTGCTCCACTTCCAATCCAGTTACTTGTTAATCACCTCAGAAAGCAGTGGAAGATGGTCCAAGTGCTAGAACCCCTGCCATCTATGTGGTAGACCCAGATGGAGTTTCAGGATCCTAGCTTCAGCCTGGCCCAGCTCTGGCCCTTGTGGATATCTGAAGAGTGAACCAGTATATGGAAGTTTCTCTCTCTCTCTCTCTTTCCCCCTTCTCTGTAACTCTGCCTTTCAAATAAATAAGTAAAGTATAAAAATAATACTTGCACATTAGCTATTTTTTCCTTTTTATTTTTTATTTTTATGGCTTATTTTTTATTTTGTTTGACAAGGGGGGAGAGAGAGAGACCGGGGGGGGGGGGGAGAGAGAGAGAGAGAGAGAGAGAGAGATTCTCCCAATTGCTGGTTCAGTCCTCAAACATCTGCAAGAGCCAGAGCTGGGCCAAGCTAATGGCAGAAACCCAGAACTAACTCTGGGGCTTGCAGGTGTGTGGCAGGGACGCAAGAACTTAAGCCATCCACTTGCATTAGCAGGAGTTGGGACTTGAAGCCATACATTCCAATATGAGTTGTAGGAACACTGAGTAGCATCTTAACCTCTGTGCCAAAAAATATTTATTCATATTTTCATCACATTTCTTGTTTTCATATTTTGCTAAGCTAAGTGTCAAAATGTTAATTGGAAGAAGCCATGCAACCATAATCCTATACCATGGAGTCTTTCACTCTCGGAATATAATCTTCCAGTTTGAAAAATGAATACACATAAGTAATTGAATAAAATCTCTGGTATCTTAGCAAGAAAGAAGGGACAAAATCTACTAGAAGGGCCACTAATAATTTCAATACCCATATAATATTTCATCTTTTCAAGGTCCTGTTGGGTCCACTTTCACCACTCCCTTTCATCATGGTACTGGAAGTTCTGGTCAGCACAATTAGGTTAAAGTAATAAAAGATATCCAGACTGCAAACAAAGTTAAATTGTCTGTTTCCAAATGGTAAAATTTCAACAATCCTGGAAGACTCCACCAAAAACCTACTAGAAGTAGTGAATGAATCTCACAAAATTCCAGGATATGTAACAAACATACAAAATAAGTAGCATTCCTATATACTAATAGCAAACTATCTGAAATGGAAATCAAGAATATAATCCTATTTGCAATAGTGACACAAGGAAAAAAAATTAACCAAGGAAGTGAAAGATCTTTACAATGAAAGCTATAGAGCACTAATGAATGAAATTGAACAGGAAACAAATAAATGGAAAGATATCTGTATGATTTGTCAGAAGTAACATCTAACAAAAATCTAATATCCAAAATATGCAAATAATTGAAGCAAATTAATAGCAAAACACCACATAACCTGATAAAAAGGGTAAAAAAATATAAATAGGCATTTCTCAATTAAAGACATATAAGTGACTAACAAATCTATGAAATATCTTTGGAGCAGGCATTTAGCTTAATGGGTTTTTTAAAATTTTATTTAAGGTACACAAATACTCATGGATTTCATATATGCAGATTTAGGAACATAGTGATACTCCCCAGTCTACATTCTCTCCTGCCCATGCTTCCACCCTTCCTCCTCCTTCCTCTCTTATTCCCTCTCTTAATTTTTACAATGATCTACTTTCAGTTTACTTTATACTCATAAGATTAACCATACACTAAGTAAAACATTCAACAATTAGTAAAAAGAAAAAAAAAAAAAAAAAAAACCCTGTCCCTCAACAGTAGAGACAAGGGCTGTAAACAATCATCAAATCAAAATGTCAATTTCACTCCTACATATTACATTTTTAATACTCTATTAGTTACCCAGATGGGGGAAAATATAGGGTGTTTGTCTTTTGGGGATGTGGTTCATCCCGTATTGGATTACTTGGATTCAGTACTCAGCTCTGGCTCCTGATTGCAGCTTCCTGCTAATGCAGATCCTGGGAGGTAGACGATATGGATCAAGTAATTGATTCCCTGCTGCCCACATGGGAGACCTAGATTGTGATCTGAGTTACTGATTTCAGCTTGACCTACCTCTGAGCATTACTGGTATCTGGAAAGGGAACCAATGGAGGAGAACTCTCTGTCTATCTTTCAGTCTGCCTCTCAAATAAATAAAAAAAAAAAAAAAAGTTCTATCTGTGAACTACATGGAATATGTTCTTGTTGCATTAACATCGCATTAACATGAGAATTGGTGAGAATTGTGTTGTGGTAATTATGCATTTTCTGTCACCCTTAGAATCTAATAAGTCAACAAATTCCTTAAAAATAATAAATAAATGTATAAAGAAAATGTAGTATATATGCAAAATGGAATGCTATTTACCCATAAAAAGAATGATATCCTGTATCTGCAACAAAGCGAATGCATCTAGAGGTTACTATATTAAATGAAATAAGCTAGGCCAGAAAGAAAAAATACCACCCGAGCTCACTCATATGTGGAATCTAAAAATAATGATCAAACAGAAAATAAGAATAGAACAGTGGTTACCAGAAGCAAAGGAAGGTAGTTGAAGGGCTGAAGAAGAGGTTTGGAAGAGATTTATAAACAGGTATAGCATTGCAGTTAGATCAAAGGAATAAGTTCTGATACAAAATTATAACTAGGTAAGAGGCATATGTTCTGCTATTCTCTTGCACAGTAAAGTAATAATAGCTAACAATAATGTATTGTAGATTTCAAAATAGCCAAAAGAGAGAATTTTGAATGTTCATATCACAAATAAATGATAAATGTTGAAAGTGATGGATATGCTAATTATCCTGATTAGATGATTAGATGGTGAATATAGGTATTGAAATAGACAGTGTACCCCATAAATATGTACAATTATTATATGTCAATCAAAGATAAAATGTAAAGAGAACTTGTCTTGGATTTTGTACTTGTTCACAGGAAGTTTTAAAACATTAATAAGTGGTTATGCTGGATTGCATGTTTCTTTTTGAACAATATGTATATCTGTGGGTTTTCTCCACTGGATTAAATGCTGAACAAGTATATGCATGTCTTATCTTACATACCACCTGCAAGCCATTTTAAGCATTTTAATAATATTTCAGAAAAGAATAGCTTCACCTATTTTAAAGTGCAAGACACCTCTGGAAGATTATATAGAGATGGTTTAAGTGTGCCAAATAGGACTGCTGTACAGAAAATGAGAAATTTTCCTTTAATTAGAATGACAGCAGGAATTTAGGAAGGCAGAATTTAGTGTAATTAAAATGGGAAAATCATTATTTAACAAGAGTCATGCTACATTTCTTGAAGAAAACACAATGAGGATCATTTAATTTTCGATGAGTCAATAATTTTATTTTTATATCTCTCCTGAGCCTGTTCTAATTAACAGCATGAAAAGTAAATCTGAGGAAGCATGCTAAACTTCCTTTGTCTCAATCACAATCTTTATTCTTGGGAAATATGTTTACAACAGTAAGTGGATTTTCAAAATATGAAAAAAACTGAAAGGAATGTAGGGAACCATGAATTTTGAATGAGTAAAAGCGTATCCAATGAATAAGTGATAGTGTTTAAAGAATAGGCACGGATTGGGGCCTGTGCTGTGGTGCACTAGGTTAATCCTCTGCCTGCATCGCCAGCATCCCATATGGGCGCTGGCTCTAGTCCTGGTTGCTCCTCTTCCAGTCCAGCTCTCTGCTGTGGCCTGGAAAGGCAGTGGAGGATGGCCCAAGTGCTTGGGCCCTGCACCTGCATGGGATACCAGGAGGAAGCACCTGGCTCCTGGCTTCAGATTGGCATAGTTCCAGCCATTGTGGCCATTTGGGGAGTGAACCAATGGAAGGAAGACCTTTCTCTCTGTCTCTCTCTCTCACTGTCTGTAACTCTACCTGTCAAATAAATAAATAAAGATCTTAAAAAAAAAAGAATAGGCACCGATGGACCAATTTAATCTATATTTATTACAATTTGACAACTTATTGATAATTTTAAAATTTAGATGGCTTTAATAATTATAAAAATGAGTACATGAAGAATACAGGAATTTTGGAAACTCAGAAAAAAACAGACAAAAAGTACCCAAAGCCTGCCACCCAACAATAAATATTAATATTTTCTTCTAGTCATTATTAAGATTAGACCTTTTAAGACAGGATGGTCATCCTGTTGAAGATACCTTATAGTATGCTTTCACCAATTAGCCAGTAACCAGTAACATTTTCAGACCAATAAATGTCATCCCACTGCAGGATATGATGGTCATAAGATGTTACCACGCATATAATGTATCAGTGCTTGTTAAGCAAACCCCTTGTATTGAATTTAGTTGTTTTTCATTTTTCATCCTGTAAAATTATTAATATTATATTAATTAAGAAATAACATTTATATACCTTTATGGGGTACAACGTAGTTCTTTGATTCATATACAATATAGGATTATTAAATCATACTGTGGCATAACTGGGACCTTGCTGTCAATTTTATGTGGAGACATATGGAAATTTATTTTTAATTAGCTTGAAATACACAATACCTTATTACTTATTTATTTTTTATTTATTTATTTTAACAGGCAGAGTGGACAGTGAGAGAGAGAGATAGAGAGAAAGGTCTTCCTTTGCCGTTGGTTCACCCTCCAATGGCTGCTGCGGCATCGCGCTGATCCGAAGGCAGGAGCCAGGTTCTTCTCCTGGTCTCCCATGGGCTGCAGGGCCCAAGCACTTGGGCCATCCTCCACTGCCCTCTCAGGCCACAGCAGAGAGCTGGCCTGGAAGAGGGGCAACTGGGACAGGATCAGTGCCCCGACTGGGACTAGAACCTGGTGTGCCGGTGCTGCAGGGGGAAGATTAGCCTAGTGAGCCACTGCGCTGGCCCACAATACCTTATTACTGACCATTTTCATCCTGTCCTGCAATATTGGTGCTTTGGATTCATTCTTAGAGGAGGAGCACGGTGGGGACAAGAGTTGCAGAGTCACTACACAGACCCCGTGAGTCGGGTGAAAGCAGGCCAGAGGTGAGCAGCTGGCAGACTCGTTTATTTCAGTTGGTACAGCAGCTTAAATAGACAAGGCAGCCAATCCAATCAAGGGGCGGTTTATGCCCTAACCAATCACAGCCTGTTGCCAGTTGGGTTTTGAAGCCATTCCTGAATAACTGACGATCACTTGCTGGCAACCATCTTGGCATGGCCTTCTCATTCCACCGCATAATATGGTCTTTAATAAGTGCATGAAAATTACTTATTATGAAAAACTATTCATGGATTTCAAAATGTTCTTGTGTCAAAGTAAACTCATCTTATGAACTTTTTGAAGTTCCCTTCTACAAAGAAAATATAGCTTTTCTTGTGATTGTTTATCTTTTGTTAATCCAGTTTTATTTTACTTGAGAGCCAATTCTCTTTCTTTCCTATTTTTACAGAATTTAGTTATATTTCCTACTTATCTATCCAGTGCTAATCAGACATGCTAATAAGTGCTTCCAAACAGGTGGAATCAGGATTCAAACCAAGTGATCTAGGTTACCTGAGACTGTTTGCCTATTCAGTAGACCCCACTGCCTTGCCCCAGTTTCCTCATTTCTAAAATATGGTACAGAGAGTGAGATGGCTATTAAGGAACTTGATCAGTAGTTTAATTATCAGGTATGCTAGTTATTCTAGGCCAATGCAGAGTTAAGGAAAATAGATCTCTGTACAGAACATCACAATAAGTTCTGATTTGCTTGAATGCTCTATGGCCGAGACTGATCCTGGTTTCCATTTCCACAGTAACCTACCCTGGGTCAAGGATTAGAAGATAAGTAGTTTAGTCGTCTCAGGATATACCAGTAGGAAAGTAGACTGGTGAGAAGGAAAAGGGTGTCCTTGTAAAATGGTGTGCTATCAAGCTAGTTGTCACTGTGGATAAAAGAAATTTAACCTCTTGGAGAATCTCAGGAAAGCAAACTGTGAATTGGAGGTCATAGTTGCAACCTGGCTGATGGGATACTTCTTAGTGAGGGCTGTTCCAGGAGCTTGTTTGGCACTTCCTGTTTACTGTGCCTGTAGGGCAAGTGGAATCAAGATAGCAGAGGATGAACTTGGGCAAAGACATGCAGGTGAGGGTCACTGGAAGTCAGCCCTGCACACACTGGAGGAGATTAGGCAAGGGATGTCTCTGGAGAATTTTCCACAAGGTGTGCTGACAAATTGAACAAATTAAGAATTACTTGCAAAATATTTGCCTGCTTGTTTTTCGTTGTAGAGATAGTTTTACTTTCTGGAGCAGCACAGTCTTCTTCCTTGCCTTAGTAAATTGGGTGTAAAAAGCATAATTGAATGTCTATGATGATTACCTTTCCTGCAGTCACTCAGATTGGAAGTGTTATCTCATCGAGGCAATGGTTTTACATATCATGATGCATCAGAAAAATACTTCATGTGAGATCTCTACAAATAGAATAGAATTTAGAAGCTCCAATGTCTATTATCTTTCTTGCCTGGCCTTAGAGGGATGTGCCTGCCAAAACTGCAATTCTAATTCTTTTGAAGCAATCATTTCCAAGCCTATTTATGTGACATTCCAGCGTACCCTTAAGAGTATCATAAACTGTCTCAAAGAAACACAGGTATACACATACACATGTATCATTAAAAATTATCAAAATCCTCAATCAATACAAATTTACTTTGATTTCAGGCAAATACATATAGCATGAAAGTTTTTTTATGTGTTTGCAAAACTTACTAGTAACTACTCAGATCTGCTGAGTGAAGAGGAGATAGAGAATTATCACATCAAGAACTGGGTAGTTCTACAGCCTTCACATTTATTTCTCTAGCAAGTCTGATTCCTTGCTGCTCTTGAAACTCTTCCCCCCCCCCTTTTTTTTTTTTTTTTTGATAGGCAGAGTTAGACAGTGAGAGAGAGAGAGACAGAGAGAAAGGTCTTCCTTTTTCCGTTGGTTCACCCCCAAGTGGCCGCTATGGCTGGCGCATTGCTGCCAGTCTGCACCAATCTGAAGCCAGGAGCCAGGTGCTTTCTCCTGGTCTTCCAGGAGGGTGCAGGGCCCAAGGACCTGGGCCATCCTCCACTGCCTCTCGGGCCACAGCAGAGAGCTGAACTGGAAGAAGAGCAACCGGGACAGAATCCGATGCCCCAACCGGGACTAGAACCTGGGGTGCCGGTGCTGCAGGCAGAGGATTAGACTAGTGAGCCACAGCGCTGGGCGAAACTCTTCACTTTTTAATAAATTTATTTTTCAATGTTATATTATCTCTCTCTTTTCTTCTCTTCTTCTTACACTTTTGTTTCCTTAACTAGTGGAGTTCAAAAAGACAGTGATTATTATGGAAGCTTCTGAATTCTACAACCCTAAGTATTCTCTACTGATTTTAGAAGGAATGTTATGGAAATCTCATACACATCTTGCTTTGGTCCTAGCAACAAGTGTATGAAATGATATCCAATTTATTTGGCATTTAAAGGAAAATAGTTATTCCCAAGGTAGTGTCTAAACTTTTGTTTTTAAAATGCTTAAAGGATACCCAACTATACCACCAAGTGGTAGCCTGACTTTAAAAAATATATCTAATATATAATTTAGAAAACAGGGTGCAGGGTGGGAGCGGGAGACATATCTTTCATCCACTGGCTCACTCCCCAAATGGCTGCAGCAACCAGGACTGAGCCATGCCAAATCCAAGAGCCTGGAACTCCACTTTGGTCTCCAACATGGGTGCTGGGGGCACAAGTACTTGGGCGATCACCTACTGCCTCTCCAGGAGCAATATCAGGGAGCTGGATTGGAAGCAGAGCATCCAGGACTCAAATCAGTGCTCCAATATGAGCTACAACTGTCAACACCCTGTGCCACAACACTGGCTCCACCGGACATCTTTAATTTAAATACTGGAGCTAGAACTTGCTAAAATAACTTTGTATGTTTCACGTGTAATGGCAAGTCATTTAATTTTCTGAGAATAAACAAATACTTCAGTTTACATTAGCAACATTTCTTTGGAAGGAACTACCACTGTCAACTGACATCTTTGTTCAAATTTTTCTGTGATAAGAGTAGTAACTAGAAATATAGTTGTGCAATGAAAGATTCTATTCATATTTCTTTGTCCCACTTTAAACTATGTTTGGTGATATAACAAGATTCTTGCCAGTGGTATGCAAGCAGAAGTGACAAGTTTTAGTGGGTCTGAGCCTTAGAAAATGGAATAAATATCAAATGACCATGCATACCAAAGTCTTCTGTCAGTCTGCATTACCTCCTACAGAATTTATATGACCACGAAATACACTTCTGTGGTCTTTACACCCTTTATTTTGGAGTCTCTAGGTTAAAAGAACCCTAGTTTTCACACTCAATTATACATGCCTCAATAGGCAAGAACATTTTGTCCTCCAGAGGCACAGCAATTATCCCAATGAAACTTTATTCTCAACAGGAAAGGAGTGTAGGGAGCATGGAGTGAACTAATACATTTCTGGTGTAGGCCTATAAGAGGAGCTTACTAGATGAAATGATAAGTTGTTGATATCAGACATCTAAGAAAACTGCATGAAGTTCTTTTTTCTCCCTATAAGTGGAAAACCTTATTGACTTGAAAGTAATTTAAAAGGAGCCTTAAATCTTAGGTGGAGTGATAATATTTGTAGGCAAATCCAACTTACATTTATTGATTCACCCACAAATATTCTAATGATGGAGGTAAGGAATTAACATCCTACTGTCTGCCATGAATCGCAGTTAGTGTTACGATGACCACATGGTTTTAGATTCTTGGAGTGGTAGTTAAGAAATCACTTAGGATACCTGCATCCCTTATCAGAGTGTCTGGGTCTGAGTCCCAGATCTCCTTCCAATTCCATCTTTCCATTAATGTACATCCTTGAATGCAGGAGTGATGAGGGCCCTAGTGGTTAATTCCTTGCCATCCGCCTGACTAACCAAGACTGAGTTCCTGGCTCCTGTCCTTGGCCTGACCCAGCCCCAACTTCTGAGGGCACTCTGCCTGTCAAAAAAAAAAAAAAAAAGTGAACTAACATAGAATATTAAAATAAAACATGTAACAGAGGTAAAATAGTCTTACTTTAATTTTATTAATTATTTTCCTTGATTTTTAAGCCCAAAATGTGTCAGAATTCTAAAAAGACATTTTCATTGTCCATTCACTGAACTCTGTATCTGTATGCTTTGTTCATTTTCTGGAAATGGCACTGAAGCCTGAATGGACTAAAAAAAGAAACAACTTGGACACTGTACAATCAAATACTACTTGGCAAGTAAAAGAACTTCAATGTGCTTTTTAAAAAGATGGTGCGTGTGGAGTCAGACTGATAATGTACAGCACTAAAGCTGTCAAGTCTACAAGTAAAGATCCAGTTGTAAGAGGGTATAGAGCTTACATTTTTTAAAGATTTCTTTAAGGTATTTATAACTAAAACAGTTCAAAATATCTCACAAAAATCTGCCAATCATTATAACTAGTAAAAGCTAAAAACACCATATAAATATTAAATGCTATTTATAATACCATTATACATATTAAAAGCTAAAAATTGTTTAATTTTTTTTGGTCTTCATGTTTTATGTGTTCATTCACTTTTTTTATCAGGACTTTATTTCTTTTAAGGGGCTTTGAAACAAAAGATCTTCCCATTTATTTTTCTGTTTTCCAAACCGATTTATTTATGTGGGAATCAGTGAAGATTTGGGCAAATTACCTTTTCATGGAACTCAAGAAAGTTTTGATAATCTGGCTTCGAGTCTGAATTTTGTGGCGCATATGTAATTACAAGTATAGAATTTCAATTATGTAAATCACCTCGGAAGTGTCTTTTGAAAGTTAAAAAGACACATTTATACTTCTTACATTTCAATAATATTCTTATGAATTAGACATATGCTATAAAAACCAAACCAAAAGCTATAATCCATGCGTTTTTTGTTCCTTAAATGGGGCTTTATAAAACATTTGTGTTTCTTCAGATGAAATTAACAGTCTACTTCACTAATTGTGCTGAAGGTGTAGACAACCATAGGAAAAAACGACCTTGTCTCTATCTTGTTTACTTCTCTAATATTATAATTAAAGTCCAGGAAAGTACATAAGCTCATTAGCACAAGCAGTAGAATCAACAATAGAACTACAATTTCACTATAAACGTAATTATTTCTTTTCTTTCTTTCTTTTTTATTTTTTTTATTTTTTTGACAGGCAGAGTGGACAGTGAGAGAGAGACAGAGAGAAAGGTCTTCCTTTTTGCCGTTGGTTCACCCCACAATGGCCGCCACAGCCGCAGCGTGCTGGCCGGTGCACCGCGCTGATTCATAGCCAAGAGCCAGGTGCCTCTCCTGGTCTCCCATGCAGGTGCAGGGCACAAGCACTTGGGCCATCCTCCACTGCACTCCCGGGCCACAGCAGAGAGCTGGCCTGGAAGAGGAGCAACTGGGACAGAATCCTGTGTCCTGACTGGGACTAGAACCCGGTGTGCCGGTGCCACGGGCGGAGGATTAGCCTAGTGAGCCATGGTGCCGGCCTAATTATAATTTTTTTTTTAAATTTTTTTCTCTTCACATCTGTGCCAACAGTTGTCAATGCATTATCAACTTGAAAAGAGTAGTAAGACTTTATTTGCTACCAATTTCCTTTGAAGTGTCCCATGGGAAGAGGTGTCTTTTAAGTATGAATCAGCAGCTTGGTTTTAAGTATATATTAGATATCTAATAAATGTTTGCAATGCACTATAGGCTGAATGTCTGCCTTCCCTCAAAATTCGTATATAGAGGTCATAATTGTTGGTGTGATGGTATTTGGAGGTGAGGTAATGGGGGAGTATAATTAAATTATGAAGGTAAAGCCTTTTAAGAAGAGACACAAAGGAGATGATCTACCTACCTCTCTACCATGTTAGGACACAGCTAGCAGCGGCTGTCTGTAAATCAGGGAGAGAGTCCTCTTCAAGCAGTGAGGATCTGCTGATCTTTTGGTCTTGAATTTCCCAGCCTCAGGACTGTCAGGAGCAAACATTTGGTAGTTAAGTCTCTCAGGCTATGGCAATTTGTTATTGCAGCCTGAGCTAATTAAATCTGGTATAAATGAGAAGTCATGGAAAATGAAAGGGGAAAAACAGGTAATGAAGGTGTTTTCACTGCAGAGGCCCGTGGTGTTAGAAGTTGCACAGGTCAAGTTTCCCATTGCTGCCTGTAGCCATGAGCTTTTCATCGCTATAACAAATAACCGAGAAAAGCCACTTATGAAGAAACGTTATTTGGCTCATGGGACGCAGTCCATGGCCGGGGAGAAGTCCTGTTGGTCTGCTATTTCCTGAGGGTCATACGTGGAAGAATGTAGGCAGAGGAAGGATCACATGTTGAGCCAGGAAGCAGAGAGAGTTCATGGGCCTGACTAGGGCTTCCATAACCTACACCCCTGTGAGGACTACCTTCTGAGTGTAGGAATGCCCACAGAGAACTAAGGAACTCCCACTAGGCTCAATTCCTATGCATCACAATTGGATCAAGTATCCACCTTTTCTTAATAGTGCCACCTGGAAATCAAACCTTTAACTGATGGGCTTTTGGGGGCACCCAAACTAATATCCAAACGACAACATGCTGTGCTGATTCTTCCTCTGTACCTGATGTATTGCCAACACATCTCTGCCTCTAGAAGATCTTTCCTCATAATTTGTGGCTACTTCAAAAAGTTTATAGAAAAGTTCCATTAGAAGACATGCATATTTTGATGTGCAAAATTGAAATCCATGCACAGTTTTTTTCATAATATGCATTTCTATAAATTTTTTGAAGTTCATTTACACTATAAATTTATTGCAAGTATTGGAGGTGCTCCCAAAGGACATTCTTTACATTTTCAGAATCCACTTACAAATCATCAACTCCTCTTTAAGGAAAGAAAATTAAGAGATACAGGCTTCTTCTGATTCAAAACCTTTATACATTTGAGTTTCTCTCTGGCTAGTACTGAAACCATCATTATTGGTAATGTCTTCTTTTGTAGCATAAGCCATGCACACAGGGCCCTAGGCTTTCAGTTTTGTGGATTGATGCTTTTTTTTTTTTTCTGTAATCCTTGACTTCAGCCTAATTCACATTCTGCCCACTCTATTATGTTGCTGCATGAATGCCTTCCCTGCTACTAGCTGATGACTTTTTTGTGACTTGACCCTGCAGAAACACTTTACTGCATTTTTGCTATGAAGTGGGACAGGATAATATATCTCAGTCAAAATATCTCATTTCTGTCTGTTGTATGTATCTGAAAATTCATATTTCCATCAACAATTGCAGAAACACCCACTTGGAGAAATACTGAAAATGTCCTCTTGGAGAAGACACTGGTGGCCATGACAGTGCCCTCCCTTTCCCATGTAGAAGTCACCAAGGGGTCCTTCAAGGCCAAGAGAATTCTGACTTCTCAAATGTATCCTTAAGGAAGTCATCTTGACATGTCCTCCAAGAAACACTCATAGACTCTGAATCATTGCAATAATTGAATCAAGCACTTGCCTCTGAGCCGCTTCCACAACTGTAATTTGGACACATAAGGTATTATTTTTAATAATAATAATGGAATCTCTTTAAAGCTAAGACTTTATCAGTATAGTTTTGCATCATCTTTTGCATATGTATATATGGTTTTCCCCCAGACTTTGTATCAGGAAAGTGTTTTTACTAATTATTGTTTTTTCCCTGTAAAATTTAGAATTATTGATAATAAATTAATCATTCCTCTCTATTACTTGAAGGGAAAATTATGTCTGAAACTTTTTTTGGGTCACAATACCAACTTCTGCCTTCTTAAATTCTCTTCAGGAAAACATTGAACGCTATCATATTGTTTAAAGGAATAGTTTTAATAAGAATTCAGTTAAACCTGCTTTTAGTTTTAGGAACTTTTTTCACGAAATAGAATTGCCTTTTAATCACCTTAGTAGTAAACATTGAAGAGGTAATAAAGCTGTAGAATATTTTTAAAGACCATGGTTGTTTATATTTTACACTGAAGAATAATGAAATATTGGTTCTAAACCCAAACTATTCAGTATTTGCTATTTGATTTCTTTCTATAATAACAGATTTCTTTCCAAAGTTGCCTAAAAAATCTTGTCTCCAAATGAACCTATGGAGAAACAAATGAACCTATGGAGAAACCTATGGAGAAAACAAATTATTTCAATGGATAGTGTTTACCTTTTGATGTGCAGTTATAGCCTTTCTTCAACAACCACAAAGATCCATAATCAAAAAATGAAATCATTCTAATGTGTGCTTTCACATCCCAAATTGAAGCAACTTTCTATGGTGCAAAGAATGTCTTAGGCAAAATCATTCTGGTATTCTTCAACGAATGGCAGAGGATGCCACTTCTCTGCAGCTTGAACTCCCTACTACTGCCCCAAATGTTGCAAAAACATAACTTCAGTGTTGCATCAGGCCTTGTAACTGATTACGGTTGGAAAGAGGGTAAATAATGATAAGACCAACAATTCATGCTGTAGTTATTAAGCAACAGGTCCGACTGAGTCCCTCATGTAGATTATAAATATTAATTATCCTTAGCCAATAATGAAGTTGATGTCATTCCATTTTAGAAATGAGGAAACTGAGGTTTGGTAAACCAAAATAATGCCTCAAAATTGTCCAGCTAGTAAGAGTACATGCCATCATTCGATTCTGGAGTCCACGTTTGTGGAAGATCTCACAGGATTTGTAGCTCAACTTCAGAAGAATTGGCTACTCTGTGCACGAAACTTCATGGGAAGTAGTTAGTAGGCTGAGCTCTGATAAGTATGATCTATCTTGTTGATTAAGCCCTACTCCGAGATCTTGCATTATTTTGGTGCTTCTGCATATGATCCAATGGGCTATAGAGAGATTTCCTTGATGCTTCCTCATTAGAAATAAGCTTAAACCTGTCTTTGTAAGAAACATTGTTTTCAAACTTCCAGACAAAAGTCATTCTCAATTAATTAATTCATCAATTAGTGTCACTAACTTAATAAACTTGATGATCTCCATTTATACCACATGACTTCATGTTTAAAGACTAGAAGAACACATATTTTATGCATTTAAAACTGTTTTTCTTTTTTTTTTAATTTATTTGACAGGCAGAGTTAGACAGTGAGAGAGAGAGACAAAGGTCTTCCTTCTGTTGGTTTACCCCCCAGATGGCCGCTAAAAGCCAGCACGCTGCACCGATCCGAAGCCAGGAGCCAGGTGCTTCCTCCTGGTCTCCCATGTGGGTGCAGGGGCCCAAGCACTTGGGGCAGTGGAGGATGGCTGGTTCTAGCCCAGGCTGCTCCTCTTCCAATCCAGCTCTCTGCTGTGGCCTGGGAAAGCAGTACAAGGTGGCCCAAGTCTTTGGGCCCCTGCACCCATGTGGGAGATCCAGAAGAAGCTCCTGGCTGCTGGCTTCGTATTGGCACAGCTGCGGCCATCTGGGGAGTGAACCAGTGGATGGAAGGCCACTCTCTCTGTCTCTAGCTCTCTCTGTAACTCTGTCTTTCAAATAATAAAATAAATCTTTAAAAAGAAAAAGAAAAAGAAAAGAAGTCCTGATCATACAGAAGGAAAATAATGATTCTTGCTATCATTTTAAATGATATAAGATCTGTCTATAAGATGAGAATCACCTCCTCTATTGCCACCTTGGAAAAAATCTATGACCCATTTCATAGTTGCACAAATATCATTGAATCCTTTCTTCTTGTCAGCGGCTGTCCTGGATGCAAATAAAATATAAATGATGAAAGGAGCAAGATTCTGACTTCATGTGTTTCATATTTCATTTTGAGATGGGAGGTAAGGACTGACAATTATATAAGTAAGTGAACAAGAAAAATATTGGCTGTTAAGTTCTATGCAAAACTTTTCCTTTTTTTATATTTATTTGAAAGTCAGAGTTACACAGAGAGAGAAGGAGAGGCAGAGAGAGAGAGAGAGAAAGAGAAAGAGAGAGTTAAGTCTTCCATCTACTCCATTGGCCATTCCCCAATTGACCACAATGACTGAAGCTGCGCCGATCCGAGCCAGGAGCAAGGACCCAGGAGTTTCTTCAGGGTCTCCCACATGCATGCAGGGGCCCAAGGCCTTGGGCCATCTTCTACTGCTTTCCCAGGCCATAGCAGAAAACTGGATCAGAAGTGAAGCAGCCGGGACTAGAACCAGCACCCGTATAGGATGCTGGCACTGCACATGGAGACTTTACCTGCTGTGCCACAGCCCTGACCCTGAAGAACTTTCAAATGAAGAGATTTGATAGAGAATGTGTCTTGTTTGAAAGTTTAAAAACAGTGCTTCTTGTAAAAGCAGAGTTAAGCTTATTTCTAATGAGAAAAAGAATCTGGTTGTAGGGACATTAACAATAGCCCAATGCTGCAAGTGCAACTAGGATTTTATCAAGAATACCAGTGAATCAGTGGGGGAGGAGTAGGTATGCATGTTAAAATTTGAGTAAAATATCTGTGAAAACAAAACTTTTAAGACAATTAAGTGGAAGTTCTGAATCGACCTTCTTTATAACTGTGATGAGCCAAAGCTGTTTTCCCAAATGGACTGATGTTAGCTATGGGTTATCTGTTTAAGTTAGAGTATGTGAAGAGAGAAGGCATATAGCCACTGATGAAATATTATATTATGAAATGCTGATAAACTATTATAATTAAGTGCATATATGATTAGGTGCATTAAGATAGAAAAGTAGCAACTATTTATGCATCTTTTAAAACTAAATTACTTGGGCTGGCGTTGTGCTGTAGCCAGTAAAGCCACCGCCTGCACTGCTGGCATCCCATATGGATGCTGGTTGAAGTCCCGGATGCTCCACTTCTGATCCAGTTCTCTGCTATGGTCTGGGAAAGCAGTAGAAGATGGCCCAAGTCCTTGGGCCCTTGCACCTGTGTGGGAGACCCGGAAGAAGCTCCTGGCTCCTGGCTTCAGATTGACACAGCTCTGGCCGTTGCAGCCAATTGGGGAGTGAACCAGCAGATGGAAGACCTCTCTCTCTCTTTCTCTCTCTCTCTGCCTCTCCTCTCTTTGTGTAAGTCAGACTTTCAAATAAATAAATAAATAAATCTTTAAAAAAAGAATTACTTAAGATTTGTGTTTGTAAAAGTGACTCTAATGTCTTATTTGACAAAAATACCAACTTCCAAGTTCTGACCCCTGTTTTCTCAGTTTTTATGTAACTTAATCAGAGCTATGACAAAGGTCATACATATTCAGGTGTATGTGGTAAAATTATTTTACAAAACCAAACTTTTAGAATTAAAAAAATAAAACTTTAAAATAAAAAAGAAATCATAACAATGTAAGGATCCTAGTCTTTAGGTAAATGAATGACTGAAGTATTTGAACTGTTTTCCTCCTAAGAGCTCCAAGAAAGCAGATTCAAATGTTTGCATATGGAAAATAACTTTATTATTTTCTCATGTAAATATAAGAAACTGTCTTTTTCATTAAATTTAAATTTCCTTTTAGATTGACTTTCTCTATTGAGTCCTTCAAGAAATCTAAACAAAACTAGTCATCAAACACTTTCTGAAAGTCTAGGAATAATTAAAAGTCATCTCAAATATGCTGATTAAAATCTAATTTCTGGACCAGAAATGTGTTTTTACATTTCCTCAGGATATTTTTATGTATTTATATAGAATGTACTCACTTGTATTACAAAAGATATGGTGTGGTTTGTATTATTAAACATAATGTGGTTAAAAATTAAAATAAAAAAGAGACCACAAGCTTCCTCTCTGGCTATAGCATAGTGACTTATAGTTGACATATTATCTTCTGACAAATAACTAGAAACTTGGACAAAATACATGAAACAACTGTTTTCAGATGCTAATCAACAAGCTGCATGGGATTGTGACTCCTGAGAAAAAATTGCAAGGTGGGAGAGCCAGACAATCACCCTGATTGAATACCCTGAGGTGCTATATGGCAAGAAATGGAACCCAAAGTGTGCATTCTACTTGAGACATGAAGACTGTAATTGGTGTGTGCAGTGGTTGAGATAGCTGGTGAAAGGCCACCACAAAACACATTAAACACTGGAGTTAAAGGAAAGGTTTATTGTTGGGTGGGGAGAAATCTGATAGGCTGGAGGGAGAGAGTGTGAGAGAGGGAGAAAAGGAGAGGGGTCGAGAGAGAGAGAGAGCACATTTGCAGGGAAGCAGGTCCTGTTATAGTCTTGTAAGGGGTAGGGAAGTGGGAGCAGCAAATCCCATTAGGGTGGGGGTGGAGCTGACATTTTTGGTTGGGCCATTTGGTCACCTGACTTCTAACAAACCAGACTGGGCTTAGGACTGAAGCTTACTGTGCAAGATGGTGATGGGGACCAGAGCCTAAGATGGGGTCTGGGGCTTAGATGGTGCCCCAGATAAGATAGTACCTTTTCTCCAACAGCTGGAAATTGTCTGGCAATGTATCAAAGAAGGAGGAGAGACCCAGAAACCTAGATACCACTTTAGTGACGTGCATTGGTGGCTCCTTGAATCTGTTGCTGGCTATTAATCTGCAAATGTGTACAGTGAAACTTCAAGAGACCAGAAGGAATGCCAGGGTTGTGTAAGCTGAACAAATCCACACAAGGCTGAAAAATGAATGGGTGCTGATCAGCCAAAGTGAAGTGATTTTACTGAACACTAAGGTTATTTGGTGTAGATCCTAGAAGTATAACACTTTGGTCTTTGTAACACCTTGGTTTTCAGTGAAGAATGCTTAGCTCCACCATAACAAGTTTAAAAACAAATGGGAAGATGATCAAGATGAAGTTCAAGCGATGTAATCAAGTCA
The DNA here is from genome assembly GCF_033115175.1 of Lepus europaeus. Lineage (NCBI taxonomy): Eukaryota > Metazoa > Chordata > Mammalia > Lagomorpha > Leporidae > Lepus > Lepus europaeus. Next base: position 15,640,140 of record NC_084828.1, on the reverse strand, counting down.
AAACAGCATTTAACATTCTCTGAAGGAATAAACTAAAATCCAGATACTTAACAATTTAACTCATACAGTGTTCAGATTGGAAAACAAATGCTGGGTATGGCAAAAGACAGAAAACAGTAAGTGAGAATCAATAAAAGAATCAGTCATTTGAAAAATTTCTATAAATGATAGTGATGGTGAGATTGCCAAGAAAAGCGCAAACTGTCCAGAATCTAAATGAAGGCCGGCGCCGCGGCTCACTAGACTAATCCTCCGCCTTGCGGCGCCGGCACACCGGGTTCTAGTCCCGGTTGGGGCACTGATCCTGTCCCGGTTGCCCCTCTTCCAGGCCAGCTCTCTGCTGTGGCCAGGGAGTGCAGTGGAGGATGGCCCAAGTCCTTGGGCCCTGCACCCCATGGGAGACCAGGAGAAGCACCTGGCTCCTGCCATCGGATCAGCGCGGTGCGCCGGCCGCAGCGCGCTACCGCGGCGGCCATTGGAGGGTGAACCAACGGCAAAAGGAAGACCTTTCTCTCTGTCTCTCTCTCACTGTCCACTCTGCCTGTCAAAAATAAAAAAAAAAAGGAAAAAATGAGGAAACAATTGAAATTTATTTTAGTCTGCTATTTTTATAAATTTCTTCCATTCATTTTCTTTATTTGAAAGGCAGAGAAAGAGAAAGAGATAGAGAGGGAGATGGAGAGAAAGAAAGGTGAAAAAGAGAGACACCTGTCTGCTGGGTCATCCCCCAAATGATTGCAAGAACTGGGGCCAGGCAACATTGAAGTCAGGAGCTGGAAACTCAAAGCAGGTCTTCTACCTAAGTGTCAGGGACCCAACTACTTGAGCCATCACATGCTGCCCTGAGAGTGGGCGTTAGCGTGAAGCTGGAATTTGGAGTGGACCCGGTACTTAAATCTAGACACTCTGATACTGGATGTAGGCATCTCAAGTGAAATCTTAACAGTTGTGCCAAACGTTTGCCTCATCAGATGAAATTTCTAAAAGAAAATCTACAATGTTTAAAATAAACATTTTACCAAATGAGATTAACAGCTGATTAGAGACTGCAAAAGAAAAAAATCATTAAACATTCAAGCAAGCAATAAAAAATAAAATTGAAGTACAAAGAGTGAAAAAGACTTAAAAGTTTAACAGAACCTCAATAATGTGACCAATGGGGGCAAGAACATACATAAAATTGGAATCCTATGGTATGTCATAAGGAAAACATAAGAAATTAATAGCCAAAAGATTCCTTAAAACCGTAAACTCAAACAAATCAAAACCATAAGCACATATCATCTAGATCACCACACACCTGCAGGAGAAAGATAATGAAAATGCAAAGCATACCAAGGTTTATCATGTGAATTTTATGAAAATCAGTTATGAAGAAAAAAGTGTCAGGCAAAGTAAGTAAAAGACATATGCTTACAATGGAATCCATGTAAGAATAACCACATTTAATTTGAAAAAAGTGTAACTAATACATTTGAAATTTAAAGTAGCTATATATTATTATCAGCAAAAGAAGTCAGACACACAGACACATACAATATGCTTCCATTCATATGCAATTCTAGAATGAGCAAAAGTCAGTTATAACGACATGGGAAATCTGTCTTTGCTCCTAGAAAGTAAAATTGGAAGTTAGGGTCCACAAACACATTTTTGAGGAAAGGTCAATTATTCCTTACCTTGGCTGTGACCACATGATTTCTATAGTTGTCAGAAAGTATAAAAATGTGCAATTACAAGAGGTAGATTTTGTTCTATGTAAATTACTCCTCAGTACATTGATTTCCAAATGTTCCCTGTGGGTCATGAAAAAAGGTATAGAGTCCGTGTAAAAATGCTCCTGATATAAGCAGTTTACCACAGCTGGGCACTGAATTTGCTTATAATACTTTTTGAATTTAGCATAAAAGAGAAGGAAGCACATTAGTTTATAAAGTTTTCTATGTCTAATAACAGAAATCATGAATATTCATTTGCTAAGATATATTTTGTCAAAGAAAGTAATCTTGGTAAAGAAAGTGGCAACTATCTAAAAGGGATATTTGATAATGGAACAATGGCTAATGTTTTTAACTTGGAGCAATCACGTGCTGCCTGCCATGGTGCGTATTAGCAGGAAACTGTAATCTGAAGTGCAATCAAGGGATGAATCAGGCATTCTGATAATGGGATGTGGGCATCCCAAGAGGCCTCTTAACTGCTAAGCCAAATACCCACCTTCTCAAATGGAATCTCTGAAAGTTACAACGTTGAAAATGAAAATTTTACGGGATGCTATTAACAGAGATTAGAGACTGCAAAACAAACTCTGGTCTTAGCAAAGACAGGAGTGCTGTTTAAATAAATGATTCATGTGATGTGTGTACCAAACATCTTTATTAAAGTACAAAGTGTTTTTGCACTAGTTGAGACAATATGTCTCAGGTACACTTTGACTTTAACATATCTACTCTAATTCATTAATGGAGCTTTAAGATCTAGGAGGATACATACTTAATATAGCCATTAAACTAATTATTAAATATCTGATTTCTTAAGTAATCTAGATCATGATTAATTAATAATTAAATATTCTGAGAAGAGCTTTTAGCGTGGATATTCAAAATGTTGGCTAAGGAGAAAGCAACGCACTTTAAATATAAAAGGCATGGAAACTAAAGTTGCATCTGCTGTCAACTTTAAAAAAAGGAACTTGAACTTCCACATAACTAAAAAGCCATTACCCTTAATGCAAATGTAGAGGATAGAAGTGATGAGGTATGAGACATTTGATTCTCTGAAAAAGAAAAAGAAGCTTTGGATTTTCTCAGTAATTTTAACCATATAATTAATATCCCAGGTTCTGCATCATTTTATTGGAACAGAAAGGTATATCTGTTCTTTAGTTCTTCAATATTTCCGTATGCTTTTTAATTTTTCTGGAATTTATCATGTCCTTTTAAAAATATTAATTTAAAATTTATTTAATTATTTTAGTGTTTTAAAAATGCTATTAATATAAAGAGAACATAATTGCACCATTTACAAAGTGTGATATTATGGTCCAATATATGTACACAATGAGAACATTAAATTAAGATTACCTATCATTTTTTAATGTGAGGCATTTAAAATTTACTCACATTAAAAAATATACAGTGTTGTGTCATTAACCAGGCAGAATTTTTAAAAAGTTTTATTCATTTATTTGAAAGGCAGAGAGAGAGAGAGACAAAGAGACACAGAGAGAAAGTATTCCCATCAGGTGGTTTACTACCTAAACGTCTGCAAAAACTGTGATGGTTCTAGGCTGCCCCTGGAGTCGTGAACTCAATCCAACTATCTTATCCATGTGAGTGGTAGGAACCCAACAATCTGAGTCATCAGTCCTGCCTCCCAAGGTCTGCATTGGCAAGGAGTTGGAATTAGTAGCCAAAAGTGAGAATTGAACCCAGGTACTCTGATGTGGGACCCTGGTATCATTACCAGTAGCTGCATTGCTAGACCAGACTCCTGCCTTCATCATGTCTTTACAAAGATGGTTAAATGTTTAGGTGCTGACCAAGGTGGAGTGATTCCACTATAGTCCCCCTATCTTACTGATTACACCAGAATCACAGTGCAAAATAGAAGATGGGCCACCTGAAGAGGTGAATAAGAAGCAATAGATGGCAGATGGGGAAGAGATCAAAAACCTGAAGAACATCTCATCTGAGGAAATTTTTCTCTTATCTCCTGGCTCCTACCTGAGGCATTTCTAGTCACATAACTATGCAAGGATTGCAGACAAAGGGATTTCCTAGGGGCCAAACTGTGGGATACGAATCCCAGAGAGGAGAGGATTTCAGATGATTCCTAGGATGTATGAAATCCTAGGTATGAATAAAAGCAGAAATCTTGCACTCACACTTGAGCTGCATGTATGGGATACAGATGCAAAGTCACATAGCAAAGGCTTTGGTAGCTCTGGTAGCTAAATCATAACACAAGCCAACACTCAAGACCCAAACTAACAAAGAAGTGGCATCTGTTCAGAATTGGTTAAACACTTCAGATCACTGACCATGAGAACTGAACTAACACTGGAACCACCAACCACAGAAGATTTCATGGGGTGTGGTTTGAATGTAACTGAATTCGTTACTTCCTAAGAAACCAAAAAATAAAACAGTCATCACATTTCTGGAAGAATTTTAATAGAATTCTATGTCTCGTGTACATAGTATTTTAAAAGTTCAGGATATAAACTAAAGTTGATTAAAATACAGTCCTATGTGATTAATTCTGCTGTGATATATTAACCAAAAGATGCCCATTCCAAGTTGAAGCAGATACTGAGATGATCAGATAAAGACATTAAAACAGCTGTTACAATAGTGCTTTATAAGTTAAAGGGAAGTGCTCTTGAAGTGATTGGAAAGACAAGATCTTAGTAGAGAAATAAAATTGATTTTAAAAATTTAAACTGAAAAAATATGCCATTTGAAATGATCACTGGATAGATTCAACAGAAGGAAACAACAGAGGACAAAGTTATTGAACTGAATGAAGGAAGATCAGTGGAGATTAGCCAATCTGAACAATAAAAGCAAAAAAAAAAAAAAAACCTGAGAATATGAACAACATATTCAGAAACTGTTTAGTTATATGAAAAAGATTGATTCATGTTACTTATGTTTAAGAAAAACAGAAAAATTATTGGGAAAAATGAATAAAAATATCCCAAACTTGGTGAAGGATATACATATATAAGTTCATAGCATCCCAAGAGCCATACACTGGCCTACTGTCACAAACAGGTGGAATGGTTTTTCTAAGGATGGGAGGGCAGAACTGATGCTCTGATAAGGGCCCATTTTATTTCTTCTACTGCCTGAATTTCTTCTAGAGACCATGGAAGGGGGTTATGTTCTTCTAACAACTTGTGATGCAGAATGTTTGTCTTTTGAGCATAAGTGTCAATCCAAAATGTGCAGTAACTGAAACAGTATTTTACACTTTATGTGTGGGTGCAAACTGATGAAATCTTTACTTAATATATACTAAAAATGAATCTTTACATGAATGGAAGGGGAAAGGGAGCGGGAAAGGGGAGGGTTGCGGGCGGGAGGGAAGTTATGGGAGGGGGGAAGCCATTGTAACCCATAAGCTATACTTTGGAAATTTATATTCATTAAATAAAAGTTTAATAAAAAATATATACTAAATCGATCTTCTGTATATAAAGATAATTGAAAATGAACCTTGATGTGAATGGAATGGGAGATGGAGCGGGAGATGGGAGGGTTGTGGGTGGGAGGGAAGTTATGGGGAGGAAAAAGCCATTGTAATCCATAAACTATACTTTGGAAATTTATATTTACTAAATAAAAGTTAAAAACAAAACAAAACAAAAAAAATGTGCAGTAACTGGTCAGTCCCAAAAGCTTTCTGATCTCCCTTTTTGTTTTTGGCAAAGGAAGACTCAGGAAATCTAATATCCTCTCTGGGTTGATTTTTCACTTTCATTCACTAATAAGGTGTCCCAAATATTTTACCTCTTTTTCTACAAACTGTGGTTTACTTTTCGAGACTCATAAGCCTTTCTTTCCCAAAAAGTTAAGCAAGTTTATAGTGGTATCTGACACTTCATCCCTCTTCTTTCCTGAGATTAGAAGATCATTTACATTATATAGTAACTGAGTCTCAATGGAAGATTGGAACTCTTCCAAGACTTTTCCTAATACTTGACCAAATAGATTTAGGGCTTCTATAAAACCTTGTGGTCACGCAGTCCAGAGGTATTGTTGTTTCCTTCCATTTTCAGGCTTTTCCCACTCAAAAGCAAAAGATCTCTGTTTCCTTGGTGTAAGGGACAAGCCCAAAATGCATCTTTTAAATCCACCACACTAAACAATTTGTGCTCATTTAGGATCTCAGCAAGGAGAGCATAAAGATTTGGCACTATGGAGTGGAATCCCTGGACAATTTGATCTTTAACTCTTAGGTTCTATACTAGTCTATAGGATCTGGCCGATTTATTAATTAGGAAAATTGGGGTATTGTATGGTGACATGCAAAGTTCTAGTAACCTATCTCTGATTAACCCCTCTATTACTGGTTGTAAACTCTTCTTCCCTTCAATAGGAATGAGATATTGTCTTCAACAAGCTATCTCCCCCAGTTGCTTATGTTTAATTTGAAGTAGTGCAATTTTTAATCCTCTTCTGCTAACCTATATTACTCATGCTATAGGATCAAACTTTCCCTCCTCCTCCTCAATTAGGATCCCATTAGTACTTTTATTTGCCCATTATCTACTCCTAATTCTAAACCCAGTCTCACAATCAGGTCTTGATCTGAGAGATTGTTTCCTGCCTCAGGTACATATGAAAATGACTCCTCAACTTGTTCTGATCCTAGTCTGATTAGCATTTTTTTAAACATCAGAACATGGAATCCCTCCCACTTTACCCTTAATACTGTCAACTTTTCCCTTGAGAATTTTGTGCCCTTTGGTTGATAATGTCCGGGAAGAAGCAGCAGCTCCAGAGTCAACCAAAAATGTTGTCTCTTCCCCTTCAGGTCCCACCATTAAGTTTACCAAAAGTTCCTGGTGGGCCCCACTCAGAAGGAACTCATAACCCCCACTACTCTTCATCAAAAGTCATGAGAAGGGTTTCCTTTTCTTTCTTCCAATCTGCTTTCTTGAAATATCCCATCTTTCCATATATTTAACATCCACTTACATTTTAAGGAACTCCTTTGTCTATTTCCCTCTTAGCCATTTGTTGAAATTTGGGATTTCCCCATCTTTTGCGAGGGGGGAGTATGATTCAATCGCTTCCCAACTACCTTTCTACAATGGAAACCATGACTTTTACTTTTGTTTTTCCTCTTGTGTTCATATGAAGACTGTCTGTGCTTTCCTTAATAGTTTCTCAGTTGATTTCTCATTCCACTCATCAATCTTTTGAAATTTCTTTGTGATACCAGGCCAGCTCTTAATTACAAAATTAACTTCTAAAAGCCCTTCTCCTACTGGGTCCTCTGGATTCACTCCAGAGTATTTTCTCTTTTGATCTGTTAGTCTATGCAGAAAAGCAGAGGGGCATTCTTATTCCAATTGAATTTCAAATGCCTTACAGATATTTTGTGACCTCAGAGCAGACATTTTGATTCCTTTAAATATCTCTCTAAGATCCTGTATTTGTTTTCTACCCCTGGGATCATTATTAGTCCACCACTGTTGGAAATGTTTGTTCAGCCAGTAAGACCTCTTGCCCAGGATGACGCTGTTTTTCCCTAACGGTCATGGCTGCCCTCCTAACCTCTCCCCTCTCCTCCGTTGTGACAGAATCTTCAGTATAGACATCATTTCAGCCCAAGTATCAAAACTGGGTTCTAAGAATTGGTCTATTTGACTTGCTAGTCCCAGAGGATATTCTAGGAGCAATTTTATTCCTCTTTCAACATTTATGAACTCAGTACTGGTAAAGGGAACATTCACAAATCCTACAGGGACTTCCCAAATAAGAAACATATAAGATGTTTGCTATTTGGGGGTGGAAATATAGGGAAGTTTTCTGGATCCTTTTTACATTATTTTAATTACTTTCTTTAGGATAAGGATTTATATCAGAGGGCTCTTGGTTCTACTTTCTCATGATCCCAGTATCCTACTTCTCCTGATTCTTTTACTGCTGTCCTTTGATTTTCTTTTCCTCTATCTTGAAGGACATAGGGAGGGGCAAACATGATAAGGGAGCCCAAGGTTTTACATAGGGACATTCCTCCTCCCTTCTTAGGGGGAACAAAGAGGTCAATTCCTTCATCCAACAGAGAACATAGTCTAGTTCTTGTGATGATGGGTTTTGTTATACATATAGAACATTAGAGCCTGGCTCATTCAATCTTCATTTGTGCCAAACTTGGGCCAAAAGTCCAAGGGTTCACAAATTGCATCTTTAGGCCTAATTAATGAGCTTTTCTTTGTTCATGGCCCAACATTCTCCTGAGTGGACTATCTGGGTGAATGTCAGGGGAAGCCTCTTCAGTACCCCTTCTCCAGGAGGCCTAGAATTCCTATTTCTCATTTTTTTTGGATTTTTTTCTTTTCAACTTATATTTAATAAACATAAATTTCCAAAGTAAAACGTTTAAATTATAGCAGCTTTTCCCCTTATAACCTCCTTCCCACCCGCAACCATCCCATCTCCCACTCCCTCTCCCATCCCATACTTCATCATGATTCATTTTCAATTATCTTTATATACAGAAGATCAACTTTTTGATGGATCTCTGTTTCTGAGTTTCCCTGTGAGCTCAAGTTCCCATAATGGAGATTTCTTGCACATCACCCCAAGCTTTCCAGTGAGCTCAACACCCGTCCCCTCCCATAGTGGAGGTTTCTTGCACCACCAGGACTTGCTTCATCTGTCTCCTGCCACTTCCCTCATGGGAGGATTAAACCACAAATTGAGACTCTGCGCTCACTTCATATTGTCTCAGTAACATACATGGAAGATCTGAAAGTACCAATCACCAAGGCAGTACTTTCAGCACAACTTTTCCCACCTTGGCTCAGGCACAAGGTTGTCTGATTACCATGTTGCTTGCTTTTTTTTTTCTGCCCCACTTCTGCTGTCTTCCAAATAACAGTCTGAGGGTTTTCTGTGGCTTCTATGGGGTGATAAGGAGCTCAGATAGAGCAGGCCACTTGAAATCATGTGGGATGTTTTCTCCCTCTCTGCCAATGTCCCACTCCACACAGGAACAGAGATCCCAGATGAGCCCCCAAGTTTGGGGGAAATATCCTCACCTGTCCACCCAAGAGATGGGCTCAAACTTAGGAAGTACAGTGAAAGTGAGACCTTATCATTGGTCTTGCAAGGTGGGATGCCTGATGAGCAGGCATGCCCAGGGCAATTAATGAGCAATTATATCCTAGCATGAAGGTCTTCCCCTTGGTGCTTCATTACTGAGTGCTATGGGTTGTACAATCTTCCCAGATGGTGTCTAAGTTATAAATTTATCTTTCTTCTTCCTTCTCTGTACTTTAGTTTCCTCTTATGAATTGGCTATGCCATAACATCATAACATCCTATTTTCCTAGTGAGTTTTGCTACATTTGCAATTCAGCTAACAATAATTTTTCAATTCTGTGTTGAAAATGGACCACCAGACATATTCTGGCAGTTAACTTGGTTTTCTGTCACACAGTTTTCTGAATCAGGATTCAGTTTCTCGTATCTCTAGTACTCATATTTTCAACAGTCATTCTAGCTTATAGATATGTAGTATAGCCTCAAGACAAGCTAAATCAATGAATTTTAAAATTAACATTTAAACATTCAAAAATACCAAAAGACACTTTAATAAAAACACTTTTATGATAAACTTTATAGCTATATGTATTTTTTTCTATATCCTGCAGTGGTGATACCATCCAAATCTCTGTTAGTTTCCAGTGCAACACTAAGCTAGAATTTTCCTCACTCATTGATGATTTTTTTTTTATAAATAAGGAAATTACTCCATTGTGTGTTGAGTAATTACTCAAAAGGGGGAATGGATTAATTCTGGACACTTCTTTAATAATGACAGAAAAGTGTGCAGAACTATTTCTTCACATCCCAAACAATGCTTTAAAATTTATCCCTAAGGCTGATATTGTTGTGATGTGACTCTAGGGTTAATCATTTGTTGAATAGTAGGAGAACATATTGCTTTGAGTTTCATTAATGTCATGTTGTAGTGCTCTAATAAGAAATAATCAAGATATGTAATTGTCTCTTTCATAGGAGTAATCAAATTATAACATGTTTCCAGTCTGTTTTGTTTCATTATAATAAGGCAGGTCCAAGGAGTATCTACTATCTTCCTACCCCATTTTTATTAGTTTTTTTATGCTTCAAAGTTCAGAGAATGTCTCATCCTCAGTTTATAAGAAGCTCATTAAGGAACTGGTGACATTATAATAGCTAAGCTTTAATATTCCAAAAGACAAAAGAAAAAAATTATCCATGAAAGTCAAATGCTAGCTAGATTTTGCGCAAGGCTCTAACATTCCTTGTTTTAAATATGAATAATAGTGCATTATGATGACTGTCCTTATAGGTACGTGAAGACATGTATCTCATGAAAAGAACTTGTTCCAAGGCACACAACTAATCATTTTTCTTGAAATTACCCAAGGAGAATGCACAGTAGCTTCAGTTTCTTTCCCAGGAAGGACTAACTTGCTTACTTGATGAGAATTGGAGATGAGTAGAGACTTTTACTTTGTCAGCTAAAATTAATTCCTACTGCAAGGGGAAAGTATTTGAATGGTATTCTGAATTGCTTTAAACAAATACAGGAAGGCTGAAGTGCTTATGTGGAACTTTTGTCAGGGAACAGTTGGCAATTTTATACTGATTCTTTCTTCACTACTTTATTTTAATCATCTTGAAATTTCACATATTTACTTTGCTTTGGGAGGATTGCCTGGCTGAAATAACAGTTTTCTTATCATGCTTCTTTTTTGGGGAAGGAAATAAAAGGAAAAGAGGTGAGAAATGCATAGGATTATTATACTACAGTCTTACACAAAAACAATTTAATCAAATCAATAAAGATCTCTTTCTTTGAATATATAGGGACATAACTATTTAATAAGGCTCTTCAAATGCACAGTATGAGGTAATTTAAGGAAAGTAGCACTGGTTGCATAATTAATGGGACTATTCTGGCCTCGAAAATAGTATTTTTATTACAAAGCTCTTTTTCTTGTCTTGTCTTTGGGGATTTCTTCCACATATAGTACAGGTTTACACATTTAACCTGAGGTGAATGGATTCATTAGGGTAAGGATGATTTTATCTGAAAGGATGCTTATAGTTTTTAGGAAGCCCATAGGAATATCTAATGAGCAGCACAGCAGACACTAAGGTAAATCTTAATGAATCCCTAGTTCAGCCCCATATTTTTTTATCAGGGTCTGTAACCATATGGGCCATCAAGAGAAGAATAAACACTTTTGTGGTAAACAGATTGCCATGTATATTGGATACAGCAGAATTTTAAACAAAAGTCATAAGCTTTGCCCTTCAGCCAGATGAAAATAAAAACGATTCGTTCTTCTCTCAGTGTGAATTTCCGTAATTCCTTTGATCTGAGTAAATAAAAATAATTTCCACTGAAAAGAAGAGGTATCCATGGGTATTTTATAATGAATTTGGTTTTCCTGTTCTTGTTGAGATATAGTGAGTTAGAACGGAGGTGATGACAAGAACCATGTTGCCTTAAACTTCAGTAATCAGATGGAGTGTAAGGCTAGAGTGTAGCTAGAGAGATAATTCACATTTCCTTCCTTCTTTCTCCAACATAAGTATGAAGTTGATTGCTATGGTAAGGGTGTGTCCTCTCTAAAATTCATGTGTTGATGTTTATTGACCAATGTAATGGCAGTAAAAGAAGAGGTCTTTAAGAGGTGATTAGGCTATAAGGTTTCTTCCTTTGTGAGCAGGAGTAAGGCCCTAAAAAGAGGGGCTTCACACAGATTTTGGCTTTCTTGTGCCTTTCCTCTTTCCACCATGTGAGGACAGAGTTTCCTCCCCTCCCGTGAAGCGGTAACAAGGAACCATCTTGGAAGCAGAGAGCAGCTGACACCAGACAATCACACCTATGGGTAGCTTGTCTCTAGAATTATGGAAATAAATTTCTGTTCTTTGCAATTTACCCAGTCTCTGGTATTTGGTTTTATCAGCACAAATGGACTAAGACGGGGGGGGGGGAGGTTGTATTCTATTCAAAGGACACACTGACAGCCATTTAACTACCTGGTATCCCTTTAGTTAAAAGTTTGAGAGTTGCAATAGGACCAGCACGGAAGCTAAAGCATACATCTTTGCTTTCAAGAGTTGCTATAAAACTTTGATTTGAAGTTACATGCCATGTTTGCTTTGACTTTATGTTAATTTGTGGTTGACTTTGGTGGCTGAAATAATGCATGTTAGAAGTTGTACCTTGAGGTTGTGTTTACAGAGCAAGAGCAGGTGTTTGTTTAGAACGTGTGTTAGCTGGGACAGACTGCTGCTATGTGGCCATTGGCGATGTTCCTGAGTTAAGCAAAGCTTCCCTCTACGCCTCACAATCAGGAATAAATGGTGAATTATCTCGGTGCTCACAAATTCTAATTTCTGCCTCAGTTTTCATATTATCAAATGGTATGACAATCTGGGCTATGAAAATGTTTAAGTACTTTTAAAAATATTCCTGAGAGAAAATTAATTGATTTTATCTATGTTGAGTCAACAAGGAAACTGAGGAACAGTGGAAATAAATGGTTTTCTTTTTTTTTTATTTTTAATTTTTTTAATTTTTTTTTTTTTTTTTTGACAGACAGAGTGGATAGTGAGAGAGAGAGACAGAGAGAAAGGTCTTCCTTTTTGCCGTTGGTTCACCCTCCAATGTCCGCTGCGGCCGGCGCATCTCGCTGATCCGAAGCCAGGAGCCAGGTGCTTCTCCTGGTCTCCCATGTGGGTGCAGGGCCCAAGCACTTGGGCCATCCTCCACTGCCTTCCCAGGCCATAGCAGAGAGCTGGCCTGGAAGAGGGGCAACCGGGATAGAATCCGGAGCCCCAACTGGGACTAGAACCCGGTGTGCCGGCACTGCAAGGCGGAGGATTAGCCTGTTAAGCCACGGCGCCGGACGATAAATGGTTTTCTCAAAGAACTAATACTCATAGGCCTGCAATTAATTCCAGTAAATTACACAAATATATTCTTGAAAGAAAAAATATAATTATTTCAAAGATATTTTAAAAAGAATACATTCATTATGCATTTATAGATAAGAAAAAATTAAAATGATTTTACACTACTGTTGCATCTGTGTTATTTTCCCTGATATGAACAGAAGTTCTTATAAATGCAAATGACTATGATAGAATATTTACAAGGTCTAAAATAGTTAAAAGTTATTCAATAAAGTAATAAATCATGAACATGCAAGGAAAATAATTTTATTATGAGGATTCGATGCTGGCAACAGGTCTTAGGACATTCTCATTAGTATCTCTTTAGGCTAAGTTTCCTTTTAATTTTTTGGCACTTTAGTATCTTAAAAGCTAAAGGTTTTACATTATATTTAAAGAAGAGTTCTGTGAGGTAGTTGGTTATCACTGAGCCGTAGCACATGAGCACTTCCTTCTGCTTTTTACACTTCAATTACTTTAAAGTTAGGTGGTAGAGGTGCCTAATGCTATCATTACTGAGATGTTGATAGAAAGCTACCTAATCAGTGCCATACATTAAAAGCAAACATCAGTGAACTCAAATCCATTAAAGTCCATTTTATCAGCCTGTCATAGTTTCTTAGTTTCATTTCAGTAATAAGCTTCTTTACATAATAAAATGGCAGTTGTAGCATACAGAGCACTTGTGAATCTTGATTGCAACTAAAATGGCACTTGCAAAATGCCTTGAAGAAAGATTTGCTTCCTTTAGGTTCTGGCTGGAAATTGCCTCCCCTATCTCATCCCTGTACTCATATTGCACACGCAAGGATTACAATTGTTCCAAATAGAAAGAACTTCAACAATGTATAGCATACTACAGAAATAATGAATATATTTACCAATGTTATGAGGTCATTGCACATCATTTTACATTTAAATTATATTTATTCATTTTAAAAAATGAGAAAGAGGCAGAGATCTTACTTCCGCTGACTCACTGCTCAAATTCCTGCAACAACCTAGACTGGCCCAGGCTGAAGATGGGATCCTGGAGCTAAATCTAGGTCTCTCATGTGGGTGACAGGAATCCAAGTACTTGAAACATCATATCCTGCCTCTTAGGGAGTGCATTAGTAGAAAACCAGATTTGGAAGCAAAGCTAGGACTTAAACCCGGTCACTCTATATGCAATATGGATGTCTCAAAAGGCATCTTAACCACTATGCCAAATGCCACAATGTTTAAAAGATTTTTTATTGATAATTTGAAAGACAAAGTTACAGGGAGAGAGAGAGAGAGAGAGAGAGAGAGAGAGATGGTCTCCATCTGCTGGTTCAGTCCTGTAGTAGCCACAATGGCTGGAAGTTGGTCCAGGCTAAAGCCAGGAGCCTGGAAATCCATTCCCACATGGGAGCAGTGGCCCAAGTACTAGGACCATCTTCCACTAGTTTCCCAGACCTATTACCAGGGAGCTTGACTGGAAGTGGAGCAGCCAAGATTCAAACTGGGGCCCATATGGGATGCTGGCATTGCAAGCACTGGCTGAACTTGCAGTGCCACAATGCCAACCTCTAAATGCCATGGTTTTATAGAAGGTTTTTTCAATCTACCACTATTGGCTTGTTGGTAACTGTTGTGTGGGGCTATCCTGTGCACTATAGGAGGTTTAGGAACATCCTTGGCATCTACTTGTCCAATTTACACACACACAAAGATATCTCTAGACATTGACAAATAGTCCCTTTGATTCAAAATCAACCCTAATTGGGAAACATAATTTAGGAGTAATCAAATAACAGAGAGGATTAAAATATGAAATATAAACAAGAAAATCTATTCAACTAGACCACTCCATTTTTCTAAAAATGCTGACCATCCAATCACTTAGCAATTAAGCAGGGATTTTTCTACTTATAGTCTCTATCATTAAACACTAAATTCAACCCAAATTTATCACAGAAAATATGTACTTGTATGAGTTCCCCAAATCTTTATTATTTTAGTTGACTCATTCCCCAGGAATTTTGTTCAGGGACAAGAAGGCATAAATTCTTCCCAGCTCTGTTCCTTAAATAAGACTAACATCTAGAAATTATGCAAGAGACAGTGATAAGACTGAGAGCTGGAGAGAAGAAGGCAAAGTGTTTGGAAATTCTGGATTTTAGAATTGATTATTCAGTAATTTTCCTGGGTTTTCATTCAATCTCCTCCTTGTCTTTAGACTAGCCTCTGAAGAGATCTGCAACCTCAAACCTCTAATAAGGGGGAAATGTGCCTATAAAGAGATAGTATGAGGGAATCTTGTGTTTATAATTCAACAGTTAGCCATCTTGGTTGTTACATACATAGAGACACAAACTCACACAGCTGAATACCTATATAACTTGTTAAATACAAATCAGTTCTATGGTTTGTATCAGTGTCCAATTCCTTGTTTCAGTGTTGTACTATGGGTATAGATTAAACACTAGGGCAGACTGGGTAAAGGGTTCATTAACACCTCCATATACATGCCTTTGCAAGTTTCTGAGAATTTATGAATATTTGAAAATAAAATAAAAAGAATAGAAGAATGATGACATACATGATATGAATGTTTAGAAATTTGGGCATTCATAGGTGAGAAGCAGCCAGTTCCAGTCTTGATTGCTTATGGCAGGCTGGCTAGATTGGCTACTCTTCATGGTCTCAGAAGTGCCAATCTAATTATCTTCTCTTGAGCAATTCTCCCCACTCTTCAGTTACTTTCCCTCAAGTTTTCTGTACTGTAATCATATTTTGATAAATTAATCAAAGTATTTTCATTCTTGATGCACTATGTTCTCTACATTCTAGACATTTTCTTTTTTCTGCTAACCAGGGCATTGGAATATTGAAGTGTTATATCTAAGGAAAGGGTGACAGAAGCAAACAAAGGTTCATCTTTGAACTTGGAACAACAAAAACTAACTGCTTTAATAAGAGAAATCCCAAACCACTGTAGTCTAAATGAAAGTTGTGTCTTTCTTTTTTTTTTTTTTTGTCTTCTGTGATAGTTTTGCTACCTAAATCAGAAGAGGTAGCTTGGCTACATGAAGACACAGGGACCCAGGTTCCTTGGATCTTGTTGCTCCACTCACCCTTAAGCATGGGTATTCCTTGTACAATTAACACTGGATTGTTGTCCTGTCTGTTTTTAGTCTTCATGCAAAAGTTTGTATGGAATTTACTTTTAATTAAGTAAAGCATGAGATTCCTGTATCAGTTCCAAGCATATAATGGAATATTACTAAATGTTTCAAAGAAGAAAATCCTGCCATTTGCAACAACATGGTTGAATTTAGAAGACATTATGATAAATGATATAAACCAGCACAGAAATACAAATGCTGCAAAGAATTCCTATTTATGGCACCTAAAGAAGGCCAACTCCTAGAAGCAGAAAGTAGAATGGTGGTCTAAAGGAACTGGAAGTGAAGAATGAGATGTTGGTTAGGTGTGCAACATTTCAGTTATGCAAGATGAATACGTTCTGGTATAATGTACATCACTGTGACTAGATTTAATACTGTATTATATACTAGAGGTGTGGGGCCGGCATTGTGGTGCAGCAGATTAAGCCCCACCTGCTATGCTGGCATCCTGTATGGGCTCCAGTTAAAGTCCCAGCTACTTCACTTCAGCTCCAGCTCCACCCAGGAAGACAATGGAAGATGGTCCAAGTACTTGGGTTCCTGGTATCTATGTGGGAGACTTAGATCAAGTTCCAGGCTCCTGTGGTTTAGCCTAGCCCTAGCCTTTGCAGTCATTTGGAGAGTGAACCAGCAGATAGAAGATTTGTGTGTATGTGTGTGTATATGTGTTTCCTTTCTCTGTAACTCTGCCTTTCATATAAATAAATAAATGTATTTAAAAATAAACTGGAAATGTGGTAAGAGGATAAATCTCAAACATTCAAACCACACATACAAACAAAAGAAGACGGTAACTATGTGAAGTACTGATATGGTAATCAACATGATTATTTTACAACCTGCACATATATGAAATCAAGTTGTACCCTTTAAAGTATTTTAACTGTTAATAATGCTTCAATAAAGTTGGAAGATTAATGAATATTTTATTTTAGAAGAAAAATAGCTTCTTGGTGTCCATATGTATGGTCATTTAATCCTGAGAACATCAGAGATTAATGGAAAGTAGATGGAGTGTAGATATCCAATTCAGGTTAGTGGGGTTGTCTCTGGGTGTTCGAGAGATGACACCATTGGGTAAGTGGATGAAAGAGCATTATAAAGGTGTCCACCTCTGCCCTGACTCCCTGCTTCCCCCATTACTTAGGATCAGGTGACCATAGGACAAAACCAACATTTTGGAAGCCAGTATCTCCAGCACAGAGGAAAGGCACCAAGGGGTAGTGTGGTTAAGAGAAGTTTAAATCAGTGAGTTCAGGAGGAGAGGCATCTCTGTACCTCCACAACTGAATTTTCATTCAGAGCAAAGAATACAAATCACCAAAGCATATATAAACTATACACTCATGATCTGGTTAAATGCCAATTCTGACACAGTTGGGAAAGAACTTGGTGATTAACAGGAGAATAAAAATGAGCAGTGCAAAGTTGTAGTTGGTAAGCATTTCATTTCTCCAATCAACTTTCAAAGTTCTTGATTATATAGACCAGAAAAATACACTACAGTATTTTACCCTCACTCCTATATTCTGTATTTTTTTTTCTGTATTGGGGATGTCCTCTCCTAAATGCTATTTCTGTCTGTTCTAATTCACTATATGTATATCTTCTCTTTTCAATTTATACCAAGTTCAGAATAATGGAAAATAATCCCAGAAAAATCTTTTTACTTCAATATAAAAACAACAACTCTTATTAAAACCCAGCTTTCCTGGCACTGTGTAAGCTACCATCCTAGGCACTGGGGTTTGAAGGGGATCAGAAAGACTTTTTAACAAAGTAGTAAAAGTGCATAGAAAGGAAATAACCATAAATATTGTTGCTTTTTCTGTAATCCTAAACCTGACACCTGCTTGCCAGTTAGACTGGAATCTCACCTATGCTGCATTGTGATTATGTCAGCATCATCAACACTAAATTTTATGTCTTTCTTTACAAACTTTAAAGGATCAAAACTTCACATGGGCAAAAGATAATGGAAGAAATTAGGGTAAAAAAAATTAGAAGCTACTCTCTTTAGTGACATAAAAGACAGCAGATTGGCATAAAGCATTTTGTATTTCAGCCCCAGACTCTCATCTCAGCCAAATGAATAAAGCACTTGGAAAACTTCAAGTTATATCAATTTTCTATGAAATATGAAAAATTTTTTACTTTGCACATACATCAGAAATGGAGATAATTTTTTTTTTTAATGTGTTAAGGAAACATGCTTTATTCTGTGGCAGAATACAAAATTTCAAGTTTAATGGAAAGGAAGGGAGGAAAGAAAGAAGCAAAGAAAAAAGGAAGGAAGGAAGGTAAGGAGTGAAGGAGGGAGGGAGGAAGGAAGGAAGGAGCCACCCATCCAATCAACTCAAATTTTACACTTACCAAGCAGAATAATTATCTTAAAAACACCATCAATTCATCTCCGGCTATCTTATGGTAGTGTGACATTTGATTAAATTAACTTGAAAGACTGAAAGGTTATGCCAAACTTCTATGAAAAATCAAAACACAGAACACATGCAAAGCTGAAATTCCTACAATGTGATTGTAGAGGTTTTCCAGTACTCCCAGGAGAGAATGTATAACACGGTGTATGAAGAACCAGTTGCACTAAACAGAAATTCGATTAAGGAAAAAATGGAAGTTTTTCGGAGAAACAGGAAAACAAGACTGCAATCGAAGCACTCAGTGAACCCTCCTTTCCCATTAAGACTTTAGGATTATGTTCCTGTCCTTGCTTTCTGCTCATGCCTTCCTCACAACACTGTGGTCACCTCATGAATCACTGTGTGCCAGGCCTTGTCTGTTACCATGCTAGATCTGTGGGCTTTTCACTGAAAAATGATTAGAAGTGCCTGGAATATTCTATTCCAATTTTGCCTTATGATTTTGATGAAGGGCTCTCCTCACTTGTCCTCAACACTGAAAACTGCAATTCTAAGTGAAACTATTGCCATAATTTTGGAACAATTTCAGTTAACTCAAAAATGATAATAGATTATTATTACATGTTATATTATTATCTAATAATAATTATTATTATCTATTAACAACCATAAACATGGACAACATCCATTCTAATCTCCCTCTGTTCTCTCCTTTGAATAAGAAAGTAGACATTATTATATAGTTGCTGTTTTGTGAGTGAGACTGAATATTTCTCCCAACTTTTTACCATAACATTTTCCTTTTTCATATATCATTTTGGAGACAGCATGTTCCAGTAATCATTGGTGCCAGAAACACTGATTAGATGTTAGGAGGGAAAGGATGTCTGCTACAGAGAGGAAAGCATCACTCTGAAAAGTAACAGCTTGTTGATAGATCTGGGATAGAAAAAGTGCTATCAATAATTCATTCTGAAGACTGTAGTTTTACTACTTATACCCAAGACCATTTCATCCGAATTCATTCTTGTATATAAAAGCTTGGTAGACAGTGGGAAATGTGAATGTAAATTAATATTCAAATTGAGAGAGTGTAGTGTTAATGGAAACCGTACACTTTACTTATTGGCAAATATTGGTGTAGCTAAATCTCCCTTTCTCTTGATAATTAGTGAACACATTAAACAAAAATTGAAGCAAAATATTTGAAACTGTAAATTGAAGCCTAAGAAAGAGGATGGCAGAATAAATGAAACTCCTGGAAATTCCGAAAGTGTTCTCTTCCAGGGAACGGTAGAAAATTTCATAAAGCAACTGAGCATCTTCAATATGATGATGCATTGAAACATGATCTGGGATGAATCTAGAGACCTAGTAGTGTGCTCCAAGCTCTGAGATAGGTAATAGTGGTTGAGAATCAAACTTCTGTAGCTAGTGCTTCTTGAACTGTTTGATGCAGGCCCAGAACAGAGACAAAACCACTACCTGAAGCCAGGTGGTAGAAGAGACTTAGTTTCCTCTAAGAGGAGGCTAAAAAACAAAACAAGGAAACAAAGAAACAACCAAAGGCATCTTATTAGCTGGATACATGGTTTATAGTGTGTTTTGGGTTCAGGAAATTGGGTGGATGGGAAGGAAAAGCCTCCTACAATGAATTGGCTTGATTTGTCTAATTACAGAACTGAGGATAAAACAGAAGGCAGGGAGAACCCAAAGGGAAGAGTAACAGATTCTCAAACCTTGATGCCAACATGATTTTGAAAGCCAAAAAAAAAAAAAAATCTCACAAAGAATGGCAGCCAACAAAATTAAAAATCAAAATATGAATTCGCTCCAGTTGAAACTGATTTTCTGGAATCGTTTGACACAGACTTTAAAGTAACTGCATTTACGATATTCAATGAGTGAAAATAGGCATTATAAGTGAGATAAATACATTTTAACATAAAAAGAATTTTAATTGTCAATGAATTAATATTTATTCAACAATTGAAAACCAAGACTAAATTTAAACTTCCTAAGATATACTATCAGAAATTCCACAAAAAGCAAATGGAGCACATATCCATGAGGCTGGACTTATAGTCTTAAAAACAGATTTTGGTTGGGAGGTGAGCAGAGGGATAGACAAAACACTAGAATCTCAGAATTCTCACTGGGAATACTGAACAGAAAGAAAAGTATATTACCATGTTCATGGAGAAGAATTTTTAAAATAACCATAATAGCAAGTCTTCTCACATATACACTACATTTAATATAATTCTATCTCAAATTCTAGCAGTTTCTTTTTCATGAAACTTAATAAGGTAATTCTAAAATTTATTTGAATCCTAACTGTCATTATCTTGCTGTTTAGTTCCATTTTTGAGTTTGTCAACATAGAATCATGTGCAGAATTTGAGAGGCAGGGGCAAATGTTTGGCGCAGCATGTGAGCTGTTACTTTGGATGCCCACACCCCATATCAAAGTACCTGGGGAAAATCTTAGCTCCACTCTATTATAGCTTCTTATTAAAGGACACTCTTGGAGGCATTAGGTGATTCTTTTTTTTTTTTTTTTTTTTTTTTGACAGGCAGAGTGGATAGAGAGAGAGAGAGACAGAGAGAAAGGTCTTCCTTTTTGCCGTTGGTTCACCCTCCAATGGCCGCTGCAGCCGGCGCATCTCGCTGATCCGAAGCCAGGAGCCAGGTGCTTCTCCTGGTCTCCCATGTGGGTGCAGGGCCCAAGGACTTGGGCCATCCTCCATTGCCTTCCTGGGCCATAGCAGAGAGCTGGCCTGGAAGAGGGGCAACAGGGATAGAATCCGGAGCCCCAACTGGGACTAGAACCCGGTGTGCCGGCACCGCAAGGCGGAGGATTAGCCTGTTAAGCCACGGCGCCGGCCATTAGGTGATTCTTAAAGTAGCTGAGTTCCTGACACTTGTGTAACATCTGTATTGTGTTCTTAGCTCCAGGCTTTGGCCTGGCCCAACTCTGGCTGTTGCAGACATTTGAGGAGGAACCAGCTCATGGGGGATCTCTCTTTCTGTCTCTACCTCTGTTTCTCTCTTTTTCTGACTTTCAAATACATAAAATGCATAAATAAAATTTTAAAAATTGAGATGCAAAAGCAAAGCGACAGTCATTACTTTCTGAAGGTCACCATGGTGCAATATTGTGACAGACAGACACACACACATGGTTATCCTTCTTCTTCAATGCTTTGGAACCAGCTCTTTTCATTGGCTAGTAGCCCTGATGATCAGGTGTGATCCCAGGCTCAGACT
Source organism: Lepus europaeus (assembly GCF_033115175.1). Classification (NCBI taxonomy): domain Eukaryota; kingdom Metazoa; phylum Chordata; class Mammalia; order Lagomorpha; family Leporidae; genus Lepus; species Lepus europaeus. The sequence goes on along the minus strand of NC_084828.1, from coordinate 15,618,639 downwards.
GGTGACATGGACTTAAAGAGGGACTGCTTAACATGAAATTCTCCATAAGCTTTCCCTTCATGATTCGACTTTGGAAGCCAGATATGCTTGGCTTCTGGACACTTGAAATGTCTCTATTTCAGTTATCTATTGTTACTTAACTAGCTATCCTGAGAGGACTATTTTTTGGTTCATACTTGTGTGGGTAAGAAATTCAGGAGGGGTTAACTTCAACAGTTATCTCCTTTTTTTTTTTTAAATTTTTTTGACAGGCAGAGTGGACAGTGAGAGAGAGAGAGAGAGACAGAGAGAAAGGCCCTCCTTTACCGATGGTTCACCCTCCAATGGCAGCCACGGCCAGCGCAGCGCGCTGATCCGAAGCCAGGAGCCAGGTGCTTCTCCTGGTCTCCCATGCGGGTGCAGGGCCCAAGCACTTGGGCCATCCTCCACTGCACTCCTGGGCCACAGCACAGAGCTGGCCTGGAAGAGAGGCAACCGGGACAGAACCCGGCACCCCAACAGGGACTAGAACCCGCTGTGCTGGCACCACAAGGCAGAGGATTAGCCTATTGAGTCGCAGCGCCGGCCAACAGTTATCTCTCATTTAGACAATGTGCACTGGAGGGTCCAGGCCTGGAGGAACCACTTTCAAGTTGTCACTCATTCACATGTCTTGTGCTTGAGAGCTTTGGATTCTCTTTACCCTGTGGCATCTCATCTTCCATGAACTCAACAAATGGCTTGGACTTTTCACAACATGATATTTTCATTGTAATACTTCTTTATACACAGCTTAATTCAAAGAGGATTGACCAGCCAGGTTTTTTCCTCACAATCATTTCTCTGAGTGCTCCCTTTATGTTCACTTTTTTTTAAAGATTTATTTATTTACTTGAAAGTCAGATTTACACGGATACAAGAGAGGCAGAGAGAGAGAGAGAGAGAGAGAGAGAGAGAGGTCTGCCATCCGATGGTTCACCCCCCAATTAACTGCAATGGCCGGAGCTGTGCCAATCCGAAGCCAGGAGCCAGGAGCTTTTTCCAGGTCTCCCACACAGGTACAGGCACCCAAGGACTTGGCCATCTTCCACTGCTTTCCAAGGCCACGGCAAAGAGCTGGATTGGAAGTGGGGCAGCCAGGTCTCAAAGTGGCACCCCTATGGGATGCCAGCGCTTCAGGTCAGGGCATTAGCCCGCTGCGCCACAGCGCCAGACCACTTATGTTCACTCTTATGTTAGTGTTTGCTTCAAAAAGATCCAGAAGTAGTACAGACTTTAGTCAACAAACTTAACAACTTAAAAAAAATGTAAATATCCTATGAAACATACAACAAGTGAAGCACACTCAAAAGCATAGATGACTTGATTAGCCCTAAATGAGCTAAGAAAATTAAATCCATAGTTAAAAAAACTTTCAAAAAATGTTAGACACAGCTGGATTCACCAGTGATTTCCACCAAACATTTAAATCCCAAGCATTACTGAAATTCTGTATAGAAAAGTGTATCTCCTACTCATTTTATAAAGCTACCATGACCCTAGTATCAAAACCAGAGGAAACCATTACAAGTAAAGAAACCAAACCAATTCCCAATGAACACATACACAGATGTTCTCATCAAAATTTTTAGCTAATTGAATCCAGCAATATATATATATATATATATGAAAAGTTAATGCTTGAGATGGTTAGTTTCATGTGTCAACATGCTTGGGCTCAGATCTTTGGTCAAATGCTATGCTGGTTATTTCTGTGAATGTGTTTTGGATGACATTAACATTTAAATTGTTGTAAACATTTAAATTAAATGAAGAAGACTGCTCTCAATAATACCAGTACATCTTATAAAACAGTTGGAAAAATAAAATAGGTTCAATCTCTAATAACTAAGGAGCAATCACACTGCCTGATTGTCCCTGAACTGGGGTTTCATATTTTTCCTGCCTTCAGCCTGGAATGAAAACATCAGCTCTTTTTATATAAAAAATTTATTTGAAAGGCAGAGGTACAGAGAGAGAAGGAGAGACAGAGAATCTTTCATCCTCTGATTCACTCTCCAAATGGCCACAATGGCCAGAGCTGGGCTGATCTGAAGCCAGGAGCCAGGAGCTTCTTCTGGGTCTCCTACAGGAATGCAGGGGTCCAAGTACTTAGGCCATCTTGTACTACTTTCCCAGGTGTGTTAGCAGGGAGCTGTATTGGAAGTGGAACTGTTGGCACTTGAACCTGTGCCCATATTGGATGCCAGACCTGTAGATGGCAACTTAACCTACTCCACCACAGTGCAGCCCCAGAGGCATCAGTTCTTATTGGGTCTCAGGTATGCCAATGTTTGGACCAGATCTATACTATCACCTTTCTAGGCTTTCTGGCTTCCAACTCACCCTACAGATATGCATAATTGTGTGAGCTAATTCAAAAAGGTAGATTTCTATCTCTATCTATCTATCTATCTATCTATCTATTTATCTATTGTTTATATCATCATCGTCGTCATTTATCATCTAGCTCTCAATTCTCCTTCTATGGAGAAAGCCAACACTATACCTTATGGTCATGTGTGCCCTCCCACTGCTAGGGACTGAGATTGGTATACCATTATAGAAACAATCAGTATACTTCACTACAACTTCAGACTCAAATAAGAAGAAAGCAATTATCTCTATGGTTGTGTGGAAGGTAGCTCTGGCAAATGTTAAACATACTTAAGTAAATTAGGTAAGATTAGTAAGGAATCTAGCTTCCATTAACCTTGTAAAGGGCATCTATAAAAGTGTTTAATTAATAACATATTTAATGGGAAATGACTAAATTACTTGTATTTAAGGTCAGGATAAGGCAAATATGTTAATTCTCACCAGTTCTGTCTTACATTGTACCAGAAATCCTAAGTACTTCTATATGCAAAGAAAAATAAGTAGCAGTACAAAAAATGAGTAAAGCTGTAAAAACAGCTTTATTGAAAATGACATCACAATCTATGAAGATATATCTAGGAAGTCCACAAAAATATGTTTTTTTTAAAAAAATATTAAACTCTACCATATTGAAGACATCCCTATTTACAACAGAAAAATAGCATAGATATGCAATAATTTTTTACTTTGGGAAAGATATTTGCAATATGAACAACAAATAGAAAATTACTATTTAGAACTTATAGATATCATCTATAAATTAATAAGAAAATACTAAAAACTTTAGATAAGTGGGACATATTTTGAATAGCTATTTTACTATATTTCATTGGCATGATCTCTTAGTTTAATGATATTATTAGTGAGAGTGTAAAGCTCCTATTCTGGATCACAGATTCACTATTGTGATCATTAATTTTAAGTGTCACGGTAACTTGCACTAAGTATGCACAGATAACTGGTAAAACATTTCTCTGTATATGCAGTTGTTGCTGGGAAAGACTACCATTTAAATGAATAGATTAAGTAAAGACCATCCTCACCCTATAGGTGGGCTTCATCCAACTTTTTAAGAACCCAAACAGCACAAAAATGGTGGAGGAAGGATAAATTTGCTCTATTTAAGCTGGATCATCAATTTTCTATTGTTTTTTGAGCATCCAGATTGAGACATCATTGGTTCCCCTGTTTCTAATGCCTTCAAATATGTACTGGAACTACATCCCTGACTTTCCCGGGACTTCAGTGTGTGGACAGTAGGTCAAGGAACTTCTCAGCCACTAGTCATAATTTTATGAACCAATCTTCATAATAAATTTCTTTCTATCAGTCTATCTGTGTCCTATTGCTTCTCTTTATTTGGAGAACCTTAACTAATACCACTATTATACATCTGAGCAATACATAAACAGACTATAAACATATTAGACTGAGTCAAGGTAGAGGATTACACATTTACATGAGCCAACACACCAAAGTCAGAGGAATAGATTGCAGAGATTATAGGCTGGTAAATTAATAAACTGATTTTCTTTTAATAGAGAAAATAAAAGGTAAGCATAACTCTTTAGATTGAAAATCTCAGAAGGCCTAACAAGTTATCCTCATTCTTAAAATTCATGTCCACACATAACTGGATAAGGTTAGAATTCATCCTTTTATTTAAAAAACACTGTTTGATTCATCTTTTGATCTTTTGTTGATAGTCAAATCCATTGGTTCACTTTTTTTTTTCCTTTTTTCGATTAAAAACACAGTAAACTTTCAATGACAGGGAAAGGATTTAAAAATTGTAAGGCTCAAATATTTATGCTTTTCAGTGGAGCTAAGTAATATAAAAGATGAAACAACCTCACTCATAATAATTTTAGTATTGATGAAATCAGTGCTCATTTTCTCAGTTGAGATATTTAATCCAATAAAAAGAATGAATGTGTTCTTTGAAGTATTATTTCTTTGACTCTTTCAGAACGTGATGCCCTGGGAATGTGGACTTAATGCATGGCTTTACAGTTCATGCAATTTGGTTTCTGAGTTTGAGCCACATACTTTGCAAATGATTTTAAGGGTATTTCTACATTTTAAAATTGCAAAGTATCTTCTAATTTGACCCCTTTGAGAACACAGCTCTTAAGCAGCATAATGATGATTAGAAACCATCAATGTCTTCAAAATCAGCACCCAGATCAGTATCAACTATTGGTAATTTTGTAGTCGTTGGCATGGTTGCAAATATTTGCATGATGGGGCAACTTATAAATTATATACAAAATCAGTTGGTCTAATTGTTCTTAGCTCCATGATATACACTCCAGCGCCTGTCAATAACTCAATTTATTTATTTTTAGGGGGTTTTAAGAATCAATCAGGCCTGACCTATAATCATCAAAAGTTTTTCCTCTTTTGAGAGTGCTGCAGTGTGACAGACAGCATGGCAATGGATATTGGTTATCCTTGCAGTGTACTGCTGCCAATTTGCATGACTTTTTAGTCTTCTGTCATTACACTAGGGACTCCTAACCAGTGGAGCTGAACTTTAGATATCAGCAATATACTGTTTCTTTGTATTCTGCTATGCCATGAACTTGTAATATTCCTTGTCAAATGTATTTTTCATCACTGAGACAGAATCTATATCTTGAATTTCTCTCAAGGAACATAAAATTTTATGATGTGTATAATAACATGATATTGTTAAAAGATTTTATTTTTTCTAAAATCATTTGAAATCACTATTATACATGCACCAGCTATTGCTTCAATAGTTTTTATTAGCAATTTATTTAAATATAGAAATTTTATGATATTAGATGGTTTCTACATCAGAAAGAGTGTGTATCCAAAACAAAAAAGGCAATTTGCTCACCTATCTAAAGATTTATTCATATTTCTGTTATTTTGAAATTTGGAAAGTTACTTGATTTGTATATCAGTATCTTTGTTGCTATCATGTTTTGCTCTTATTTGTACACAAAAAATGTAAACTGTTAAGATATCAATAATATCTCCTTTTAAAAATAGTGCCTGTTATCTATTTCCATTTTAAGAAAACATAACAAACACATTGCTGCAACCCATTGTCCCCCTGAAATTGTTCCACTACATGTGAAATTGAGTCCAAGTATTATAAAGTATTCAGTTTAGTGCTGAATATTTATGAAACATGCAAAATCATATTTATGATGAGCACATTCATTCAGATCAAAGAGAAGCTTTAGAAGAATTGATAACTAGGTGTAATGATCACATTTGTCAGGGTCTTTCGGACCAATGTTGTACTTGATATTTGTGTTTGAAGTTCAGCTCCCAAGCTAATATCTCTGAAACCTGGAGTTTCCTTTGGACAGTGTTGTACATTTTAACCTGACATTCTCTATAATGTAGCTGTTCTCAAGTCTGTACCATTTTGGTGCCAATCGAACCCATAAGAACGACTTTGCTCTACCCACAACAAGAAGCAGGCCACATCTTTCTAGGTAGAGGCTCAGGCTATTAAAATAAGTACATTAGGGACCGGTGCTCTGGTGTAGCAGGTAAAGCTGCTGCTTGCAGTGCTGGCATTCCATGGCCATAGGTTCGAGTTTCGGCTGCTCCACTTCCGATCCAGCTCTCTGCTATGGCCTGGGAAAGCAGTGGAAGACGGCCCAAATCCTTGGGCCCCTGTACCCATTTGGAAGAAACTGGAAGAAGCTCCTGGCTCCTGGTTTCGGATCAGCGCAGCTCTGCCCATTGCGGCCAACTAGGGAGTGAACCAGAGGATGGAAGATTCTCTCTCTCTCTCTCTCTTTCTCTCTCCCTCTCTCCTTCTCTCCCTCTCTCCCTCTCCTTCTCTCTGTGTGTAATTCTGACTTTCAAATAAATAAATAAATAAATCTTTAAATAAATAAATGGAATAAGTATGTTAAAAGTGTCAAGACCCTAAAGCATTATGTGCTGGGCTCATTGCTGTGGGCTGACAAAAGCAGTTGGACATCTCTTCATGGAATATTCAGTGATACCGTGTTAGCATCTTGACATTGCTCGTGGTGAGATATTTCTACCGATGAACTCAGCAAGCATTACTAACCAGAGATTTTTAAAACCGTGAGCAGGCTGGGGCTAATGTTTGGAACAGCAGTCCGGACATTAATTGAGAAACCTGTATCCCATAATAGAGTACCAGGGTTTGAGAGCTGTCTCCACCCCCATACCAGCTTCCTGCCAAAGTGCGTCCTAGAAGGCAATGGGTTATGGATCAAGGAGTTAAGTCCCTTCCACACATGAGAGAGAGAATTGGATTGAGTTCCTAACTCCTGGCTTCTGCCTGGTTCAGTTCCAGGTGTTGTAGGCATTTAGGAAATGAACAAGTGAATGGGAGATATCTATCAATTGTTTTCTCTACTTTTCACATAAATAAAAAGTAAAAAATAAAAACAAAACAAAACAAAAAAACCCACTATGACCATGCCATTTCCTAAGCCAAATTTCTTAGACCAGTTTTCAAAGTTGAACTGTTTATGATACACTGAATAGACAAGTGATTGTTTACAAGTACGCAAAGCAAGCACAGTAAGAATTTGTAAAAGAGAAATGATTTATGACCATTTAATATTAGCTCTTTGCTTTTATGGATTCTATCATGCATTTTCCTATGCGGGGATTTAAAGAATCGATCTTCCATGATAGAATTTTATACTCTAGAATAATTAAACATTCTATTATATGCATGATACCATTCAGTATTTTTCTAGAAGGATGGTCCAGACCACAGATTTTGTAAAAATTTAGAAACTAAAGGAAGGAATATTAGCCAAAGGAACTCCTAACTAATGCTCAAGGATTTATGGAGAGAGAAATGGTAATCTAATTAGGATTTACAGATTTTATAAAATCATTCAGTTCCTTAAGTATCTAACTGATGTCTTGAGCCTTGTATCACTCCTATACACAAACTCTGCATCTGAAGTATGTCTGAGCCATTTTCTTCTTTTCAAAAAACAAAACTAGGACAGTATAATGTTCTCCCATGCTGAAAATCATTTGAAAAACTAATATGTAATCCTTTTTATCTAACTACTTACCAATTGCAGTCATATTGTGAAAACCTTACTTTGTCTGTCACCTAGTTTTAACACCATTTCCTTCATCTGCTAGTTTGGGGACTGGGAAATATTTTCTTGTAAAGAGACACATAATAAATATGTTAAGTTATGCAAGCTATATAAAGTCTTTGTGGTGTGCATATTCTTCTGTTCTGTTTTCTCCCTTCTTTCTCTCTTTCTCCTCCCTTGCTCTTTACCCGCTACCTCCCTCCTTTCCCTCTCTTTCCCTGCCTTTCTTCCTTCTTCCCTCTTTGCTTTCCATCCTGCCTTCCTGCCTTCCTTCCCCTCCTTTTCTTTCTTTTTTCAACTCCCTAAGACTATAACAACCAGCATTAGGCTACTGGCAGGATTTTATCTGCAGATTATACTTCCATCGCCGTGTCCAATCTATTCCTTTCTATCTGGGCTCACTTTCTCACATATGTTTTTCCTGACACACCTGTCATATCTCCCATGGGTTTTTTCTTTATTCCTGCCCTCTTGTCCTAGAGAGCCAAATTCTTCCTTGTATGCATGGCACCCTATGATAATTTCTTTATGTTGTTGTTGACCAAATCACATACTAGTTGTCTTTTTGCTGTCAGCCTCTTTCATTGTTTTTGATTTTGTGTCTTCAGTTATGCTCTTTTCCATATACTAGAATCTTAATGTTAGAATGTATCTTAATTTTTAGTTTTTAATGACCCATGTTCTATATGTTTTCTGTGAAGTGTATTAGCTATTTCACTGTTTTTTCACCACGTGTCTTTTTGGTGGCTTCTTTGTCCTCTTCTTTGTCTTCTTCTCTTTGCTTATAGAACTCCATACTGTTTCCCCACCTGGTGATTTTCCTCTTCTGTGTGTTCTGTGTTTTGTTTAGCCCTTTGCATCACATACAGTGTTTGTGCTGACAACTGCACAATAATGAATTCAAAGTAATGAAGCTCCAAATAAACTTCCTTATTTACTAACAATGTATCTACCAATTTGTAGAAAACATATGCTAAACAATCCCATCTAAATCCATACCTGATTTTCCTACACAGCATTAATTTTTCCCTAGAAGTACCCATTAGAAAACTGATAAATATTTAGCAAGTCATGTATAAAATTTCAGAACCGAAATCTGTTATCCAAGCCTCGTTCAGATTTTTTTTTCTGAGATTGTTTTCTCTAAAAGACTTTTGACATCTATTTTAAATTAGGAATTCCAACAAAAATAAATAAAAGCCATCTAACTAAAAATAGAAAAAAAATTCCACATCAACTTAAAAGATCACAATGAACTATGATTTTTTAAAACCTGAAGAGTCAGTATACTTTCAAAATTTTCCACACTACTCTGTATACACTGATATAGATTCAGGTATATTATAAATATCTTCATAATTTTCAGAAAAATAGAGTTCAGGAATATTTTATTATTTTATACATTTATTTTTTCCATTTCCATGTATTTACTTTATACATATACTTTTAATATGCTTTCTTAAGAAAATATTTCCCTCTAACTGACTAGCTTTCACTAAATAAATCAAATTGGCTTTGTTTTTTTAATTCCAGGAAATTCAGTAGAGATTTTTACAAAATGAACTCAGATAAGAAACAATTTTGCTATTTGAGCAGGCTTTATAAATTGTAAATATTTTATTTTTGAATGGCTACACGTGCTTTATATAATATTTCAACATAGCTGGCGCCATGGCTCACTAGCCTGAGGCGCCGGCACCCCGAGTTCTAGTCCTGGTTGGGGTGCCGGTTCTGTCCCGGTTTCTCCTCTTCCTGTACAGCTCTCTGCTGTGGCCCGGGAGTGCAGTGGAGGATGGTCCAGGTCCTTGGGCCTTGCATTCGCATGGGAGACCAGGAGGAAGCACCTTGCTCCTGGCTTCAGATCAGTTCAGTGCGCTGGCCAGAGCAGCTATTTGGGGGGTGAACCAACAGAAAAGGAAGAACTTTCTCTCTGTCTCTCTCTCTCTCTCTCTCACTGTCTAACTCTGCCTGTCAAAAAAAATATTTCAACATGAATTCCTCATAACAGAAATGTAAAAATGAGAATGACAGTGAAAGGTTAAAGTGGCATAAACTCACAAAACAAATATTAAACTACAAATTTCAAGAGGCCTTTAAATACCAAAACGATGAAAAATATGATTAAAACCTAGCCATTTTCCAACTCAGTCATCAGGTTGAGGAAGTCATAAAAGTACATGGAGAGGGGCTGGCACTGTGGCGCAGAGGGTGAAGCCACCACCTGCAGTGCCAGCATCCCTTATGGGTGCCGGTTTGAATCCCAGCTGCTCCACTTCTGATCCAGCTCTCTGCTATGGCCTGGGGAAGCAGAGGAAGATGGCCCAAGTCCTTGGGCCCCTGCACCCATGAGGGAGACCCAGAGGGAGCTCCTGGCTCCTGGCTCCTGGCTTCGGATAGGTGCAGCTCTGGCCGTTGCAGCCAACTGAGGAGTGAACCAGTGGATAGAAGACCTCTCTCTCTCTCTCTCTCTCTCTCTCTCTCTCTCTCTCTGCCTCTCCTTCTCTGTCTGTGTAATCTTTAAAAAAAAAAAAAAAAAAGCACATGGAGGAACAATACTTAAAACCTTAGCAAGAGGTCAATGGTTGCTTGGTTTCCATCTCTGTTAGAGAGTGAAGTGTAAAACTTGATTTGTGAATGCATCTATACTGTCTATAGACAGGGATGTGCCTTGTGCACTGATGTATTACTACAAAGTCTCTGATAATATAGTAGTTATAAATTAGTGCCAGATAACATCTGAGAGGTGGAGATGCTCAGAGAAGAGGTGAAAAAGGAGTCTATACATCCCACCTGACTTCTGTTCCATGTGCTGGCAATCTTCTCAGCTTCTGCCTAGAAATTATTTTTAAAAAGGCATCCAGAGCTGGTGTGTAATCAGAAAGCACTTTAAAAAAAGTGAATCCAAATTTGACATCCCTGAAATTTACAACAAACTACTGATAAAACAGAGAACTTGCTTTGCAAGGTTAAATTCAAATCATTCTTTCTCTGCTATGTGCCAAAAACAAGGGCTACACTCAGATCTGGGTTCCCAGTCCCGAGCCTAGGAGGCAGGCAGCCCGCCAGTGGTGTTGCAGTGAGAGCCCTTTCCTCTGGATCTCAGTGACATGCCGGAGCATCAAGTGGGTTAGGCACCCTGGAAGCAGCAGAGGCCTGACTCTTACCAGGGTAATAAGAAGTTTGCCGGCAATCCAGGGTTAGGACTTTTGAGTCCACTTCAGCTGGTCTTTAAGCAGGGTAGACTTTCTATTCTTTGCTATAGTGCCTGAATAAGTTGAGCATGCAATAGCTTTTAGTCAATTGACGTACACTTTGAACTTTAAATTTTAAAGTTTGTGAAGACCCGCGTTACCATTTCTTTACTTTCAAAGTCTTTGAGGAAGCTTGTGATCTCAAAAATTTTAAGAAGTCATCAGAACATGAAAAGCCTCTTTTTAACACAACAGTGTATTGATCTAGGGAAGAATTGAATTTTAACTTAATACAATGTTTAAATGTAGAATAATATATAACCATTTTGATAGATTTATTTTATTTTGTCATAATGATGGGAAACCCTTGTTAACCACATTAACATGATAAATTGCCAAGGGCCACATATCTTCTAAAATAAGTTGTAGTACTGGAAATGCATATTCGCTTTCCTCTAACAGGTAAGCAAAAGTGCATATGTCAACTTCTCTCAGCCAGTTTTATGGATGAGAACTTTCCTGGATATTATTTATTTAGGCCATGTGTTATAAAATGCCTATTTCAAAGTAGATTAATAGATTATGCAATGCATAGACCTAAATCACATTTATTTTAATTATCTTAACTTGATAAATTTTCCTTTTTCATATGTTCTATTAAAACATAAATATCAATTAATGCATATTCAGCTTTTCTTCTTTTATACTTAAGATGTTTTAAAACAAGTGGCATGGAATAAATAATTTAATTTGTTTCATTCTGGTTTTTTAATGCAACTTTATCTGCAGCAATTTCCTGAGTCCCTTCTGAATAAAGTTGTCTACTTAGGCTTATTTTGGAATTATAGAAAATTGCAGACGGAAGCAAATTAAAAAAAGAAGATTAAAAGATTAAACTGGGAAAGGATCTGGAAATGGAGGGGAATGAAGATATGATGACAGTAATACTGTGTGATATTAACATTATGATTCAAGGATAGGAGTTTTAAGGTTTATAGACTGGCACAGCATATTGTTTTCAGATCTCAATACAAAGAGACAAAACTATAGACCATTATAATGTGCCATCAACTGAGATATGCATTGAATAGCTTACCATAATGATACGTCTGAGATAACTGATGCACTTCTGCTTTTGCTCCACATGTTTTACTGAAGCACAGCTTTGCTATTACCCAGGATTGATACTTTCCCTGGAAGAAAAAAATGGACCTGCTTATTAGCAATATCTCCAAGGTAAACCACATTTAGTGCTACCTGACCATATACATTGTATTCAGCATGATCATAAATATGAACTGTGGAACACAGTATTAAAAATTTCACATCTAAGCACTTAAAGGAGAGCATCTACAATATGAGTGCTATGTTTTTAATGTAGAAAATCAAAGAGATACAAAGAGACAAATGCAGCTATCTTTTATCCTACAGCAAATTAAAGATCTCACATTAGTGTAACGTTAGTATGCTTCTACTACCTGCCAGCCCCTGGAAGTATGAATAGAGAGCAAATCTCTCAGTTATCAATTATGCGTGATATTTTTCAATACTATAAATGCTGTTTATATGTATTCAGGGAAAACATTTATTTTCACTTTCCTTTAGTTGCTATTTAGACTGAAAACATAATATTAAAACTTCTGGATTGTTTCTGTAGCTATAAGATTTAAATTATAAATATCTACTCTGTTAATTATTAATTAAAATGAGAACAAAAGCATGACTCAGTTGTACAGCCTATTTTTTCAGTATCCATATTATTCTTTTTCATCTCATTGCCAAACTTTGTCAAGAATAATTTGTGCCTCGTGAAGTTTTAAAACAACTCATATTTTAAATCTCCAATACCCTTTTCTAAATTTTAATAGTTCATCCAATACTCAAGGTGTTGAATTGTTATTCCTAAAAATGACCATTATGGGCTTTTCCATTGTGACTGGAGACAAGTGTTCTTTCTTTCCTTCTGTAATATCTCTAAATGAATACCATCCTCAGCAGAATATTTACGGGATACTCTTTATCCAACAGCCATGCCTTTGCTTATGTCATTTCCAATGCCTATAAACATTTCCATAAGGAATTTTAGTACAGCCATATCTACTCTAAATGGTCAGTTCAAATCGAACAGTTCTATCAGTCTTTGAAGTTTAATTGTTTATAACATCTTGAAATATAATCTACATTGTGAAATCACCTATTGATGGTTTAATGCACATTGTTTGTAAACTTAGTTAACTGGTGTTATTGTCAGTCATCCTTTTATGTGTGCATACAGGTGCTTACAAATTCAAATGAGTTTGTGGACTAGGTTGGTAAATCAATGGCTGAATCAGCCAAATATAATGCAATATCTCCAAGGTAAATAACATTTAGTGCTATCTGGCCATATACATTGTATATGGAATTATACAATTGTTATATATATATATAATATGCAATTGTTGTATATATTATATATTATACAATTGTTACACAATTATAATAGTGTTTTTGGTCTGCAGAATATGGCACTTTATCCAAATAAGTATTTTTTCCAGCTCTAATCAATTGTTTTTCTGTAGAAATGAAGGATTTAGCTGTCAGATATTCCTTATATTAAAAACGAATGAATGAATGAACAACTAAATAGGAAAATTGATTTTTATGATAAATCCCCTGAGTTTTGCAAGTTGCCTTAAAATTTTTATAAACTTCACACAGCTAAAGGCCATGGTTTTACATATATATATATATATATATATATATATATATATGGAGAGAGAGAGAGAGACTATTTTTATACCCATACTATATCCATTGATCTACACATTTAAGAAGTACATGTTGAACACACTGTGCAAATAACTAGGAATAGTGATAAAGAAGATAATGCTTCAATCCTCAAAGGATTTACAGTCAATGAGTACACACATTACACCATTTCCCAGGTTGTCACTTCCTGATACATACTGAATATTTTGATTTAACAACTGAGCAATGTCTAGTATTAGGTATCCTCTATACTACACAAAGTGAACAAGATAGCAAAATAAAATCCCATAGAAACCAATAATATAATAATAAACAGATTTATTTTTCTCTTCACATACGTACATGGATGTATACACAATCTATATGGATGAAATACAGCAAACAACAATATATTTCAACACCCCTGGATCTTCTGCCATGCATATCCATCAGTGAAAAATATATTGATATTAATATGTGACTATTGGGCTGAAAAGTAATATTCCTTAGGAACATTGCTTTAATCTCCCAATTGAACATTCATTTCAATGAACATATCTTTATGGCATTTGTGATACTATGTGGTCTTTTTCAAAATCTTTGATAAGGTAGATGGTGCTGAAACACTGAGAAACCTTACTAAAAAGTGTGCAATGAAAAAGTGTTTAATAAAACAAAAACCAGAACTAGTCAACAACAGGTTATGGAAGTGACCATATTCTCCAGAGAGTTTTAGGGCTTCCTTTCTGGATTGATCTTTCTGAAAATAAGGGGTATGTTTGTGAAGAATTTAAGAAGCTTTTACTTCTGTAAATCCATGCAACCCTTTAAAAAATTGCTTACTTACATTTTGCTTTTTAAATGTATTGATTCTTAATTCAAGATGTCCCACAGGCCTAAAATGTGAAATAACAAAAGAAAAGTGAACAGTAAAGAGAAAAAGAGAAAAAAGCACTTAGTGTTCCTTTGAGACTCAAGTATTGGGAAAGGCTTTGCTGTTCTCCATCTGCCACTCTCCCTGTCCTCTCCCCTCCTCCTTCTTCCACCCCAAATCTGGCTTAATAAATACAGAAAGGGTTATATAGAAAACTATTATTATCTGTCACATTGAAGTATTGGAAAATGGCTTGAGTTAGATTGATGCAAAACACTTAGGAAAGTAATCAATAGCCAAGCCTATTTATTAATGATAATTTCTTTCATAGATAATTATAAAATTGAACTTAGGATGCAAGAAAATATAAAGACTGTATTTATTATATAATGTGGAAGGTAAATAGTTTTTCCTCTCTTTTAGAGCAGCTACATGCAATTGGATTATAGTTAGAAGGTCAGAGTCTCCTCCCCAGTGGCCCCAAATCAGTTCTGATATGAAGAGCTGAAAACAGACAAGATTAAACTCTGATTACTTCTTTGAGGATGAGATGTTTTTAAATCAGAGTTGGCAAATCCTGCCACAAGTGCATCTGTCAGGGATCAAATTCCATTGGCATTAAGGCTTCATTCTAAAACCCAAAATGTACTTCATTAAGTATTTCCCTTTAAAGCAATCAGGCAGACTATTCACAGTCAGTGCATAAGGTTTTGAAGGGCTTTAATGATCAGTTTTATTTTTTTCAAAAAAACTTCTTTGATGTCTAAAAATTTCTTGGAATAAAATCATTTAAAATTAATTGAAAGTGAAATTTACTAAAGGCAAATGTTCACACAAATCAATTAGTTCAGGCTTGATCCCAAAAGCTAAATCCACAATTTCTAAATGACGTCTAAACTTTGAAAATTATTTCTCTTCTCCCTCTGTAGATTTAGTAATTTGGGATAGGAACATAAATGTAGGGTGATATAATTAGACTTAGAATTCTAAATAGTTACATTCATGCAATGTTCTTATTTACTAAATTCTTCCAGCACGTAATTTATAAATGGCCTTCAAAACTGAGATTAATATAAAAGATTTTCAACTGTGAAGTGAAAATATTGTCCAAACCAGGAAAATTTGAAAACAAATGGAGACTAAAATGAAGATGTGGTTAAGGACAGAACAACAAACATTTCTGGAATCTTACTGTGTGGTCCACAGTCGGGATATTTGGACTGTATTTGAGGATTCAGTCATTTATCTGTGTAGAGAGCAGAATACGAAAAGGAACACATAAAATATGGAGAAAACTTGTTATGCAAGTATGCCCTGTATGAATGTACTATATGAGCGTAGCATAATAACAAGTAATGTGTCTTAAGTACTTTCTGTATGCCTTACCTTTCTCCTTATAGCTTTTACATTTGATGCACTTACATTGACAGCAGCCCTGTGAAAAAAGAAGGACAGGTCAGAGAAGTGAAGTACATACCCACGTTTACTACCTTAGTCTGCTTGGGGAGCTGTAGCAAAGTACCATTGGCTGGGCAGCTAATAAACAGCAGAAGCTTATTTCTCAGTTATAGAGGACAGAAGTTCAAGAACAAGGCATCGGTTGATCTATGATTCATGAAGGTCCTATTTTCTGGTTTCATAGCAAAGGATTTCTTCCTGTCCCCTAATGTGATGGAGTAAGGAAGCTCTCTGGGGTTTCATTTATAAAGGTATGCATGGTATTCTTCAGGGACCCATTCTTATGATCTAACCACCTCCCAATGTTCCCACCTCACTATTATGACCTTTGGGTAGGATTTCCACATATGAATTTGGTGATGGTTGGTGGAACAAGGACATTAGCCTCACCATTTTAGGTTCTTGTTACCTCTGCCTTCTTTTTTTTTTTTTTTTTTTTTTTTTTTTTTTTGACAGGCAGAGTGGACAGTGAGAGAGGTAGAGACAGAGAGAAAGGTCTTCCTTTGCCGTTGGTTCACCCTCCAATGGCCGCTGCGGCTCGGGCGCTGCGGCCAGTGCATTGCGCTGATCCAAAGACAGGAGCCAGGTGCTTCTCCTGGTCTCCCATGGGGTGCAGGGCCCAAGCACTTGGGCCATCCTCCACTGCACTCCCGGGCCACAGCAGAAAGCTGAACTGGAAGAGGGGCAACTGGGACAGAATCCGGTGCCCCAACCGGAACTAGAACCCAGTGTGCCGGCCCCGCAGGTAGAAGATTAGCCTATTGAGCCACGGCGCTGGCCTGCCTTCTTTCAAGAGACCAGTGCAGACTCCCATCCTGTATTCTTCCCCAGGTTTGGAAGCCAGGGGGGCCAGTCTTGAAGAACCAGTATGGAGAAGCTCACCTCCACCTACTGCCCACCATTGCCACCCCTAGCCAACCTAAGATATATAAAGGTCCAGCCTGCTGGAGTCTGGGCCCTCTGCCATGTGTTTGGTCTGTGTGTGTGCTGGCAGTTGGTTGATCTCTGAGTTTGTTTTCTTTGAATAATTTGTTCTGACTGTGAGCTCATATTCTCTCTGCATTCTTTTTCCTACAGTTTGATTCCTCACGTGAGGAGACACCATTGACCCCTTTTTTTCTTACATTCGGTGCCCGTGTGAAAAAGGGAGCAATGGATTGCCATCTTGCCCAAACTAGCAACTCCTGCCTTCTCTGATAATATCGAGAATGACTCCCTAAAATCTATATGAACATCTGGCCCTTTAAAGTTCCCCAGAAACCATCTGGGTTCGTACCAAGCACCAGGAACCTGTCACGTGGAGGAGCATCTAGGCCAGGAAGCCTAGGGCGGGTGGCCTGAAGGCCACGGGCTACACCAAGCCCTCTCCTGGCAAGAGGCCAGGGAAAAGAGAAGGGTGTGACACACCATGTCCAGGCTTTTAACCCCCTTCCAAAGGGGAGTGGTTAATTAACCTGATTGGCTGGTGGGCACCCAGGTGTGGCCAGGTAGGGCGTGAGGTCACACAGGGGTGTGGTGAAAGCATGATCTTCCAGCTCAAAAACCTAATCAATTTTAGCTTGTATACCTGCCTACTTCAGTATGAGCTGTAGTCCCCCACCTTTCTTGGAAACACTCTTTTCTTTCTAAACTCCATCCTCTTTTTACTGTCTCTGCCCACTCCTACCTTCTCTTTCTTACAATCTCCTTTGTCCCTTCTGACCTGGATAGTCCTGAGAGAACACTTTCTCACTCATGCTTGCATTCTCATTTCCCAACAAATTCACAGCCAGAGCCTTTGTCAGATCTCATCGCTACATGTTCCCATCAGACCTAATTCTCCATTAAGTGAGAGAGGTCTCTCTCGCCTCAAGCATGCTGGGGCAGTACTCATGACTGGTTCATCCCTGATTTTAGGGCCTGAGGTGTTTGATTGGGCTGGTTCATCCCACCTCGTAGGGCCTGGGGATAATCCATCGGTTTCTCTCACTCTCTGTGGGTTCTTGGTTGGGGGAGAATCTTTCCCAGGGAAGCTCTGTGAAATGACCTTATTCCCTCAGACTGTATTTTGCTTAATCCATGGGTTCCAAATTATGACTCCTCTCTGGCCTGTCTCTTAAAAGACTTGCACAAGCTGGGCCTGAAGGGATAGATAAAGCAGAGGTTTATTAATACACCGTTGCACGAATTTGGCATCTTTGTCTCAAAATTCTATAAATTTTACACAGAGGAATCGCAAGTGGTCAGAGGTCTCCAATCCAGGTCTTTTTCCTCCTTTTCGATCAACTTCCCTCACTCCAGGTTCTCATGGAGGAAGCCTCCCCTTAAATCTACACCCCACCACTCCCTTCTCCCCCTCCACCTGAAAAGCCAGAGCTCATGAATACAGCTCTTCACTCACCCCTTTCTCTCTAGTGCCCCCTCTTCCCACTTGCCAAGGGCAACAGGGGTAGTTTCCGCCCCTCCACCCTCTTCTGGAATTCTCTCTTTTTTTTTTTTTTTTTTGACAGGCAGAGTTAGACAGTGAGAGAGAGAGACAGAGAGAGAGAGAAAGGTCTTCCTTTCCATTGGTTCACCCCCCAAAATGGCTGTGAAGGCCGGCGCACTGTGCTGATCCAAAGCCAGGAGCGAGCGCCTCCACCTGGTCTCCCATGCGGGTGCAGGGCCCAAGGACTTAGGCCATACTCCACTGCCTTCCTGGGTCACAGCAGAGAGCTGGACTGGAAGAGGAACAACGGGGACAGAATCTGGCACTCCAACCAGGACTAGAACCTGGGTTGCTGTTGCTGCAGGCAGAGGGTTAGCCAAGTGAGCCATGGTGCTGGCTCCAGAACTCTCTTTATCCCGCTCTCCCCAAGGAAGAAAAACCACCCTGTAAATCCTCTGCCCCAAGTTCTGTCCATCATCCCTTTCTTTCTGTGATACTGAGCCTCCGCCCTACCTGCCCCCAGGGCCCTCCTGAGCCTCCATTTGGTATCCTCTCTGGCAGACTCACCTGATTCCCCTACATCTAAGCCTTTGTCCTCCTCCATGGTCAACTTTC
Organism: Lepus europaeus; assembly: GCF_033115175.1. NCBI lineage: Eukaryota > Metazoa > Chordata > Mammalia > Lagomorpha > Leporidae > Lepus > Lepus europaeus. Next base: position 15,599,877 of record NC_084828.1, on the reverse strand, counting down.
CTCATCTCACGCCCTCAGGCAGGAGAAAGCTTGTAGCCTCTTCCTGGACCCTTGACTTTCCCTTCTTCCACTCTTGCTCTTCCCTCAAGGGTGCTGCACTTCAGGAACATGACTCTCTACTCGCCCTACCCCCCTGTCTGGCTCTTACCCACTCCCCTTCATTGGCAGCTGAAACTGCCTCTTTTCTGCCTCCCCCTCCTCCTCCTCTGTCCTGCCACTCTCTTTATAGGAAACTACAAAGGCTAGCAGAATGTTTACTGCTCTGGAAAGCCCTGCACCTGGGACATTCCAAACTCCTAAGAAAATGCACTGTAAACTTCACCAAGGAGCCTTTCTCACATCTTCCACCCACCTTGTCAGGATCCATGCGATGCTCTGCACCTGCTCCACCAAGCAGCTTAAGAAGACACTTTGCTGTTCAAATGCCGTGAAGCCTGACATCAATACCCCCACTCCTGCCCTCTGCCAGCTCTGTCAGTTCTGCCGAGAGCCAGGCCACTGGAAATGGAACTGCCCTACGGGTTGAAGGACTCCTGGGTCAGAACAGGAAATGGAACTGCCCTACGGGTTGAAGGACTCCTGGGTCAGAACAGCAGACCTTGTTGTCCCCATGCTGAAACACCCTTTGCTCTGCCCAGCTTCCAAAATAACCACTGCCATCCAGAGGACAGTCCAGGGTTAGTAGCAATCAAGGCAGAGCTGTAAATTTTGTTTTAGAGATGCCACCTATTCAATACTAACCTCCTGTGCAGGCCAGCTCTCCTCCCAGTCCAGCAAGGATATGGAAGTCAAGAGGGTGCCTTCCCTAAGGAGGTTCACACCTCCCTTATGATGTTTCATCCAGTACCACATAGGAAGAGAGGGGTCTGAATCTGACCAAGCCTTAATGCCCACCTCATTTTTTTCAAGCCCTCCTGTCAGGTTCTTTTTGCCTCTCAATGGGAAAACTCCCTCCTGGTTTAGACAGCACCTATCTTTGGTCCTCTAATAATGACTCTGTCCTTAGTAATAATAATGACTCTGACTCTTAATAATGACTCTGTCCTAACCCTGCTTGTTAGCTTCATTTGCTCCAGACAATAAAATTCTAGATTGTCATGCACATGAAACCTCAAATGGAGACCGTTTCTGTGAGCTAGTGCTGCAGCCCCCTCAAGAGACCATCTGCTGGAACCTGTCTTGACCACAGGTCCTTCCCTGCCCCTACTCAGCTTGAGTAACTCAGCTTCAGTCCTCACCCAAACTACTAAGTGTAGCCAGAACTTCCATAAGCAGAGGAAGGAAATGAAGGAGCCAAGGACTAGAAGCAGGCCAGACTAACTCCATCCCACAGCTATTTGCCAGCACATAGACACTAAGCAAAATGGAAGCTTTCTTTCTCTTTGACAACCAGGCATGTGGACAGGACTCTTGCTTTCTGTTTCCCCTTTGTCCTCGATTTTTGTCATCTTTTACACCATGAGCAACATTTCTATTTTCTCCTTCTACCCTCATAATCACAGTGCTCCTATTCCTGCCATGTATAATTAACATATTTCAAAAATCCTTATAAGAACATATGACTGCTATATCCCAAGCCATCACCCAGGAACAAAACAAGACTGCTCTTCTTCAGTCAATTTGATCCAGAGTATAGCTACCCCATGCCATGTCAATGCCCTGTATCAGCAGGAAGTAGCCAGGAAGAAACCAGTGCCCCATCTCCTTATCTGTACTCAGAGTCTGAATTGATGGAACAAGGACATAAGCCTCAGCAATTTTCAATTTTAGGTTCTTGTTACCTTTGCCTTCTTTCAAGAGACCAGTTCAGTCTTATAGCCTATATTGTCCCCCACCACATCCCCTGCATTCCTCCCCTGGTTTTGAAGCCAGTGGGCCAAACTTGAAGAACCAGTATGGAGAAGCTCACCTCCACCCCTGCCCCTCCACCCCCAACCCTAGCCCACCTAAGATATGAAAAGGCCCAGCCTGCTGGGGTCTGGACCCGTTGCCATATGTTCGGTCTATGTGCATGCTGGCAGTTGGTTGACCTCTGTGAGTTTCTTTTCTTTGAATAAATTGGGCCTGGCAATGATTTCATATTCTACCTCTTCTACGTTGGTTCCCCATGTAAGGAGATACCAATCTGCACCCATTTTCTTACAATGATACAGAATCTGTGTGTGTGTGTGTGTGTGTTTGGATGGCTGCACATAAACATTCAGACCATAGTAATTACTCATGGGAGAAGTCTACCCCTGAACTAAGACATCATCCATACCTCTCTACAGAATGGCTAGCTCAGCCCAAACCTCAGAGAACAGGCAGTTGTGGAATACTTTAGGCAACATCACCAAGTATTCTTGTAATCTGAGCATTTTGTGACTTGTATGCAATATATATATCATAATCTTTATAACCTGTTTGTACAGAATGGATTTTACACCATCTAGCTTTCTCCTTCAACAGTAAACCCGTCACTTCCCACTCTTACTCTGCTAGCGTCCTATATTTGCCACATGCTGGAATGTTCTTTTTATGAGAAGATTCTCTCTTTTAAAATAGCCTTGTATATTTTGTAATTTGAATTAGTATAGCTGTTCACTAAATATGTCACCAGTAATGTGTTCCTCAAAGTTTGTTTAAATGAAAAAAACAAAACAAAACAAAACAAAACAAAACAAAAAAACCTATCCTTAGCTTTGTCAGAATTTGTTTTTCTTTTTTTTTTTTTAATTTTTTTCTTTTTTTTTATTTTTTTGACAGGCAGAGTGGATAGTGAGAGAGAGAGAGAGACAGAGAGAAAGGTCTTTCTTTTTGCTGTTGGTTCACCCTCCAATGGCCGCTGCGGCCAGTGCATTGCGCTGATCCGAAGCCAGGAGCCAGGCGCTTCTCCTGGTCTCCCATGCGGGTGCAGGGCCCAAGAACTTGGGCCATCCTCCACTGCCTTCCCGGGTCATAGCAGAGAGCTGGCCTGGAAGAGGGGCAACCGGGATAGAATCCAGCGCCCCAACCAGGACTAGAACCCGGTGTGCCAGTGCCGCAAGGCAGAGGATTAGCCTAGTGAGCTGTGGCGCCGGCCCAGAATTTGTTTTCCTGTTGATGAGCCCCGGCCCAGGCAGAGGTGGATATGTGTATGGAGACTTATAAGCATAAAGAATAAGCTGGATTTTTCTAACTTAGGAAATATTGATGATCAAGTTGCTTAAAGAGCCACATCAAGGGACAAAAATCCATATTAAAGGTGCTTCGGAAAGATAGTTTTCTGGAGGGCCAAAGATTATGATGGTTACAAAACCAAAATTTTAAAGACCCCTTTTTATCTTTCCCTCATTAGAGCAATGGTAAGAGAAAGTTTCCTTTCCTTGGCCTTCTTCTTTCCTACCTTGTCTGAGATCAATGTGTCAATTAAACAGTACTCAACATTATAGAGACTTCATGTATTTATTTGGTAAGATATAAAAATTCAAAGTGAAGGATGTTATTTCTGGTTGACTTCTTTAACTAATGTAAAATATGACCTGCGGAACTTTCCAGCTGTTAATTTTGAAAGCAATCAAATTTGAAAGTTTGATGCTTAAACTAAGAACCCAGTTTTTTTTTTTTTATTAGACTTTTATTTAATGAATATAAATTTCCAAAGTACAGCTTATGGGTTACAATGGCTTCCCCCTCCAAAAACTTCCCTCCTACCCACAACCCTCCCCTTTCCTTCTCCCTCTCCCCTTCCAATCACATCATGATTCATTTTCAATTCTCTTTATATACAGAAGATCAGTTTAGTATATATTAGGTAACGATTTCAACAGTTTGCCCCCATATAGCAACACAAAGTGAAAAAAAATACTGTTGGAGTACTAGTTATAGCATTAAATAAGAGTGTACAGCACATTAAAGACAGAGATCCTACATAATATTTTTTTAAAAAAATTAGTTGTTCTTACCCCTAATCACTTAAATAGTTAACCAAAGATGCTTGTTCCAGGCTCCTAACTAGACTGACCATAAAAGTTCTATTCTCCATGAAAGAAACTTTGGGTCAGTACTGTGGCATAGCGGGTAATGGCAGCATACCATATGGATGTCAGTTCAAATCTTGGCTGCTCCACTTCCAATTCAGCTCTCTGCTATGGCCTGGGGAAGCAGTGGAAGATGGCCCATGTCCTTGGACCCCTGAACCCACGTAGAAGATCTGGAGGAAGCTCCAGCCTTCTGGTTTCAGATTGGTGTAGCTCTGGTCATTGCAGCCATTTGGAGAATAGACTGGTGGATGGAGCATTCAGAACAATTTAATCCAACTACAAGTGTGACAGCAAAGTGAAATTATTGTGATAAATATGGTAGGGAAACAGAATTTCTACTTACATCAAGGAGAAATATAAATAACTATCCTCAAACCTTATTAATGTATAGTAGAAAGACTTTCCTTTGGGAAAACAAAACAATTATGCAAAGTAAAATGAATTATGTTCTACTATTCACTCTTGTGTTATTCAAAAATATGAAATGCAGTAAAACTTGTACTGTGAAGACATAGAAAAAGTCACCCATAATCAAAAATGAAAACAGTCAATAGAAGCAAACACTCACATGACTCTTAAACTAGAAATATTAGATAAGACACGAATAATAAGAGATTACACGTAATAAGAGACCAGTGTTTCCAAAAAAAAGTATTTAAGCTCTGAAACTAACAAAATGAGAAATTTGGAATTTAGAGATAATAACAATGAAATAAAATTAATTAATTACCCCACCATGAAAAAAAGACCAAAAGACAAACAAAAATCAAACAAAAAATGAACTACTAATCAAGATAAATGAAAAAACTACCATTAAGAAATTGTATTCAGACCACTGAAATGAAAGACTAAAATGAAAAAAATTCTGAAAAAGGAAAAAAATAAATGCATAAAAAGAAATATGTGCATTATTGTTGATATTTCATCAAAAATTATGGAAACTGAAAAACAATGGAATACATTTTTTCAATTGAAAGCAAGTAAAAGGGTTTCATCACAGAATTCTTTTATATCCAGAGAATAGTTTTCCAACATGATAATATATATGCCTTACAAAAATGATAATGAAGTTCTTTGAGCTTGTTGAGAATTATAAACTCCAATTCATAGAGAGGCATTAAGATCAATGATAATGTTAATTATGTGAGTAGCAATCTAGTTACTTTATTTTTTAAGTTTTTAAAAGGTAGTTAGACTTTAAAATATTATAATATAATGTGTGGTTATTACATAATTAGAAGTAAAATATGCAGAGAAATTCACAAATCAGAATATGAAATTTCACTACTGTAAGGTTCTAACACTAAATGTGAAATGTTGTAATATTAATTCATAGCAGGCTAGAATAATGTAAGAACATGTATTTCAATATCTAGAGTAATACTTTTTAGTTGTGAATAAAATTTCAAGAAACGATGAAACAATGTGATAAACAGAAAATCAATAGTAACCTGATAAACTTTAACCAACTACGTCAGTAATTTTATTGGATGAAAATAGACTAAACTCTTCAATTATAGGTGAATATCATTGAACTGAATTTATTTATTTTTATTTTTTTTATTTGACAGGTAGAGTTACAAACAGTGAGAGGGAGAGACAGAGAGAAAGGTCTTCCTTCCATTGGTTCACCCCCCAAATGGCCGCTACCCCTGGAGCTAAGCCGATCTGAAGCCAGGTGCCAGACACTTCCTCCTAGGCTCCCATGAGGTTGCAGGGGCCCAAGCACCTGGGCCATCCTCCACTGCCCTCCCAGGCCACAGCAGAGAGCTGTACTGGAAGAGGATCAGCTGGGACTAGAACCAGTGCCCATATGGGATGCTGGCACCACAGGCAGAGGATTAACCAAGTGAGCCAAGGCGCTGATTGAACTGAATTTAAAACACAAACATACACAAGAAAATAAACAAGATTCAATATTTGGTTCTTGTTTTGTGCTCTGGAATAAGCACTTTATAGAAATTCTTTGAATCTCATTTATGTGTGAAAATAGGGAAAGTAAATATCTCTAACAATTGGGAAAGTTCTTGACACAAAACAGACATTCAAAAATGTGTTTAGTGAGTGAATGTTGAATGACTGTGGGGATGCTATTACCATAAAACATGAAAATAATGTGAAAATATAAATATATTTATTATACGCAAAAAGTTCAACTTCAAATTCCTAACAAATTCTTTTTCCTTTTGACTTGCAGCTGAACAGCTTTTATTACTAAGAGATGCAGCCAGAGAGTTTTTTAATGGTGACAGATGGAAAACAACAAAAAAAGAAAAGGGCTTTTCTATAATGGGAGAAAGTCCTAATGCTGGACTTAGTGGAGAGGAGATTATTTTCCCAGTAAGAACCCAAAAGGACAATAAAAATCTCCTGCTGTGGCATTCATAGGCACAGGCATATGTGGAGTTGTGCTCTATTCAAAGAAAGCAACACTTCCAACAGTGTACATATTTGTGATGCAGGAGAAATCAGTGTCCTCAGAAGAAGCAATGTTGACTTAATGGACCTGACCTACAATTTTCAGCATTAATTATTGCAGCAAATGCTTCTTATTTAGTCACCACTGGCAGCTTGTTTAGCCAAATTTCCCAGCCAGAAGATGAAACACTAATCTGAAATGCTGGAGAATTTTAATAGAATCTTTGCAGAATAATATACTTCTATTACAAATGATATTATAATTATTAGCTCAGGGAAACTTAAAAAAAATCTTTCATTTAAAAAAATTGTTATCAATTGATAGCAATGATTATGGCTAGATTTTATTTAAAAATCAGGCTTCTCAAGGCCCTAAACTATACAGAATTAAATTTGAAATTATTTTTATAAAATGTTTTTCCCAAGATTTGTATATTTATTTGAAAGGTAGAGAGACAGAGAGAAGTCTTCCAAATGTCCAAAACATCCAGGGATGCCCTGGGCCAAAGTGTCAGGAGCCAGGAGCTCCATCAGGGTCTTACTTGGGTAGCAGCGAGGTAGAACATAGGCCATCATCCTCTGCCTCCCAGGTGCATTAGCAGGAAAATGGATCAGAAGTGCAGAGTAGCCAGAATACTCTGATATGGTATGCAGGTTCCAAAGTGGCAGCTTAACACCCTGTACCCTATGCCTACCCCCTAAGATGAGAGTTTTAAAGTTGGATCCATGAAAATAACAGCATTTGTGGCATTTCATGTTTTTCTCCTTTTCTTTTTATCTTTATGGTCTTGGTCATATTTACATAAAATTAAATAATACATTTTCTAATGTAATGTAGAAGTAGTATAATGTTAATTCAAGCTACACTAGGGTAAAGTAATGATGTGAGTTGAAATCCCTAGAATTTGGGGGATTTCAGTGGATGATGTTTAGGTATCATTTATCATGGATGATGTTTATGTATTATTTTGGAGATTTTTTTTTTCTTGTAGACTATTTAGATCAGAATATTGGTTTTCTGCTTCTAAGGTAACCTCAAAGGGTGTGAAAAATTTCTGATAGGACTTTTAAGACCTACAACCCAGGGATGGGCTTTTGATTTAGCACTTAAAATGCCACTTGGGGTGCTTATGTACCACTTGGTGTATTTAGGTTTGAGTTCTTGCTCTTCTCCTGATTCCAGATTCCTTCTAATGGGCACACTGGGAGTCAGCAGGTAATATCTCAATTAGGTCCTTGCCACCCACGTGGGAGACATAGATTGAGTCTTTGGCTCTCTGCTCCTACCTGGCCCAGTCCCAGATGTTGTGGATGTTGGGAGTGAGGCAGCAGATGAAAGATTTCTCTCTATGTGTCTCTCGGTCTGCCTCTTTGCCTCTCAAATAATATAAATATATACATTTTAAAAGTTCTAAAAGCTATGGCTGGCACTAAGGCTCACTTGGCTAATCCTCCACCTGCAGCGCAGGCACCCCAGGTTCTAACCCCGGTAAGGGTGCCAGATTCTGTCCTGGTTGCTCCTCTTCCAGTCCAGCTCTGCTGTGGCCTGGGAGGGCAGTGGAGGATGGCCCAAGTGCTTAGGCCCTGCACCTGCATGGAGATCAGGGGGTGGGACCTGGCTCCTGGCGGCCATTTGGGGGGTGAACCAATGGGAAAGGAAGACCTTTCTCTCTGTCTCTGTCTCTCTCTCACTGTCTAACTCTGTCAAAAAAAAAAAAAAAAAAACTCTAAAAGATCTATGATCCAAACAGCATGAAATAATTTTAAAAATGTGCTCATTAAGTTGTGCCCACTTTAATATTATTAGATGTTAAAGAAGTAAGTTTTAAGACCAAAACATGATTACATCTAATCTGTATTATTTTGGTTTGCATTTCTTTTTAGATTTTATCCATTTTTAGCTAACAATATCTAGTTTTTTAAAAGTATTTAATGCATTTTGCTTATTTTTATAACCATTAGATGAATATTTAATTATTTAAATGACCTCCATTAAATGTCTATTCCACAATTGAGAAACAGTTTGGGTTTAGTAACATTGGCTTGGGTTTAGTAACATTGAATGAATGTTATTCATTCAAACAGCATGTTTATAATAATCACTAATTTTCTTGTACAGTAGTAAAGAACTATTTAACTATGACTTGGAGACTCAATATACAATAGCAGATTTTTAACTCTAGGTTTTATCTATGATTTAATTAACCATATGTGGAAAAAGTCAGACAAAAGTAGTAAATCTGAATCAAAGTCTTTGTTCATGTTACTTATGTTTATCTGATAAAGTTTTGGTCATGGATCATTAATCATGGGAAGTTCTAGGTCAGAAATGACACTGAAATAGACATCAAGGTCTTTACATTTCTGAAGGCTGAGACTGAAATTCAAGCTGAAGTGCAGATTTTGTACAAGTCTGTGGCCTAAGTCACGTCTCTGTGCATCTCTGAAGCAAAACAAATTGCTAAAATAGTAGACTAGTGAAGAATGTACATCTTTTTTTTTATTTTTTTTTATTTTTTTTTAACTTTTATTTAATGAATATAAATTTCCAGTATACAACTTATGGATTACAATGGCTTCCCCTTCCCATAATTTCCCTCCCACCCGCAACCCTCCCCTCTCCCGCTCCCTCTCCCTTTCCATTCACATCAAGATTCATTTTCAATTCTCTTTATATACAGAAGATCAATTTAGTATAAATACTTCAACAGTTTGCACCCACATAGAAACACAAAGTGAAGCATACTGTTTGAGTACTAGTTATAGCATTAAATCAAAATGTACAGTACATTAAGGACAGAGATCCCACATCAGGAGCAAGCGCACAGTGGCTCCTGTTGTTGACCCAACAAATTGACACTCTAGTTTATGGCGCCAGTAACCACCCTAGGCTCTCGTCATGAGTTACCAAGGCTATGGAAGCCTTCCAAGTTTGCCGACTCTGATCATATTTAGACAAGGTCATAAAAGACAGGGTGAGGATAGTAACCAATGATCCTAAGAGTGGCATTTACCAGGTCTGAACAATTATACAGCATTAAGTGGTGAAGAGGACCATCATCTTTTGAGTTGTGGTCAGAAACTTTTGATTTAACCTTTGTTCTGATACCAGAATCTTTGTAAAATTATTAATAGTTGCCACTTGCAAACTAAGGAGAGACTGAAGCAAATAGATATGCTAAGCTGATTAGTGCAATGGCTGTTTATTGCTCAAGTCAAATCGACATGGTTGATGTGATGGACTAGAGGGATGTGCAACGGAAGATCAAGGCAATTGAGCTCATACACATCTTAGATTATTTTTAAAAAGGCTACGGAGCTGTTATTGCTGAAGTAACAGAGTGAAGGTATATTAGTGGTCCTGCTGGGAGAAAACAAACTGGTTCTTTAAAAATCATTCGTTAGGCCAACAGGTACCTATCAAGTACACAGTAATGTATTCATTTGTTTGAACAACAAACCACATCTGGAATAACAGCTGCATTGGCACCATTATCCAACTTTTTGATAACACATTTTATTCTTCAAGAATAAAATCCATCTGTCTGACTATGCCTAATAGGCAAGTTGAATAGGGATGTCACTGGAATTGCCACCTTTGAGTCTTTGCTGTTCTTGAAGGTGACTTTCATCTTGGAAATCTCTCCAGTAATGTGTTAATGCTTTCGATTTACTAACTTTCAGATAGAAGCAGATCTTCTGGTTTCCATTTTGCCTTTTGAATCACAATAGCCCTCATTCTGAAAGTTGAGTATCAATGTAGGCATTCTGCCAGTTGCTTAGTATGTATATTCCAAAGGTGAGAAACAATTATGGGTTGGGTTTAGTGACCTAATTGGCTCACTGGGAAATATAACCAGACCATTATTCAGCTCACTTTCATATATCCTTTTTCTACAATGACCTTTTGGATCTCAAAGAGTTTGTTTGCTCAGAGTGGGTACCACATGGTCACCAAAAATCTGGTCGTTTTCTCACCCTGCTCAGTATCTGCAGGTCTCTTTGAGAACACTGGGAAGAAGATTTGTACCATAGCATTTGGTAAAACAGCAGGATACTTCCTTAGGGAGACCTTGTTTCCTCTCTATTCAAGGGGCTTTGGAACTGTAACTGACCCAAGACTGTGAATTTTAGAATGCAAGTACTCTATCATGGTGATTTAAATCAGTCTTCATTTCCTCAGACCTAGAGATTTTCTTTTTTTTATTTTGACAGATAGAGTTATAGACAGTGAGAGAGAGAGAGAGACAGAGAGAAAGGTCTTCCTTCCATTGGTTCACCCCCCAAATGGTGGTCATGGCCGGCGCTGCACTGGCCCAAAGCCAGGAGCCAGGTGCTTCTCCTGGTCTCCCATGGGGGTGCAAGGGCCCAAGCACTTGGGCCATCCTCCACTGCGCTCCCGGGCCACAGCAGAGAGCTGGACTGGAAGAGGAGCAATCGGGACTAGAACCCAGTGCCCATATGGGATGCTGTGCCACAGGCCGAGGATTAGCCAAGTGAGCCATGGCACCGGGCCCCAGACCTAGAGCTTTTCAAAGCATACCAATTAAAATTTTAACTAAACTGCTCACTTATTCCTTTGTTGGGTCGTAATGATAAATTAACTAACATTAATATTATGTTTTCTACAAATCTGATGACATTTTGCTTTGATATTCAATACAATAATCATGGGTGCATTGACCTTGAAAAGTGAGTGCCAACATTTGACCCTGCTATACCAAGATCTGTTCTCCTCACTGACTGGAAAGTTCAGTCTGATGGTAGAAATTTACTCTCTCACTTCAAGTTAATGGAAAACAATTATCACAGAGCTCTTCAAAGAGGCTGGTGCTTCTCCCCAAAGTATTTCCTAAGGCCCTAATAAAGATAGCGTCCTCTCCTGCAGAACATGAGCAGGGTGTGGGTGAGCACTTCCCACAATAAACCAACTCCAGAATTTAATATCTTTAAGTCTTTGTATATCATAAGATACAGACATTCTACATCTAAGTATATACCCTAAAGAAACAGAATCATAGGTTCAAAAATGTTTATGATGGCATTATTATTCATGATGGCCAATAATTTAAAACAATACAAATCTCTATCAACTGATAACTAGATAAGTAAAATGTGGTATATCCATAGAATGGGATCCTAGTAAAAAAGGAGTGCCACATTGTATAATAAAGAAACACCTTGAAAATGTTACATCAAGTCAAAGAAGTCAGTCAAACAGAAACATGTATTCTATGATTCCATCCATGTGAAATGTCCATAGCAAGCAAACATACAGACAGAAAGCAACAGTTGCCTAGTGTTGAGAGTGGGAGGACAATGAGAAGAGTGGAGGAATTAAAGGGGTGATGGTTGCAAAATCGGGGCTTGTTTTTCATGAAAATATTCTAACTCAATTGTGTGGATGACTGTGCAATTTTGTAAATACACTAAAAGTGATGGAAGTACACTTTAAGTGGAGTGAATTGTATGATGTGTAAGCTGTATCTTAGTAAAGCTATCAAATAAAAGAGGTAGGAGAGGTTGGTATTAGGGAAGGAGTTTTCCTGAAAGAAAACTACCTAATGGGAGGTCATCGTAGGCTTTCAGACAAATGGAGATGAACATTACCAGAAAGGGAAGGAATAAAAGGCCTCTGGAAAAAGAGGCTTGGCAGTGTTAAGGGTTAATATTTCTAAACGCATCCAGAGCAGTCTTCAGGACCGCCTTCCAGTATTTAAACTGCTCCAGTTCTTTCTGATTAATGAACTAAACGTAATAGGAGAGTCTGTGAGTTTTAGTTTTGAGAAATCTTGACCTTGCAGCAGCAGAAATTAAAGATTTCTTTCCCAGTAGTCACAGACACTTTTGGTTTATAATTAGACATCTATAAAGAGAGTTAAAGGCCTAATGTTATCTGTTTCTTTTTTGTAGAACTCTAGAATGTGTAAAAACAGCCAACCAAACACACAGTAGGTATATCCTTACTCCTAAAATAAAAATATGACTGGCTGCTTCTTGACCATCCAGAATCTTGCCTTCTAAGGGCTCTTGGTCTTAGAGGACTATAATTTAAGTATTATTTACCATTCACTGCCATGGACTGTAGTGTCCAATTTACCATGCTCAAAGGGTAATTAATGTCCTTATTATGCCTATTCACATGAGAAATCCAATTCTAGCTTCTCATCTCTGAAGTTCTTTTTACTTGGAATCACTTCTGATACACTCTATCAGACAAAATTCAATAAAGGAATCAGATTTATTATAAGTATGTTAAGCTGGAATTTATTATAAAATTTAGATCTTACACAATTATGAATAGAGAAGATAAGTTAAAGTCTTGAAAGGGAAGTTGGGGAGTCAGATAAAAGCTTAGGATATAATAGGTTCTCAACATGTACCTATTGGTTGGATGAATGAATTAATGAGTGTATGGATGAAAACTTGGTTTTCAAAGTCTTCTCGCTGCTCTCAACATCATCTTCACATTATTCTTGCCTTCTGTATAAATAAAGCCACTCACATGAGTTGTAAGACATTCAAGAACCCTATGGCTGATGCACAACGAAAAAGTAGGGGGATAAAATCCAGCATTTTATGATTGAGGAAGAGATTCTATAGATCATTCAGATTAAAACCGATGCTTCCACTCAAGTGGAAATATGACAAATTTCCTGTTAGAGAATAAGAGACTTCTTTATTTTTTTAAGCTAATGGGGTATTTTTTAAAAATTATTTAAGTTATACAAACTTTATGTATTTCATATACATAATTTAGGAACTTAAAGATTCTTTTCACTCTAACCTCCCTCCCTCCTGCACTACCACTCTACTACCTCCTCCCTCTTGCATTCTCATCCTTATTTTTTACCAAGATCTATTTTCAGTTAACTTTATACTCATAAGATTAACCCTACACTAATTAAAGGGTTCAACAAATAGTATGAAGAAAAAAAAAAAACACTCTTTCTCAACAGTTGAGACAAGGGCTGTTCAAAATCATCGTATCTCAAAGTGTATCTTTTAGGTACTCTATTAGTTTCCACAGATAGACTTCTCTTGACCCACTGTGGATAGGTGGCCATGAAGAGCATGGTTGTGTCTAGGGGAAGAAAAATATTAAGTAATTCACCCTAAATCATGTTCTCCTTTTTTCTGTATACTGTGGTCTAAATATTTGCCCTCTCCCTACCCCAATTCATATATTGGAATTTCCGCTCCCTAGTGATGGTATCAGGAAGCAGGACTTCTAGGTGTTTATTATCACAGTCATGAGGACAGAATCTTCATGATTGCAATGTGTCCTCTTACCTTCTGTCATACAAGGATCTAGTGAGAAAAGAGGCTTCTATGAACCAGAGTGTGGGCCTGCACCTAAACCAAATCTGCCCACACCTCAATCTTAGAGTTTCTTAGTGTTCACAAGTCCCCCAGTCTATGCTTTTTTTGTCACAGCAGCCCACAGGGACTATGGCACTGAGGAAAGCACCTTTGCTCCACAACTCTCAGAACTGGGATAAGACCCAAGATGTTATAGAACTTAAAACTTTTAATATGAACAGCTTTTTTTGTGTGTGCGAACAAAAAAAGATTTATTTAAGTCAGAAACCTCTTGCTACTGAATCAGGAAGGGGTCCCAACAGAGGAAAACCTGAAAAGCTTCTTAAAGGGGACCAAACAAATCAGAGGGCCAGAACTGTAATGCTGTCTAGGTCACTCATGATAAAACACAAAAGCAATCAGAAGAGTAGAATAGATAACTTCATCTTTCTATTTTTTTTTTCTTTTTAAGATTTATTTATTTACATGAAATTCAGAGTTATAAAGAGAGAGGAAAAGATCGAGAGAGACTGTTTACCCACTGGTTCACTCCCCAGATGGCCACATCAGCCTGGACTGGGCCAGGTCAAAGCCAGGAGCCCAGAGTTTCATCCAGGTCTCCCAAGTGGATGTTAGGGGCCCATCTGGATTGGAAGTAGAGCAGCCTGTGCCCATGTAGGGTACTGGCATCCAAGGGGAACTTTACTCGCTATGCCACAACAGCAGCCTGGAAACTCAGATGGGGTAGGATCACTACTTCCTTCTCATGATAAAACTAGAAACTCATAGGAGTGGGATCCACTCTTTTGTTTACTAAAAGCAGCTTCTGGGAGAAGAAAGCAGCTTGTTCACTGTTAAAGGGACTCCCCGTTTTCTCATCCCAACAGGGATCTAACCTAACAACCTATTAGCCCATCTAACTCACCATATTCCTCTCACCCAGAAAGTGGACACTAACTGCTTTCAGGGATATAGGGGTGAAGACTGCTTCAGCTTCTTCCTGCTCAAAGGGGGCATTGTTGAATTCCAGACACAGAGCACTCCTTTGAGGGTCAATCTCAACGCAGATGTCCTTGGGGCATCGTCCAGAGTACTGCCTGGAGTTTATGGCTTCCAGTTGTTTAGTTCTGGACAACATCAAGTATGTAAGACAGTTATTACCACTTCCCATTGAGAGCCTCATGTATTGAGAGTTCCAATGGTGCAGCTGGAAGTCTCAAGGTAAAAGACCCAGTTTTGGAGCTTTGGATGTAATAGAGTTGTCAGAGGTCTATACCATTTGGTCAAAGTGAAAAAGCTAAGCTGAGCATTTTCTAACAGCTTTCTTTGAAAGAATAATATATGGGGCTGGCACTGTCTGCTGTCTGCAACGTTGACGTATCATATGGGCAAGGTTTGATTCCTGGTGCTCCACTTCCTATCCAGTTCCCTGCAATGCACCTGGGAAAGCAGCAGAAGATGGTCCAGGGGTTACATTCATGTGGGAGACCTTTAAGAAGCTCCTGTTTCCTGGCTTTAGTCATAGCCCAGCCATGCCATTGTGGCCATTTTGGGAGCAAATCAGCAGGTAGAAGATCTCTCTCACCTATTCCTCTGTCTTTGTAACTCTGACATACAAATAAAATAACTAATTTTTAAAAGAAAAATAAAATGAATTTATGAGTACAATAAAGTGCTTTCTTAGAGCAACAAAATAAATTCTATAAAATTAGAAATTAAAAAAATCTAACAAATGCCAAAACTATAACAAACCACCCCTCATAATATATTTTAACTTCCTGCCTTACAACATTAATATTTTCCCTCCATAATTTTTATTGTATACTTTTGAAAAATGGCAGAGTGACAGACTAAGAGGTACAGAGAGAGAGAGAGGGTCCATCTTTTTTATCTTTTTTTTTTTTCTTTTGACAGAGTTAGACAGTGAGAGAGAGAGACAGAGAAAGGTCTTCCTTTTCCTTTGGTTCACCCCCCAAAATGGCCACTAAGGGCAGCGTGCTGCACCTATCCGAAGCCAGGAGCCAGGTGCTTCCTCCTGGTCTCCCATGCAGGTTCAGGGCCCAAGGACCTGGGCCATCCTCCACTGCACTCCCGGGCCACAGCAGAGAGCTGGACTGGAAGAGGAGCAACCGGGACAGATTCCGGTGCCCCAACTGAAACTAGAACCTGGGGTGCCGGCGCAGCCAGCGGAGGATTAGCCAAGTGAGCCACAGCGCCGGCCAAGGGTCCATCTTTCATCCACTAATCCATTCCCCAAATTGTTGCATAAACCAGGAATGAGGAATTCCATCGGAGTCTCCCACATGGATGGCAGGGACCTGACCTCTTGGGCCATCTTCTACTGCCTTCCCAGGCATATTAGCAGGGAGCTGGACTGAAAGCAGTGCAACTGGCACTGGAAGCCATGCTCTCATAGGGGATGCTGGCATTGGCAGACAGTGGCTTCACCTGCTGTGCTACAACACAGGCCCTGGCTTCTACACATTTTGATTACCTCTTTATATGACAATGATCTTGTAATATCATTTTCTACAGCAAGATTGGAAAGAAAATTCTTTTCTCTGGCATGATTGAAATATTTTTATTACAGATAATTTAGAACAGCCTTTTAAGACCACATCATTTAATTTTTTAAAAATTTTTTTGTCTAATTCCAACAATAGATGCTAGAGAGGATGTGGGGAAAAAGGGACACTAACCCATTGTTGGTGGGAATGCAAACTGGTTAAGCCACTATGGAAGTCAGTCTGGAGATTCCTCAGAAACCTGAATAATTTCTAACAAAATTCTGTAAACTTTTCATATTCTGTTGTCTATATAATTTCAGGCCATTTCAGGGACTCGTGTGCACTGACTAGTGCTTTAAATTAATGACACATACGAAACAGTTTATAACCTGTATCTTCATTGCAGTTGTATTTTGGGAGTTTGATACTAACATTGAGAATGGCAATATTTCATGTCAAATAAGCAATCTTGGTTTATTGAGCAATTCATTATTTCTTTTTAAAACTTTTCAGTCTTAGTCAATTACTTTGATATGATATGAACTTTTTTTGTTAAGATTTTTCTTTATAAGAACATAATTTATACTAATCACTAAATACATTTATTTTAGATTTTATTCATATTAGATTAAATTTCCCAACATTTTATTTCAAAAATTTTAAAAACAAAACAGATAATATTCTTTATACACACCCAAGTCAACAGTCTATAATTTCTCATTTTTTAATTGAAGTATTCCAATACAATTTGCCAAGTGCAAGCATAGTATTTCAGCTTTATCAATTTTTGTATAAACTTTTGCTTCTTGGTTTGTTTGAGTTTTCTTTCAAGTATCCAAAACATAGTGAAAATTTTTAGGTCTTTTAAATTTTATGTTGATTCAATAAAGGGTAAGTCATCCTATTACATTTAGATTCTAAAACAAAACAAGCAGCAACTAAAATCATCAAAATGCTACCAAGGATATTTATCAAGACATATCTGGGAAGCAAATATGTGGAAAAATAGTGCAGTATTCAACAACTCTAAACACTGTGAAGCAGGTCTTTCTCCAAAAATATTGTCCTACAAGTTTTAAAAGTTTGTTCAGTAACTGATTGCAACTTTTTAGAAATAGTTTCACTTCATCAAATTTCATTAAAACTACAAGGAAATTTCAAAGAGTTTGTGGAAATAGGATTAAAATATGTTTATTTTAGTGTAAAATATTTTGAAATTCATGTTTATATTTTTGATAATACACATTTTCCATGAGTTGTTGAGGACTTTGTATACAGTCTTAAAATGGAGATAAAGTAAAAAATCACCTGTAGGGACTTCCATTTTAAAAGAAACACACATAATTATGAATAATCTGTGTTTATAGCATCTGTTGTACAATCTAAATTAAAGTCACAACTGATGACTGGTTTATTTGTATTTATTGCTACTTAAATTTATAGGAACTTTAAATAATTTTGAGCAATTCTTTTGGGAATGTAAGTTATATTTTATCTATTTTGACGTTTTCCCAAGTGCTCGTGCAAAAACCAATCAATCAAGTAACTGATTTGAAGTTATCATGTTTTTCTGACTGTAAGTTTTAGTGGCACTCTTTGAAAGGACAAATTTATTTCAATTAGTAAAGTAGTGATTATAAACACTGTTTAGAGTAATTAAATGCCACACCATTCCTTCTTGAGTGTTTAGTATAATTTCTGGTGAATTTTTATTTATTTCCATGAAATTCATGTAAACAATCTGCTTAGTCTTCATGGAGTAGTGTCTAGGGCTTTCAGTATATTCATAACAGAAAATCTGAAATTAAGCAACATTGGTGTTGCTAACAATAGTTTATAAATAAAATAATATATACAATCTCCAGTTTTGGATTAAGCCATCATATGAATATTTAATTGTTTTTAGTTTCCTAATTCTGTTTTGATAGCTTCTATTTTGTCCACCATGAATTTTGCTTTTTTTGCTGTAAATATTTTTGGGACCTAAATTTTGAAAAAAAATTTTCCTTTATTTACATTTAAATGTATTGAATTGAATTACTTTTCATGTAAGAGCCAGTAGTGAAGGATCATAGTATTTGTTTAATTCAATGGACTGCTCAGTATGAGAGAAAGGTTGATGTCATTCATGTTCTAATGCATATTGCCATATAAAATGAATTCATTTTGTAACAATTTCATCTTCTGCAACCTGTTTCTTGTTTGGCGGTGTCTTGTTTCTCCTTATCCTCCTATTTCTTATTGCTTTCCTTATCTGTGTTTTTTACCCTATTATAATTCTACAGTTTCACCCCTCAGTATCATGATTTTGATCAAAGTTTTTACTTTTAGTACTTACATATTCAGGGATCTTATTATGTGGAGGTCCATTCAATTTTCTTTTCTTCAGATTGCCTTCCACTAGGATATTTTCTTCTTGATATATTTGAACCTGATAATCAATAATTTTGCAAAAAAAATTAATCTGTAACTAAAAGATATACAAGAGCAGTTTGATTTTAAATTGCTGCTGCATTATATCAAAACATATAAATGTGGACCTGTATCACTTTTATACAATTTATACTGCTGATTATTAGGGCAGATTTTTGCTAACTCTATTAATTGCTTCTTTAGCCAATTTTATTTTGTCAGTGGCAAATTTGACCCTTTTTGCTGCAAGATCCACCAGATTTTTTCTTTTAAGAGTTTCAAAAATACCGTGTCAAACTTTTAAGTTGTGTAAAACATGTGGTTTCCCTTACAGTCTTATTTGTTTATATTAGTATACCATAAATTTGTGATATACAAATTCAGTCAAATTGTAGTTTTCTCTTCTTTACTCTTAAAAGATAAAGTATGGCGCATTTGTAAGTGCATGTTGCCTTGTTTCTGGAGACTATTTCTGATGGGAGATAACTCCTCTTTTGATTATACACCATTGAGAAACAAATGCTACACTGAACAATTGGTAAGTCTGATGTGGCTGACTTGTTCACAGTCTATCTTCTTCCTCTGCACATTTCAAAGCCTTCTTTCTTCTCTACTACTCATGTAGTACTGCTAGTGTGTCAGAGGACATATTAATAGCACAAGATACCCTTTGGCTCTCATGCTTGTGAAGGGATACTAGAAAGATTACACAGTAGGTAGCAGGAGAATTCTCAGAAACCATTCCTGCTTTGGATTCACTAGCAATCACTTAATTATACAAGTTTGTGAACTGTCCACTACAAAAATATATGTCACAGGCCGGTGCCACGGCTCAGTAGGCTAATCCTCCACCTGCAGCGCTGGCACCCCAGGTTCTAGTCCCTGTTGTGGCACTGGTTCTGTCCCAGTTGCTCCTCTTCCAGTCCAGCTCTCTGCTGTGGCCCAGGAAGGCAGTGCTTGGGCCCTGCATGGCTCCTGGCTTCGGATTGGTGCATTGCACTGGCCGTAGTGGCCATTTGGGGGGTGAACCAACGGAAGGAAGACCTTTCTCTCTGTCTCTCTCTCTTACTGTCTAACTCTGCCTGTCTCTCTCTTTCTTTCTTTCTCTCTCTCTCTCTCTCTCTCTCTCTATATATATATATATATATATATCACAATCCATACTATATGTATTTACAAATTGACTTCTTTCTGAAGATTAGCCACAGAAACATTGACTGCTATTCCAGTGTTGCCAAACACAGTAGAAAATGTGATACATCAAAGTTGCGATGAAAAAAGCATAGTATTTGTAAGGGATTGCAATGAACATATCTCACTTGTATCAATTCTGCAAAGACCTGTGGCCCCAAGATCACACTTCTGGGGTTTCTCCAGGGGTCTGGTTAGGGTTGGTATATGAGAAAGGTCCAGTAACTTAAGGGTCATTGGTATTGTGTTATATCCACCTTTGCACAAAATTCCTTCATCTTTTAGTTTTGAACTTCTGAGTAATAGCATTAGATGATTCCTCATGGGCCATTGTGAGCCAGTTCTAATTAGGCAGATCAGAAGGCATCACAGTGAAAACAATTGTAAGAAATATCCAACAGCATGAGACACTGAGTTTATTAGGGCTTAAATCAAAGCAGATTTCTTTCAAGACACCACGTCTTTTGCCCTCTGTGATTTATTTTCATCGCAGGACAACATTATGAACCCCCAGTCCATGCTGCACTTAGGAAGAACATATTTTTAATAAACAAATCGTACACTTCACATTCAATATGAGGAAGGTGGAGGGAGTAGATGTGGAATGAAATGACAATAGAAAAAAAAGGAAGGAATTCTAAGGACAAATTCTGCCTTTTTTTGTTTTAGAGTAAGCAATGTAACTGTGGTGCAGTGGGTCAGGCTGCCACTTGGGATAGCCTCATTCCGTATCAGAGTGTCCAATTGGTCCTGCTACTCTGCATTTTAGATCTGGTTTCACGCTAATGTGCTTGGGAGGTATCTGATGACGGCCCAAGTATTCGGTTCCTTACCATTCATGTGGGAAAACTGCATGGAGTTTCTGGCTCCTTGCTCTGGTTTGGCCTTGTCTTGAACACTGTAGGAATCTGGGGAGTGAAGCAGTGGATGGGATATTTCTCTCTGTTTTTCCCTCTATCTCTGTCACCTTATCTTTTTAATAAAATTAATATGCCTATTTAGTCACTCTCTCTATAGATTTCCCTTTATCCACTTTTCTTACATGCCTGACTCCTTTAGGCTAAGACAAGCTTTTAAATACCAGCAGCGAGGCAGGGTGTTATTACATAGACCAGGTAGTGAATCATAGTCACTCAGCTACAATTGCAAAGGGTGATGCCGTCTCACTGACACAGCTGGAAATTTCTACCAGAAATGTCATTTCTTATGTTAAGATTTAATTCTACAACAGAAGGAACGACTTCAGCAAGTTCCCTCCATTTCCCATGCTCATCAGAAATAGACTCATTTTGAATAAAAAGATTCTTCTTAAAAATCCCCAGCTTCACTTTTTTTACATCTAAATTTTACATTCTTTCAGTTTTTACATTGTAAGTATTTCCACACAGATCCATGTCTAGAATGCATTGTCTTCTCTCCCCAAATCCAATTAGACATGAACTCTGAAGGGAGAGGGTCTTCATCACTTTTGCTGATGAATTCCAAGTACCTTACCAGTACCTGGGTCAAAGCAAGCACTCTGTTGAAGGGATGCGGCTTTCAAAAAAAGTTCATGCTTCAGAGACGTGTTCTGTTTACTCCATGGATTGTCGGACATATGGTTCCTACCTTCTGTACCTGCACACGCACGGGCAGCTAAGTCCTGTCTCTAAAAGGCATCAATTAAAATGTTTTTCTGTGACTTGTGAGATAAGATTTTAATACAGATTAATCCAAGTTAGCTGTCAATCAGCACAGAACAGGACCTTGAAGGCATATGACACAGACAAGCTATTAACATGGAGGTCAGGCATGGGAGAAGGAAGTATCTGTGTACCTGGGGCCAAAAAAAGGATTGAGGTGTTAAAATAAATTACACTCACCTCCCAATTGTTTGTGTGTTTCCAACATTTCAAGCAACGGTTCTGTATTGGTATGATTGCAGCATTTTCCTCAATTCGTGATTTTATTTTTGAAGCTTGGAAGCTTATCTTCTGGAGTCTGTCCATATCTTTGAAGCTGAAATTGGAAATTCTAACTGTGATCTGAGCAAGGTTCCACAGTTGATTTGCCTTTTTTTTTTTTTTTCTGAAGCAAAGCCTGTTGAGAAATCCCACGCTGCAGACCTTGTCTATTCTCACTGATTTATTAACCATTCCATCTCCAATTGCAAAAATTTATTCTGTGGGTCTGTTTCATTTTGAACATTTTAAATACTTACAGATCAACCAAAAGTTTACATGCTTTCTTCAAATAACAAATCTAAGTCACCCAATATGGGAAATTTTAGCCTTTGGTTATAAATAAAGCTCTAATTCTTAGTATCTTCAATATCTCATTAGGAATGAAAGGTTCAAAGCATATTTTCCTGTAACTGAGGACCACAGGTCATTGTTTTCTGATCTAAATATATGCAAGGATTTCTGTCATTTGTCGAAATGGTAAGTGGGACTGGCAACTGGAATCTTCCATACTAGTAGCTTAATTTTTTGCACTTAACAATGCATTTCAAGTCCCATGTGATTCCAATATACAACTACTGTGTTTCTTCATGTTCCAACTTGTTTAATAGTGTGCTGACTTTAAGGATAAAATATCATTAGTGAGAGCACTAATTGGTCCAATTCAGAGAAATGCTGATAATCAAATCAGTGTACCTTTTATTGCAAATGACATTTTGCAACAGTTTTTAATCACGGTAAGGTTGATTTCAAAAAACCAATTAAGGTTTTTTGTTGTTCCTTTTGTAATCAAAGTTTTACTCTAAGGCTGCTAAGTAAGAAAACAACAAAAACAGAGACCAGTAGGGTTTTTTTTTATAAGTTTTCTAGTCACGTCACTTTCTCTGTTTACCAACAAACATCTCTTCTTAAGTTATTGGCGTTCCAAGAATGGTTCAGTGATGTTTTGACAAATTGTACCAGATTTTCTTGGCAGATGAGCAAAAAATGAGAATGAATACTTATCTATTTACCAATTCAAAAAGATTTATTGAGTAACTAGATGGTTCCAATACAGATTGAACACCTCTGATCTGAACATTAGGAATTTGTAATACTCCAAAACCCAAAATGTTCTGAGTACTGACATGACATTACAAATGAAAAATTCTACACTTCTCCTCACTTGATGGGCTACAGTGAAAATATTAAGCATGCTTAAAATAAAGTACAAAATTATCTTCATGATATGTGAATGAGATGCATATTAACATAAAGGAATTATGTGTATAGATTTGAGTCCCTTTCCTAATATATTTGATTATGTATATGTGAATTTTCCAAAATCCATAAGGAATCCAAAACCCAAAAAACTCTGGTCCCAAGCATTTCAGATAAGGGATTCACAATCTGTACTCAGAGAGTGGTAATGAATGAATAAAGTCTTTGCACCTTTAGGAGTTGCAATTTGGAGAGAGGATGTAAAATATACAAGTATATAAATATTGGAAACTTCAAGCATGTAGAAATACACATATAGATTAGTTTATAGAACAAATACATGTTACTTATTAGATTATGATTTCAAAATTACGAGATGGAAGTAACTCATGAATTGCTCAGAGATTTATGCCCTCTATTGGAGGAGGCCCAAAATAAGGAGCAAGAGAATTCTAGATCAGTATTGTGCAGTAGAAATATGACATGAGTTCTAGACATGAGACACAGAATGTAATATGAAACTCCTCAGTAGCTGCATTTAAAAAAGTAAGAGGAACCCAGTGGAATACATTTTATTGCCATATTTTACTTAACTCAATATCTAAAATATCATTCCAACATATCAATATAATAAAACATTTTTAACATTTTTACAATCTATTTTATACTGTTTTCATACCCAGTATATATTCTGTACTTCCATCATTTCTCAATTCAGATTATCTAGAGTTCAACTCCTCCATAACCAAAGGTGCTTAGTGGCCGCTTTACCTCATAGTGCAGGTCTCTAGATTACTAATTCTAGTAGTCAGAATCTATTTCCTTTCTGCCTATTTATTTTGTCTGTACTATAGGCTGTGACTTTGACAGACACTTCTTGCTTATTATTTATTTACTCCACATTTAATAAATATTTGTTAGTCACTAAGTATGATTCTAGCTGCTGGGGATGTTGCAATGAATAAAACCAACAAAAAATCCCTTCCCTTGTAGTTTTATTCCAGTGGGTATTGTTATCTGGGACAATCTCAGATTCCAAGTTGTATTTAAGAGTGTTATCCCTTTTCTTCTCTTTTATTAGAAAGTTTTCAGAGCTCAAAATATGCCATATATTCTTACTAAAAGCCAAACTTCTCTTTATGGTGAAAAATTTTTATACACAAGACCCAATAAATATTCTTTCAATTCCATATAACTTTGAGTCACAATGAAGTTTTTAGAGGTATTTTGCTTTAGTATCATTTTAAAAAATTATTTATGTTCATCTATTTAAAAGGCAGAATCACACACACACACACACAGAGAGAGAGAGAGAGAGAGACAGAGAAAGTGAGAGAGAGAATCTTCCATTTGTCTAGCAAGTGAATCTAAGTTTCCACTGTTGATAAGAATGTCAAAGTCGGTTGACTCTCTTAACTCATTTGAGGACCATCTTTCCAATTCCTGAAAACTCCTTCACTCATAATCAGATGTCACTTCAAAATAAATGTAAATGTCATTCCCGTGACATAGGATGACAGTGATATATTCATTTTGATGTGGCATATAATTATGGTGCAAACCCATTTTGGAACTTGTGTAGATGGCCCTAAATTTAGTTACAAAATCCACTGACCTTCTGAAACCATTTAGAACCTCA
Source organism: Lepus europaeus (assembly GCF_033115175.1). NCBI lineage: Eukaryota > Metazoa > Chordata > Mammalia > Lagomorpha > Leporidae > Lepus > Lepus europaeus. The sequence continues at coordinate 15,575,267 of NC_084828.1, read as the reverse complement.
TTTTTCAACTGTGGCCCAGGGGACCAGCAACAACAGCATCTCCTAGGAGCTATTAAAGACAGATTCTCAGGCCCCAGCCCAGAACCTCTGAATCAGATTCTGCATTTCAGAGAGACTCTCAGGTTACTAGTGTGCACGGTACAGTTTGCGGGATCTTGGCTTAATGTCAATTAGAGAAATTGTCACAAACTTAATTGCGGTGGATTCAGTGTCTGTGCTAATTCTGAGGGCAGAGCAGTTTTCCTAGATTTCTGCTCCTGTGTGCTGAGGCCTAGAGCAGACGCCTTGCAGACCCCCAACAGTCTTTCTGTTGAGGATTCTTTGTTGTGAAGCAACCAATAAAAGGGATTTTCTTTTTCTTAAAGAGCAACTGAGGTCAAGGCAGCACAGCATGGGCTTCCCAGTGAGTAATGTTCTTTATATTGTTCTCCAGTCCATCCTAATTCATTCCTGCAGCCTTGTTTGGTGAGATTTTTTCCCCCACCTTCTATCTTTCATCCAAATTTCTCAACCAAATGTGTTTCTCACTGAGCAGCTAGCAACTATATTTTTTTCTTCTTCAACATGAGTCTGAACTCTAGCATGGCTCACCTTGACCCTGTTTCCAGGCAGAGCCTCTCCTATTTATCAGTTCCTGTATTTGACAGCTAATAGCTACCTTTTATTTTTTCTTGGTTTCATTTACCTGAATTTGTGAAATACAGAAAAGCGTTAAAAAAAGACCTGCATTAGGCTGTCCCAAATAATGAAATATGAGGACATTTCTCAGAGCACTTTCTCCTTTCTTATTCTGTTGTGCTTCCTAGAAAAACATTTAGCTTCTTCTTGCCTTAGCGCTTCTGCTGCCTCAAAATCTATCCAGTGAAGTCTGATCAATTAGCCTTAAAATATCTTAGCTGCAGGAGTTAAGGGAAAAATAAATCTTCAATTTTCTTTGGTCAAATCTTTTGTTAGATAGACACATACACACAAACATACAAATATACTTATATAACAATACTCCACCCCATTCTCAAAATACAGAATAATATCAAGGTGTCTGATGGCAAATGAATGATTTAAGTTTTGGCCAGCATACTAACTCATTCCAAGGTTTTTGATTCTGGACCCTGACCACTTACTGCAGGTTTGTGGAGGAGATGATCCAGGTTTTTCCCCATGTTTTACACTGTGTGTCGTCAAACATCCTAGCAATAGCATTTGGGTCTATCACTGATCAATTAACCTGAGCAAGGTCATTCAGAAATCTTCCTTGGGACAGATATTCTTTTTTTTTAACTTTTATTTAATGAATATAAATTTCCAGTGTACAGCTTATGGATTACAATGGCTTCCCCCTCCCATAGCTTCCCTCCCACCCGCAACCCTCCCCTCTCCCGCTCCCTCTCCCCTTCCATTTGCATCAAGATTCATTTTCAATTCTCTTCATATACAGAAGATCAATTTAGTATAAAGATTTCAACAGTTTGCACCCACATAGAAACACAAAGTGAAACATACTGTTTGAGTACCAGTTATAGCATTAAATCACAATGTACAGCACATTAAGGACAGCTCTCCTCCCAGGCAAAAGGGACAGATATTCTTTTCTCCATTAGAGTTGCCATGATGGAGCTTCCAATAGTAATATCACTTATGCTGTGGAGAGGACCTATTGTAAGGGAAGAAATCATTAGAAACAGTCAAGAAATCACTGGAAGCAAAGACATGAAAGAACCCTAGAGAAAATCCAGGACATGAATTTTTATAGCTTCCTTTCTATCCAGTATTCTTCTCCAAGTTATTAGTGTGGGCCTATAATCTAGTTTTTTGTCTATGGTGATTTGAATGGGATTTTATCACTAGCAATTGAAAAAGTATCACCTCATGATGATATATTTCTACACAGATATTTGCTCACCTTTTATTTCTGTTGATCTTTACATTGCCAGAAGTCCAATATTTGGACAGAAAGTTAGACAAAAATCTTAGATGAATAGCCAATACATTAACACTTCAAACAATGGAAATTGTTATTGGACCAGGTCAGAAGTAAGTTGTTTAGCTGTTGGTCATATTGATTTAAGTCTAGACGCTTAGCAAACTTCCAGCAAACTCACTGAGAGGTGAGATTGTTATAATGAAATCCTGCAGAAGGCTTAACTTCCCTAGTAAGACAATAATAGCTTTGGTGTCAGACTCTCTGGTTTTAAATGCTGGCATCAGGATGGGGGTTTGGTATAGATATTAAGATGTTTACCAAGATATCAGCATCTCATTTTGGGGTGCCAAAGTTCCAGTCCTGCCACCAGCTTCCTGCTAATGTGGACCCGGGGAGGCAGTGGTGATGACACAGGAACTGGGTTCAAAATCACTCATGTGGGAGACCTATATTGAATTTCTGGCTCCTGACATCACCGTGGCCCAGTCCTGGACATTGAAGGTATTTGGAATATGAACCAGAAGGGGGAATCTCCTTATGTGTCTCTCTTTCTCTGTATCTCAAATAAGTAAATAGATAAATAATATGGAAAAAAAATTCGTTGCCCCACTACTAACTGCATGACATTTATCTAATTCTCTGTTTCTTTGGTCTACATCTATAAAATGGGGATGCTAGTATTACTTTGAGGATTAAATTAACTAATACTTTGTAAATCACCAAGGACAATACCTGGGACAACCTAAGTGTAATAGAGTGTTTGGTAAATGAAAGAGTGGCTATTTTCTTCTCACCATGAATTTCAATCCCTTATGCACAAGATATGAACACTCAATTGTTGAATCCTTGCTTATTCCAATCTCTGTCTCAGAAGGGTTTTGGTGGGAATGAGCTGGACAGAAAGAAATCAGAAGAGCAGTCTCTGGAAAGTGTGAGGGAGCTTCCAAATGGAGGGAGCGCCACCATTATTTCCATTCTTGAACATGAGCAATACTTCGGAATTCCTTTGGTAGGGGGAGGGGAGGTAAAGTAAACCTAAAGGAAAAAAGTCGTATAAAAAGAAGTTATTTGCATTCTATTTATTTTTTTCAAAAGCATATCCAGTTCTGTTCTTCATTTCTAGACCCCATCTAGAAAATTTCAGCAACTGTAACACACATGTTTCAAGAACACAGTAGAGGCATGGGCATTAGAGGTTATTATCTTGGATTTGTCCATTTCGTTTAAATTGCTGAACCCATGACAATCCATGTAGTGTTTCACACACGGTCTTAGCTCTTACCAGCAGATTCACCTCAAATTCCAATTTACCAGAGTGGGACCCAGGAAATCTCCTATTAAATAAAGTTCCGTTTTCTCTTAGAACTGCCTTGCATATATCAGATCATTGCTTTTAGGTCATTGCTATTCATAACATGTGCCAGCCAAGAGCATCATCACTTGGGAGCCTGCTGGAAACACAAACTCACTGTCTCTAGCACTAGGCTGCAGCTTATCCTAGAATTTCCAGGACTATCCCTGTTTTAAAAACCAAAGTCTTGCATTCTAGGAAATTCAGATCCTGGATGAACCAGAATCTTTGTCATGTTATCACAGACCTAGTGAATCTGAGCATATGAAAGTGGGCCAAGGAATGCAGGTTTTAAGATTTATAGGTAATTTGCATGTGTCCTGAGTTTTGGGAAAAAGACTAGATTTTCTGCTCTATTCTCAGAAGGCTGAGCCTCCAGGTACGTGGGATCCTCTATTTTTCTCAAGGAGTTTGTCCACTTTTTCACTTCAGGTGTCATCTCTATCTGATATGACTAAGTTTACTCACGAGCATCATAGCAGTCAGTGCACTCTCAAAAATACTGTCCAGCATCTCCAGTCTCTGCCATGACAAAACACTCACCCAACACCAAATTTTCAATCCATTGTCTGCCCTCTTCAAGTTTATTTCCCTCCTGGTGTTAGGTCTGGATACCAGGCCAACTTTCTATTTTCTTTTCTCTTCCCTATCCAGTTTTTACAGAATCACATTGACAACTGATGCTTTTTCTTGGAACTTCTTGCATGCCATTGCAGGTGGCCCATGGTTCAACAATGTCTCAAATGGTTTCTTAATTTTCCTCTTTGGATTGAACATGCAGCTTCGATTCTATTGCTTATCTCTTTTTTTTTTTTAAATTTTATTTATTTTTTTTTTATTTTTGACAGGCAGAGTGGACAGTGAGAGAGAGACAGAGAGAAAGGTCTTCCTTTTGCTGTTGGTTCACCCTCCAATGGCCGCCGCGGTAGGTGCGGTGCGGCCAGCACACCGCACTCATCTGATGGCAGGAGCCAGGTGCTTATCCTGGTCTCCCATGGGGTGCAGAGCCCAAACACTTGGGCCATCCTCCACTGCACTCCCTGGCCACAGCAGAGAGCTGGCCTGGAAGAGGGGCAACCGGGACAGGATCGGTGCCCCGACCGGGACTAGAACCCGGTGTGCCGGCACCGCAAGGCGGAGGATTAGGCTGTTGAGCCACGGCGCCGGCCATTCTATTGCTTATCTCTTGTAGCAGGATCTCCCCTTTGCTATCTTAAGCCCAGCTCTAACAGTCTTTAGGAGAAAGGGGAATTTTTAGTCACACTGATAAGGCTGTTTCTAAATAACATTGTAGGATGGACAGAATTTGACTTTGTCACTTGCTATTGTTCCTTTCTTTCCTTCCTGGAAGTCATCTCACTGCAGTCTCATCTCATCCTGTGCTATCTCCTTTAACCGTCAAGGAATCCCTGCTAAAGTGCTGACAGATAAGGTGTGACACTTCCATTTCCAACTTACACCCCCACCCAACTGAGACTAGCTGAAGTTTAACCTGGGGTTTCAGAAAGGGAGGACAACCTGGAGATTTCAAGAAAGATGATTGTCTTCACAGAATTAGACAGTGAGACCAGTGCTGGGGAAAAGCACTTTTCTTCTGCTGTCTTAACTTCAGATCCCAGAGCCTGTGAATTAAACTAACAAAAGATAGATTACCAAGAGAAAAAAGAGGCATATACTTTCATTAACATTTTACATGCATGAGAATTCACAGATTTGAAAAAGTGAAATGGAAAGAAATGGTTAGATTTAAAGCTATCCATAAAAAAGAAAAGGAGGTTTGGGCTTCAGAGGATGATAAATTGAGGGGAACTAAGTAAGATAAGGTTATTTTAACAAGGTTTGCTTATTACACTTCTCTTGAACTCCCTATCCCCATCTGTGTTCTTTACAATGTGGGAGAGGGAGATGTCTTCACAAAGGGAATTTTATGCCCTGTTTTTAGGCAGACAAGGGGAAGACAGAGAACTTTTCCTCCATCTGTTGATTCTCAGTTGCGTTCAGGACAAAATAGTCCTTATGCTGAAGTAGTTTATCTTAGGTGCCAGTCAGTCATGAGCCCCTGCACCAGCATATTGAGCATACAGAGTCATTTGCTCTTCTGTTTCTTTCAGGGTTACCCTGACCCTGTAGTTCTGATTGTGGGCGCAGGTGCAAATGAACTTATTTTCAGGCAGATAACTTTACTCAAGTGGTCTTTCCTTTTCTTGAATGACTGTAGTAGCCTAAATCATGGTGTCTAAGAAGGTCTATATCTGAAACCCTGGGAACTATATGAATACTACATGATATGGCAATAGAAGCTTTATAAATGTGATTAAAGAAAGACCCTCGAAATGGGTAGATTATACCGAATTGTCTAGATGGAATCTAAATGTAATCATAAATGCCTCACTAAGAGGAAGACAGAAAGAGATTTGGTAGCAAAAGATGCCACTTTACACTGCCTTTGAAGATGGAGGAAGGAACTAAAAGTCAATAAATGGGCCAGCGCCATGGCTTAACAGGCTAATCCTCCGCCTTGCGGTGCCGGCACACCGGGTTCTAGTCCCTGTTGGGGCACCAGATTCTATCCCGGTTGCTCCTCTTCCAGGCCAGTTCTCTGCTGTGGCCCGGGAAAGCAGTGTAGGATGGCCCAAGTCCTTGGGCCCTGCACCCCATGGGAGACCAGGAGAAGCATCTGGCTCCTGGCTTCGGATCAGCACGATGCGCCGGCTGCAGCGGCCATTGGAAGGTGAACCAACGGCAAAAAGGAAGACCTTTCTCTCTATCTCTCTCCCTCACTATCCACTCTGCCTGCCAAAAAAATAAAAAAGTCAATAAATGCAAGGAATACGGCTCTAGAAGCTGGAACATGGAAGAACTTGGCTCTCTTAGAACCCCAAGACAGTAAGATACCTTGAATATGGACAAGCAAAACTGATATATACCTGTATGATTGAATATCCCTATACCTCTAAGAGAATCAGTGAAGGTTGTTTTAAGCCACTGAGTTTGTACTAATTTGTTCCAATTGATAGGACACTAACCACTGACCAAAGACCTGCTTTGAATACCAAGTGTTAAGAGAAGATATTCTTGAAGTATGACTTCTGTCTCTTCATCAAATTCTCCCCACTTCACTTCTTGCTGCCTGGTAGTGTTTTCATCCCCTGATGTTTTATTTCTTCAGGACTGAATAGAATGTAATGATGGATCCCACTACTAGCTTTGGCTCCTTGAAAATCTATCAGCTTTATTATGTTCCCTGGTATTGCTGACCCCCGTATTATGGTTTATTGGTTACAATTGGCTGTTTATTGGTGACAGGTGGCTGTGCCTTTAACCCTGGGACTACTCTAGAATCTAGTTACTAAGAATTTCTTTTTTTAAAAAACAAATGTTTATTTATCTTTTTGACAGGCAGAGCTACAGATAGAGAGAAGAGACAGAGAGAAAGGTCTTCACCCTTCAGGTTCACTCCCTAAATGGCTACAATGGTTGGAGCTGAGCCAATCAGAAGCCAGGAGTCAGGAACCAGGAGCTTCTTCTGGGTCTCCCATGTAGGTGCAGGGACTTAAGCACTTGGGCCATCTTCCACTGTTTTCTCAGGCCATAAGCAGAGAGCTGGATCAGAAGAAGAGCAGCTGGAAAATGAACTTGCATCTATAAGGGATGCTAGCACTGCAGGTGAGGCTTAGCCTACTATGCCACAGCACCAGCCCCAAGAACTTCTTTAGGACAGAGATTCTCATCTAATTACCTATCCCCATCACCAGCAAGGGCTGGGAAGCCATGTCCTATATGCCACCAGCTTGTAGATACGAAAGAGGAAGGGATTAGGGGTCACACCATCTTCATTTGCCTCTGAACAGGGCCATACTCTAGTAGCAGGATTTTAACAAATCAGTTAACATCTCTGAGTTAGTCAGTCTTTTCTTTATTTCTTCCCTCTATGCTGCATATCCCTCCTTTCCTTTCTTCTTTTAATTTGCTTTTCTTTTTCTTTGCATCTATAAGAGAAGGCTAAGGTAAGGATTCTACAACTTAGCCAATGTACAGAAACAACTGCTATTTCATAGGTGCTCAACAAATATTAGTTTTCTGTTAATAGCACTCCTTCATGTTACACAGTAAGAAAAGATAAAACTTGGCTAGATTCAAGTGCCTTAAAGAACAAGCATTGTGTTCCATGTTAGGTAAAATAAGTGAAAACAACAACTTCATGCATGCAGGTCATTATGTATTTTTCAAAACTCATAAGCAATGTCAAGAGTGAACCCTAGTGTAAACTATGGACACAGGATAATGATGAGTCTTGTCTATATAGATTCATTTACTTTCCGTACTGCACTGTTTTGGTGCATAATGTTGATGGTTGGGGGAGATGGAGTAGGATGGGGAAAACATGGGACTGCTCTGTAATTTCTGTTCAATTTTTCTGTGAACCTAGAACTGCCCTAAAAAATAAAGTCTATTAGAAAAATCAATACCTTTCAGATAATCTACAAACCTCCTGAGTAGTAAGAATGGATTTCAACACAGTGAGTGTTTCTAATGAGCAAGGGATTAAATAGCAGTTGCAGAGGAAACTGAAGGATATTTTACCTCCTCTGCCTTAACTTTTTCTGCACAAATAATCATTCTTCACAATTTCTTAAAATATATTGGATTGCTTTTTTTTAATTTAAAGCCACCAGCCTACAACTAATCAGAATCCACATAAAATTCTTGAGTAAAATAGCTTCTCTGTTCACTCTATATTGCTTCAGCACCTTACCTAGGATATTTCCTCTTCCCTAAGAATGCTATAAAATCTGCTTGTGGTGTTAAAAATCAGATTGTGTTATATGATCCCTTTCTTAAGAGATTTCACATAGTGTTCTTTCTTGTTAATATTTAACCACAAGAATATGATAGAAAAATATATGGAGAGAATATTATTTCCTCTGATAACTAAGGGGAAAAGTCTCTAAAGTAGAGCTTTTAATAACACTTAGGGGTTACAACCACTTAAATCAAAGTTTTTCTTTACAGCTCAAGATAGAAAATGTTTTATGTTTAGTGAGTCATATTTCTAAAAACCACTACTGGGGCTGGTGCTGTGGTATAGCAAGTAAAACCACTGCCTGCAAAGCAGGCATCCCATATTGGCACTGGTTCATGTCCCAGTTGCTCCAGTTCCAATCCGACTCTCTACTGTGGCCTGCGAAATCAGTAGAAGATGGCCCAAGTGCTTGGACTCCTGCACCCATGTGGGAGACCTGGAAGAAACTCCAGGCTCCTGGCTTTGGATAGGCCCAGGTCTGGATGTCTTGGCCATTTGGGGAGTAAATCAGAGGAGTGGAAGATCTCTCTCTCTCTCTCTGCCTCTGCCTCTCTGAAACATTACCTTTCAAATAAATAAAAAAAAATTAGGGAAAAAAAAGAAACCACTACTGAATTCTGCTAGCTTAGTACAAAAGCCATCAGAGACAATATGAGCATTGCCTTAATATAGAATTCTATACCTCAACATCCCTGTCCTTGTACCTGATAATTCAGTAATTGAGAAAGTCCCAGCTGTGCCTTGAACTGTGCAGAAAAATATTTTTGTCTCCTTTCAGCCAATAATTGCTATTGTGATTTAGTATTTCTCATCCTGGATTGCCTTCAGAGCTTCCCACAGCCCTCAGATGCTTTAATTAAAAATAAAATTCATTATTCTGAGTTTTTTTTTTCTTTTTTGTAAAAAGAGTTTTAGTTGTTCATTTCTGCTTATTTGAGAGGCAGAGTCAGAGATAGAGAGAGACAGATGAAAGAGAAAGAGAGAACTGCTATCTTCTGATGTACTCTGCAAATGTCAGGGACTGAACCAGGCCAAAGCTGAGAGTTAGGAAGTCAATCCTGATCCCTCAAAGGTGGGGCACAAATCCAACTACATGAACCATCACTGCAGGCTCCCAGGATCTTCACTGGCAGGAATCTGGAGACAGCAGCCAGAGTCATATATCAGATCCAGGTACCACCATGTTGAATGCCAGCAACTTAACCATTAGGCTAAATGATTACTTTTTGCTTCAATTACTTCTCGTTTTTGCTAGAGGATTGACATATAAGAGAAATAAGGTTTATAGTATACTGTTTATTCTCTGTATATAGTCATAACTTTTCTATTCCACATATGATGCTTTAAGTAAATAACAAGAAAAAAGCAAAAAAAAAAATTAAAAAGTACAGAAATATGTGAGGAGGGCAGAAAACACTATCAATGATCATACCATCATATAGATATAGAGTTCTGAAATTTAGTAAAAACAAGTAACAAAAGAATCTTAAACACTAGATAATTAACATCCATTATTATGTGACAAGTCGAAGTTTGGAAACTTCATGACAATTGTTCATCTTCATACTAGCTCATAGCCTATGTTAATAAAACAAGGTAGAAGGCATATGGCCAAGTATGACTTGCCTAGGCTCTAAACAGCAAAGTGAGGTGACCCATAACAATTCCTCCTTTCTTATCGATACTCATATAAGTTCATTCACCTTTATCCAGCTGGTTCCTGTAGTATCTCCTTATCTTTCACCTGTTTTTTTTTAAAGCCAATTCTAAGACCAAGGCCAAAAGATGGATTTATCAGACTAGTTAGCCAAAAAATATGAAGTATGTCAAGACAATTTATTTCCCTTGGAAAAACAACACATTAAAATGAACAAAATTCACAACCTATTATATTGAGGAAAGCCTTGGTGATTTTCCAAGACTTCAGGTGAATATAGAGCAATTGACAAACAGAGTTTGTTTGTCCATGAGTTGCAGCAGAATGGCTGATTTAGTAAATCGTGGGCTGAAATGGAATTAATAAACAACTTCTAACTCAATTCAGCATTTTAATGTCTTGTTGCTTACTTTGATTTGAGCTCTGAAATAGCTAAATCTTTTTCAAGTGTTTCACAAAAATTAATTTCTCATGTGTAAGTCACCCAATTTCATTAATTAACTCTCCTGTGTCCAAAGGCAAATAGAAGTGATTGTTGGCCATTTTGTCACATGTACAAAAGAACAGAAATTATCTCTTGTTAAGCAGCCACAATATCAGACACAAGCTCACAGAGATTAGGGATGCAGAGAGCAGTAGGACAGAAACTACCACCTGCTTAACTGGCTGGTAATAGATGGATTTTGTCCTCTTTTTCTGATAGTAGATAAATGTAACTCAGAATCATCTACCTACATATATTCATTCTAAATAAGATTTAGAAACAAGATGATGTAGTTAATATCCCTGTATGCTTATTAGATGTTTATAATACATACAGTTCTTTCAGTCTCTGATCATTAGAAGAATAAGGAAGTTGGACCTAGATGGGCAATACAATAGGATCTTACTATAAAACAAAACCACAGAGAGGCAAAAAGCAACCTAGGCAATAGACAACATACTACCAAGTCAGGATAGAGTAAAATCATTTTTCCGAAGTAGTTAACATTTTCATTTTTCGCAAAGTGAATGCAACTACAAGGTAGCTTTATTTCCAATTTGACATATAGTGCATTAAAAAATTTAACAGTCTTTATTTTTATCTGTACTTTCCTTCAACAATCTCGAAGTTAAGTTTCTTGACTTATAAAGAATGTAGTCTTGTTGGGGAGCCAAAGATGATGATATCACAACAGGATGATTCAAGTTGTGTGGAGTGAAATAGATAGTTAAAAAGGAAAGATGATATACCCTGGAGGTAGAGCCATGGGAAATTCGTGATGAGAAGCCCAGGAGTGCAGCAGAGACTGGGCAGGTCCATGCTGAAGGAGCACATAAGAAAGTAAAGCAGCAGAGGCACAGCAGAGGCAAAGAATGGGGAGACTGGTGCCAGCCCCCAGTGAACCAGGTTAGATGGGAAACCACAGGTCCACAGAGCTACTGATAGCAACAGGAGGGGGAGCTTGGTGAACTGTGTTTGAAGTTCCATGTAGGAAAAAAGAGGAGATATAGAGGAACAAACAGAGAAGTCGCCCACCCATCTGTGTCCCCAAGGTCTCCCCAACTGGAACTGCAGCCAGCTGGGAGAAACTATATTGTTGTTTCAAACATAAGCAGGGGGTTACTGCCTTTGCCTCACCACACCCCCCGACCCAGGAATGAGGAGCACAACATTTCAGAGTAATTTCTTCCTCACCACACAAGCTTTACAACAAGAAGTCCTGAATATTGAAAACTTGAGCTCATTCCATCCACCAGTGAGAAGCGAGCTGGGCTCCACTTGCAACGCACAGACACATAGCAGCTCATATCGGAGAGCAATCTCACCACAAGCACAAAGATACAAATAAAGAGAAAATAGACAAATGTCAAAAAACAAAGAAAAAACCCTAAATAAGAATAAGGAAGACACTATGAGCCTCACAAAGGAACACTACAACTGTTCAGTAATAGAAAGTGAAAATGAAGAGATAGAGGATATGCCAGAAATGGAATTCAGAAAATTAATAATCAGATTACTTAGAAGCAATCAGAAGCAAATTCACAATCTAAATGAAAAGTTTTTCCAAGAAATAACGATACTAAAGAGATGTCAGAATGAAATACCAGAAATGAAAAATTCAATAGATAGAATAAAAAATGCAGTGGAAAGCCTTAACAACAGAATATGTGAGAGAGAAGAAAGAATATCAGAACTAGAAGACAAATTTCTGAAAATATAACAGATCAAACAAAAAAAGAAGAAATTATAAAACTGAAAAATACAGTTGGAGATCTACAAGGTACTGTCAAATGACTCAACAAACAGATCATAGCAATCCCATAAGGCGTGGAAAGAGAGAAAGAATTAGAAGACTTTCTCAATGAAATAATCCCAGAAAACTTCCCCAGTCTGTAGAAAGAGACATCCAAGTATAGGAAGTACACAGAACTCTATATAGACATGACCAGAAAAGATCTTCACCACGATGCGTTATAGTAAATCTCCCCACAGTAAAATGTAAAGAAAAGATCTTAAAATGTGCACAAGAGAAATGCCAAATCACATTCAGAGGAAATCCAATTAGACTCACTGCAGACTTCTCATCAAAAACTCTACAGGCAAAAAGAGAATGGTAAGATATATTCCAAGTCCTGGGGCCAGCGCTGTGGCTCACTTGGTTGATCCTCCACCTGCTGCGCCGGCATCCCATATGGGCACTGGGTTCTAGTCCTGGTAGCTCCTCTTCCAGTCCAGCTCTCTGCTGTGGCCCGGAAGGGCAGTGGAGGATGGCCCAAATGCCTGGGTCCCTGCACCCACATGGGGAGACCAGGAGGAAGCACTTGGCTCCTGGCTACATATTGGCTCAGCGCTGGTCATAGCAGCAATCTGGGGAGTGAACCAACAAAAGGAAGACCTTATGTCTCTCTTTTCTCACTGTCTATAACTCTACCTGTCAAATAAATTTTTTAAAAATTTCAAAAAAGATATATTCCAAGTCCTAAAAGGAAAAAAAAATATCAACCCACAATACTGTGCCCTGCAAAGCTCTCACTTATGGATAAAGGAGAAATAAGGATCTTCCACAATAAACAGCAACTGAAAGAATTTGTAACTTCTTGCCCAACCCTATCAAGGATGTGCTACACACAGAAACTCAGAAACAGGAACATCACTATGAAACAAGATGGATGTAGAAAATAAACCAGCAAAAGTAAAAAAGAAACTCAAAATACAAAATAGGGCTATTTACAGAAACATGGCAGGGCAAAGTCAGTACTTAAAGATTGTCAGCCTGATTGTAAATGGTTTCAACTCCCCAGTTAAAAGATACAGACTGGCTGAATGTATCAAAAAAGAAAACCCATCTATTTGCTGCTTAAAAGAAACACATATTACCAACAAAGATGCATGGAGACTGAAAGTTAAAGGATGGAAAAAGATATCCCATGCTAACAGACTAAAAATGAGCTGGTGTGGCCATCCTAATATCAGACAAAACAGACTTTAACACAAAAACTATTAAAAGAGACAAAGAAGGACATTATATAATGATGAAAGGATCAATTCAACAGGAAGATGTGACAATTATATATGTATATGCACCTAATTACAGGGGTCCAAGCTATCTAAAAGAAATGTTAAAGGATTTAAAGGCAGATAAAGACTCAAAAATGCAATAGTAATGGAGGACTTCAATACCACACTCTCAGCAATGGACAGATCATCCAGACAGAAAATCAACAAGGAAACAACAGAGTTAATTGACAATATAGACCAAATAGACCTAACAGATATCTACACAGCCTTCCACCCCACAGCCACAGGATGCACATTTTTCTCACCAGTGCATAGAACTCTCTCTAGAACTGAACACATGGTAGGCCACAAAGCCACTCTAAGCAAATTAAAAAAAAATCAAAATAATGCTATGCATCTTCTTGGACCACAATGCAATGAAGCTTGCAATCAACAGCTCATGAATCTCTACATCATAGGCACACATGGAGAATGAGCAATATGCTCCTTAACAAACAATGGGTCATAGAAGAAATCAAAGGAGAAATAAAAAATCTTTTGGAAAAAAATGAAGAAGACAATATAACATATGAAAATTTATTTGATACAACAAAAGAAGTGTTAAGAGGAAAGTACAGCAATTGGTGCCTATATCAAGAAATTAGAAAGGCACCAAATAAATGAATTATCATTGCACCTCAAGGATCTAGAAAAAACAACAGCAAATCAAACCAAAAGTTAGTAGGAGAAAGTAAATAATTAAAATTAGAGAAGAAATCAACAAAACTGAAACCAAAAAATACAAAAGATCAGCAAAATGAAGAGCCTTTTTTTTATTTAAATAAACAAAATTGACACTCCATTGGCCCAACAAACCAAGAAAAGGAGAGAGAAGACACAAATCAATCTAATTAAGAGATGAAAAAGAAATGTAACAACAGACACCACAGATATAAAAAGAATCATCAGAAATTACTACAAAAAACTGTGTCAACAAACTGAGAAACACAGAAGAAATGGATAGATTCCTGGACACATACAACCTGCCTAAGACACAGAACACCTAAACAGACCCATAACCAAGGCAGAAATTGAATCAGTAATAAAGGCTCTCCCCACAAAGAAAATTCACTGCTCAATCCTATCAGAAATTTTAAAAATAATTGAAAGAAAGGGAATCTTCCCAAATTCTTTCTATGAAGCCAGCATCACCTTATTTCCTTAACCCAAAAAAGATGCAACAGAGAAAGAGAACTACAGAACAATTTCCCTAATGAACACAGATGCAAAAGTCCTCAACAAAATTCTAGCCAATTGAATCCAATACCACAACAGAAAAATCATTCACCCAGACCAAATGGGATTCTTCCCTGGTATGCAGGAATGGTTCAACATTCACAAATCAATCAATGTGATGCATGACATTAACAAACTGAAGAATAAAAACCATATGATTGGGGCTGATGCCATGGCTCACTTGGTTAATTCTCCGCCTACCTTGCTGGGATCCCATATGGGCGCTGGGTTCTAGTCCCGGTTGCTCCTCTTCCATTCCAGCTCTCTGATGTGGCCCAGGAGGTCAGTGGAGGATGGGCCGGGTGCTTGGGCCCCTGCACCTGCATGGGAGACCAGGAAGAAGCACCTGGCTCCTGGCTTTGGATTGGCGCAGTGCCGGATGTTGCTGCCATTTGTGGAGTGAACCAATGGAAGGAAGACCTTTCTGTCTCTCTTTCTCTCACTGTCTATAACTCTACCTGTCAAATAGAAAATAAAGGCATATGATTATCTCAATTGATGCTGAGAAAGCACCTGACACAATACAATACCCTTTCATGATGAAAATTCTAAGCAAATTGGGTAAAGAAAGAACATTCCTCAACACAATCAAGGTAATTTATGATAAACCCATTGCCAGTGTCCTATTTAATGGGGAAAAGTTGGAAAAATTTCCACTGAGATCAGGAACCAGACAAGGATGCCCACTCTTACCATTGATATTCAATAGAGCACTGCAAGTTTTAGCCAGAGACACTAGCCAAGAAAAAGAAATCAAAATGATTCAACTCAGGGAAGAAGAAGTCAAGTTATCTCTATGTGCAGATGACATGATTCTATATATATGGGGTCCAAAAGACTCCATTAAGAGACTACTGGAACTCACAGAAGAGTTTGGTAAAGAAACAGGATATAAAATCAACACACACAAAACAAAAGCCTTTTGTTTGCACAGACAATGCCATGACTGATAAAGAACTTCAAGATCAATCCCATTCAGAATAGCTTCAAAAAAATCAAATACCTTGGAATAAATTTAACCAATGAAATCAAAAGTCTCTACAATGAGAATTACAAAACATTAAAGAAAGAAACAGAAGACACCAAAAAACAAAAAGGGACAAATTACATGTTCATGGATGGGAAGAATTAATATAATCAAAATGTCTGTTCTTCTGCAAGCTGTTTACAGATTCAATGCAATACTAATCAAAATAACAAACACATTATTCTCAGATATAGAAAAAATGATGCTAAAATTCATTTGGAAACACAGAAGCCCTCGAATAGCTAAAACAATCTTATACAACAAAATCAAACCTGGAGGTATCACAATACCAGATTTCAAGACATACTGCACTGCAATTATAATCAAAATAGCCTGGTTCTGCTACAAAAACAGATGGATAGATCAAAGGAACAGGATAGAAATGTCAGAAATCAATCCAAACATTTATAACCAACTTATATTTGACCATGGAGCTAAAACCAATCCCTGGAGCAAGGACAGTCTCTTCAACAGATGGTGAATACTGGATTTCTCTTTGAATACTGTGAATACTGGATTTCCACATGAAGAAGTATGAAGTAGGACCCCTACCCTACACCTTGAACAAAAATCCAATCAAAGTGGATTAAATACCTAAGTCTGTGACCTGATATCATCAAAGTACTAGAGAGCACTGGGGAAAAACTGCAAGACATTAGCACAGGCAAAGAGTTCCTGGAAAATACCCCAGAGGCATAGGCAATCAAAATCAAAATTCACACAAATGGGATTACATCAAATTGAGAAGATTCTGTACTGAAAAAGAAGCACTAAGGATAGTGAATAGGTAACTGGCATAATGGGAGAAATGATTTTCAAACCATGCAACTGATAAAGGATTAATAACCAGAATATATAAAGAGGTCAAGAAACCCCACAATAGCAAAATGAACAACCCAGTTAAGAAATGGGCAAAGGACTTAAACAGACATTTCTCAAAAGAGGAAATCCAAATGGTCAACAGACACATCAAAAAATGCTCAGGATCACTATCCATCAGGGAAATGAAAATCAAAAACACAATGAGGTTTCAACTTACCCCTTTTATAACGGCTTTTATACAGAAACAAACAACAAATACTGGTGAGGATGTGGGGAAAAAGGTACCCTAATCCACTGTTGGTGGGAATGTAAACCGATAAAACCACTATGGAAGACAGTTTGGAGATACTTCAGAAATCTGAATATAGTCCTACCATAGGATCCAGCCATCCCACTCCTCAGAATTTACCCAAGGAAAATGAAATTAGCAAATAAAAGTGTTATCTGCACCCCCATGTTTTTTGCAGCTCAGTTCACAATAGCTTAGACATGGAATCAACCTAAATGTCCATCAATTGAAGGCTGGATAAAAATTATGCGATATGTACTATATAGAATAATACACAGAGATATAAAAAATGAAATCTGGTCATTTGCAACAAAATGGATGAATCTGGAAAACATGTTACATAGTGAAATAAGCCAGTCCCAAAGGGACAAATACCATATGTTCTCCCTGATTTGTGATAACTAACAGCGTGCCTTGTCTTGACAGTCAAGGAACAGTTGTTTTTTTCATTCTTAATACCATTGGTTGAACTCTTTACCTTTTTTTTAAATTAAAGATTTAATTCATTTATTTGAAAGACAGAGTTGCAGAAAAATGTAGAGAAAGAGAGAGAGGTCTTCCATCCGTTGGTTCACTCCCCAGATGGCCGCAATGGCCAGAGCTGTGTCGATCCAAAGCCAGGAGCCAGGAGCTTCTTCTGTGTCTCCCACATGAGTGCAGGATCCTAAGGACTTGGGCCATCTTCTATTGCTTTCCCAAGCCATAACAGAGAGCTAGATAGGAAGTGGAGTAGCTGGGTCTCAAACCGGCACCCATATGGTATGCCAGCACTTCAGGCCAGGGCTTCAACCCGATGCATCACAGCACCAGCTCCTAAACTCTTTATTTAACATTGAATTAATCATATGTGTATAAGCCCAATTGAAAATAGATCCCAATAAGAAATGTGAGTGGGAATAAGAGAAGGAGGAACTGTATAGTTCTGCATATATTCTTTTTTGTATAAGATGTATTTATTTACTTGAAGGTCAGAGTTACACACACACACACACACAGAGAGAGAGAGAGAGAGAGAGAGAGAGAGAGAGCGGCCGGAGCTCTGCTAATCCGAATCCAGAAGCCAGGATCTTCTTCTGGGTCTCCCAGGCGGGTGCAGGAGCTCAAGGACTTGGAGCATCTTCTACTGCTTTCCCAGGCCACAACAGAGAGCTGCGTTGGAAGTGGAGCAGCCGGCACTAGAACCGGTGCCCATATGGGATGCCGGTGCTTTGGGCACTTCAGTCAAGGATGTTAACCTGCTGCGCCACAGTGCCGGCCCCCAAATATTTCTACCTTTTAAGATTACACTACATGCCTTTTTCTTGTATCATTTATTTTTTCATGTGGTTTAGAGTTACTCTCTGATATTTTTTTTTCAATCTGAAGAACTCATTAATACTTAAGTATATTTTAATATAGTGCAGGTCTACTCACAATGATGTCTCAGTTTTTGTTTTTCTGGGAATATCTTATTTTCCTTTCATTTTTGAAAGATAGATTTTCTGGATATATTTCATAAGATTTTTTCCTTTACCACTGTGTTTTCTTTAAAGATTTATTTGTTTGAAAAGCAAAGTGATAGAGAGAAGACACAAGAGAAAAAGAGACCTGCCATGTGTTGGTTCACTCTCTACATGGCCACAATGGCCAGGGCTGGGCCAAGGCAAAGACAGGAGCCAGGAACTACATCTGGGTTCCTCACATGAGTGACAGGGGCCCAGGTACTTGAGCAATGATTCATTGCTTTCCCAGGTGCATTATTAGGGAACAGAGATGGGAAGCAGGACAGCCAGGGCTTTAAACTGCGCTCTGATGCTGGCATCCTTGGTGTTGTATTAGCCCACTGTATCTCAATTGCAGCCCCCTTTATTACTTTGAATATGTTATTTTACAGTCTTTTGGCCTGCAAAGTTTCTGAAAAGTCATCTGTAGATCTTAAGGAGGATCTTGATATATGCGTGGGGTCATACTTTTCTTGCTTCCTTCCAGATTATCTTTTTGTCTTTCACAAGTTTAAATGAGCTATTTAGCTGTGGATTTGAGTTTTCACTATTTGAGGTTTGATGAGTTTCTTGGATACATAGATTAATGGTTCATATCAAATTTGAGAAGCTTTGGCCATTATTTCTTCAAAATTTCTGATTCTTTCTCTCTCTCCTTTCCTTCTGATACTGTCACTATGAATATTTTGATCCAGTTGGTGGAGGTTTCATAGATTTCCAGGAACTTTTTAATTTTTTGTCACTCATTTTCCCATTGCACAATTTCACTGGACTGTCTTCACATTTGATGACCTCCCTTTGACACTTTCAATATATTCTGGAATCTCTCTAATGAATTTTTTATTTCATTTATCTTTCATCTCAAGAATTTTTAGTTTTTTTTTTTGTATTTGTATCTCTTTGTTTCTATTCTCATTTTAGTGAAACATTATGCTCAAACATTCCTTTAACTACTAAACAAGCTTTTTCTTCATCTTTTGAATATTTATAGGATGTGACTTAAGAATCTGCACATTAATGTTTATTGCAGCTCAATTCACAATAGCTAAGACCGGGAACCAACCCAAATGCCCATCAACAGTAGACTGGATAAAGAAATTATGGGACATGTACTCCATAGAATACTATACAGCAGTAAGAAACAACGAAACTCGGTCATTTGCAACAAGATGGAGCAATCTGGAAAACATCATGCTGAGTGAATTAAGCCAGTCCCAAAGAGACAAATATCATTTGTTTTCCCTGATCCGTGACAACTGAGCACCAAAGGGGAAACCTGTTAAGTGGAATGGACACTATAAGAAACAATGACCTGATCAGCTCTTGTCCTGAATCTAGATGTACAATGTAATACTTTATCCTTTTTAGTATTTGTTGTTGTTTTTGTTGTTGTTGTTCTAGTACTAGTGGTTGAACTCTGTAATTAACACACAATTATTCTTAGGTGTTTAAATTTTAACTGAAAAGTGATCCCTGTTAAGTTTAAGAGTGGAAAAAGAGAGGGAGGAGATGTACAATTTGGGACATGCTCAATCGGACTTGCCGCAAATGGTGGAGTTAGAAATGTGCCAGGGGATTCCAACACAATCCCATCAAGGTGGCATGTACCAATGCCATCTCACTAGTCCAAGTGATCGATTTCAGTTCACAATTGATGGCTCTGATAGGTCTAAGAGTCAAAGGGATCACACAAACAAGACAAGTGTCTGCTAATACTAACTGATAGAATCAAAAAGGGAGAGAACGATCCAACATGGGAAGCGGGATACACAGCAGACTCATAGAATGGCAGATGTCCTAAACAACACTCTGGCCTCAGAATCAGCCCTCAAGGCATTCAGATCGGGCTGAAGAGCCCATGACAGTATTGTAGGCATGGAAAGCCAAGATACCATGGGAAAAAAAAAAAAAAAGAGAGAGACCTAAATGAAAGATCTCTGTGAGTGAGATCCCAGTGGAAAGAACAGGGCCATCAAAGAAGGAGGTACCTTTCTCTGAAGGGAGGAGAGAACTTCCACTTTGACTATGACCCTATCGGAATAAGATCAAAGTCAGCGAACTCTAAAGGCTTCCATAGCCCTGACAACTCATGACTAGAGCCTAGGGAGATTACTGACGCCATGAACAGGCGTGTCAAATTGTTAAGTCAGCAACAGGAGTCACTGTGTACTTACACCCCATGTGGGATCTGTCCTTAATGTGTTGTCTAATGTGAAGTGATGCTATAACTAGTACTTAAACAGTATTTTTATACTTTGTGTTTCTGTGTGGGTACAAACTGATGAGGTCTTTACTAATTATATACTGAATCGATCTTCTGCATATAAAGATAATTGGAAATGAAAAAAAACAACCTGGTGTTAAATTGGAAATGGCATAGAAAATTAATTAATTTAAAAAAAATATTATGTAGGATCTCTGTCTTTAATGTGCTGTACACTGTTATTTAATGCTATAACTAGTACTCCAACGGTAGTTTTTTCACTTTGTGTTGCTATATGGGGCAAACTGTTGAAATTGTTACTTAATATATACTAAACTGATCTTCTGTATATAAGGAGAATTGAAAATGAATCTTGATGTGAATGGAAGGGGAGAGGTAGCGGGAAAGGGGAGGGTTGCGGGTGGGAGGGAAGTTATGGGAGGGGGGAAGCCATTGTAACCCATAAGCTGTACTTTGGAAATTTATATTCATTAAATAAAAGTTTAATAAATGAAAAAAAAAAGAATTTTGTGTCCTAACTTCAAAATTTAGACTTCCTCAGGATAGTCTTATTATTTTTATTGTGGCTGCTTCCTTGTTTACTCCTGTATAGGTCATTTTTCTTTTTATTTCTATACCTCTTACATACTAATTTTTATTATATTGACACAGCCATTTTTAGTAATATAAAGTGGTAAATCTAGGAATAAACATTAGATTCTCCTTTCCACCCAAGAATTGCTGTTGTTGCCATTTGCTTGCTTAGTCAGTTTACCGAACTAATTGCAATATCTCTGTTTCTTGTTGTGTTCATCTCTTCAGCAGGCAGGTCAGTAATCTTGAATTAGTAGGTCTCCTACCCCTAAATGTGAACAGAAACTATATCTGTTTCCAAGTTTGCTTAAACCTTTCCTTGCTATAGGAACAGAGCTTTAAGGTGCACCAGACTTGGGAGATTAAGATCCCTCAAATCCATAGGCTTGTGCATGGCCTTCCAGAATCTAAGAAATACATATAACCCTTCTAAAGTTTCCTGTGGACATCTCATTCCACCACATTTAAAAAAATATTTTTGTGCAGGCTCTTGTTTGTACAATTGATATCATTGCATTAGGCAGCTACAGTGCTACGCAATTGCTGATGAATTTTGTTATTTATTTATGCTCAGTCAGAACTCTTTTCACTGCATAGACTCAGAGTCTGGTCAAATAAAGACAAAATTTGTGAATAGCTCCTTTCCAGGAAGCTTCAAAATAGTGTGAATTCTGTGGGGATAAGGCTTTTGGAGGAACTTGCTCATTGTGTCCTACCTCTGGTCACTGCTCTTTTTCACAGGTACCATGGCTCTGAGATTTCTGGTTCTCAAGGATACCAAAGAACTGGAGAGGGAGCTACCAAGTGAAAACTCCACAGAGCTCCCCATTTTATATATATATATATAAGTTACCTGTTTTTATTGAATAAAACACCTCATGCTATTGAAAACATATAGATAACTGCTTACAACCCATGTCTCTTCTGTTGAGGAACAATGTTTGTTTGTTTATTTGTTGAAATCTTTTATTAGGGTAGGGCTAACTTTATGGTCATTAAGTAAACTGAAAGTAGATCTTTGTAAAAATTAAGAGTGGGAATGGGTGAGGGAGGAGGAAGAAGGGTTGGCGTGTGGGCGGGAGAGAGGGTAGGGTGGGAAGTGTCACTATGTTCCTAAATCTGTGTGTATGAAACATATGAAACTCGCATAACTTAAATAAAATTAAAAAAATCTAACCTTTAAAAATAAAAAAGAAAATGTGGTTAATTTTTCAAAGTTTCAAAAAGATTGATTTTTATCATTTTTACTAATGTTATTACTTATATGCAGTGGAGTTTTGAGATCCTTACCTCACATTCTGAGTGTTTTCTCTACACTGCTTTTGAAACTTTTATGTTAGTTTAAAATTATTTGAAAGCAATAAGAAAATAGTAATTCACTTATTTTCCCTTTTCTCACCTTTAATTCCTTATGCATATCTCCTTTGTTAAAAGCCATATTCAGTCCATTTAGTTGCATAACCATAGCTGCTTCATTAGTCAAGGATCAGTGATGCTTAGAATCCATACTTATGTCCACTGTGACCACCAGAAATGCTTTGGCTTCTTTTTCTTTCATTATCCATTGAAATCTTATTAGTCACTCTTACCTTCTCCTGTGATAATCAACAATGACATGGCTTTATTGAGAACAAGCCAAACTTCCAGATGTCTTTTAATTTACACTTTTGTCTTCTTCATTAGCAGTTACAATTTTTATGCAACGCACAATTCATACACATGTTCTACAATTTTCAAGGCAGAGAGAGCTTCATTATTTTTCCATTTCAGTAGAAATGGCCATCCCACTAATTTACCAAAGGAAATACCTCCCAGGGCTGTTTATTATTGACACAAGTTAATCAAGTGCAGACTATTTTTTAACAAATACCCAGAGGCTTCCATAATATCAGAATCTTAAAGTACAGGTATTATGGGTATAGTGTTTATCATAACCCGGGACGATAGAGGTTTTTTTTCACCTTATTCTCTAAGCTATCATTACACATATTGAAATTTTTTTTGTTATTTTCCAAGAGATGCAAAAAAAATTATTCCTCATCTTCCTTATACCTTCTCTTTTCTGTCTTAGCATTCTTAATTTGCTTTCCTAACGAGCTTATTTCTTCCTAGGAATACCAGAGGCATTGTAGAATTTCAATAACTGTAGTGCTGATTTATTCCACTAGAGGGCACTCAGGTGGCTTCCTTTCTGTAATGTTCTCCTTTCCCACATATTCAGATTATTTGCCATATTGGACTGTAGGACAGATTTATCAAAAATCCCTCCACCAAAACCTGTGTATATTATTGTACACATACAGCTCTAGATTATTTCTTAGGTATATTGGAGGTGTATCTATCTGTCTTTCTTTTCTTTCTTTCTTTCTTTTTTTTTTAAGATTTATTTAGTTATTTGAAAGTCAGAGTTACAGAGAATCAGAAGCAGAGAGGTCTTGCATTTGCTGATTCACTCCCAGATGGCTGTAAAGGCCAGAGCTGGGCCCATCTGAAGCCAGGAGCCAGGAGTTTCTTCTGGGTCTCCCACAGGGGTGGAGGGGCCAAAGGACTTGGGCCATCTTCTACTGCTCTCCCAAACTATAGCAGAGAGCTGGATTGGAAGTGGAGCAGCCAGGTCCTGAACTCATGCCCATGTGGGCTGTTGGCACTGCAGGCAATGAATGGCTTTACCTACTGCACCACAGTGCTGGCCCCTGCACGTCTGTCTGTCTGTCTGTCTATCTCTCTCTCTCATCTGTCTATCATATTCTAGAATAGGAAAATAAAAAGGAAGAGACTGAGACATTCCAATATTTTATCCATGAAAACTCCACTTATTTTTCCAGGGAAGTGAAGTACACAGAATGTTCATATGCTCTACTTCTTTTATCACTTCCAACTTAAAAGAAATAATTAAAGATTTTTTCTAATAAAGCTGAAAAAATTCAAATAGGTGTTTGAAATGACTTTAAATTGACTGAAAAATAACACATGAGTTTTGCCAGAATAACAAGTAGAGAAGATATAAGGAAGTATTTGCTTTGCTGAAATTAGTATGTCAGGAGCATAGGTAAGTGGACATACTGTTTTATTATTTTTAAAATCACAACAACTTGCTGTCTTTGGGAATTAATTAGCAAATGATTGAAATGGTCTCTTTTTTGACAGCCTATGTGACAGGGGAGAGATCCGGGATAGGGATGTGAGTAGTGAGGGGATGAGACATAAATTTTTCAGTCATCCTGGAAAGTCTGTATTATTCTAAGTTTATTGGTATTTTCTTTACTTTTTTGGTACAATGTCAAACAACACTAGAAATGTGAAAGTAGGTCATATTGCCTCATTTGAAGGTAACCAGGATTAGAACAAATATTCTTTTATGGAAATATTGCAGACCAGAGATGCCAAAGCACAGAATGGCCTCCATAGCTTTGTCTTGTACCCAAGAACAATACACCATGGTCGCAGGCACTGTCTCTGAATTCTGCATGGATCCTGACAACATCAGCATAAATACTTATAACTCTGTACAACCAGGGGAAAGGGGGTAATATCATAACCTCATAATAGCAACTGTGCAAAGAAAGTATGATTTTAAAATATTGTTTATTAGACATTTTGGGGAATTGTTTCCTTTTGGTGTCATTCCTTTATCTTGGCAAATAGCCATTGTATGATAGCTTCTTAAAACAATTGTTTTAATCACTGCCATTTGTGTCTCTTGAATAATCAGCAATTATTTTAATAAAGATAACTCTTCTACAAAATAGAGATAATGAGTGACAGATGAAGCTGTCTATGCCCGAGTGACTTAGAAATCGCTATAATTTAATAGACTGCCTTTGAAAATTTTCTCTTTTGTAAATCTTTTTAAAAACTCAACCTCTCTTTTGGTGCAATAGATTTTTATTATGGAATTTTTAAAAATCAATTTCTAAACTGGAAAAAATGATCGCTTCATGAATAGTGTTAACTTACATTTTCTTTAATATGTAGGAGAAAAGTGATGAAAGCATATATATTTGTTTTCTCCACATTTTATTACTTGGAATTATTAAGGTCTGCTTCACACCTGTTATTTTCAGTCACAGATAGTTCTCATTTGACTTTTCCTAGCAGCATCTGGAGGAGTAGGGAGAATGGAATGTTCGCATGGGTACTGATCACCCCACTATTGCATGCTGGCAAGTTCTGTGCTTCAAACCCATTACAAAAGCCAGTTCTGAGGTCTGCAGCTCCTTTATCTCCAGCTGCTTCAAGCACACAGGGCATCCATCTCTTTCGGGGGCAGATACTTCATAGTGTGACACATAGTTTGATAGACAAGTATGTGGACTTAGATGTCAATCAGAATCATGTTTCCAAATGTTTACCTCTTTGGAAGAATTTTTAATGCATTAACCGTTTCTAAAATTAACAAGAAAGGAAGACAAGGACATCTGTGTCAGTTTGTGTGCTTGTGGTTATGTGTGTGCATGTGCATATGTGTTTGAAATAATTAGAATGTAGTCAACATACTGCTATTCCATTACTTTTTCCTTTATTCTGATCCTGTTCATTTCTCCCACAAAAAAATTTATGGATGACCCTGAGGGTATGTGGGGTTTCAATATTACCTGTATGTCTACAAGGTCCACTGTAACTTAAAAAAGAGAGAATCAATTTTGGGGGTTGAGTTTAGTTACCGTTTGATATGTTGCACTATAAGAGCAAATTAGCTACTGGGGAGCAAGGTTAGTTTTAATGTTAAAGGTCATCAGTTTCTGATAACACATCAGAATCAGACATGACAGCCCTTGTGAAGCAGCTTTTCTTTTATAAGGAGTTACCATGATATCCACCTACTTCTCATTCAAATTCAAAATGTGACAGGCATCAATCATGGATGATTTATTTTATTTTCAAATAGTTATTGCTGTGTCAAGGTGCTTGCTAATCTGAAAGATCAAAGGTATCAAAGTACCTTCTACAATTTTGAACAAACACATATGTATATTCCATTTTTAGACAGGAAAATGCAATTTAGCCATGAATAATCAAGAAAATCCTGTTCCTCTATTTGATTTTTCAGTTGTTTATGTTTACAGGAAGCCATTCTCTTCAAGGGCAAAATTAATAAGGACAATTTGGGAGGTCATAGGAAAGCATGTGCAAATGGAAAACGTGCAATGATTTTAATTCAGATACGAACATAACAGGGCCTGTGGTTATGAGAGGTACCAAAAGGCAGCCCTTATTACAAAACACACATAGACATTTGTTTTCCAGTGCTTTTCATTAGGAATGCATACCACCAGTTTGTTCATATTTGCTTATAGTGTAGTTAAGTAGCTGCTACAAAGCGAAATTCACTGCTGGAAAAAAGAATATTGTCAGCTGCATAAAAAAAGAATATCACTAGATTGATCACTTAAACTTTCACTAACTTGATTTAATCAAGATAGGTATAGATGGCAGGACTAGAAGAATTTTGCTTTTTCTACATTATAGTTGATTTGTATTTCTTATAAGCATTTATATGAGAATCCAAGAATATATTGATAAAGTAGAGAAATAAGACCATAGACAGAGGCAAACCCCTTCATTCACTAAAGACTCAAATATAGCAAATTCTGATGTACCAGAAATAATTATAAGGGGTAGGAAGACACTCTTTCCATAACATTTTATTCTCTAGTTGCTTCAAATTAAATTACAGACACATGCATTTGGTATTGAATTACTTTTCCAAAGTGCTTTCATCTTTGACACACCATTTATTGTTTCTTAAGATGATAATTTCACTGTTTTGAAACTTTTTTGCTACCTCATTCAGCTCACTAAGCTATCAAAATATATCTTTCTCATGCACTTCTGCTCTGATATACTAAAATATTAGCCTCCAAATGAATATTAATTCCTCCTTCCAAATAGCAGGTGCTAAAAAGATTCAACCATGAAAGGGTGGGGAGAATCTCCTATAGGCAAATGTAAAATAGTAGCAGCCTATTCTTAAAGGAAGATTAACTAAATAAATATAGAAAGAAAAAAACGAAAGAAAGAGAACCTGCAGGCCCAACACTTTCTGTCAGGATCTGGCAACTTTTAGGAGATTACTAAGTGTTTATTAGACTCAATAGCATTGTATAAGGTAAGGGTAGTTGCTATGGTTTAAGTATCACAGTATTGAGAGGTAGGACTTTTCAGACATGAATAATGCCATTATTGCATTTATGCAATATTTATTCACTTATTTGCTTATTTGAAGACCACAGAGAGAGAATGAGAGTATGTGAGTGATCTAGAGAAAGCCAATCTTTCATCTACTAGTACATTCTCAAAATGGTCACAACAGCAGGGGTTGGATCAGGCTGAAGACAGAAGCGAGGAACTCCAACATATGTACCAGGAGCCCAAGTACTTGAGCCATCATTTGCTGCTTCTCAGGCACATTAGTAGAGAGTGGATTGGAAATGGAGTAGTAGGGACTCAAATTAGCATTCTGTTACAGGATGTAGAGTTTCAGACAGCAGGTTGACTTGCTGCATGAGGATTTTCATAGAAGTTAGCAGATTCTGACAAATGTGTGTGTTCCTAAATGTTTCCCAGGAGACTCTGATACAGAGTTAGGTTGAACATTGCATAAAATGTGTTTCTACAATGAACACCTGACAAATGAGATGGTTTCTAGCCTGTTTGTAATTATAATGGCACTGAGCCTTACAAATAGGAAGTAAGAGTAGAGAAGGAATAGTCCAGTTCCCATTGATAATCCTCCATGCCTTTGGGGTGAAACATTGTAGAATATAGCCTCAATGTAGAATGGATTAAATAAGGGGAAACTCTTTGATAAACTTAAATTCAATACAGGAATAAAATAATGTGAATAGAACCCAAAGTATTCCAGATAACATTATGTTCAAGTTCTCATTAAATCCTTACATCACCCCGAGAGACAGGTGATACTAACCTTTTACAGTTAAGGAGCTAAAGAGAAGGAATATTAAACCAATCGCATGAGGTTAAAAAGTTAGGAGCAAGAGAACTAGAATATGAACTCTGGTCTCACTAAGATCAATTCTTATACTTCTGACCTTCAGTCCACATAAACTTTAAGATATTGATAAGTCAGAATGGACTGAATTCTAGTTCAATATTTCTTAAACTGCAAATTGCCCACCTGTGTTATTGTTGGCACCTTAGTAAAATATTTAGAAATTGTTCATATGCTGGTGTAAATGTACACATTTAGACACTAAATGATTAAAGAAAAATATCCTCCGGGTCAGTGTTGTAGCCTAGAAGGTAAAGCCACCTATGATGTCAGCATCCCTTATGGGCACTGATTTGAGTCCCAGCTGCTCTACTTTCAAGACCAGCTCCCTGCTAATGCGGCTGAGAAAGCAGCAGAGGATGGTCCAAGTGTTTGGGCCCCTGCACCCATGTAGGAGACCTAGAAGAAGCTCCTAGCACCTGGCTTAGGCCTGGCCCTGCCCTGGCTGTTGCAGCTATTTGGGGAGTGAACCAGTGAATGGAAGATCTCTCTCCTCTCCCCCTGTAACTCTCTCAAATAAATAGATAAATCTTTAAAATAAAATATAAAAAAAGAGAGAACTATTCTCTGAGCTATCTTAACTTATTTGTGGTAATGGTGATAACAGTAGAGGTTTTTCAAAGGGATCATTTGGTAGCTGAATATCTTTACCCTTCACCCGGCCCCACTATGCAAATTGTGCATCTCCAAGGTGCTAAGCATGAAAAGAATTATTGTGGCAGGGAGTGTTCATAGTGATAAGTTAGCAGGACATTCAAAAGTAGGCCACTGTTACATCAATCTGTGATTTTGCAAGCATTTTGGAGTATGCATAGGAAAACTGCTCCCAATTTAAATAGGTAAAAATCTTGATATATAGCATTTTTTTCATGGATGGCCTTCATGCTTCTTTGATTTGAGGTGATAGGAGAAAAGGAGCCTTCATTTATTCACTGGAACTACATACCAACCAAAAACAAAAATTGTGTTTGTATTTTACCATTCCTAATCAGGTTTCTCATTCTAATCTTAAATCAAGGCACTATTGGTTAATGGTGAGGAGTGCAAACTCAGGAGCCAGAATGCCTGGCTTTGAATCCAGTGATGCCTCTTTCTAGCTCTGTGACATGGCTGTTAGTCTCTGCTTCATCATTCATAAGATGCAGATTAGAGCAGTAGATTGAATTAGACTACTGTGAGAATCAAATAAATTAATAGCTATGAACTGCTTACAATAATATCTGGACCTCAGTACATTGGTTTCCAATGTATTTCATGAGTACAAACTATGTGCAGATGCTAGGCATTGTGGAGAAATAACAATTGTCATTGCCCT
Source organism: Lepus europaeus (assembly GCF_033115175.1). Taxonomy (NCBI): domain Eukaryota; kingdom Metazoa; phylum Chordata; class Mammalia; order Lagomorpha; family Leporidae; genus Lepus; species Lepus europaeus. The sequence continues at coordinate 15,546,014 of NC_084828.1, read as the reverse complement.
GAGTGATATTAATAATTGTGCAAAATAACTGACATTATGTTCATAGTATCCATGTCATGATTTACCTGGCCTTTTGGAATGGATATTTAGTATATAGTAACAGTAAGCATGTACATTTTGTGACCAAAGAGTTAAATATACTGCCTCTCAGGTCTCTGCAATGGTAGAAGTGAGTTGTTGGTAGGGGTTGGGGACAGATTCGAAATTATGTTTTGAAAAAACCCTGCCATCAAATTACCAAGAAAAGAATTTAATATAGAAGTGAAGGTCTGACACGGATATGTTCCTGTCCTTGCTGTCAGAGCTAATGCTACGTTTCCACACAATTTGTTTAGCACAGACATTTTTAAACCGTAACTCATGCCTGTCCTGTAGGCTAGTGCTGCGATCATCTGCCCTCAGAATACTCTGAAAGAATTTAAGCTCTTTGACATTGACCACTTCCTAGTGGTTTTTGAAAGTTGCAAAATGTGCGCTCGACCTGCGAGGCCCACACTGTTGGGATGGTGGGCCGACAGCCTTCTTCAGCAAGCAGCACCAGAGACAGTTTCAGTGAACATGTCCATTTATTAACAATCAGGCACAAGCTTTTATGGGGCAGGCAAAAGGAACAGCTAGCTCAGGGTAGCAGAACTAATTCTCTAGGATAAAACTAATACGGGCGCCTCTGTTTCTCCAATCAGCTTGAAGCTTATGTAGCCTGCATGACCGTCCAGGTGGTCTCATGGGTCTGGGCCACACCCAGAGTTGTTTACCTAGTTGACAATTACAAAGCCCGTAGACAGGAATTGGGGTGGGGGAAATGTGTCTGGGGCTCCTGCTGCCTGCCAGCAGTCAGGTCATATGTGGGGGTCTCAGTGTGCTGAGCCCCCGACCAGGTCTTTCCTGGGCGGGAGGCATGATGTGCCATGCCTTTCTAATCTTCTGCATGAGCTAGGCAGGCAGTCTCCCAGCCAGGCCCAGGATCACCCACAGCCAAAGTCTTGGTGGAAAATGAGAACACACATACTACCCTCAGTTCAAAGGACTTATTGTAGTGCTCAGTCACTTATTGCCTTGGCAAATATCTTCAAAGATTAAGTGCTTTCTCAAATCAAATATTTTTATCAAGTATCCCAAAATTATCCCCCCAAACACTCTGACTCATAATCACATGGTTATGAAATACATGGCCCAGGACAGTTGTTTCACCTAGAAGTTAGACTACTAGATAGGATGTCCACATGTCATATTGGAGTGCATGTGTTTGATATCTGGCTCCAGCTCCTGATTACAGATTTCCTGCCAATGCAGACACTGGGAAGCAGCCCATGTGGCTAAAGAAGTTGATTTCCTGTCACCCACAAGGAAGTCCTGGACTGAATTCTAGGCTGCTAGCTTGGGTCTCCAGTTGTTGAAGGCATGAGCCAGTGGGTGGGAGCTTGGTCTCTGTCTCCATTTATTTGTCTGTCTCTCAAATAAAACTATAATAAAACACATGACCCTTATATATAAAATAAGGACCAGCAAGCATTCTTTCTTATATTTAACACTAATTATCCCTCAAATGCAATTCTTCAATATGTGGGGTATGACCTACAAAAACAGATGGAATTAGTCAATTAAAATGTGTCTAAAGTAAAACAACTTTGTAGTCATTATGGAAAAAATATTGTGCTTTGATGCTTTGCATAAAATGGAGAATAACATTGTAATCTGAGCTCCAAGACATATAGAATTCAATGTTTGAAGTCAGATATAAAAAATTTTAGAATTTCCACAATAGAAATGTTAAATCACTGACACTAAAACACTTTCCTTCCTTGGCATTACCTCCTAAATGATATCATAAAAGGAAGTCCCATATACAGAAGAGTCAGTCAGTTAAAGCGGTTCTGAGTAGAGCAATGAGGCTAAACCTCTGGTTCTCACCAGCCACCATCTTTCATTTGAAGAAATTCCAAACAGCACAGTCAGAAAACCACTGATTTCATTGATAACTCAAGACAGAACTAAGAAATGATGTGTTATTAGAGAGGACTTTTTTTTTTTTTTTTTGACAGGTGAGTTAGACACTGAGAGAGAGACAGAGAGAAAGGATTCCTTCCGTTGGTTTACCCCCCAAATGGCTGCTACGGCCAGCACGCTGTGCGGATCTGAAGCCAGGTGCTTCCTCCTGGTCTCCCATGTGGGTGCAGGGCCCAAGCACTTGGGCCATCCTCCACTGCCTTCCCAGGCCACAGCAGAGAGCTGGACTGAAAGAGGAGCAACCGGGACAGAATCCGTTACTCCGACTGGGACTAGAACCCGGGGTGCCGGCGCCGCAGGTGGAGGATTAGCCAAGTGAGCTGCTGCGCTGGCCTAGAGAGGATTCTTTTTAGCAAACATTGTAAATTACCTAACATCCTTTCTCTCTTCTACTTTCTAACAGGATCTCACTTTCTGGTCCATCCTCCTTATGTATCTCTGCTATATCTCTCAGGAAGTTTAATTTTGATTGGATTCAGCCTCAAAAGCTCAAATTGTTTCTCTTAGGAACTCTTGCTACCTACAGTAATTAAAGTCTCTTACAGAGCTTTTAGATTATAGCTATTAGCACTTGATATGTGAGAAATTAAAACTGAGAAAGACAAACTATTCATTAAGGAGGTGGATATTTAGTGAAGCATTTTTAGATACTGCTTGGGATGCCAGAATCTCATATTGGAGTGGTTTATAGTCTGGCTCCAGATTCCTGATAACACAAACTCTGGGAGGCAACAGATGATGGTTCAAGTGCTTGGGTCCCTGTTCTCCACATGGGATACCCAGATGCAGTTCTTGGCTTCTGACTTCAGCCTGGTTCTGACTGTCGTGACCATCTGGGGAATGAATCTGCACACTCAATATTTCTCCATGTTTTCCTTTCAAATAGAAATAAAACACATTAAAATATTTCAATATTTATTAAAGATAAAAATGGATCTATTACCATTATATTATCATAAAAATCATCTGAATATTGACATAGTTTCCAAAACAATAGCAATTAATTTCAAAATGGCATTGTTTTGCAAGTTTGCAAATCTCATTGATGTCTGCCTCAATAAAGGATTGTTAGGTTCCCATATGTCGCCTGTAATCGATTTGTATTATGTTGTTTGGGTTGAAGAATAGTAAAAATTGTGACCTTTACTATCCTGCTTTTGAAAAGGGAGGCTTGATTTAATGGCATTTAAAGTAATTTTACTTATTCTTTTTTGACAAAATTCCAAATTTAGCAAGAGGTTATTTCCAAAAAATAGTGTTGAAGGATTTGAAAACACATTGATGAACTTTTCCATCTAAGCATTAGTTACTGATCCTTTACCCATGTTTTGTACCAATAGGCATCCTTCATTTGGAAAATATTGGTTCAATGAGATACACAGATCTTCCAAATGTTGACATATTTCATTTTACAATATCAAAAAAATCGCATTTATTTATGTCACTATAAATTTCATCAGAATGGTACAAATATTGGGAAGCTGTCCAGGTCATGGTGGTGGATGAAAAGCTTTCTCATATTCCAATTTTTGCTTGAAAGCTCATATTTCATCATTGTCCAAACATAGTGTCAGTTGCTTTCCTTCATGTTACAGACTCACTTTGTCTATTTTTGAAAAAATGCCTACCAAACACACAAGTTTGAATAACCATAATTTTTCAACCAGTTATTCATTCAAAATGGTGCTCTATGCAAACAGTGGATTATTTACCTTTGATTAATACAACCACACAAGCATTTTTTTCATTAGCATCATCATTATGCTATGATCTGCAACAGAAGTGCTTTATATATACTTCCTGTTTTGTCACACAAAATAAGAAAATTTACTCCAAGGGCAAAGTTAATAAATTAATATTTTTAGTGTTTCATCCACTACTTTCTTAAGTCAATAAGCTTTTCACTTAATTTAGTTTTCTAAGAGAAAATAATGTAGTGGCTGCTAGAACAGTTTGGTTCCCTTGCTCAATTGATGCTAAGTTATGAGCTGCTAATTCATAATTTCCATTTTACTAAAGTGAAAATCTCTAAAAGCAAATAACACCACAACATTATACTGATGGCAGTTTTGACTTTGCCAATTCCCTGAAGAGTTTTGGGGACATCAACAGATCCCTAGAGTACACGCTATGGACAGTTGGTCTAATATAATCGTGAGTGTTTCATTCACAGTCCAGTTACTAGCATGGGATTCAGCTCTGGTCAGTGAGAAATGACACAAGCCATGGTCTTTCTGGGAAATAGTTCCTTGCTCGTAGACATAGGGGCAGAGGTACCCCTCTACTTCCTTCAGATTTGGTCACTAACTGCCTTTGGTTTCTTGAATGGTGCCCTACCTTGTAACTGTGAATAAATGAGGTTGTAATGAAGTCTCATGAATGGAATAACAGAGCTTAAAATGCAGAAGGAACCTTGACCCTTGATGTCTGAAACCACTGAGACAAAAACTGGAGAATAATTCTGCCTCAGAACTTACTTTGGAATTTAGTACTTACATTTCTCCTTGGTTTTCTTAATATTTTCCATTTAGTTAGAAAAAATTATGAAGTAAGAAAAGCTAATTCACCAAGTAGCAAGGGGAAAATGTCATGAATTATAGGATTTTTCCATCATTTGTAGGAAAAGAAATAAGTGGTAGCTATAGTGTTTTGTAATTTAAAAATGGAGCTTATTTGAGCAGATGGTCTCGCTTCTAACACCCAGCTGGCCAAGGCTTCCTTAGAGGGCACCATGTTCTCTCCAATGAACAAGTTAATTATGCCAGAGAGCATCAGCACAATTAACAAAATTTTACTGACCTAAGTCATAGTTATTAAGGTTCTCTCCTTCCTGAACATACTAAAAGCTTCTTCTTTACTATGACGAAACAGTCTTAAATACAATCACAGATTAAAGTTGGAAAAGAACTAGTCAAACTGAGAAAGAAAGTAAGTATGTGAATGCTAAAGTGTATTTCGGGGAAAATGTAATTTGAGCAAAAATATTGTAGATCGCTATTTCCAACCTATCTGTCATTAGTCAGTAATTTCAAATATTTATCTAAAATATCTCAGAAGTAAAATTATACCCCAAATTATAAAAATGATGATATTTACAGTTATCATTTTGATAGAGATCCCATTCTTCAGAAAAATGAAGAGCAATCAGCAAACCATGCCATAGAATTGATGAGCTCTTTCTTTTATGCTTTGTAGAAGCCAAAACTACTGAATGGAAATGAAAGTGAAAATGATTTTAAAGTAATATTCAGCTTTGTTATTAAAACATGGCTCATTAAATGCCATTACTGATTACCTAAGACTTAATATCTGAATCACCCTTGAGCATACTTTGTGGCTACAGGGTTGTAATCACATTTTTAAAATTTTATTGCTTTTATTTTAAATTTCTTTTTTTCTAGCTTTAATTTTATATGCATTAAATGCATTTATTTTAAATTACAGAATATAGAATAACTACACAATGTAAGAATAACTAAAAAAGTACGGAATTATATTTCACCATTAAAAACTAAGAGCACATTGTTAAATGGAATACATTTTGAAGATATTAGCTATTAATATAATATAGTAGTGACTCTAAAGACTAGCAAACTTAATATTTCATGTATCTCCTTTCTTTGCTATACAGGATTGTACATTTTCCTAATGTATTTTTTTATCTGCAAAATGAGAGAATTGGGGCTGGCATTGTGGCGTAGGGTTAAGCTGCTGATTTCAATGCCAACGTTCCATATGAGAGCTGTTTCAAGTCCCATCTGCTCCACTTCTGGTTGAACTGCCTGCTGATGGCCTGGGAAAAGCAGTGGAGGATGGTCCAAGTACTTGGGCCATTGGTACCAATGTCGGAGACCCAAATGGTGTTCCTGGCTCATGGCTTCAGCATGGTTCAGCCCTGGCCATTGCTGCCATTTGGTGAGAGAATGGGTAGATGGAAGATCTCATTCTCTATCTTTCCTTCTCCCTCTGTAAGAGACATTCAAATAAATATAAATATATCTTTTAAAAAATAAGAGAATTGGTGGCTCATTAAAACCCCATCAAATTCAATAATCTTTTGTATTTTATTAGTAAGTTAGTTGAAAGCTAATTCTAATTTCAAGATCCAGTTTCTCCTACAAAAATCTAATAATTAACCTAAAATTAAGTGATCAAAGTATAAGAATATTATTTATACCAGATGTCTGATGAAGGCTACCATGGTAAATTCATTATATTATTAGCCTTAATCTGTTCTATGAGGATTAATCTCCATGTTCATCAAAGCAGTTAGGAACATGTTAAGTTTGAAACTGACCTCTCAATGTTTTGAAAAGCAGTGGAAAATTAACATTTACACATAATTTCCCATGTGCAAGGTGCTCCACATAGGCTGCCTAAATCCATTCCCCAGATAGGAGGAATAATTGATGACAGCATAATTGATGACAGAACAATCCTTGAGGTAGACCGCAGTGAAGGACCGTGAGGAGGAAAAGTCTAATGCTTTAAATATAAAGCAGTGTAAGAATTCTGAAAATGGCCAGGGACACGGGATCTAAAAATTCAGCAGTGCTCAGTGGAACTATTGTGGACCACATTTTCCTGTCTTTTTCTGCTTTGTAATACAATATAGTCCACTTTAGATAATACAATAAGACTCCTATAATGCAATAAATGCTAAAAATACAACAAATAACCCCCCATTCTCATTTACATGCTGATCACAGCAGGACTCAACAATGACCGAGGAGGAATAATTGTTACTTATGGGAAGATCATGTGCAAGGATTTTTCTTCTGTTTCAGATGAACAAAATACAATTCCACTGAGATGTCATGAAATGGTTTTGGTTGGCATTGGACAAGGAAATGGACTTAAGTATTGCTCAAGCAGTCCTTGTCTGAATTACTTATGCTTTGGCCTCTGAAAGTTGCAACATGCCTTGGTACATGTCTCAACCTTCATTATCTAAAAATTGCTTCTTTAGTATTTGAAAGGGAGAAAGAGAGAGAGAGAGAGAGATCTTCCATCCACTGTTTACTCTCTAAATGCCCACAACGCCTGGAGTTGCAGCAGGTGAATCTAGGAGCCTAGAATTCCTTCCAGGTCTCCCACATGGGCTGCAGGGACCCAGCACTTGAGTCATCACCTTCTTCTTTCCCATGATGGCATTTGCAGGAACCTGAATTAGAAGTAGAGGAGAACCAGGCACTCCAATATGGGATGTAGGCATTCTAAGCGGCAACATAACTGTTGCACCAAAAGCCTGCCCCTCACCCATCTGTGCTAGGAGATAGTAATTGCCAAGTTCTACATATGGCAAATAAAAGTCTATAATGAATATATTGCACTATTATTTGAAAACTCTTTTCTTATTATATCTAATTCCTGATCATTTGCTTTGTTTTTTGTTAGAATATGGTCACTTTTACAAAAGAAGTGTAAAAGAAACTCCTTTCAAAGTATACTCTCTTCTTGTTTGAGGCCTCACTGTCTTCCTCTTGCCCTGTATTCATGTGGTTCTCTATTAGCCCTGTCAATCACTAATCTGGTCTCTTCAATTATCTTTCACAAAACTCGCACATTTATCTTTCAATGATGTCACTGCACACACGTATTTCTCTATAGTAAGATTTTTAATTTCTCAACCTTGTAATCAAACCCAACACCATATGACTTCTTTATTGCTGCATTACCTGATATTTAAGAGCCTTTGCCAACAACCTACAAAAGTAGAGGCCTACTCTTTGCTTAATGCCTGCTGACTAAACCTTGTGTTCTCTGACTTATGAGCCCTTCCCCAGAAGGCCTCTTTGGAATGCTACCTGTCCTGCAAAGATCAATCGAATTTCACCCCTGCCAAGCAATTTCATCTCTTCTGTCCAAAGGAGAGAGAACTTTCTCTTTCAAAACGTGATGGTTTGTTTATTTCTCTTATTTAGTCCTTTCCAGAGTCTTCCTCAAGACTGAATTATACTGGCCGGCGCCGCGGCTCAATAGTCTAATCCTCCGCCGGCACACTGGGTTCTAGTCCCGGTCGGAGCACCGATTCTGTCCTGGCTGCCCCTCTTCCAGTCCAGCTCTCTGCTGTGGCCAGGGAGTGCAGTGGAGGATGGTCCAAGTGCTTGGGCCCTGCACCCCATGGGAGACCAGGAGAAGCACCTGGCTCCTGCCATCGGATCGGCGCGGTGTGCCGGCCGCAGTGTGCCAGCCGCGGCAGCCATTGGAGGGTGAACCAACGGCAAAAAGGAAGACCTTTCTCTCTGTCTCTCTCTCACTGTCCACTCTGCCTGTCAAAAAAAAAAAAAAAAAAAGATGGAATTATACTGATACCTTCTCTCTTGGTAAAATATAAGAGGTTAGAGACTAAGTACAATTTACCCAGGTAAAACTTCAAATATTTGGCATAATCTTCCATACAGTATTCACAGATAACCATTTTTGAAATGAAATGAACTGATTTAATGTTAGAGTACTTTTAAATTCAAATGCAAATTACATTCAACCTCAAGTACAGAGGAAATAATTTAAAAATCTGGATAAACTTTTTGTTTCACGATATTGTTGGATAATGTATTCTTAAAATCACTTATCAAATATAGGTCTGGTGGGGAGAGCGGCAAGATGGCGGAATAGGAAGGGAGCACATTGATAGTTCGTCAAGACACACGTTAATATAAGTGGAGATACTGCAGGGTCAAGGAAGAGTAGGGGAAGAAACAGCAGAGGAAACTCTTCCGGAACTAGTGATTCACAGTGGACCTGCGTGGAGAGCGTGGGAGCCCAAGTTCGGGACACCAGCGGCAGGACCAACGCACCAGCGCTGGAACGCGAGGTGAGCCGAACCTCAATAGCCCGAGACACCAGCGGGCAAGCGGAAAGAGGAGACTAGAGGGAACGAGGCTTGAAACTCTGTGGGGAAAAGTTCACCAGGCTAACTAGAAGAGAGAGAGGAAAAAAAAAAGTGACCGATACAGACACGAGTTTCTCTCTCTCCGCTCACCTCTCAAAGGCGAGCAAGACAGAGCAGGCGCCATTTTGGAGATACGTCATAAGCAGGGCGACCTCAGGTCTGCACCAGCCCTGAGCCTAGCAGAAAAACCTGACTCTGGGGGGAGGGGTGAAATAACAGGAGATTAGGATCTAACTTGGCAACCCAGTGGGAGACTGCAGGAGAATTGGAGCCCACACTGAGGGCAGCAGAGATTCCCTGTGTGGTCCGTGGGAAAGAGCTTCCAATCTCTGGCTCCTGTGGGTATATCATTTGCCTGCTAACTACCTCCAATTACGTTCAGCTGTGCAGAATTACTTCCCTTTTGAATCAAAAAAAAAAAAAAGAAAGAGAGATTTACCATGCCTAACCTGGGAGTGTCATCTTTGACACACCCTCAGCCCTGAGGAACCAAACACAGCTCTCAGTCCACACTCATCTCAAGCCTCTAAGGCTCCACTGAAAGCAGACAGTCCACTTAATATAGAGCCATAGTGTAACAAGAAAAAACACCACAGTGAAGAAACCAAATATCTCCAACATGCCAAACAACAAACGCAAAAACCAAGCTAACAAGAACAAGGAAGACACTATGACGCCTCCAAATGAAAAAGACACCCCAATTCAAGATTATGAAGATGATGAGATCAAAGAAATGCAAGAAACGGATCTCAAAAAATTGATAAGAACATTAAGAAGTTCTCAAAAACAAATTCTTGAACTACAGAAATCCTTCATGGACAAGATAGAAAATCTCTCTCGTGAAAAGGAAATATTAAGGAGGAATCAAAATGAAATGAAACAACTAGTGGAACAAGAAACTCTGATAGTGATGAGAAATCATAATGAAATGAAGAATTCAATAGATCAAATGACAAACACATTAGAGAGCCTTAAAAACAGAATGGGCGAAGCAGAAGAGAGAATATCGGACTTAGAAGACAGAGAACAGGAAAGGAAACAGGCAAACCAAAGAAAAGAAGAAGAAATTAGAAATCTAAAAAATATTGTCGGGAATCTACAGGATACTATTAAAAAACCCAACATTCGAGTTCTAGGAGTTCCTGAAGGCATGGAGAGGGAGAAAGGATTAGAAGGCATTTTCAGTGAGATACTAGCAGAAAATTTCCCAGGTTTGGAGAAGGACAGAGGCATCTTAGTACAGGAAGCTTATAGAACCCCTAATAAACATGACCAAAAGAGATCCTCACCACGACATGTTGTAATCAAACTCACCACAGTGAAACACAAAGAAAAGATCCTAAAATGTGCAAGAGAGAAACGTCAGATTACTCTTAGAGGATCTCCAATTAGACTCACAGCAGACTTCTCATCAGAAACCCTACAAGCTAGAAGGGAATGGCGAGACATAGCCCAGGTACTAAGAGAGAAAAACTGCCAGCCCAGAATACTATATCCTGCAAAGCTCTCATTTGTGAATGAAGGTGAAATTAAGACTTTTCATAGCAAACAGAAACTGAAAGAATGTGTTGCCACTCATCCTGCCCTGCAAAAGATGCTTAAAGATGTGTTACACACAGAAACACAGAAACACGGTCATCAATATGAAAGAAGGTAAAGGAAGGAAACCTCACAGCAAAAGATCACAGGAAGCTCAATTTCTCTTTGACATAGAATTAAACTCTGATGCTTTGTTAAAGCAATGTGTTAAAGTAATCTATTATGTTCTCTTGATGTCTGTTAAATTCTAATTGTTCAAAAACAGCTGAATTTTTATTAAGAGCTATGGGTTATGTAAATATGTGCTTATTTTCAAAGATTTGAATAATCACCTTGTAACAATGATCAAATTTGGTCTATGAGTTTATAATTTTAAACATGGCGACTTAAAGTCATTTGTCATCCACAGTTATATATGATTTGCTGCTCATAAAACTAAAGCGTTGTTGGTTCTGTGTGTAGCTGTCCTCCTATAGGTTCCTATGGACTTTTTCCAGCCACTTCCATTGTATTCAGTACTTTGGGATGGCTCTGTAAACAGATGAAGCCAATAATGTATTAACAGTACCAACTGAGAGAAAGTATGGTTAACTGAGGTTACTAAAAACAAAAAGCAATTCAAATCAATTGGCAATCTACAAAAAGAGGTAAAGATTTTAAAAGCTATTATTAAAAATGCTATATTGGTCTATTATGCTATATTATATGTGTGTACATATTGTATGTCCACATGGGGAAATTTTATTAAGAGTTTTATTTTAAATGGCTTATAGATAAGATTGTCCATAAATTTAAGCTGCTAAAATCAATCAAAGATACATTTTAATTTGAGTGACCTGAATCTGTGTATCATATGTTTTAAACTTGTTGGTAGAAAGAAACTAAAAACATTTTATATGGTTGTGCTTAAGTTTACTGGTTAAACAAACTACACCATGTTAGATATTTAAGAGGTGTTTTCAAATACATGATTCTTAAAATTTATAGAAGGCACTGGACCTTCTGGTAAATGTTTTCTTAAGTTGTTATCTAATGGTTGAAACTGTTTGCTAAGTATTCATGTGATATTGCTATTGTCAGCAAGCAATCTAGGACTTGCTCCCTCATTTCTCTATTCTAAGCCCAACTTGTTCTTTCATTTCTCTATTCTCTTCAAGATAGGAAACTAAATCTATTATGAAGGAATCTGTAGGACGCACAATTTAATCTTTAGACCTTATAAAAGAGATGGCTAACATTTTTCTGTAATAGCATAGCCAAAATAAGAACTTAAATAGTAATCTCATAGCTAGATTCACTTCGCCATCAGCAAAGTATACAGTAAGTAGAAAAAACCTCCCTTTCAGACCAAAGGGAAAGAAAGTTTTAAAGTGAGAATATAATTTTCCTCATGGGCATTGTCTACCTTAGAAAAACTACTACAGAATATGCCTGTGACTATAGACTTGTAGTTCAGGCGACCGAAGATTAGAGATGGGACACGGGCACTCCCTTGACTTGCATCCTCTGGTCTGCTTTAACACAAACCAGGAGGAAAAGAAAGCCAGGCATCAGAAGCAATGGGTGGCAGGCCTATTAATGGCTGATCTGTACAGTGATCTGCCCTCAAGGAGACCCAACAGGCCAGTCCACTGCAGTGGCTTTCAATGTGGTAAGTCTGGGCTTCAGCAGAAGTCAGCTTGTGAAGAGCCCTGGCAGCTCTGCCAAGAGTTGGATCACTGGAAATGGACCTGCCCTGGAGTCGAAGGATGCCCAGGTCAGAGCCACAGATCTGATTGGCTCTAAGCTGAAAAGCCCTTCACTCAGCCCAACTTCCAAAGTGACCACTGCAGCTGAGGGGATGGTCAAGTAGGGTCAGCAACATTGCAGGCAGAACTGTAAATTTCTTGTTAGAGATGCCCCCTGCCTTTACCTGGCCAGCTCTCCTCCCAGGCCAGCCAAGTAATGAAAGTCAACAGAGTGCCTTCCCCTAGGAGGTTCACACCTCCCTTAGGATATACCCCATGTGAAGAGATAGATAGGTCTGGGCCTCTTAACTTACAAGGCCTAAAGCCCACCAGATTATTATCAAGCCCCTTCTATCAGGTTCTATTTGCCTCTCAATCAGAAAACTTAATTGTAGCTTAGACAGCACCTTTCTTAGCTCCTCTAATAATGACTCTGTCCTTTGTTCTAGACCCTGTCTAGCGTACTTGGGCCTCATTCCTTTGTAATCATAACCTCTACTCTACCACCAATGGCTCTACTCCCAACCTGTGTGTACTGATGGTCCTCTTCCCCACTTAATGCTGTATAATTGTTCAAACCTGGTAAATGCCACTCTTAGGATCATTGGTTACTATCCTCACTCTGTCTTTTATGACCTTGTCTAAATATGATCAGAGTCGGCAAACTTGGAAGGCTTCCATAGCCTTGGCAACTCATGACGACAGCCTAGGGTGGTTACTGGCGCCATAAACTAGAGTGTCAATTTGTTGGGTCAACAACAGGAGCCACTGTGCACTTGCTCCTCATGTGGGATCTCTGTCCTTAATGTGCTATACATTTTGATTTAATGCTATAACTAGTACTCAAACAGTATGTTTCGCTTTGTGTGTCTATGTGAGTGCAAACTGTTGAAACCTTTATACTAAATTGATCTTCTGTATATAAAGAGAATTGAAAATGAATCTTGATGCAAATGGAAGGGGAGAGGGAGTGGGAGAGGGGAGGGTTGCGGGTGGGAGGGAAGTTATGGGAGGGGGAAGCCACTATAATCCATAAGCTGTACACTGGAAATTTATATTCATTAAATAAAAGTTTTAAAAAAAATAAAAAAAAAATATAGGTCTGGTATTAAATTTGGGGACTGAACTCTCATTTCCACATACTTACCATTCATTCTAACACAAAGAGGTAGAATTTTGTTTTCATCAATTTTCTGCAGACTATTCATTCTTTAATGCCGTGATATTCAAAGTGTGGCTTATGGACCAGCAATGACTATTCTGCCTGCTAGACATTTTATACATATTAACTGTGGGAAGCATTGCTATGCTACATTCTCTAAGATACCATCTCTTAACCCTCAATCATTACCACCCCATACAAATCCTGGTTGTCCCTCTCCTCTACCTCAGACACTTGTTTTCTAGTACTTTCTTTAAACAAGTTAGTAAATATTTTCTACTTTGGTTTCCAATTACAAGAGCTTTAATTAGATGTGGACTTGATGCTTTCATGTTATTAAATATTATATTTTGTTTTTGGTGTTTTGACTCTCAGTCTTAAGCTGCAGTATAAGATTAAATGAAACATTATGTTAAGTTAAACAAGAAAAATCTAGGTGTCAAAGTTATAAAATTTCAGTTTCCGTCCTTGAAGACTCTGTGCCTATGCTTTCCACAGATCAGATAGGTATATTGTGATATTGTCAACTATTTCAGTTGTAATAGTCAACAAGATAAACTTCTGACAGTTCATGTTATCAGAAATAAAATATTCACTGGTGACCAATCACGTTTCAGGAATTTAGCTTGATTAAGGAGACTTCATTAGATAGACATTATTATTTCCATTTTAAAGGTAAACAACATGAGATTCAGATGGGTTACTCAAGATCAAATTTGAATCCATCCATCTATATGATTTCACAACTTGTAATCTAACCAACATATTCATTCACTCAATGAGTATCTATCTATTGAGCACCTAGTATTTTATAGGCACTGTATGGAGTAGAGATTAATATTAAGACAGCATAGATCTTGCCTTTACAGAATCTGCTTTATACTAGGAATGCTGGAAAGTAGAATGTAAGTACATAAAATTAAAAATCTAAAAAAAAAAAATACTTTGAAATGTATGAAAAAATGCTTTAAAGGGGCATCTCAAGATAGATTATTTTCCAAGTAGTTGATCCATTTATTAAAGGTGTTGAACTTATTAGTAAACTGTTATTATTTTCTAATCCTTTTAATACTGGTAGGGTCTATAATAATTACACCATTTTCATCAGTGGTATCAGTAACTGCTTTTTTTGTTTAAAGATTATTTATTTAAAAGGCAGAGATACAGAAAAAGGAGTGAGATAGACACACACACACACACACAGAGATTGAGAGAGAGAGAGAGAGATGGAGAAAGAGAGTTATCTTCTATCCACACAAATTCACTCCCCAAATGGCTGCAATGACTGGGGTAAGGCCAGACTAAAGCCAGTAGTCAGATGTTCTGGGCATCCCACATGGGTGCAGGGGCCCAAGTACTTGGACCATATTCTGTTGCTTTCCCAGACGCATTAGCAGGGAGCTGGACTGGAAGTGGAGTAGCCAGGACTCGAACTTGTCACCATATGGGATACTGGGGCTGCAGGCATGGGCTTAACCTACTATCCCACAGCTCTGGCCCTGGTAGTTGTAATTTCTAATTTTTCACTTTTAAAAATCAATATATAAATTGTTATATATATATTATAATGATATATAAATTTTATAAATTTTATTTTTGTAAAGAATCGAATATAATGTTAATGTTCTCTAAAATTTGTTTCCAATTTCAAGGACTTCTGTTCTATATAATTTCCTAGTTTCTACTTATTTTGAGTTTACTTTTTTTTCCATCTTCTTAAGATGGAATCTTAGTTTTCTTGGTTTACTTGCATTTTCTTTCTTTTCAATACAAGACAATTTATTATTTTCATAGACTATTAACTATTTTATTTCTAATATTTTCCTTTAAGTCTTTTTTTATCTTTGGTTTGCTGCTAAGATTTATAATCCTTTGATTTATTACTAATGCATTTTCTTTGTCTCTTTGAATTGATTATACTAACTACTTTAACATTTCTTGTGTGCTTACTCAACAGTTAATACACTATGGAATTGTTGACTTATTGCCCTTTCTTTTGAGGAAGTATACAATTTACTGGTTCTGTGTATCTTGCATATATTTGGACAATGTCCTAAATTTATGGATTATACAAATTATTATGAAATTTCTGTGATATATTACTCCAGAACATGTTTTTGTTATTTTCATTGTTATTTTTGTTGTTTTTGGGCAGTTTTTTAAATTGGATTCAAATTAAAATCTCTTTTGGCAACAGGTCAAATTTCAGGTCAACTATGTTATTCTTAGCTGACTTGCATTTATATGGTTTAGAAATGCACCAGAAATTCAGGCAAAGTTCATTCTCAGAATCTCATCTACGCCTCTCTATGTGTATCTTCTTTCTTGGATATTCTTTTCATATCCTAGAAGTTGTGGTGGGCATAAAGTCTGTCCTCTTTCCTTAGGCCAAGATTATGAGCTTTCTATCAGAGTTTTAACCACCAAGTGGAATACTAACTGTGCCTTGTCAGTAGACTAAAATGTTAAAATGAAGTGCTTGCATGATGTTACTTTCTATTTTTCTATGTAAATTTTGCTCAGATTCTCCCTGTTCTGTTTACATCCCAGTGACTTTAAATAGTTGCCTTTGGTATTGTTGTCTAGACTCTATAGTTGGTTTCTGTCAGAAGGCCAGTAGTAGAATAGGAATTCAATGAGTATCATCATAAATGGAACTCATGCCTATTTTATAATGAAGTTGGAATCTCCAGTGAACTACTTTCTATTTTAAGTTGGCTAGATTTTTCTTATATACTTTCATTTTTACCAGTTACATTTCATTCTTGGAATTGGAGAAAGAACATGACTTTCTTAAGCAGAATTGATTGTAAAATACTAGGATTGGCTTAGCCCTTGTTAAGGGACTATAGGAGAAACAGTCAATGCCCTCTGGGAGTCATTTCCTTCTAGGTTCAATGATTTTTCTGTTCCTTACTTGAATTCAGAAAGAATGAATCAGATAATAGATGATCAATTTCAGAATGGATAAGTATTAAGTTAATTTCGAATGTGATTTTCTACTTAAAATAGAGCTCAATGGCATCCATAGAATTGGCAAAATATCAGACAATTGATTTTTGATGCTGAACTTCAAAATTACATGATGTTAAAGTAGACATGTGGCACACAGAAAACTTGTCATTTGTAGTCTGTGGATGTGATAAATAATAAAGGCTTCTTTTTTATTATTATTATTTTTGACAGGCAGAGTGGAGAGTGAGAGAGAGAGAGACAGAGAGAAAGTCTTCCTTTGCCATTGGTTCACCCTCCAATGGCCGCTGCAGCCAGTGCGCTGTGGCCGGCGCACCGCACTGATCTGAAGGCAGGAGCCAGGTGCTTTCCTGGCCTCCCATGGGGTGCAGGGCCCAAGCACTTGGGCCATCCTCCTCTGCACTCCCTGGCCACAGCAAAAAGCTGGTCTGGAAGAGGGGCAACCGGGACAGAATCCGGCGCCCCGACCGGGACTAGAACCCGGTGTGCCGGTGCCGCAAGGCGGAGGATTAGCTTGTTGAGCCACAGTGCCGGCAATAAAGGCTTCTTGAAACAAAAACATTGTAGAAAGTAGAATATCATTTATTCCTGAGATTCTTTGAAAATAGCAAAATTAAGTAAAATGAAAATTGTGCCCTAAGTTTTGTTACAATTCTCCCAGGAAGGAAAACGAACTAACTCAGATTGAGTTTGAATAATATTGTTGGTGTTACTATGTGTGTGCAGAAGAAGAAATAATTCTGACAGAGAGCCCTGAAGGATAGTTTTAATCTATAATCTTTGAGTGGGATCTTACAAAATGATTGATTGTGGTAAGTGAATTAGAACAGGATACTGCAGCCTGAGAAGCACCGTGAACTAATCCTGAAGGCATTGAGCTGCAGAGTTCAAATAACATGAATTAGTCCACTGTGACAACAGTACCGCAGAAGTCTTAATGGACTATTGCGAAGTGAAAACGAACAATCATTGGGGGAAAAGATTGTAAAAATCCCTGAACAGATGTGTCTGAAATTAACAACCTTGAAATCTATTTGAGAAGCCACACATACATTCAACATGAGACAACTTATGTAATTGTTCAGAATAGAGTAGTTTGGAATAGAGCAGTCATCAAATAAGATCAAAGATGTCTTCTGGTTGAGATAATCAAGAAGAGATATTGGAAGGAGGAAGAAGCTGAATTTTGCCTTGAGATTGTGAGGAGAAATGTTGAGAATTGTGGTAAGAAAAGGCTGAGTAGCCTAGACAGATGAACTTGGAAGGCGTACATGAATTTCAACAATCAAGTAATTAGATCTATAAATAAAAATGCAAACTCACCTTGAATTTGAAGAAATTCTGAATATTCCAGATGTAAACTGAAATAATAAAGTTACTGGATTCCATTTGAACCTTGATGGCATTAATAATTTGCATGACTATTTCATATAATAGTAAGATGCCAATTAGAGTGTTTCTCATCATTAAACACAAGAAGTATCTCAATTTCAGAAGTGTTGAAACATGAAAAACTATGTAAATAAGAAGTAGTAAAATGTCTAAACCACAGCAAAATTTGTTCTCTATTTTTTTCCATAAAACATTTAGATTTTTTTTTGTTTTGTTTTATCTTCAAATAAATAGTTCAATCGAGAGTTACAGAAATGTTGACTTACATAAAATTTAATGGCTATCTAGGTAGTTGTTCAAATAATTTTGCCAAAACCTCAGCTAGAGTTGGATACAAGACATGTTAATCAAACAGCAGGCAGGAACAAAATGTTAACATTACAATGTGCTTGGGAAATGATGGAATAAAAGCTACCAGTTTAAGTCATTTGAATGATGCTTATATCATAGCATATGGAAAATGTTCATACTTTTGCTAAATTTCAACAATTCCATTCACCTGTACAGTGTCTTTAATACAAGGCAATAAAACTGATAGCCAATCACATTTTTCTTCTCTCAATTACTCTATTACACTCCATCCATTCAGAGAGTAATAACCATAAGAGACTAAAATGTTATACTGCAAGTTCCAGTTTCCAATTAAAAGCTACTCTCCCTATGATTCTGACGTGTTTTTCCAAATATTTTTCTATAAATTGGTGAATTCCTGGGCTTAACTTTTACATAATGGCTCCAATAGTCTCACTATATGCTATTTAGTTTGACAGTCCAGGCAAAAAATAGTTTGATTATTTTTCTATCAACATAAAAAAAAAAAAACCTCATTATATCTCTGGAAAGACAAAGTATTGCACAGGTTGGAAAGCAGCCTCCAAGAGTTGAATAGCATTTTCATAGTTATTATTCCTGCTTTGTTTTTTCATTAATCCACAAATTAATAAATCTAGTAGATAGGTTTTACTTTCTCCTTGAGAAAATGATAAACATGTCTTTTCTAAATAGATAGAAAACAAAAAGAGCAGGTAATAAAAATTAATAATTTAAAAATTATAAATAGATGCTCATTAATTAGCTTCTGTCCAGGACAAGCATACAGCCATGTGAATCAATATGCATATCAAAAATGAGAAGCTATATAGGAAGCTGAGCCATCTAATACATGAAACTTCATCGAAAGAATTGTGAAATCTTGACAATTCTCCCCAATTTTAAATTGTGTA
This sequence comes from Lepus europaeus, assembly GCF_033115175.1. Lineage (NCBI taxonomy): Eukaryota > Metazoa > Chordata > Mammalia > Lagomorpha > Leporidae > Lepus > Lepus europaeus. The sequence continues at coordinate 15,527,096 of NC_084828.1, read as the reverse complement.
TCTGTGTGACACTGAAGCTATTATAAATGGTTATCAATTATGTATCAGAAATGTGAGCTACAAGACATACATTGAACAATGATTTCTGTTTTTCATTGAAATGTTTAAAGACTGCAAAATCCCGAAGTCAAGATACATGTGTCTTATTCCAGGCTAACATTATAAAACACTTCACATCAAAATATATAGGATTGTTTCTTCACTTCAAAAGTTTCAGTGTTATCTTATTGATTAAAAGATATGTAAGCATATGGTCTCACAACTTAGAATCAGATATAGATATATGATTTATTTGATTTGAAAGGGAAGTGCCAAATGCCATCCTTATGCTGTCCAATGCCATTCAATTTTTGTTACTCTTTAAAATACCAAGTGAAAAAGGCATATTGTACCTATTTGAAACCTGTACATAATTCCTAAAATTCTTTTTTGATCAAAATGACACTTTTGTCATATTGCATTAATAATTAAATATACTAACTTCATTTTGGTGGATTTTCATTTCACTAGTGTATCATCACATTAGAACATACACTAATTTGATGTTTTTGGAGACTTGCAATATAAAACTCAACTGAAAAATGTTTGTTGTAAAGAAAATAGATTATTGAATATAGAAGGTATACTGAAAAAGTGCAATTGATGGATTTAATAGATCAATCATTGCCAATGATTCAATTTCTTTCTGACTTTATAATTTGTCATATTTCATGGGTAGGGTTTTCCTCAAGTCAGGTGCCCTTCCATGGATTAAAAGAAAATCTGACAAATTCCAGTAGAAGAAGAAACATATCTTTCTCCAGTACCCTTTTATGAAAGGTGAGGGGAGACAAGATATTTTGCCAGGGCCGGCCCCGTGGCTCACTAGGCTAATCCTTTGCCTGCGGCCTGGTACCCTGGGTTCTAGTCCCAGTTAGGGTGCCGGATTCTGTCCCAGTTGCTCCTCTTGCAGTCCAGCTCTCTGCTGTGGCCAGGGAGTGCAGTGGAGGATGGCCCAAGTGCTTGGGCCCTGCACCAGCATGGGAGACCAGGAGGAAGCACCTGGCTCCTGGCTTCAGATTGGCGCAGCCATTTGGGGAGTGAATCAATGGAAGGAAGACCTTTCTCTCTGTCTCTCTCTCTCTCACTAACTCTGCCTGTCAAGAAAAAAGAAAAAAAAATATTTTGCCAGAAGCTTCCAGCGTTCTTGGATGTCTTAAAGTTCAGAACTGCTAATATGTTTGTTCTTAAATGGTGTAGTAACATGCAAGATGGTCATGCATGTCCAGTGAATCACATAACTACCATGGAAGATGCTAGGACACTAAATAAAAGGATACTCTAAGTAAGAAAAGGGGGACTGATTGCTGAGAGTGCACAACAAATGACAGAAAAAGAAAACAGGGAATTGACCTCAAACAGTTCAAATTGACAATTTTACTCTTAAAAGGTGTCAATATTTATCCAATGTGCCTTCTGGACCAAGTTAGGCAGTATCTTTACTGACATGGCATTTATTATAAACTGCTGCAAAGCTTACTGCATTTTTTTTACATTGCCTTATTTTCTTCTGTATTGCTTTAACTTACTTTGCATGCCTTAGCTCACCAATTCGGGTATTATTTCCTTCATTCTTTTGTTTCTCTTTCCTGACTCTCTCTTATTCATTCCTTGTATTTATAGTTCTTAATGTCCACTTGCCTAGTTTGACACCTTAAAACTCTAATATATCTTAAGGCTCCCTAAGCTTTTCTTAAGGAATGGTAGTAAGTTCTTCCCTGTGTTTAGCGTCTTGCCAAGTTCACTGAGTTTTCCTACAAAATCCTTGCTGAAAACTGCATAAATGGGAGCAGCCAGATGGTGGCATCATAGGATGCTACCAAGGATGGAGGTGCCCAGGGCTGAAAGAAATTGCTAATTTACATATTCAGGCAGTGCAAATTTTAATATTTTATAGTCTAAAATTTATCATGCAATGAGTCAATCTCAACTAAACAGACTCTTTACTACAAATATAATTTTAGGTACTTTGGTTATCCCTGTTTATAATAGTTTTTATAGAATATTTATTCTTGTCAACATTTTACATCCTTGTCAAAAAACTTGTATTACATATCAAGACAGGATAATGAAGTCATTCATGTAACATTGCCCAAAAGGATTAAACTGCAAGATTTTTTTTTTAATCTAAGGTGTCAAATTGTATTCTTGATTTATGGAAAGTAAGGAGATTCCCTTACCATAAACATGTTCAGCAGTAAACTGGTTAAAAAAAATGCCAGATGAAATAAGAATTATGAAAAATTGACTTTTTCCTATAAGGGAAAGGATAAAATTGGCTAAATATAAAGCAGGCATTCCTCATGAATTTATCTATCATCAGTGTAGAATCCAGTACATGATTATATATATGTGACTCAAGTTTGCTTTCAAATCCTGTAACTTGAAGATACTGGTCAGCATCAGCCTTGTTGGTGGATATAGCCATCTTCAGACCCCACGCACAATGACACTGCTCTGAGCCAACTCTCCTGCTCCATGTCTCGGGCCTTGCTCATATATAGACGTTTTACTCCAACACATGAATAATTACCCTTTTAAATGACACCTGGGTATAGAGATAAAGGATTAGACAATTGAGAAAATGTCCCAGAAATAGGATTGAAACATAAGCAGTACCAGCAGACTATGTCTTAGTCTATTTGGGCTACTATGACAAACTGCTTGGAGTGACTTGCAAACAATAGGAATTTATTTCCAGAATTCTAGAGACTGGGGAAATCCAAGATCCGAGCACGGGCAGATTTATTGTCTGGTGAGAACCCATGTCCTAGTTCATGGACTCCATCTTCTTGCTATATCTTTGCATGACTGAAGTGAACAATAAGCTCCTTCTTTTCTAAGGTATTGATCACTTTTTTTTTTTTTTTTTTTTTTTTTTTTTTTTTTGGGACAGGCAGAGCTAGACAGAGAGAGAATGAGAGACAGACAGAAAGGTCTTCCTTTCCATTGGTTCAACCCCCAAATGGCCACTAAGGCCGGCGTGCTGCACCGATCCGAAGCCAGGAGCCAGGTGCTTCCTCCTGGTCTCCCATGCGGGTGCATGGCCCAAGCACTTGGGCCATCCTCCACTGCACTCCCGGGCCACAGCAGAGAGCTGGACTGCAAGAGGAGCAACCAGGACAGAATCCGGCACCACAACCGGGACTAGAACCCAGGGTGCTGGCACTGCAGGTGGAGAATTAGCCAAGTGAGCTGCAGTACCGGCCTGATCACTTTCAGAAGGACTGCACTTTCAACATCTAACCACGTTTTGAAGACATCATCTTTTAATACCATTACCTTGCGCTTATGATTTCAATACATAAATTTGGGGGATACAAACAATCACACCTTGGGACAATATCTTCTGTTGTGGTACCTAAGTCTTCCTAATGGGGCTATTGAATTTAAAATCAAATAAAGTTACTGAAACATTATGTTTCTCTAACTCGATTCTTTTATTATCTTGCTTTCCAATTCTGATACAGTGACCAGCATAGAAAAACACTCAAAAAATTTACTGTTGTATGTTGTGAATACAAGAATTTCTGGGTCAGGAAAGCTGAAGAGTCAATATTTAAAATATATTACACATTTCCATGAAATAAAGATAATTTTTCTGGATAAATGCTTTATAGAACATCTTTTCTTCTTTTGATGTACTGATTAATAACTATGTTCTTAAAAGGTAACAAGAGGCTGACCTTATGTGACTTACAGAGTCACTATTATCCAAAGGCTAAAATGCATGACATTTTCTACCAATTTATCCACAGGAAGTCAAAAGTACTGTTCATATTGATGCCTTACTTTTTAGTACCAGTCACAGATAACTTATCCATCTGGAGTTGATATTCAAGATAGCTGTGCTTTTGTTTATGAAGCCTTTGGTTAATATTAGCCAACACATTAGTAGAAAAAATATTTCTCTCTCTATAAATAACTATGAAAATAACAACATGTTGTAGGATTTCAAAATTATTCCTAAAACAAACATATTTGAATGATTCAACTCTAATTGAAAATTCTACATAACTGAGAGGTGCTGTTACAAGAATTTTAGTTCTGCCGAAACTATGATCATGACATTTAATTTTCTATTAAAGGGAGAAAAATCATGTTTTTCCCTTGTATGATTAATCAATTCAATCTGAATAGTACATGGGAAAGTACGTAAGTATTAGCTTGTGCACAGTTCATGCTCAAAAAATCTTTCAAAACACTGATTTTTTTTGGTTATTTTCCTTTGTGATAGATCAAACAATGGTTCCAACAGAGGTCTGCATGCTACTTGCTAAAACGTGCCAACTTGTGGCCTTATACGGCAGATGTGATGAAGCTGAGGATCGTGTGATGAAAACATTCTCAGCCGGCGCCGTGGCTTAACAGGCTAATCCTCCACCTTGCGGCGCCGGCACACCGGGTTCTAGTCCCGGCTGGGGCGCCGGATTCTGTCCCGGTTGCCCCTCTTCCAGGCCAGCTCTCTGCTGTGGCCCGGGAGTGCAGTGGAGGATGGCCCAAGTGCTTGGGCCCTGCACCCGCATGGGAGACCAGGAGAAGCACCTGGCTCCAAGCTTCGGATCAGCGCGATGCGCCGGCCGCAGCGGCCATTGGAGGGTGAACCAACGGCAAAGGAAGACCTTTGTCTCTGAGTCTCTCACTATCCACTCTGCCTGTCAAAAAAAAAAAAAAAAAAAAAAAGAATTATCTGTGTGGCCCCAGCACAGTCAGTCATGAAGTGTAAGGGTCCCTAGAAGTGGGAGAAGAGAAGGTCCGACCGAGTCAGAGAAGGCTATGCAAGCCAAGCAGAGGGAAGCACAGCCACACAAGTGGGTCTGAAGATGAAGGAAGGGGCCAGAGGCTTCTAGAAACTGCAAAGGAGAAGGAGACAGCATCTCCCCTACAACCCTCCTTTTCACACTTTCATTTTAGTCCCATAAAATGCAGTTTCAGGTTTCTGAGCTCCAGAATTCTAAAGTTAAAAAAAAGTCTGAGCTCCTGAGGCCTGTAGCTCTGGCATCCTAAATGGGTGCAGGTTCAAGACCTGGCTGCTCCTTTTCTGATCCAGCTCTGTGCTATGGCCTGGGAAAGCAGTGGAAGATGGCCCAAGTATATGGGCTCCTGCACCTGCATGAGAGACCTGGAAGAAGCTCCTGGCTTCTGGCTCCTAGCTTCAGATTGGCTCAGCTCTGGTTGTTACAGCCATTTGGGGGGTGAACCAGAGAATGAAAGACTTTTCTTTCTCTCTATAACTCTACCTCTCAAATGAATAAATAAAACTTTAAAAAAGACAGGAAAAAGTATACTCAACAGATCCAAAATTTAAAAAAAAACAAAACAAAACATAAATCTGAGATCCTTGAAATAGCTGGTAACTCATGACGGGGCAACAGGAAACTCATAGAATTCTCTGTCAATTTTTTAGAATTTCTAGGACAATTCTGAATTCTTCCATGTTAGGCATCTTCTCTGCCTGGGAGTACAAATTTCAGTTTTTTTCTATTCAGTCAAAAGAAGAGAAAGTAGAGGAAGGAATAAAGGAAAGGAGGGAGCAAGGATCAAAAAAAAAAAAAAAGGGAAGAAGGAAGAAAGAAAAAAGGGAGAGAGGGAGGCAGGCAGAAAGGAAGGAGTTAACAAGAATAAGAGGGTGCAAGCTGGTTAGAGACCTGTGATGAGCAGATAAACTGAGACATTTTAGGGAGGAAAAACAAGTGAGACTGAGGTTATATAAAAAACATCCATAATTGGCTAAGAAAGGAACAAGAGACAAAATACTTGTGTTCTTGTTCGTCCAGGAAGAACAACAATGGCCAGAACCTTTTGGTCATTTCCAAGAAGCAAGTCAGTCTTCTGGTACAGAGGAGAGGCCCTGCCTTTGTTTCCAGGGGAGTTCTACCAGGGTTGCATATCACTATTCTTAACTCTTACTCTTAACCTTTCACGGTACTATTTTCTTCTGAGAGTAACAATGCCACTGAGTGGTGAGTTAAGCTGTTGAGGTGGATTCAGGAAACACTGTCAGAAATAAAGCACTTCTAAAGATCAGTGGGGAACCCATGGCTTCAGGGTTTGTGGATTTCCCAGCCTCTGCACAAGACAACCAGTCCTGCTTCTTCTTCTTTTTTTTTTTTTTTGTAAGGGAATGGGTTTATTGAGGAACACCCTACAAACTGGGGTGAAGGGGCGGCGAAGGAAAAAGAGAGAAAGAGAATATAAAAGAAACAGAGAGGAAAGGAGCCAGCAAGGAGAGAAGATAGAGCAGAGCAGAGGAGAGAGGAGCGCAGAGAGCAGGAGAGGAGAGCTAAGAGAGCCAAGAGAGCACCTGCTCAGGAACAGGCCCTTTTAAAACTTCGCCTGAGGGCAGGCAGGGAAGCAGGAGCAGTGAATCCCATTAGGATGAGGGTGGAGCCTGGCTCAGGTAGCTGGGCCATGCGGCAACCTGGCTAAAACTGCGCCCGTTCCCTAACAGTGCCCCCTTTTGTTTTTTATAAAGCAGGATTTGTATGGGATTATATTAGTCCCAAAAGTCCAGGAGGGGTAGAGGGACGATGATCTGTCTTTAGAGCTACTTCCTGCTGACATGGGGCAATGAGGTACTTCGCCGGCATGGGGTTATGTCTCAAGCCGCTGTCTCCTGCGTGGGGAGCCGAGTATATCCTTGTAGCAGCAGTTGGTTGATCGCCTGGTTGCTGAAGGCCTTTGTTTGTTCCATTATAACCTGTTGTAAACACTTAGACACTGTAGTATAAAAGACAGGGTGAGAATAGTAACCAGTGATCCTAAGAGTAGCATTAACCAGGTAATGAAAAGGATTTCATAGAGGAGAGGAAATGGGGGTGGGAGGCTCTGGACACTTGTGGGGACAGTTTGATGGATGTGGCTTAAAGCTGATTCCAGCCAAGACTGGGAGAAAGGCCACTTTTGCAGGTAGTGGGGTTTGTCTGTAGAGAAATTTTGACACACAGGTTGGAAGTAGAGCCATTGGTGGTGGAGGTTATGATTACAAAGGAATGAGGCCTAAGTGGGCTAGATACAGAGGACACAGTTGTTATTAGAGGAGCTAAGAAAGGTGCTAAGCTGCAAATAAGTTTTCTGATTGAGAGGCAAATAGAACCTGACAGAAGGGGCTTGATAATAATCAGGTGGGCTTTAGGCCCAGACCTATATCTCTTCACATAGGGTACATCCTAAGGGGGGTGTGAACCTCCTTGGGGAAGGCACCCTGTTGACTTTCATTACCTAGCTGGCCTGGGAGGAGAGCTGGCCAGGTAAAGGCAGGTGACATCTCTAACAGGAAATATACAGTTCTGTCTGCAATGTTGCTGACCCTACTTGGCTGTCCCCTCAGCTGTAGTGGTCACTTTGGAAGTTGGGCTGAGTGAAGGGCTTTTCAGCTTAGAGCCAGTAAGATCTGTGGCTCTGACCTGGGCATCCTTCGACTCCAGGGCAGGTCCATTTCCAGTGAACCAACTCTTGGCAGAGCTGCCAGGGCCCTTCACAAGCTGACTTCTGCTGAAGCCCAGGCTTACCACATTGAAAGCCACTGCAGTGGACTGGCCTGTTGGGTCTCCTTGAGGGCAGATCACTGTACAGATCAGCCATGAATAGGCCTGCCACCCATTGCTTCTGATGCCGAGCTTTCTTTTCCTCCTGGGTTTTGTTAAAGCAGACCAGAGGATGCAAGTCAAGGAAAGACCTCCCTTTCAGAACAAAAGGGAAATAAAGTTTTAAAGTGAGAATATAGTTTCCTCATGGGCATTGTCTACCTCAGAAAAACTACTACGAGAACATGCCTGTGACTATAGACCTGTAGTTTAGGCCACCAAGATTAGAGATGGGACTTGAGCACCCCCTTGACTTGCAGTCCTGCTTCTTATCCACCAGGGGGCGACCTTTGGATGCCTTCTGTGCCTTGCCGAGTCTAGACCAGCATGCCATTAAAGTGGGTCATGGGCTGCAAATTTCCATTTCTCAAAACATCAGATGTCTGCTGTTTGCTTGCCGATTGATGTCACTGAGTGCTTAATTGTGCTGTTTTCTTAAGAGAAACAGGTAACACTGTAAATGAGTTTCCTCTCTTGCTTTTCCTTTTTCTTTTTCTTTTAACCTCTCTTTTAAGCAGCTTTTCATAGAAAGAATGAGGAAATCCTGTGTAGATATACAACGTAACTGAAGATGAACAAGTTTTTTTGTTTGTTTGTTTGTTTGTTTGTTTTGACAGGCAGAGTGGTGGATAGTGAGAGAGAGAGAGACAGAGAGGAAGGTCTTCCTTTTTGCCGTTGGTTCATCCTCCAATGGCCGCTGCAGCTGGCACATCTCGCTGATCCGAAGCCAGGAGCCAGGTGCTTCTCCTGGTCTCCCATGCGGGTGCAGGGCCCAAGCACTTGGGCCATCCTCCACTGCCTTCCCGGGCCATAGCAGAGAGCTGGCCTGGAAGAGGGGCAACCGGGATAGAATCCGGCGCCCCAACTGGGACTAGAACCTGGTATGCCGGCGCTGCAAGGCGGAGGATTAGCCTGTTAAGCCACGGCGCTGGCCTAAGATGAACAAGTTTTTAAGACATTAGAATAAGAAGGTTGCAGTCATATATTCTCCCTTATATGCAAATTAAGGTAGAAACATAAAAATGAAAGCATTATAGTAGGGGATTTTATTTTTAGAACTGAAAGAAAAAACCAACTCTTTTGTTTTTACTTCCCTTATGCTGTAATAATCCCCTTTCCTACAAAGAGCTGAGCCTTAAGATGACCCTGAGTCCTGAATCAGTTCACCTTTGTACTTCCTACTTGCTCTTTCATTGTCCAATACAGAACCACCAGGATGATGTAAACACCCTTCTACTCCTTTGAAGAAGTACTTTTTGAAGTTGAACTGCTCTCCCTTGTCTGACTGGTTCCTGGGGCTGACTTTGCGTTGAGCTTTTCTATATATTTGGCAGACTTTGGAACATGTTCCTTACAGTTGGCTACATACAAGTAAGTAAAATGAAGGGTGCCCCAATTCTGTTTGTCAGGCTCTAAATCTATCCTTGCTCTCTTGTCTCAGTTAGTCATCCTTGTGAGTGAAACCAATCAAATTTCAGCAGATTAAAGTTAAAAGCATCTTTGATTGTTCTGGGTCTGCAGTGAGCTGGGCAGTTGTTTCAGAGTCAGTAGGGTTCAGGTGTGCAGCTGTGGTTAGCGGTGGGTGGGGAAAAGGAAAGGTGGGCCTGCTGACCTTGGCTGGATTCTCACATTCTACAGAATCCATTGGCTGCAGACAAGGCTACACGGCCTCAGCTGAGATAAGTGGAATGTCTTCCATGCAGTCTCTCACCTCATCAGCCCAGCCTGGATTTGTTCTCATGGCAGTAACAGTTCCAAGACCGTGGAAACACATTACTCCACTGAAATAAAGCTTGAAGCTGGTGCATTGTAACTTTCCCTGCATTCTGTGGACCACGGAAGTCACAAGGTCTCCCTGAGGCAGGGAAGTAGACTCTGCCCCCTAAAGGGAGGAACAGCAAGAGGCCTCCAGGGGAGGGGCAGTGTGGAGTCACTTAAGAACTTTCACGGAAAATAGAGTTAAAAGACGAGTTTGGGGCAGGCATTTGGCCGAGTGGTTCAGATGCTGGTTAGGACTCCTGTATCTTACACTGCAGTGCTTCGTCTTCAGCTTTGACGTCTGACTTCAGTTCCTTCCAACATGGAGCCTGAGAAGCAGCAGTGATGGCGTGAGTAGTTGGGTCCCCACCATCATCGTGATTCACTTGGGTTGAGTTCTCAGCTCCTAGCTTTAACCCTGTCCCAGCACCTGCTGTTGTGGGCATTTGGCAGGGTTAAACAGTTGGTAGACAACTCTCTCTCTGCTTCTTAATAAATAAAAATAAACATAAAGATATTATACTTATTTATATTTATTATAATTATTTCAAAATTTTTGGAATCTATAGGTATCAAAGATCTTTAAAAAGTTAATGAGGGCCTGGTGCTGTGGCATAGTGGGTAAAGCTGCCGCCTGCAGTGCCAGCATCCCATGTGGGAGCAGGTTCAAGTCCCAGCTGCTACACTTCCAATCCAGCTCTCTGCTATGGCCTGGCAAAGCAGTAGAAGATAGCCCAAATTCTGGGGCCCCTGCACCCATGTGGGAGACCCGGAAGAAGCTCCTGGCTCCTGGCTTTGGATCAGCACAGCTCTTGGCTTTGTGGGCAACTGGGGAGTGAACCAATGGATGGAAGACCTCTCTCTCTCTCTCTCTCTGCCTCTCCTCTCTCTGTGTAACTCTGACTTTCAAATAAACAAATAAATCTTTTAAAAAGAGTTAATGAAAAATGTATATTATGGACGATATGCATTGGTACACTTTTGAAATCAAACACATCCCTTTACATAGAAAAGCTAGTCTACACCCTGTTGTTGCCTTAACAAACACAATTATCCTTAACTGGCCTCTGGCATTTGAATGCTGGGTTTGGTTCAATGGTTTAGACAATCCAGCTATAAATCTTTGAAACATGAGCTACTGTTTAACTTTTGATGTCCAGATAGTGCTCCACATAGAGTACAAAATCTGCCTTTCATAGAGAAAATAATAAATAAGACAAATCCTAATGTGATTTCTATTTCTTTTTTTTCCATGTGAATGTGATTTTTTTTATTTTAAAGCTTTATTTATTTATTTAACTTTTATTTAATAAATATAAATTTCCAAAGTACAGCTTTTGGATTATAGCGGCTTTTTCCCCCATACCCTCCCTCCCACCTGCAACCATCCCATCTCCCGCTCCCTCTCCCATACCATTCACATCAAGATTCATTTTCAATTATCTTTATATACAGAAGATCAATTTAGTATATACTAGGTAAAGATTTCAACAGTTTGACCCACACAGAAACACAAAGTATAAAGTACTGTTTGAGTACTAGTTTTGCCGTTAGTGAATGTGATTGACATTTATTTTTATCTTTCTTTTTTGTTATTTATTTATTTTGAAAGTCTGAATTACAGAGAGATTTGGGAGGACAAAGAGGGACACCTTCCATCCACTGGTTCACTTCTCAGATGGCCATTTTCTGTTGCTTTTGCAAGGCAATTAGCAGGAAGCTGGATCAGTAAATGGAGCAGCCAGGACACGAACCAGCATCCATGTAGGATGCTAGCATTACAGGCAGCAACTTTACATACTATACCACAACACTGGCCCTTGTTTTTAACTTTCAATTTCAAAAAGTTTGTGGCTAGTATGTAGAAAAACAGTTGATTTAAATATAGTGACCTTATATCCTATGTCCTTGCCAAATGTACTTACTACTTTTAGTATATTTTTGAAGGCTTATTTAGAATTTTCTGCATACATAATCATATGATTTGTGAATAAAGACCTAACAATCTCATCTTTATGCCGCTAATTTGTAATAAAACCCAAAAGATCTCTCCTTGCCTTTAGCTCATCCGTGAGGTTCTGTTTGCTTCATTCCCATAAAACATCGCTTTGTTAACTCTTAGGCATTTTAAAACTCAAAAACAGAGATATGAGGGTTAATATGTGAAAAGTTTCTTTGTTATTATTGATTTTTATTTTCAAAATTTCTTAGCTATGACACTTGGGATATTCAATTGTAGTTTTCTATTTTCCTTTCTTATTTCTTCCACCTGAACACTATTTTCCTACATTAATCATTTTTTAAACTTTTATTTAATGAATATAAATTTCCAGTGTACAGCTTATGGATTACAATGGCTTCCCCCTCCCATAACTTCCCTCCCACCCGCAACTCTCCCCTCTCCCGCACCCTCTCCCCTTCCATTTGCATCAAGATTCATTTTCAATTCTCTTTATATACAGAAGATCAATTTAGTATAAAGGTTTCAACAGTTTACACCCACATAGACACACAAAGTGAAACATACTGTTTGAGTACTAGTTATAGCATCAAATCAAAATGTACAGCACATTAAGGACAGAGATCCCACATGAGGAGCAAGTGCACAGTGGCTCCTGTTGTTGACCCAACAAATTGACACTCTAGTTTATGGCGCCAGTAACCACCCTAGGCTCTCGTCATGAGTTGCCAAGGCTATGGAAGCCTTCCAAGTTTGCTGACTCTGATCATATTTAGACAAGGTCATAAAAGACAGGGTGAGGATTGTAACCAATGATCCTAAGAGTGGCATTTACCAGGTTTGAACAATTATACAGCATTAAGTGGGGAAGAGGACCATCAGTACACACAGGTTGGGAGTAGAGCCATTGGTGGTAGAGTAGAGGTTATGATTACAAAGGAATGAGGCCCAAGTACGCTAGACAGGGTCTAGAACAAAGGACAGAGTCATTATTAGAGGAGCTAAGAAAGGTGCTGTCTAAGCTACAATTAAGTTTTCTGATTGAGAGGCAAATAGAACCTGATAGAAGGGGCTTGATAATAATCTGGTGGGCTTTAGGCCTTGTAAGTTAAGAGGCCCAGACCTATCTATCTCTTCACATGGGGTATATCCTAAGGGAGGTGTGAACCTCCTAGGGGAAGGCACTCTGTTGACTTTCATTACTTGGCTGGCCTGGGAGGAGAGCTGGCCAGGTAAAGGCAGGGGGCATCTCTAACAAGCAATTTACAGTTCTGCCTGCAATGTTGCTGACCCTACTTGACCATACCCTCAGCTGCAGTGGTCACTTTGGAAGTTGGGCTGAGTGAAGGGCTTTTCAGATTAGAGCCAATAAGATCTGTGGCTCTGACCTGGGCATCCTTCGACTCCAGGGCAGGTCCATTTCCAGTGATCCAACTCTTGGCAGAGCTGCCAGGGCTCTTCACAAGCTGACTTCTGCTGATTTCTATTTCTTCATTTTATCAGAATATATTTTGCTTTCCTGGGTCTTCTAATCAAAACAGACAAACAAGTAAAAACCTCAGGTTCTTCCTCATACTAGTGATGAAATACACTCCTTTCTTAGTTTCCTAGTATTATCTACTTTCCTAGTTTTTGCATGAGTGGTCTCTTCTAGACAGGAAAGTTTCACTACCTCATGTATGTTAATAACTCAGCAACTTCAATTAAGAAAGCAAGGAATTTATGCAATAAGAAATTTCCATGAATTTTTCAACTTCAGGATCAAGAAAGGTTGTTTAGCACATGGAATACCTGTTCTCTGGAACTCAGCCATATCTTTGTGTTGTTCACAAAAATTGCCATTATTCCTTTTTATAAGTGTGGATTTTCTCAAAGACTTCAGGCATGCACTTCACTGGATATTGCAGAATGCTTTCTAATAATGATGTCATACTGAGTCTGCTGGCCACCAGTTTCCATCCATAGCCTCCATAGCCTTTCTGTAACCCTCAGTATAAGTTTTCACATGGGCGGTTTCTAAAGGAGCAGCTAACTCCATATCACGTTTGCATATTCAGTTCTTCAGAAATTTGCTATGTATCCCTCGGGGAGAAGTCTGTTGCTTTAAGTGTGGCCTAATATGGTGGCACCATATAGTCTTCAGAGCAAAAGATACTTATGTGACATCTCACCTAAGGGATAACCAAGGAGTTCATAAGGACAATCTTTATTCTCTCTGTTGTCCTTTATTTTCAAATATTTATGCAAAAATCTGATGGAAAAACTTGGTTTCATTACAATGCATTCTTGTTGATAGATGGTAAAGGGCCTCTGGGTTTTTCTTTAGTGTTGGTTAATTACGGACACAGCACACAGAAAGATTCAGTTAACCAATTGGGATATTTTTGATAAAGGTTCTTAATCATATAAAAGCTCACTTCAGAATTTCCCTTAAGTGGTAAAGGGCTCTTGCTCTTTTATGAGGCAATAATCCTGTATCTTAGTGGCCAAACAATAAAAAATCAGCTACAATGCATGTTAGGATTCCTTGTCCCTGCAGGCCCATTTTCCAAAACTTTAATTTCTCAAGAGATAAAGCATCGGAGTTATTCCTGCCAGAGGCACACACATCCCTCAGTTTAAGCTCTATCTTGAATCCCTGCTTGCTTTTCTGTCCTTGAAAGCAATTGTGGGCAATCTTCGTTCCTCTTTGTTGAGTTACTACTTAGAAATACGCATCCAGCATTGACTCCACGGGACCTGACTTACTGCTCTAGTAATGAGAATTCTCTTTCTCATAATTCTGGCTATCCAGTTTTGTCTTTTTTTTTTTTTTTTTTTACAGGCAGAATGGACAGTGAGAGAGAGACAGAAAGGTCTTCCTTTGCCATTAGTTCACCCTCCAATGGCCGCCGCTGCCGGCCTGCGCACTGTGCTGATTGGAAGGCAGGAGCCAGGTGCTTGTTCCTGGTCTCCCATGGAGTGCAGGGCCCAAGCACTTGGGCCATCCTCCACTGCACTCCCGGGCCATAGCAGAGAGCTGGCCTGGAAGAGGGGCAACCGGGACAGAATCCGGCGCCCTGACTGGGACTAGAACCCGGTGTGCCGACGGCGCAGGCAGAGGATTAGCCTATTGAGCCTCGGTGCCGGCCCAGTTTTGTCTTGATACATGCCAGGAAGGAAATTTGGATTGGATCTCTGAGAGTGTCGCTGACTTGAAAGCCTAGCCTTAGGGTGAAATTTTGAGAGATCTGTTCCAAGAGGAGTAAAAACTCTCCTTCATAGCTGCCTTAATTCTCCCTAAGAGTTCTTTTAATTTATTTTGGATAGGGCTATTTGTTGTTATTGTTGTTGTTGTTGTTGTGTGTGTGTGTGTGTGAGAGAGAGAGAGAGAGAGAGAGAGAGAGAGAGCCAGGAGATGTAAGAGCTTAGCCGTTGCAGTTCCACGTGTGTTGCTGACTGTAGGAGATCAGCTCCCCAGGGTTCAGACTTGCTCCTAACTCCTTCCAGAGTCTGCAGCACAGAACTTCCAGGGTGCTGCCGGGTAGGCCAGCTGCCTCCTTCACTTGTACACTGTCTCAGTTACTCTAGGTTGCCAACTTTTTATGTTTTGCTTTGCAAAATGATCCCATCTACTTTCTTACAGGTGAATTTTATTTAGCTTTCTTCCTCTCCTGACGTCACCACCTACCACCCCCAGCTGACACACTCACTTTCTCATTGTAGGTTTATACCTTGAAATACTGTACTGTAAAATCTTAAATGGAGAGAAGATAGGTTTGCATTACCCAGCTTAATGAATTAAAATACAAGACACCACCAGTTGAATGATAACTTTAGGTAAAAAACAATGTATTATTATTGTTGTTGTAGTTGTATGTATATGGGATGTGTTTATGCTAAACACAAGGGTTTTCTTTGGTGCCTGTGCTGTCATGTAGTGGGTAAATTTGCTGCCCGTGAAAATGGCATCCCAAATGGTTGCCAGTTCAAGTCTGTGCTGCTCCACTTCCAATCCAGCTCCCCGCCAATGTGCCAGGGAAAGCAGCAGAAGGTGGCCTAAGTATTTGGGCCCCTTTACCTATGGTTGGCCTGACCTAACCCTGGCAAGTGTGGCCATTTTGGGAGTGAGCAAGAAGATGGAAAATCTCTCTGTCTCTCTTTCTGTAACTCTTTCAAATAAATAAATCTTTTAAAAAGTTTTGTTTAATTGAAATTAACGTGTAATTGGACATCTTACAGATGGCTACCTGTAGTGGGGCTCCATATCCCCACATTGCAGCTGCACATCGTTGCTGTTGTCCTTAAGTAGGATAGGTTTGTGATGTTTCCTTTATCTTGCAGGCTTACGTACCAAGAAAATACAAGAGTGGGCTCAGGGTAATTTTGAATTCCTCATAATCTTTTCATTTTAGTGGTAGTTCTTCAGTTACATTCATTATCACCTTGTTAAAGTAAAATATAACATGAAGCTGCTCAAAATGACCTTTCTTTAGCCTTTTTCTGAGACAGTAATAACCTCAAGGCTAAAATCCACAAACTTATAGGACTATATTTATTGGTATTTGCACAGAACCCATTTTGAAGGTCAGACTCAGTAGAAATAACCCGTTCATAGCTCAGGTAATTTTTTTAAAGGGGTAAAATAGGATTTTCTTTTCTTTTTCCATTATTTTAATTACTCTGTAACATTTTCCTTTTTCTCTCATGAAGCCTTGTTCATTGGAGCGAGTAGAAATGATATATGTGAATGGCCCAGTTTCATTGTCAAAAAATACAGTGGGTGAGACAGACAGTTAGCCATGCTATTTATTTACTGTCAGGAAAAAAATAAAATTAAATTAAGCATTCTCAAAACAACTCCTCACTTTGGGTGCCCCATCTCATTCATCCAACTTATATACTTATTATAAACAGCTACTTAAGGATTTAATTTATCTTTGAATTGGATTTTCAAATTTTTACTTCACAGGGACACCTTAAATTTTTGTTGCTTGCTGTTTGACGAGCTCTGAGTATTAATGAATCCTGTAGTTGGTTAGTTATTTTGCAGTTGGTGCTGTGTTCAATAACTAAAGGTAGTTCATCTTTTGGTTACTTGACTTTTTATTTGTTCTGGAGTGAAGTTACTGCCACAGGCAGGTTGGTGCTGAAAATTGGTCACTGACTTGCTTGTTTAAAATGAAGTCAGAATTAGTTTTGGGTGATGATTTTAACTCTCTTCACAAATTCCTGGGCTTTGGATGAGTAGGATGGCTAATGTTTAAGCAGCTGTCTACAAATCTCTTTCCCTGTATGAAAACACCAGTCATTGGATTAGAACCACTACAGTCATGTATGACCCCATTTTAACATGATGGCATATGCTAAGACTCTATTTTCAAATAAGGATGTATTTTTTGGAAGTCATGGGTTTAGGATTTCCACATATGTTTTTGGGGGAATGCTACCACAAGAGATATCTGAGAAGATATGAGTTAATTGGAATTTTAATTGACATTTAGATATCAAGAGAGTTAATTTGTTAAATCTCTACTTTTTGACTAATTGGCTATGCATTTTTTTATTGAGAAAGTGAGAGAGAGATAGCATGAGAGAGCAAGTGAGCTGCCACTGTTTCACTGGCAAAAGTTTGCAGCAGCTGAGACTGGGACAAGGCTAAGGTTGGGAACTGGAAACTAAATCTAGTTCTCCCACGTGAGTGGCAAGAATGTAATCGCTTTAGCTATCAACATGGCTTCCAGTATTTGCATTAGCAAGGAGCTGGGGTTGAACCCAGGGACTCTGATGCTGGATGTGGGCATTTTAACCACTAGATCAAATGCCTGCTCCTTATGTAAAAACCAATGTGAACATTTAACATATTACAGTTTGCTTAGTTTATCAAAATAAGCTCTTTGGTTAATACATTTACAAGACATAATTTTTTCATTAAACCAAATAAAACTAAATTAAAAGTAAGATATATGTTTGTGATTGAATCAATCAAGAAAAGAAAGACTTGAAAAAATATTCACTTGTTATTATGTTAAATCACAATTAACCTAACCAACCTTAATTTTCAGAATACTGTTTTTTGTGTTCATTTTAAATTATGATTTCATTAAATCTTATTTGAAATTCCCAAAATTCAGTCCTGATGATTGCTATTTTTTTATTGTGCTACTAGCAAATCAGTGTGTTTGAAAAGTGTGTATGTGTGTATTAGTTACATAAGAAATGCCACTTATACTGAGCTGTGTATATAGAGAGAACATGAGTCAGAGACTCGATCCATGTTTCTGGGCTTATAAGTAGCTAGTGTGACATTTGAAAAATCATCTCAATGGAGAGTGTTGTTTTGTTTTGTTTTCCAGGCCCTATGGTATGTGATGCTATAGTCCAAGGTGAAGGTGTCATCACTTCAATGCCATCTTTTGTCCCAGAGACAATTTTTGCTTCACTTACCCCCACCGACAGTGGAATAGATTCAGAGATGTTTTATTCATGAATTTAGATCTTGTGAATATAGCTCCCAATACACCAGAGAGACAAAAATATCACTACAATTGCACTTAAACTAATCCGTAGTTGTGTAACAAATTGACACATAAATTAAATTTTCACTGCTTATGCCTGCTTCACTAGGTAGTCATACTTCAATATGGAATCCTGCTGAAGTAATTAGTTTAGCTCAGATTTGCTCATCAAAGATCTCTGAAAATTGGAAAATAGAAGGACTCCTTTGCTTAACATGTGTCACACTCAGTGAAGATTTTAAAGTTAAATCTGCAGTTGAGCTGATTCTTTTGCATTTTACTGAATTTTATCAGCTGCTAGATCCTCTACCTTTTTTTTTTCCCATAGAGATTGATTCATCCTGTCGTGGGCATGTCTCCATCTCTTATTCTCCTATGCATTTCCTTACTCTTTATTGCGAAGTCATCTTCCTGTTGAAGAACTTTCTCTTTTCCATAGGATTGATCTTTAGGTGGTGAGGGAGTCCTCACTGAAATGTGAGTTAGGAAAATCACACGCTTTCATCTTTGGTTTTATCTTCTGAAAGAAAGAAGAATTGAGCTATTTCACCAGCTCTTGTGAACTGTTCGAATTTCCTCTGGGGAGAAAAAGTCATTGCTTTCAAAGCTCTGAGGAGTCTCCAAAAATGCTCCCAGGCTCTCAAAAGTAAATAAAAGGAAATGTGGACTTTCAAAGGCTGCTCTGGGGTCCAAAGATAAAGTTTTAGACATTGTGCAAATCATTGAAACAAAAGCCAATGGAAAATATAGACAAAATCAGGAAGAATATACATATTGTCTAGGTGCAGGGATACCATTCACAGTTCTGATGAGGTGAAAACTGGAAGAAAATGTGTGTGACCTCTTGCCAGAGTTTGTGAGCTTATCTGGTAAAAATAGGGTCTACTGATTCATTCAGTGAATTTATTAATATGGACTAGGCCTTAGATTTATTCTTAAATCTATTTATAGGTCCATATTTTCTATTCATTTTTGATGCAATATTTATTTAATTTTCCTTATTTCTTTGTGTAAGACGGACAAATTTCATGTATTTCATATATATTTTTACAACAGACTCCATCCTTATCTTCTGGATTCTAGGTTTGCCGATTCAAAATTCTTTTGAATAAAAAGTAACTGAAGCCGTGGCTTTCAAGACAACATTGGAATACAGGTGTTCAGGTGGCCTTCAGCTGGGGCCTCATACAAGTCTCCCTTTGGTAATCCTATCCCCCACTGGCTTGGATTTATGCTGTGTGATGAGCATTATGTAGCAGTAGTCATGGGATGCATGCATGAGATTAGATATTAACAGACTTGTTTCTGCCGTGAGTGTACTCTCTTGTTAGCTCTCACTCTTTCTCCTCAGGCAGCATATAAAGAAGCTCATGTGTCAAATTATTGAGGCTTTCAGACAACCACATGAATGATCCACCATTCCATCCTCCTGGGACTTTTAGATGAGAATTCAGACCCAGCTTAAGGAATGGCTGCTGTACGAAAGACCCTGATCCAGAGCCATCCAGCTGAGTCAGTCACAGGTTCCACACCCATGAAATCTCTGACATAATAAGTAGGTACTATTTTAAGCCTAGGTTTTGTGTCCTTTGTAACATACAATTATCACAGAATTCTTTTTTTAAATATTTATTTTATTTATTTGAAACATACACACACATACACACACACACAAACACAGAGTGAGCTTCCATTCGCTGGTTCACTCCCCAAATGGCAGCAATGGCCGGAGTTGGTTCAATCCAAAACCAGGAGCCAGATGCTTCTTCTGAATCTCCCAATTGGGTGTAGGGGCCCAAGGACTTGGACCATCCTCCACTGCTTTCCCAGGAACATTAACAGGGAACTAGAACAGAAGTGGAGCAGCCGGGACTCGAACCAGTGCCTATCACAGAGTTCTTGAAAAAACAAGCGATTTCCAACTTCCTCAACATTAAAATTATTTGCCTACTTTCTCACCTTTGCACACTTTTGTCTTATCCAGAATTTGTAATGTGATCTATTATTAGATATATCACTTATAGTGCCTATTCGTGTGCTATATACTAGGCAGACCAAAATATGTATTTTTAAAAACTGCTGCTGTGTTTATCACTACTAATTTTATCCATACCCTTTTTTCTTGAGAAAAAAAATCTTTTCCTTTCAAATATATAATTTGCCTTAAGAGCATATTTTATGCTGGTTATTAAATGTTGCTTAAAAAGTCAATTCTACACTATCTGGTTCAATTGCAATTTAATTAGGAAAGAAAAGCATTGTTTTCATCAAAGTTGGATTAAATAAGGAGATATATAACACCCCCAGGAAGAACCCTGAACTTTATTTATTTGAAAACCTTAACTGTCTTTATGATTAATGTTTTCACTATTTTTCCAAGAAATAATTATGAACCACACACTGGACAATTAAGTCCTTTAACTCAGGGATTTCCCTATTCAATCTTGAATTTCCTGAGTCTCAGAAGGTGTCTGGCATTACAAGTTAGTAAGTTTACTGAAAGGGAGTGACTGGTTCTGTTTTATTTATCTTCCCATCTGCTCATTAGTGTAGGTGATAGTAATGTGAAATGACTAGAAAGAAAGAAAGTACATTTGGAGCGCATTTAATTTACAGATTAGATAACCGACGCCTAGAGTGGGAGGCTAGGCATGCTCTATGTCAATGCACCTAACACTGACCTTGAGAGGACAATTGATTGATTTCATACATACTTTGGAGTTGTATGAGACATTCATATGTCTACCATTTAATAAATAAAGAGCATCAGGTGTTAAGTTGATGGTAATAATTACTAAGTTTCTAAACCAAAACCTGAAAGACTGGAAATATACCTTTATTCTGGGTGTGCCACTTCATTCTTGTGCTTCTGTTTCTACCAGAAAAACAATATCATTGATATTTTAGTTGAATTAAAAATCCCTAACGTGGTATACAGGGCCTTTCAAATATAGATTCTTACCTACCATTCCATGTTTATCTACCAGTGAAACTAAACCGCTTCAGATTTAATTATGTCTCACAAAGAGTGTTGTCAGATTTAGTAAACAAAATCTGTCAATTTGAAAATATAGTTGGTTTTGAATTCCACATGAGTGACAAATAATTTTTGTTTGTTTTGTTGCATAACTGTCACATGCAATATCTTCGATGTGTTTATTCCAAAATATAATATTTGTTGTTTTTCTGAGACAATGATTTAACTGAGTATCCTATATTTTATCTAGTTACTCTTCCAATGTAAATGTTCTTCCCTTCATATATCATTTGTCTCACAATCTCTGTCTGAAACTGTTATGGATCATTTCAGGACAAACTGAAATACCATCACTGTTATGAATTGTTTCATGATTGTCCTGGAACAAGTGAAATATTTTCTACCTCTGTTCTTCCATGGGATTGATATATTTTGGAGAACTAAGAAATTAGAGAAGATAATTTCCTCTGAGAATCAGCATTTAGCACAGTAGAAATTTTTGATTGACTGTGAAATGCCACTTTACTTATAGAATACAGGATCTGAAGAAGAGTTTTCTATAATATTGCAGTCTGATTAGACAGCAAACTGCTCACTAGTCACGGGGATATGTAGCAACTGTTCTGCTTATGTATTGTTCACCAAAGTTAGTTCCATTTTCCCCTCTAAACTACTTATTGTAATAAGTGTAATCCAGTGCCACTTAAGAGTGAAAGTTATTCTTTCTATGTAAACTAAAATATATATTTCAAAATTCTCTACGAGGTCAAGTTATAAAGAAATGCTGTAGAAACAAATTGTGATTAAAAACAAAATGTATAAAAAAGTAAAAAAATAATGGCAATAGCAAAGTTCCTGAAAAATTTTATATTCAGATTGCATTAAATGTATTTGAGTTCATAATTCACATTATTTATTTCTTTTTTTAAAAACTCACTTTAAAGTGGATGACTGATGCATATTTACAAGCTTGTGGTTAAAAAATAACATGATAGTGAGTGGGTATTCTTTCATGCTATAATTTTAATCCAAAATTTTTAATCAGCAACAGTTTATTAGTCCATTTGTTATCAAATAAGGTGTACAAAAGTTAAAATATTTGTTGGAATGTCAGACCTATTTTATAAAGTTAACATAACTACAGAATAAAGAAACAATATGAATGTAAGGTCTTCATTATGGGACCAGCATTGTAGCATGGTGGGTAGGGCCTCATCCATTGTGGGTTCCGGTTTGTGTCCCTAGCTGCTCTACTTCCTATCCAGTTCCCTGCTGATGACCTGGAAAAGGCAACAGGAGATGGCCCACGTGCTTGGGCCCCTGCTACTCATGTGGGAGACCAGGAGGAAGCTCTTGGCTTCTAGCTTCAGCCTGGCCAGACCCAGTTGTGTGGCCATGTGGGGAGTGAAGCAGTGGATAAAGAGAATCTTTCTTTCTTTCTTTCTTTCTTTCTTTCTTTCTTTCTTTCTTTCTTTCTTTCTTTCTTTCTTTCTTTCCTTCTCTCTCTCTCTGTCTACATATATATATGTGTGTGTGTGTGTGTGTGCGCGTATCTATCTCTCCCTCCCTCTCTGTATCTCTGCCATTCGAATAAATAAATAAATCTAAAAAAAAAAAGATTCTCATTGCTCAGTGCAGAAGAAATCTTAAATTATGCACTTTGAGTATTTCCATTAGCAAGTTTAAGTTTCTACTGAAGAATCTGTAACTCTGAAACTGTTTCATGCTATAATAGGAACAGACCTGTGGTTAATCAGTTAAATTCCTTTTCATTTGGTTTTATTTCATTTATTTATTTTCCTTGTAAGAGATTTTATTGAAGATCTTTACAAAGTAACATCCAGAGTCTATACAGCTGCCACGGAGACCCTGTTATGCTGTAGGGACTGGCTGGGCCATGGCAGGCAGCTCTGGCTTTCCACCCTTCTGCTCTGAGGTGGGGTTGGTGGGCAGTATCTCATTCTTGGGTCCACAATGCTCACATGGTCAGGCAGGGGCTTTTTGGGGGTGCAGGGTTGAGAATAGTAACCAATGATGCTAAGAGTAGCATTGATGGATGTGGCTTAAAGCTGGTCCCAGCCAAGACTGGGAGAAAAGGCCACTCAACTTTTGCATCCATCAAACTGTCCCCACAAGTGTCCAGAGACCCCCCATTTCCTCTCCTCTATGAAATGGTTAATGCTACTCTTAGGATCATTGGGTTACTATTCTCAACCCTGTCTTTTATACTACAGTGTCTAAGTGTTTACAACAGGTTATAATGGAACAAAGACCTTCAGCAACCAGGCAGTCAACCAAATGCTGCTACGGAAATATACTCCCCAACCAGGTGACAGCGGCCTGAGACATTGCTCCATGTCAGCAAGAAGTAGCTCTAAAGACAGATCATCGTCCCTCTACCCCTCCTGGACTTTTGGGACTAATATAATCCCATACAAATCCTGCTTTATAAAAAACAAAAGGGGGGAATGTTAGGAAACTGGCACAGTTTTAGCCAGGTTGCCGCATGGCCCAGCTACCTGAGCCAGGCTCCACCCTCATCCTAATGGGATTCGCTG
Source organism: Lepus europaeus (assembly GCF_033115175.1). Classification (NCBI taxonomy): domain Eukaryota; kingdom Metazoa; phylum Chordata; class Mammalia; order Lagomorpha; family Leporidae; genus Lepus; species Lepus europaeus. Next base: position 15,503,721 of record NC_084828.1, on the reverse strand, counting down.
CTTCTGCTTCCCTGCCCGCCCTCAGGCAAAGTTTTAAAAGGGCCTGTTCCTGAACACGTGCTCTCTTGGCTCTGCTCCCTGCTCTCTTGGCCTCTCTTGGCTTCTCTCCTCCTCTCGTCTCTCTTCTCCCTCCTCTCTGTCTCTCTCTCTCTTACAGTCTCCTTCTCTTTTTCCTTCGCCTCCCCTTCACTCAGGTCTGTAGGGTGTCCCCCAATAAACCCTTTCCCTTAAAAAAAATCACCTTACGGGGGGATTTCTATAGGACTAGCCATATGTCTATACACTTGTTACTAGTTTTGTTACCTCCGTGATGTTGCGCAGCCAATTAGTTTTAGTGGTAAACAACTTTGGATTCCGCCCATCTTACTTCCTCTGGGCGCCATCTTTTTTGCCCCTCTCACAGGGCCTACTGGAGAGGAGGCTGCCGGCATCATCGTCAGCAGCCTGTGATGGACCCCAAGTTTGGGATTCCAATGTGCTCGGGTGGTCGCCCAAAGACCCAAACTCCAGACCGGTAGATGCAAAAGCAAGAGGATTTTTATTAGGCATTTGCGCAAATGGGCTCCCTGTCACCAGAGGCGAAGAGAAGCCCTGAGCAGCAGTTATAAGCATCTTTTAAAGGCAAAAACCACAGGATTAACATATTTCGCGGGGTTTGGTTTGACTGGCTAGTTTAAAGGTTACCATGGGTACTCATTGGGTCCTTTTAGATGGGGAGTGGCTGCCCCGGGCAGGGGTAAGGGGGCTATTTTGTCGGAATACCTGCAGAATGTTCTGCCCATTAATCTCGGTGGAACATCTGGGAAGGGCGTCTGTGAAACCTGCCTGAGATCGGGCCCAGTTCCTTGTTTTCAGGCTTAGTTCCTTGTTTTTAGTTTGGCAACATTTTTATCCCCAAGCGTTAGCAAGCAAAGCTGATGTGTACAGAAGCAAGAGATCTGCAATTAGCTCTTAGCCACACTCACCATAAAGCACACCAAACACCAGAGTAAGGGTCCCTCAGGTTTTTCACTTGGTCCCTCTCCATCTGGTTCCCAACAGTCCTCTTGCTAGGGGGAGGGGGGCTGTGGTGGCTGCGTGAGCTGCTCCAGGATCCACTCCCCTCCTCGCACAACAGCAGCCTGTTCATGGCCGGCCCTGGGCACAGTGGCATCATGGCGGCAGCTGTGAACACACTCCAGCCCACAGTCCCTCTCCTCTAGTGCCTGCAGGCTGTAGATGAAGTCCTCCTGCAGGCGCTGCAGCCAGTCCTGCACCTCCTGGAGCTAGGCGCACTCCATGTTGACCCCTCCTTGGCGCCACGGGGTCGCTGTCTGCCATGGCGGTGGCAGGGGCCACGTGCGTGCGCGCCAGATCCCTCCCTGCACTACCATCCCCGGGACACCTGCCGGCTGGCTCCGTGGGCCCTGGCTCCGGTTAGTTCGTGGGCTGGGCTCCGCGCATCTCCATTCTGCGCAGCTTGGGCGGGGGCACCCGGGGGCAGCTGCGCATGCGGAGCCCCCGGGCCTGGCTTGGCCGCACCATGGCTGCGCACATGCCCCGCAGGGGGGAATCTTACCACTTGGATCCCAGGGCGGCATGATCTTCACCTTGATGCCCAGTAGACCTTGCCTGAACAGCACATAGTGCACCATGGTGTCAACATAGTAGTTAACAGGGTCCCCACTGTGGATCATCAGGCTGTGCACAAACCTCATGGACTTAGCCCTCTGTCATCGCAGCTTCACAGACACCACGACCTTGCAGCCCTTAGCTCCATTCTCCATGATGAACAGCAACGCAGCATAGCAGTCCCTAGGTAGAGCGAATGCTCCTAAGAGTTAATAACACAGAGACTCAGCCTGGGCAATAGTACACAGACCCCTCGTGGCCACCTTTTCAGCCTAAATCTCCACACTGCCCTCTGGGAAGCCAAACTTCTTTTGAACAATCGCAGTCCATTCCCAGATTTGCCCAGCCCTTCTCACCAAGGATATTCTGTGTCCTTGTGGCTAAAATAATGATTTTTTTGTCCTGGTTGGTGTAACTCAGACCTCAACTCCACAGTAACCATCTTCAGCCAACTTCTGGGTGAGATACTTGCTCAGCTCAGCTTTGAAGATGGCATCAGCACCAAACTTCCTTTGCTTAGAAACTTGCACCACCATCTTGCTACTGAAAGGAAAGGTTTGTTTTATTTTTTAAAAGACAGTTCTTATTTTATTTTTAATTGACAACTTAGTCTATTTACCAAACTGGATTGTGGCTAACAGATTGATGAGCATTTTGAATTTCATTGTTTTCTGAAAGTTATTTGACCCAAAGTTAAAAATTTTCTTTCTAGCATTGATTTTAGTTTGTGCACATGTGTATTAGTGAATAAATGATGATCTTGTTTGCTCTGAAAGCTCTTTAAAAATATTTTTATTTATTTAAAAAGGAGAAGAAGAGTTGAGAGAGAATATATTTTATTTGCTAGTTCTTTCCTCAAATTCCCTCAAGTTGGGCTTTGACCAGGCCCAAAGCAAGAGCCTGGAACTCAATCTGGGTCTCCCAAGTGTGTGGCAGAGCCCCAGCGACTTGAACCATAAACTGCTGCCTCTCATGGTAAGGATTAGCAGGAAGTTGGGACTGGATGCAAATCTAAGACTTCAACCCAGGCACTGGGATACAAAATGTGGGTTTCCCAACTGGAGTGCTAATGGCTGAGCCTAATGCCTGCCCCTGAAAATTCATTGAGACTTATCATCAATTGGTTCCTTGCAAGAAGGAAGTCAAATCTCATAATTTGTTAGTCTATGTATTTCCCTATCAACATAGCAACCTTTCCCTAAGTAATATCAACATGATCCTTTGCAAACTTCTGTAGTGTGGCTCTTTTGTAGTGATGTTCATAGTACCTGCTTATGTATAATTATCCATGCACTCATTTTATTTCCCCTTCCATTTAACAAAGTGCTTGAAGGAAAAGATTTACGTCTTTTACATTGTCTCATGCCTCATAAACCCAGGAGAGTATATCCAGCATACAGTAAACTGTGGAGAAGTATTCAAAAATTCATGGAAAATACATACTATCTTTTTAGTCCATTTTTTCCCTGCGTATTTTGCAGCATGCTCAAATGTTGAATATAACATAACATAACAGATAATCTTCTGGGGTGCAAAGTCTAATATCATAGGCATGGCATGTTCTCTATACTTCAGCATAAACAATTTCAGCTTGCCTACTGCATAGAAACTTCAGGGAAAAGATGTTTCTCTTTGACATGCTATAAAGAGCACACCCTCTTCTGTCTCCTCCTATGCTGTCCTGTTAAAATGAAATATTTTCCCCTTTGGGCCCATGGACCAGCAAAGCAGCATACTTAATTGCAGGACAGGGATGACTGTTCTTAAGCTATCTCGGCCCTGAAGGTTTTCTCTTTTCTCTGTAGAAGATCATGTGAGATTCTAAGAGAAATGAAAGCAAATGCAAAAGGTAGAATGACTTTAGGGTCTGCCTTTTATCTGTCAATCAGGTATTTTTGTTCCTACTGGGAAATTAACTTGTTGCCTAGGATTTATTTACTTAAAGTTGGCATAAAATTAGAATTATTTGTAATAAACAAGCATAGTCACATATTAAATAAGAATATGGATATAATCAAAGAACTCTGTCTGCCTAGAGACTTTAATTCTGCAACAAAGCCTCCTTCTGTTAGTTTTCTGTCCTTCTGTCATGTCACTGGGAGATATGGAATATGTCACAGTGAGAAAATCATCTGTACCTTTACAGGGCTTTTCTCTAGAACACTGTCTCCACATGGCTTCTCTTAAATTCAAGAGCTTAATTCTACCTTAGTATCTCCTACCATATTTAACACCTTCATTTCTGTCTCTACTTTTTTACACTTTTATTTCTCTTGTCTTACAAATTTTTCACCTCTCCTTTCATTTTTGTTTGCAAATTCAAATGTATATTCTTTTGTAAAAATAATAAATTTTTTATTTGTTTCTGGTCCAATAACTGCTTTAGTATATTTTAATATTCCTACCTAGTACTTCATTTTTCTCTATAGTCTAATGGGACATCTCAGACTTATTTCTGCTTCTTTCTAACTACTTTTTACACCTTGTTTTCACTTATTATCTTCTATTTCAATCACAGGTAAAATCTGAAAAACCCTCATCTCCATATGATATGTTAATAAAAATTATTCTTATTTTACCTGTTTCTTCTAATGGGAAAAATTATTTACTTTTAATTATTTGAAAGGTAACAGAGGGGGAGAATGAGATAGAGTAAGGAAGATCTCCCATCAGCTAGTGCACCTCCTAACAGCTTGTGACAACCAGAACTGACCCTGGCTGTAGCCATGAGTGAGGAACTCTATATATGTCTCCCTTTGTGGGTGGCAGGAGCCCAGGTACTTAAGCCATCATCTGTTGCCTCCCAGAGTGTGATATACCAGGAACGTCGAATCAGAAGTGGAGCCAGCAATAAAGCCAAGCACTCAAATGTATCTAAGCAGTATCTTAACCCCTATGTCACACTTCTGCCCAAACCCACTATTTCTTAAATCTAAAATTCTCAAGAAACACAAAATTTGATCTGTATATGCATATGTATATTGAACCAACTTTTGTTTATGAATAGAATGTTAAAACATGACAGAACAAAACATGAATAGAATATTAAAATCTTTTATTTTGTACTTCTGTAAGTGCTTCTCTCACTACAGGCATACATGTGATTAATGTGGGGAAATCTATATTGTGCATTCTAATATTTCTGAATCCCAAAACAGAGATTTCTGATTTAATAAGTAGATTAGAGATGGAAACTAGAAATGGAAAGTTTTTAGTCATGATCCCAGGTCATTTTGATGGATAGGTGCATTGACAAATATTGACTATAGACCATAAGAAAAAAATGTACTGAAAGTCCCACTTTCCATAAGTATTAATAACAGTATTCTGCAAAATTATCTTAATTATTATAAAATTTTTAGAGATCCCTGGAACAAGTTTATGAAAAAGGTGAACTTACTAACATAATCATGACAAAGAATATTGAGTGCCCATAGTATGCTAGGTCTTGGGATTATTGTAGTTAAACAAGAGGGCAAAAACTCCTGTCCTCATGGGATTTTGGTAACAAGAACAGATAATAAATAAAGAAAATTGTTAAAATATGTATTAATTAGTAATGACTCCAAAGAATAATAAAACATAGAATAGAAGTTAGGTGGCATATTTTAATTTTAGTTTGAGAGGTGAAGGGAAGGCTCCCTGGAAAGTGACTTTAGTAGTAGCCTTGAAAAAAGGTGTTTGTCTTCTATTGTTCCACGTTGATGTTCAAAACACTTTCTTACCAAATCAAAATGAAGTTTGCTTCTATCTCATTCTCAATTTCTCAGCATTCTTTCTCTGACCTTCTCATACCTCTGCAGAGCCAGATATCCTTATTCCATCTGGTTTCTTTGGTGATAAGGAACAGACACTGATAAGGTTATCATTATGCAGTTCACAGGATGATTGAGAAGCCAAGTCCACAGACCAATTCAGCTAAGAACCTTCAAGGGCTTTCCTCTTGTAGAAATCCACTTAATCATGATTTCTCAGTAATGTGGCATTCATCTCAGTATCTGTTATCTACAGAGTGGCTATCAGACCATGTTCGGGTCACAGGACCATTTCTTGGCCATACAGGGGTTCAACAGGAAGTGTTTGGCAGGAGTAATAGCTTAAGCTTTTGGAAACACAGGATCTCTAGATTTAGAGAATCATTCAGCACATACACATTGTGGGGAGCTAACACACAACTACAGCCTTGATGCCTCCCAGCTCTGAGGCTTCACATCAATGCTTACTCACACCTGGTTTAATTTCCTTAGATTCCTTGCTATTATAAATTTATAAACTTTCCTATGTTAACTGGCTGATGAGAATAAGGAATTATACATGGTTTACACTACTCAAAGCGACTTACAGATTCAATGCAATCCTGATCAATTCAAATGGCATCCTTCACAGGACTGGAAAAAACATTCCTGAAATTGATATGGGAACATATAATTCCTGAATACCCAAAGAAATACTGAGCTATCAAAATACCAGATTTCAAGTGTTCTACAGAAGTATTGAATCCAAAATAGCATTGTATTGGCAAAAAACATACACATAGACCAATGAAGCAGAGTAGAAACCTCAGAAATAAACCCCTGGATCTATATTCAAATTATCTTTGACAAAGGTACCGAAAGCATACCCTAAAGGAAAGTCTCTTCAATAAATAGTGATAGGAAAATTGGAGGTCCATGTGCAGAAATTGGAAAAAAGACCCTTACATTTAATCCTATATAATGATCAATTCATAATTTTTAAAAAGATAAATTTAATAACTGAAACTATAAAACTTTTAGGAGAAAATTTATGGAGAATATTTCAAGACATTAACATATTCAATAATTTTTCAATAAGAACCAAAACCCAGATAATAAAATAAAAATGGGCCAATTCAATTATATAAAACTCAGAAGCTTCTGCACAACAAATAAAACAATCAAGAGATACCAAGACAACCAAAAGAGTGCCAGAAAATATTTGCAAACTAATCATACAACAAAAGATTAATATCCAAAATATATAAAGAACTCAGAAAACTCTACAGCAAAATACAAGGAATCCAGGTAAGAAATGGAATAAGGATCTGAATAGATATTTTTCAAAAGAAGTACAAATGGCCAAGGAATGCATGAAACAATGCTCAATATCACTAGTCTTCAGGGAATTGCAAATCAAGTCTGCAGTGGGGTACCATCTCACTTCAGTTAAAATGGCTGTTATCAAAAAGACAAAAAAATAGCAAATGCTTAAAATGATATGGAGAAATGGAATCTTAATACATAGTTGAAGGGAATGAAAATTAGTACAGGCATTATAGAGAAGAGTATGGAGGTTCCTGAAAAAAGTAAAAACTAGCCCTACCATATGAACTAGCTATATAATTTCTGATTATATATATATATATGGGGAATAAAATCAGCACACAAAAGAGATACCTGTAGACCCATGTACATTGCAACATTATTCACAAAAGCTAAGATATAAACTCAATCTGTCCATCAATGAATGAGTGGGAAGAGAAAATGTGTCATAAATATATGCATCTATAAACATATCTCATATGTAATGTGTCATATGTACATATGCACGCATACATATAAGCATTAAAAATAATGAAATCCTTATATTCAAAACAAAATGTATGAAACTGGAGATCATTATGCTAAAAAAGAAAGCCAGACACAGAAAGGCACATTTCCTCTGGAAGTTAAAAAAATATGTAACCACAAATATACCTATATTTAGCTATGTAGTTGATATAAATTTTAAGCAATTATGGCTAGAGCCTGGACAGAGTCAGAGAGGGAATAAAGAGAAAGGAAATTGGATAGCGGTACCCAAATGCAGTCTGCTGAAGGTGATGGGCTCTGGTGTTCCAGAAGATTAGGGCAATTATGTTCACGATAAAGGAAATGAAAGCTAAATTCCCTTGTACAGTTAGTTTATGGTGTATATGTGTTGCGAAATGTATAAATAATTCATGATAACCTAAATTTTTAAAAAGATTTATTTATTTACTTCTTTGAATTTCAGAGTTATAGAGAGAGACACCTACACACACACACACACACACACAGGGAGATCGTCCATCTGCTGATTCATTCCTCAGATAGCTGCAACAGCTAGCACTTGGGGGGAGGCCAAAGCCAGGAACTTCTTCCAGGTCTCCCATGGGCATATCAAAGGCCCAAGCACTCAAACCATCTTTTTCTGCTTTTCTCAGACCATTAACAGGGAGCTGGATCGGAAATCGAGCAGTGGAGACATGAACTGGTGCCTGTGTGGGATGCTAGCATTGCAGGCAGCAGATTTACTTGCTATGCTACAACACCTGGTCCAATAATCCACAATTTGAAAGTATTTTTTTTTAAAAAATCACCTCCCCCCAAAAAATGACCACTCTTGCAATGAGTTCCACTAAAATAAACCAATTTAGGGTACAAAACACATTTTCTTCTTCAGGACCTGACTAGCTAAAATACCTTTAGGCTAGAATATTCATATGACTGATGACCAGGAAAGAGAAGCCATTGAGAAGGAAGCAAGAATACCAGGGCTCCAAGTGGGAATTTAGTCTAGCAGTTAGGATGCTGTATAAGAAGTCCAAGTCTACATCAGAATGTCCAGGTTTGACTCCCAGCTCTAGCTTCTGACTCTAGCTTCCTGCAAATGGAGACCTAGGGAGGTAGCAGTGAGGAGGTACCAGTGATGGCTCAAGTAGCTGTGTTCCTGCCACTCACGTGGGAGATCTGGATTGATTTTTAGGCTGTTGTGGGCATTTGGAGGTGAACCATCAGTTGGGATCCCTTTCTCTCTTTGTCTCTGTCTCTCTTCTACTCTGTCTTTGTGCCTCTGCAATAAACAAATAAAAATTAGAAACAAAAGAGAAAATAGGAGCTAGTTGTCTATTTTAATACAAAATTTAGGAGGAAATTAAAGTTTTTGAAATGTGTACCTTGAGATTATCATTTTTGTTGACTAAAAATAATTTTAAAGGTAGTTTTGTGCACTCTGGTTTCATCATACTTTTCTGATATGAACAGTTTTTCCTTCCTCTGCAGTTGGCTGTGCACATCTTATTGTGGGTCTCACAGGAGATCTTGCAGTAGTGGCATTTGCAGTAGGTAGTGACGGCATTTCTAAAAATGTCTGTCAGTGCTGGAAAATAAGACATAGGCTTTGACATTTCCAAATTGAGAACAATGGCTCTTCATTAATTCTGTATTGTAAATGCCACTTTCGGATTTGCTTTTCTTTTCTTTTTCCTGATACATTCATTTTAATAATGCTGTTCTTTACAGAACCATCGTAACTTTATTTTTGGTTTGTTTATGCAGATACATTTCCACAGATCCTTTGTGACTATATATTATGACTTCAAATGTAGAGTAGGTGAATTGAGTCATTTATTACACATGGGTTCTATTTGAAATCATAGGCGTATGTTTTAAGGCTTAAATATTTTGTTTTTAATACATTTATTCATAGTATTAGAATATAAAGGTGGTGAGTCTAGCCTGAAATATAAATATCCTTAGGAATTGCAAATAGACTCTGACTTACTAATGTTCATAAATAAAGAAGTAGTCCCTGTATTCAGGCAAAAATTAGGTGTAAATATTAAACTATGCTAAGATGTATATTATTAATGAACTAAATTTGTCTCCTTGTCTGAACACTGAGTCTTTCTGTTTGAAATTGATGTCTTTATTCTTGGAGTTGGATGGCAGGTGCTAGAATTTTGGGACAGGTCAGGTGTTGGCTGTTGACATTCTGGAGGAAATTTTCTGCTCCTGAACATTTCTGACCGTCTTCTCTCTGGGGGACAAGATCTGTGAGATTGTTTCTCATCTTGAGCAGTGTGGCACACAAAATCACCCTCTGGGGATACGTTAAAGGTCAGGTACATGAGACTCATTCAGAAAAAAGGACTGACAATATCTGGGTCCAAGTCTGTACAAGGAGGTTTCAAAATTCTGTGGAAAAATTGAATTAAGACATATTTATTTTGGTGCAAAAATATCTTTCATAATTCTTATTATTAATAATGGATTTCAAAAATTATTCATACCAAAACACACTTATATTTTAATTTGAATTTCCATGGACATTTGCAGAACCCTCATACATTAAAATAATCTGTGTTGATTCTCATATTCTCCAGTTTTAGAACTACTTGTATATAGTCCTCCTTTTCCTACTTCTTATTCTATTTAATCTCCAAATCCAGGTACCTTCTTCTTATCTTTAGTGTATACTCTGACAGTAACCTTAAAAATAGCCAACACATTGAATTGCCCATGATTTAACATAAAGTCTCTTCTGTTGTTTCTTTAATTCCTTTTTGCCTTTTCAGAGAGTGCCACTATTTCTTAGTATCTGTTGAGTATTCTCACCCCTGGAGGGCTGGGACTCTCAACCATTCAATTCCCAAACATGTGGCCTTGAGATCTAACTCATAAGTGCCTTTCTATTTAATATTTCCCACTCATGGTCAGATTACCTGTGTTGGAATGAGATTCCTCATGACTTGTCCTGATGCTATTTGTATAGGAAGCACTCTCAATCTCTGAGACTACATTAATTGTTCTACCTCTGAGCTCTCGCTTGTTCATATTACTGAAACAGCTTTAATCCCTATCCCATGTAGCTCCTGATCTGTCTTTCAAGTAGATTCGCTCACTAGATGATGTGTGATTCCAGGGCATGTGTGTTGATGTATGAACTCTTGCATTCTCAGAACAGCTTGGCATCCAGTAAGGACATCATAAATACTTGAGAATTGAGATAACCACAGTTTCTTTACCAGGGATTGATTATTTCGCAGGATCCAACTCTTGTGTAATTTCATCATTAATTTCTAATCTTAATCTTTGATCATAATTGAGCATATTGAAGAACAAAAGAAATCCAGGAATATATTGTTCCAGGGCTAGATGATCGTTACTTCAATATTTCAAAGAATTGAGAGCTTCCATTTTCTTCAGACTTAATGAAAGTCTGTGATTTAAAATAAACTAATTATTATTGAAGTCTAGTTTTCAGTTTGAGTGCGAGAAGAAGATACAATGGTTTTAAACATCAGTCGTGCCTCTGGCATAACACTAATAATCATTTTTCTTTCACTGATTATGTTAGAGAATACAGACATCATTTTTTATATGTGAGCTTCAGATGAGCACAATAGGTTATAATAATAACGTGCAAATGCTTCTGAAAAACACTTATTTGAATTTTCTTGAGCTCTTCTAAGGTTATTATCCTGAAAATGCTGCATTTGTCTTCAGCCTAAAAATGTAACATGGACATCACGTAAGTTTGATATCAAATGTATTCAAAGATGTTAACAATGTTTGATAAGTACATTTGTTGTATATTTTGAAATATGATTATTCTAACATAAAAAATGAAAGTTCAGCACTTGAGCCAGATTGCTACTTGGTGCAGGACTTGTGGTAGATTTTTGTTTTGTGTTTACATTTTTTGTGTTTACATTTTTCTGTAATTTTTACATTTATGTTTACATTTTTCTGAAATTTTGAAAATAGTTATAATGAAAATTTTTTTCCTTTGGTAATTAAAAGCAAGAAAAATATTTATAATTAACAGCTTATTGAAAGCAGTTTTCATGGAGTTTTTAGTCACGATTTTTATTAAGTACCAAAAATGTCTCTAAATCACCCTGTGACATGTTAAATACTGACTGGGTGAGCTTTTGGAGTCTCCAAATCAAGAGACAGCATAAAACAAATCAACAAAGGTTTACTGGACCTAATACCTCGTACTAAGCTTTAGTAAATATTCATATATATATATATATATATATGTATATATAAAATGTTCTTGGGAAATGATAACTGCCAGTTTCATCCATACTTCTTATGAAATGGTAAAGTGTGGTATGTAGTAAAGATATATTTAGTTATTATAACATTCTTAGAATATGGATTTGTCAATAATGAATGTGTCAAGTGCTGTAGATCTCCATGTCCATGTCCATGTTAGCATAAATGCCCATGTTTATCTCCATGCCCAGGTTCAAGTTGACCAATATGTCCATTTCTATCTCCATGACCATATCCACATCTGTGTCCATGTAAGAATCTGTCTCCATGTTTATATCCACAACTACCTTCATGTATGTGTGCACTACTACATTCATGTCCATGTCCATGTTTACATCTATGTCCATGACTATATTTATCACTCTACATATACACAAAGTTTTTTAAATTGGTTCTTTGGCAAATTTATCAAAAGTCTTTAAAATACAAAAAATATTCCAAAGGAATTCCATGCTCTCCTGATGCATGCTCCCTTCAAATTAGCATTGAATAAAGTATGGGTTAAGAACATATTTCCACCATTGTTTCCAAGATGGCAGAAGAGGGAGAGAGCTTACCACTCTAGGGGAAGATTTGAAAGAGTCAATCTCAGGGGAGTGTTAGGGATCAAATGTCAGAGGAAACTCCAGGCAAATGAGAGGGACACTGTGAATTTACATGGTGGGTGTGGATGTGTACAACTCAGGACCCCAGCAGCCAAGAGCTTCAGCACAAGCTTTGGAGAGTGAGATGAGACCAGACTACAGCAACCAAAGCCACTGGCAATCAAGCTGCAGGAAGAGCTTGACTTGATTTTAGTTTGGAGCCCTGTGGGGTACAGTGTACCTGCCAACCTAGAGGGAAAGAAATTGGGCATGTTTGTCTCTCCCCAGCCACTTAGCACCAGCATCCTATAACTAGTTGAGAGAAGGCAGGCACCATTTTGGACATATGTAACAACTGCACTAGCTTGTGTCCACCTGCCCAACAACCAGCCAATAGGAGATGCCTGAGTCAGGCTAGGAGAATTGACAGGGGACTGTGTGCTTGGGACTGTGGAAGCCTTGTGTGCTGGGACTTCGGGCAGTCACTGTGGTCAGCTCCTCAAGCTCTGGGATTCCTGATTCCATGGTGAAGGAAATTGCTGCAGGATCCATGGTCACACCAAGGGCTGCACAGATGCTTTATGTGGTTATTGTTGCAGCACAGATGAATATTTTTTAAAGATTTATTTTATTTATTTGTAAACTAGAGTTACAGAGAGAGGGGGGAGAGGGAGAAGAGGGAGAGGGAGAGAGGGATACAGAGAGAGGGAGGGAGGCAAGGTGGGAGGGGGAAAGAGAGAGAGAGAAAGAGTTCTTTCATCAGCTGATTCACTCTCCAAATGGAAAAATGACTGCTGGAGCCGAGTTGATCTGAAGCAGGGAGCCAGGAGCTTCTTCTGGTTCTCCCATGTGGGTGCAGAGCCCCAAGTACTTGGCCCATTTTCCCATGCTTTCCCAGGTGTATTAGCAGGGAGCTGGAAAAAAGTGGAGCAGCCGAAACTTAAACTGGAGCCCATAGGGTATGCCTTCTTTGCAGGCTAGGGCATTAATCTGCAGTACCATAGTGCAAGCCCCAGCATGGATGAGTATTGCACCCATTGCAACTATTACCCAGGCATTGGTCTCCTTGGAGGAGAGGAAGTGAGCTTGAGACTACAACAACAGATCTGATCAAACCTCTTCACTGATTAAAAAACAAATAGATTTACCACGCCTCAGTTGGGTTTTACCTTGGACATCACCCCTCACCCTGGAGTGCTGAACAGCACCCTGGCTTCACCCAGCATACACATCTCGGTATTCATTGAGAGACTGGACAATCTGCTTAACCACAGAGGCATAGTTCAAAGATAAAAGCCATCAGAGGAAAAATAAATATCTTCACAAATACCTAAAAATAAATGCAATAATTCAAGAAACAAGAATAAGGAAGACTACATGAGGAACCCAAAAGAACACAGTGACACTTCAATACCAGAATGAGAAGATGAAGAGATTGGAAATGCCAAAAACAGACTTCAAAAAACTGATTATAGAATTACTTAGAAGTATTCAGTAGCAATCTTTACCATGACACATTTTAGTCAAACTCTCCACTAAACATAAATAAAAGATTCTAAAATGTGCACAAGAGAAATACCAGATTTCTTGCATAGGATCTCCAATTAGACTCACAGCTGACTTATCAGAAACCATACAGGCTGGGAGAAAATGGTGAGATATATTCCAAGTCTTAACAGAAAACAAACAAACAAAAGCCTGTCAACTCAGAATACTGAACCCTGCAAAGCTCTCACACCGAAGGTGAAATAATGATATTCCATAGCAAACAGAATTTGAAAGAATTTGTCACCCCCTTCCATCCTTACAAAAGTTTCTAAAGGATGTGCTACACACAGAGACACAGAAACATGGTTATCACTATGAAGAAGATGAAGGCAGAAAATCTCCCAGGAAAAGTACGAAATCCAAAGTATACAATAGGAATACTTATAGAAAAATGGCAGGGCCAAGTTGTTACTTATCATCAGTTACCTTGAATGTAAATGGCCTCAACTATCCAGTTAAAAGATATAGACTGCCTGAATGTATTAAAAAACAAAACCGGTCTTTTTGCTGCCTACAAGAAACACACTCACCAACAAAGATACATGCAGACTGAAAGTGAAAGGATGAAAAAAGATATTCCATGCAACAAAAACGAACAAAGAGCTGATGTAGCCATCTTTATATCAGACAGAATTATTTTAACAACAACAACAACAAAAAGAAACTTAATAGAGACAAAGAAGGGTACTATGTAATTATTAAGGGTACAATTCAACAGGAAGATGTGACTATAATCAATATATATGCACCAAGTTACAGGTCACCTGACCATTTAAAAGAAATCTAAAGGAAGACATAGACTCCAATACCCTACTTTCAGCAATGTACAGATCAATCAGACATAAAATCAGCAAGGAAACAACATAGTTAGCAGACACTATAGACCAAATGGACTTAACTAATATCTCTAGAACTTTTCATCTTACATTTGCAGAATAACATTCTTCTCACCAGTGCATGGAACTTTCTCTAGGATAGACCAGCAAGTTTCGGCAAATGCAAAAAAATCAAAATCATACCATGCAACTTCTCAGAACACAATGGAATGAAGCTAGAGATCAACAACTCAAGAATCCCTAGAACATATGCAAACACATGCAGACTGTACAACATACTCCTGAATGAACAGTGGACCAATGAATAAATAAAACGATAAATAAAAAATTTCTGAAATGGAATGAAGATGGCACTATTACATATCAAAACTTAAGGGGTGGGTCTGGTGTAGTGACACAGCAGGTTAAAGCCTTGACATAGAGCACCAGCACCCTAGATGGGCACTGGTTTGAGTCCTGGCTACTCTGATCCAGCTCCCTGCTAATGTGCCTGGGGAAGTAGCAGAAGATAGACCAAGTCCTTGGGCCCCTTCATCCACATGGGAGACCTGGAAGAAGCTCCTGGCTTCAGATAGGCTCAGCTCCTGCCGTTGTTGCCATTTGGGGGAGTGAACCAATGGATAGAAAACCTCTCTCTTTCTCTCTCTCTCTCTACCTCTTTCTGTAACTCTATTTTTCAAATAAATAAAATGAATATATATTTAAAAAATTATTGAATACAGTAAAAGCAGTGTTAAGAGGAAAGTTCACAGAAGTTGGTACTTACATAAATTGGAAAAGCACCGAATAAATGAGCAATCAATGTATCTCAAGGACCTAGAAAAACAGTAGCAAATCAAAACAAAAACTAGTAGGATAAAAGAAAAAATTAAAATTGGAGAGGGAATAAACAAACTTGAAATAAAAAATACACAAGATAAGCAAAAAGTGCCGATTTTTTGAAAAAAATAAATAAAACTGACACAGCATTGGTCCAACTAACCAACAAAAAGAGGAAGAAGACCCAAATCAATAAAATTAGAAATGAAAAGGTGTGGTGGAATGAGAAGGTGAGAAGGTCATGCCAAGATGGCTGCTGACAAAAAAACTGCCTGGCAACAGGCCATGATTGATGGCTTCAGAAACCACTTGACAACAGAGCCTGACTGACAACAGGCCATGATTGGGTGGTTTCGGAAACCACATGATAACAGAGCCTGACTGACAATAGGTTGTGATTGGATGGCTTCGGAAACCACATGACAACAGAGCCTGACTGACAACAGGCTGTGATTGGATGGTTTCAGAAACTGCCTGGACACAGAGCCTGATTGGCAACAGGCTGTGATTGGATGGCTTTGAAAACTGCCTGGCAACAGGCTGTGATTGGTTAGGGCATAGAATGCCTCTTGACCAGATTGGCAGCCTTGGCTATATAAGCAGCTGTAGCAACTGAAATAAATGAGTCTGCAGGCTGCTTGCCTCAGGCCTGCTTTCACCCGACTCCTGGGGTCTGTGTGGTGACTCTGCACCTCTTGACCCCACCACGTTTCTCCTCTCAGAAACAAATCCACATCAACAAAAATGGAAATTTAACAACAGACACCATAGAAGTAAAAAGAATTATAAAATACTACAAAGAGCTATATGCCAAGAAATGGGGAAAACAGAAGAAATGGATAAATTCCTGGTCATATACAACCTACCTGAATTGAGCCACAAAGACATGGAAACCTAAACAGACCAAAAAGTTAGATGGAAATTAAATCAATAATAAAGACCCTCCCAGCAAGGAAAAGCCCAGGACTGGAGGGCTTCACTGTCGAAATCAACAAACATTTAAAGAAGAACTAACTACAATTCTTCTAAAGCTATTCAAAACAATGGAAAGGGAGTGAATCCTTCTAAACTCCTTCTATGAACTCAGCATCACCTCAATTCTTGAACCTGAGAAAGATACAACAGTGAACCAGAACTATAGACCAATTTCCCTGATGAACATAGATGCAAAAATTCTCAACAAGGGGCCAGCACCCTGCTGCAGTGGGTTAATCCTCTACATGCAGCCCCAGCACCCCATATCGGTGCCGGTTCTAGTCCTGGCTTCTCCTCTTTGAATCCAGCTCTCTGCTGTGGCCTGGGAAAGCAGCGGAAGATGGCCCAAATCCTTGGGCCTCTGCACTCATGTGGGATACCGGGAGGAAGCACCTGGATCCTGGCTTTGGATCAGCATAGCTCTGGCCATTGTGGCCATTTGGAGAGTGAACCAGTGGACAGAAGACCTTCTCTCTGTCTCTCCCTCTCACTGTCTGTAATTTTACCTGTCAAATATATAAATAAAATTCTCAACAAAATACTAGCCAATCAAATCCAACAACACATCAAAAAGATCATTCACTTAGACCAAGTGGAATTTATCCTTGGTATGCAAGGATAGTTCAACATTCAAAAATCAATCCATATGATACATTACATTAACAAACTGAAGAACAAAAACCAGATGATTATCTCAATAGATGGAGAGAAAGTATTTTATAAAACACAATACCCTTTCTTGATGAAAACTTTAAGCAAATTTTGTATACAAGGAACATTCTTGAACACAATAAAGGCAATTTATGACAAATCCATGGCCATCATACTATGGGATGGGGAAAAGTTGAAAGCATTCCTACTAAAAGCCAGAACCAGACAAGGATGCCTACTCTCACCATTGCTATTCGATATTGTCCTGGAAGATTTAGCCAGAATAATTAGACAGGAAAAATAAATCAAAGGGACACCAATTGGGAAGGAGGAAATCAAACGACCCTATTTGCAGGTGACATGATTCTATATATGGGGGATCCAAAAGACTCCACAGAGAGACTATTGGAACTCATAGAAGAGTTTGGTAAAGTGGCAAGATATAAAATCAACTCAAAAACCAATAATGTTTGTATACATAGACAATGCCCTGGCTAAGAAATAACTTCTAAGATCAATGCCATTCACAGTAGTTACCAAAAAAGAATCAAATTCTGTGGAATAAATATAGCCAAGTATGTCAAATATCTCTACATTGAGAATTACAAAACACTGAAGAAAGAAATAAAAGATGATACAAAAAATGGAAACATGTTCCTGGACCGGGGGTTAAGTGAAACCTCATTGTGGTTTTTATTTACATTTTCTTGATGGCTAGTGATCCTGAGCATTTTTCCATGTGTCTTTTGGCCATTTGAATTTTCTCTCTTGAAAGGACGTTTATGTCCTTTGCCAATTTCTGAACTAGATTGCTTATTTTGATGTTGTTGAGTTTCTCTAGCTCTTTTTCTGTCCATCAATTGACATTATTTTATAGAAATATTATTTATAACTTCTATTAAAATTTTTAAAAGCAACCAATAAATAAACTACATATATTACTGTAGTATTATTTAATTCACTCAAACTACAGAATAAAATATGATATAAATATTAATTATAATTCTTATTTTAGGGAATAACTTCTTAATGAAAAGAGGTGAGTAGCAGTAGACAGAGCATCAAAGGTGAGGAAGGAAATACTTAAGTCTCATATGCTGATGTCATTTCCCTTAGAAAAATTCCCAGAAGTAGGATGGCTGGGTCATATGGCAGGCCTATAATCAGATTTCTGAGGTATATCCATATACTCCAGTTAGGTTGGTTATCATCCAAGAATCAAAAACAATAAATGCTGGCAAGGGTGTGGGGAAAAAGGTACCTTAACCCACTGTTGGCAGGAATGTAAACAAGTACAACCATTATAGATGACAGTGTGAAGATTACTCAGAAGTTTGAAAATAGATCGATCATCACACTTCTGGGAACTTACCAAACAAAATGACATCAGTATATGAAAGAGTTGTCTGTACCTTCATGTTTATTGCAGCTAAATTCACAATAGCTACGATATGGAATTAACCCCCATGTTTATCAACTGATGACTGGATAAAGAAAATATGGTACATATACACTATGGAATACTACTCAGCCATAAAAAATAATTAAATCTTGCCTTTTGCAACAAAGTGGATGCAACTAGAAACCATTATGGTTAGTGAAATAAGCCAGTATAATAAAGACAAATATATCACATATTTTCTCTGATATGTGGTAGTTTATATAACAAATATATGGGAATGAAATGGACATTATGTGATATGATTATCATTTTTAGCCCTTGTTTATACTCCTGTTGAACTGTGGTCCTTCTACTTTTTTTTCTTTTTAACTTTTATTTAATAAACATAAATTTCTGAAGTACAACTTTTAGATTATAGCAGCTTTTCCCCCCCATAACCTCTCTCCCACACGCAACCATCCCATATCCCACTCCCTCTCCCATCCCATTCACATCAAGATTCATTTTCAATTATCTTTATATACAGAAGATCACTTTAATACATACTAAGTAAAGATTTCAACAGGTTACACCCCCACAGAAACACAAAGCATAAAGTACTGTTTGAGTACTAGTTATGCTGTTAATTCACATAGTACAGTCCTACTTTTTACTTGTTGAATATTATGATTAGTGGCTAATTAAGTCTGAGACTGTAGAGGGTATTAAAATCAAGTCTTTGCAAAAACTGATGAAGAGAGAGGAGGGAAGGAAGGGAATTGGGCGGGGGGCAGGGGACTGAGGGATGTGTGATTGTCTTCTTGGAATTATAGCTATGGAATGCATGAAATCTGTTCTCTTTATATTAATAAAAATTTTAAAGTATAAAAATAGTAAAACATAAATAGGGCACCCATTTACAGCTATTTCCTAAGAAGACAAAGAGACATGAAAGGAAAACCTGTTTTTGATAGTAATGTATTTTTTATTGTCATAAGCGTATAGAAAATAATTGCAAAGACCAATATAAATGTACATTAAGTATAATGAAAAAGAATAAAAATTGCAGTGAAACTGAAAAAGCTGTTCCCTAGACTGGGCATGCTTCTGAAAAAAGATCTAGTAAGAACATGGTCTGGAGTGAGATATTTCCTGTTTACTTTGTACCTAGTTATGAAAATAGATGCATATTTCTCTATTTCCTACTAAAATGTTGAGTCAATTTTGAACAGGAGAGCTTAAGTGTCTTTAAGTACACTCGCTTCCTCTCATGTTTCTTCCTCCAATATATATTCTGGCTTTAGCAGCTCCCTGCTAATCTACCTGGGAAAGCAGAAGAAGATGGCTCAAGTTATTGGGCCCTTGCATCCACATGGGGGACCTGGAAGAAGCTACTGGCTCTGGGCTTCAGATCGGCCCAACTCTGATCATTGCAACCATTTAGGGAGTAAACTGGCAAATGGAAGATACCTGTCTCTCCCTCTGTCTCCCCCATAACTCTCCCTTTCAAATAAATAAATCTTAACAAAAACTTTCACTAGAATGCACTTTCTTACAATGCTACGTGTGTCAATCTCCAGTAACTGCCTTTCTTCCACCTGCCACTTGCCAAATTTTTTTTCACTATGAAGTGACTCATATAAGTGATCAAAACTGTAGGCTCTGAATCCTATACATTGGATGTGTTCTGTGGCTGACATAATTTCCTAAAAAAGAAGAAACACATGTTTCACGATAAGATGACTTTTAAATAAAATCTAGACTCCTGACTCCTTTAGAAAATCTAAATTCTCTGTCAATAATCTAATACAGTGCAGAAACAGCTGTGTTCTGTAGATAGCGTGGTTGCTTTACTTGTTTAATTGCTTGGTCCCTACAGACATCTGAGTTTGGGAACTTTGCCTGGGATATCTCTTCTCTGTCTATCTTAACACTCTAACCAGGCAGTCTGTACAGCTCCCTTGGGCTTCAGAACTGATAATCAAAGTGAATTTAAGTTTATGGTATATGAGCCTAATAAAACATCATAGGGAAAGCAGAAATATAGCAGAGCCATTTTGATTTCAGTAGTGAAACTACAAGTGCATACATGTTCATAGACACACACTCACACACACACACACACGGGTCTCTTAATCACTAAAATTAATTCTTGTGAAGTGCAGCATGAGTTCATTTAAAAGTCTAAATAAAAAAATACATCAGCAAGCCCCATTATGTTGGTTTATTTTCTCTTTCCATTTTGGTATCTCTTGCAGTAACATAGGAGCTCAATTTCTCTAGGTCCTCTCAGCTTCCCTCTGGGATTGGAGCTGTAAAGGGATAATGCTTCAGTTACTTCTAGTTTATTTATTTATTTATTTTTACAACATGTGTGTGGACACTTTTTGCACAGAAAGTAAAGAACATGAAGTAAGGATAAGGAGACAGATTCAGATATAGGAACATTGCTTCTGTTACTTGAATTGGTGAACAACTTCACATCTACATTTTATTTTTGAGAAATAACACAAATATTGTCTAAAATGCTCCTTCTCCCTCTGTCCTTTCCAGAAGCTAGACTATGCTGGGATGCCAGTTGTTCCTTTATGATTCACTAATTAATATTTTCTGAGAATGCGCATTTTCAGGCTCTGTATACGCCATTGTTCATACTAACCTTGCAGCATCAGGACACTTTTGTTGTTATGGAAGCTTGTTTTATCCAACAGCTTTGCCGAAATGACCACTTTCTGTTTTTATTATTCATGTGGGAGAGCTACAGTTGTATGTCTTGCCAATCTGAGAGTTCAATTGTGTATATCTAGCATTCTTGTTTTTCTCTCTGTTCACAGCACTGAGTGGAAAGCTCAATGAAGCTCTATGAAGAAGAACAAGGTCTTGGTTAGGATATTGCAGATAGAGATATTCTTGGGGATTGGAAGTCTACTAAAAGCTCTAAAACTAACCTCCCAATTAATCACCTTCTGTTCATTGGCAGGCAGGTTACAAAAGGAATTGGTCTTCTTGATTTTAGCGTCATTATTTTTTAAAGTTTTCTATAAGAGTTTTTTTTTTTTTTAAGAATCATTTGATTTATTTTTAAAGACAGAAATTACAGAGAGAAGTAGAGCCAGAGAGAGAGAGAGGGCTTCCATTCTGCTAGTTCACTCCCCAAATGACTGCAACGACCAGAGCTGAGCTAATCCGAAGCCAGGAGCCAGGAGCTTCTTCCAGGTCTCCTACACGGTGCAGGGGTCCAAGGAGTTGGGCCATCTTCTACTGCTTTCCCAGGCCAGAGCAGAGAGCTGGATCAGAAGAGGAGCAGCCAGGACTCGAACCGGCGCTCATATGGGATGCCGGTGCTGCAGGCTGGGGCTTTAACCTGCTGTGCCACAGCACCAGCCCCTCCATGAGAGTTTAAGAGTTATATTCTATTGACCAAAAATATTTTTTGAACCTGGCCAAGGAAGACTATGATTTTGCTTGCATATTTTAATTTTCTGGTTCCTCTTACTCACCTGAAAGAAAATTCCCAGAAAAACAGGAAAGGGAACTACAGATTAACTCTTAATATGAAGACTGAGAAGTCATAGACAGTGACTTCATAGGATCCCATGATTGCAATAGTCTAACCATGTTAAATGTTTAAGTTCTTTAAATATTAAATTCACTAGTAGTTCAACTTTTACAATGAGTGATAGGGAGCAAAAGATATGTTTCGTTATTTAAGGGATGACTGTGGAAGCTGACTGAGTTCTAGAAAGGAAAGTGGCAAGGGGGCCTGAGTAGCAGGTGTTATCAGCTCATAGCCGTGTAATGCCCTAGAAGCTGGCACCTCACAACGAAGATGCACACAGAGATCACGATGACTTTATGTGAGCAAACAAGTCATAGATGGATTCTGAAACTGGATGGTAGAAGTAAAACCTGTAATCCTGTTAAAATAAACCTAGAAATCCATTCAACCTTTTTGAGTGCATGTGGAAGCCTACATTTGGGAGCACACAATAACCCTGTGGAAGCTCAGGACACTGACAATATTTGATTAAGACTGGGTTCTCCATGAGCCTTAAAGACAGATGATGGCATAGTGTGAAAAGGAAAAGAGATGTGGTTTTGAGACCTTGATGTGTATTCAAACTGATGGAGATTAGTACATTAGGGGCCACCATAATAAGGTATTGACATAGTCTAGTGCAAATAAAACCAAAAATTGCCTTATGATTTATGGTTTGTGGAAACAAAAAGTCACATTAATTAATAACTGAATTTCATTATTTGGAGTCTCCTATTTGGTTTTTCAGGATTTATTTTCATTTCTCGGGGTTTCTCTTATTTATGTTTAGGAAAACCTTTTCATGTTTTTTTTCTCAAAAGCAAGGCCCTAAGAGGTACTTTCTGCCGGCGCCACGGCTCAATAGGATAATCCTCCACCTTGCGGCCCTGGCACACCAGGTTCTAGTCCTGGTCGGGGCACCGATCCTGTCCCGGTTGCCCCTCTTCCAGGCCAGCACTCTGCTGTGGCCCGGGAGTGCAGTGGAGGATGGCCCAAGTGCTTGGGCCCTGCACCCCATGGGAGACCAGGATAAGCACCTGGCTCCTGGCTTCGGATCAGTGTGGTGCGCCAGCCGCAGCGCGCCGGCCGTGGTGGCCATTGGAGGGTGAACCAACGGCAAAGGAAGACCTTTCTCTCTCTCTCTCTCTCTCTCACTATTCACTCTGCCTGAAAAAAAAAAAAAAAAAAAAAAAAAAAAAAAAAAAAAAAAAAAAAAAGGTACTTACTGCAGGGCCACCATACTCATTCCTCCATGAATAAGTAGGTCAGCCAGATGGGACGAGACTTCTATGATTTCATTGTGCAAAGCATCTCTCAGGAGACAACTACCTAGGGGTCTCAGTCTTGCCTAGTCCATTGATGAGCCAGGATATGATGCAGGGATTATCCTCTGCTCCCTTCTACCTTAAATGTTCTCACTTAGACTCTAGAAAGAAGCAGTACCAAGTCTAAGTTTCTCATCTCTCTGGTCAATTCAAATCCTTTGTTTTTACCCAATATCTTTTTTTTTTTTTTTTTTTTTTTTTTTGCTTGTAAGAGGTCAGACCAGACTCTTGGGTTAGTGGCTGTGGCTGTGTAAGAGGCTGCACGCGGCACTGGTATCCCACATGAGAACTGCCTGCTTCACTTCTGATCCAGCTCCCTGCTAAAGTGCCTGGGAATGCAGAGGAAGATGGCCCAAGTGCTTTGACTTGTATCCTCATGGGAAACCTGGATGGAGTTCCAGGCTCCTGGCTTCAGCCTGGCCCAGTCCAAACTGTTTCAGCCATTTGGGGAGTGAAACAGTGAATAAAAGAGCTCTCTCGCTCTCGCTCGCTCTCTCTCTCTCTCTCTCCTCCTTTCCCCCTTCATTTCTCTCTCTCTCACTCTCACTCTGTCTTTCAAATAAAAAAAAGGACATGGGCTAGAAGGAAAACAGACAACCATTATTTTTTTATTCCTACTCACTTTGCCACGGTGCCAAGGTATAAAATATTTCACGTTCTCTAATGAAGAACAATGCTAACACCTACAAACACCACTATTCTCCCTTGAAAAACACATATTAACCAAAGAAAAATGAAAACCAAATGATATACAAATGAAACAGAGATCAGCTCTGTTATAACTTGAAAAACTTTAGAATGAAGTCTCTGAATCTAAAGCAGGTTTTGCTAAGCCTCCATGAAACTTGGCTACCTAATGTAGCTCCCCCCAAACTCTGATGTCTTAGTGGTTAAAAACTGCATTTATCAACTTAGCCTTATCTGTATGGTTTTATTGATTGTGGTTTCTCTTCTACGTCTCTTTCCGCTACAGCTTTCTCCTTGAGTTTGAATTTTCTTCATAAACTTCTACTCTTGGTCTTAGCCAAAAGACCAAGAAGTGATTCTTCTTCATAAATTACTATGTGTTTCTCTCTTTAGCCTATATAGGTGAGTAAAACTTTTTTAACAACTTTTTTTAAGATTTGTGATTTATTTGAAGGCAGAGCATCAGAGAATCAGAGAGGAAAAGAAGGAGAGAGAAAGAGGGGGGAGAGTCATCTGCTTTCATCTGCTGGTTCACTTCTAGATGGTCATAACAGCCAGGGGTGGACCAGATGAAAGTCAGGAGCCAGGAACATCATCTTGGCCTCCCACATGGGCGATAGGGGTCCATGCACTTGAGCTATTATCTGCTGCCTTCCCAGTTGCTGTATCAGAAAGCTAGATCAAAACAGAGCAGCCAGGAGTTGAATAGTCACCATAATAAGGGATGCCAATGTTGCAAAGCAGTGGCTTAACACAGTGCACCGCAGTGCCAGCACTGCTAAGGACATCTTTAAAATGTAAAGTCATATATGTGGCCTTACATCAGAAAATATTCTAAACTTTAAGTAATGAAAACAATTCAAAATTTCTAACAGTACAAAGAGATATGCTGGGGAAAACAAGCAAAATTGAAAGTGTCCTAGAATGTAGGGTGACAGGACCCATGATGAAGTTTATGCCAATGAGAAAGTCTGAATCAACAGGTACTGCTTTTCTAATGAATATGATCTCCAAACAGCTTATTAATCTTATATCATTTATTCTGGATTTAAAGTCCTAGGATAAAGCCTAAGATTGCTTGATCCTCTTTCAAATGTCTGGCACCTTATAGCACCAAGGCATCAAAAAAAGGGGATGGGCTGGTGTAGCACGGTAGGTGAAGCTGTCGCCTGAAGCACTGGCATCCCATATGGGCACCAGTTTGAGTAATGGCTGATCCATTTCCAATCCAGTTTCCTGTTAATGTGCCTCTGAAAGTAGCAGAGAATGACTAAAGTGCTTGGGCCCCTGTCACCCACATGGGAGACCAGGAGGGACCTCCTGGTTCATGGCTTCCATCTGTCTCAGCTCCAGCTGGCTGTTGCAGCCATTTGGAGAGTGAACCAACAGATAGAAGATCTCTCTCTCTCTCTCTCTCTCTCTTCCTCTCTCTCTCTCTCTCTCTCTTGATCTCTCTCTATATATCTCTCCTCCCTCTCTCTCTGTAACTCTGCCTTTCAAATAAAATAAGTTAATCTTTAAAAAAATAGGATAGACCTCCACCTTCATCTTACAATTTGGAAAATGCCAGTTAATCTAAAGTTGTGTGTGTATATATATATATACAAGAAGCTTATAGTAATGACAGAGATTTGGTACTGGGATGTCAAAAACTAACACCAAGGAATGCAAATCATTGTTCTCACAATTCATCAGTACTTTATCCTGAAAGATATGACACACAAACATCAAATGTATTCTGATTCATTCATCAATTTAATCTAATCTGTATTTAACATCCTGTGATTTATCATACATTTGCCTGCAAACTACATAAAGTTTGCCTGAATATTCTTAGACTAAGAGAATCTTAGTCTAAACACTTATAAATACTTAGTATTCCTAATATTTTATTTAACCTTCATTTCAACTATTTTGATAGTTGTGTAATTTAATCAAATAGATGAGACATACTTTGCTTATTAACCTCTGTTTCAACCCAGAGGCTGATACAGTTACTAGTATTATAGTGATCTACCTATCTACCTATTTATTTATTTTCATACTTTTAGACAATTTTAAGATATATTTTTTTTGACAGGCAGAGTAGGTAGTGAGAGAGAGAGACAGAGAGAAAGGTCTTCCTTTTTGCCACTGGTTCACACCCTCCAATGGCCACTATGGCCGGCGCATCTCGCTGATCCGAAGCCAGGAGCCAGGTGCTTCTCCTGGTCTCCCATGCGGGTGCAGGGCCCAAGGACTTGGGCCATCCTCCACTGCCTTCCTGGGCCATAGCAGAGAGCTGGCCTGGAAGAGGGGCAACCGGGATAGAATCCGGAACCCCAGCCGGGACTAGAACCCGGTGTGCTGGCGCCGCAAGGTGGAGGATTAGCCTGTTAAGCCACCGCGCTGGCCTTTAAGATAAATTTACAGAAGAGATATTGCAGTTACATGTTATAAAATTGTGAATATATCTTCAAAAGTATTAACATATAACTTCCTAGCTATATTCAACATTTCTAAGGTTGTTTGAATAAGGCTGCACAAAAATAAAGTAGATAAGACGGCTAAGTCTTCAATGAAGGGAGTAGATGTAATGCGTAAGTGACCATTTGACAGAAGTTTATTGTTTTGTTATAGGAAGATCAAAAAGTCTACGCAGCACACACTCATACACATACACATGCATAAACACATGTTAGACTATAAAGAAAAATAATCTGGATAAGGTAAATGATACAGATGTATGGTATTATTGGTAGAAATCTGGACTTGTAACTCCGAAGTAGTAACATTTTAGCATGCCATTACATATTATTGACTATCACACATATTTGCTGAAAAGCCTATTCCCAAAACCATCTGAGACTGAATGAAATACTCAGCTTGCATGTTGTAAAATCTGTAAAATGTGACTTGTGAAATTAAGATAGCATCTGAGCTTTTGAGGCTGCTTATCACATTTAGCATTGACAGTAGAGATCTTAGGAGGCAGCAGAGTACTTATGGTATAACACAGCAGGCAGTGAAGAGACTTAGATGCAAAATATCTGTTTAGTACAAAAAAGAGGTAGACAGGGAATGATGAAACTATAGCCCAGATACTTTGGATCACATCCTTCTGTAGGGGCAGAGAAGGGGATGATCCGTTTCCTGCACATCACAAAGGGTGATGGTGTACATTGCTTTAACAAAAAGACTAACAAGAAAAAAACGTAACAAATGCATTTGACCATAGTTTTATATGGCATAGGAGGCCTCATACTGAGGATCCAGAGACCTAGGGTGAGATATTTATTTTTATGCTTGTGTTTAGTGAAACATGAACAGTAGTGTATAAATGCCATTGGACAAAACAGATAAGATATAATAATGAGCAAGTGGGGAAACTCAGCATGGCTTGTCTATTCAGATTCTTTGCCCCTACGTGCAGTATTCCATACTTCTGGGTATACAGCAGGACCCTTTCTGGGATGGGGGTTTTATGACCTACAAGACAGGTCAGAGAATTTTTTATGGCCATCTGTTAGACAGAAAACTGGGCATAGTTAGAATAAGATTTATAGGTTTTGTGGCTGGTTTGGGGTAGGGCAGAGATGACTTCTGGTTTCTATGACTCCCTTTGGGAAGGAGGAATTCTAATTCTCAGGGCTTACCTCAGTGGAGGATGAGGAGGACCAAGAGAAAAGGAAAAGGTCAGAGAGAGCATTGGCTTCCTAGGCTGCTTCTGAGGTTGTCAGTTTGGGCTATCACTTCCTGAGCTCCAAAACTTTAAAGAAATGTCCATTTTTTAGATATAAGAGAAAACATATTTTACATGATTAATTAACAATATTTTGGAAATATTCACTTGTGTTAGAATTATTTTTCATATAACTTTGCAATATTATAATATTTGAGAATATTCACATAGGATAGACAATTTTAAATCAATTTGTTAATTTATTCTTGTAAACATCAGAATGTGAATTTCTCACTTAAAAATTTAAACAAGACTATGAGATGTTTAAAAATGGGTTATATGGTATCTTCATTGTTTATTTTAAAATTTTTAAAAATTTTGTTTATTTGTTTTATGTCAGAATTAGTCAAAGACAGACAGATCTCCCATCCATTGGTCTACTTCTCAAATGCCCAGAAGCCAGGAACTCAATCTGTATCTCCCTCATGTAGATTCTAGGGACCCAACTACTTGAGCTATCACCTGGTGGGCCAACCATGAGCCAAGAGCAGGAAATTGAAGCCATATTGCACACAGGTTGAGGAAACCCAAGTATTTGAGTCATCACCTACTGCTTTCCAAGGTCTACATTAGCAGACAATTAGAATCAAGAGAAGAGTCAATAATTGAACCCGGGAACTCTAATATGGAATGCAGGTGTCTTAACCACTATACTAAATATCCACTCTGATAATATTTCTAATGTAATTGCAAAAGTGAGCAAAATGTTCTACATTTTCAGTGTCATTGGAGCTTAAATTAAGTTTGACAAAGCACTCAGATATCTGGCAAGAACCTACTAAAGATTCTCCTTTACACATCTTCACATTAGGCAGTGTATAACTCACATTGGACAGATAGTTTTAGTGTGGCACATGCATTCCAAACTGAAATCATTCTTTTCAAGGGTATGCCCATTCCTCAGCAGAAATCTTTTTTATATTTGGATATATAGATCATTTTGCCTCATGTAAAGTCAAATGACGACAATCTATATAACTGACATTTGTAACTGTGGTTTTCTTTTTCTTCTCTTTCTCCTATTTTCAAAATTCTTTCCTTCTCAGTTCATGGCTAATTTTTTTTCCTGTATCCTAGAGATATTGAAACTGGAGTCAAGCATTTTTTTTTTCTACCTCAATAGTTGAGATAAATACATAAATAAGCACATGCACACTTTTTTAAATACAGATATTTGGAAATGATAAGGATATAGACAGAAAAGGGAAAAGGAAAAGCAAAACTCAAACTTGTAATCAACCAAAGACTTGAAACAATCATGTATGATTGTGTTCCTGAAGAAGGACTAATTAATAAACTGTTGAGATTTCAAACCTGTAGGGAACGTAAGTGGTGCAATGCTTATTCACAATACACTGGTAACAATATGTGCAAACATACATAGGAAAATAGAAATTGTGTGTTTAAATGAGGAGGTTAGATAGTATAAAAGTTACAGGTATACGCTTTAAAATTTAACTACTTTCCAGTGAGTGTTACATTTTGATTTTAATCTTTGCCAGTTACTTAAATTCTTTGTATCTGAAATAATAGATGTATCTGAAAATAATAGATTCTGGAGGTCTTAGAAGCAAGCATAACAGTAGAAAATGTTCACTAAATGTTTAGGGGTTGTTGGTAGTTGAGTTTACGTAAAGAGTTGGCAATGTAGCTTGTTTGTTTGCTCTGGAAACTCTAAGGATAAAGTCTTACCCACGTTGATCCCTAGTCAGAATCCTTTTCCTCAGGTCACTGGAAAACTGAGTCAGTTCTCTGGTTTCTGAACATAAATGCATCAAAAGAGAATCCATACTAGTTTTCTAGGGTTATCATAACAAAACACCCCAGGGCTTAGACAACAAACATGTATCTTCTCTATGTTCTGAAGCTTGGAAGTCTCAGATGAAAGTGACAGCAGGTTTGATATCTTCTTAGGTTTTTCTCCCTGGCTTACTGATGGATACCTTCCTGCCCTTACATGGTCTTCCCTCTAATAGATGTGTATCCTAATATCCTTTTCTTTAAAGGATATCAAATTTTATTGGATTGGGGCCCACTCCAACTTAATACCTCTTTTAAATAAGCAGGCCTCAAAGAGACAGAATATCTAAAATGTAATGTATTAGAGTGAAATGGATATTTTGAGATTCAATGATTAGTTACAGGCCTTGTCTCTTCCATTGAGGAACAGTGTTTTATCTTTCATATTTGTTGAACTCTTTTATTTCATGTAGAGTTAACTTTATGATCATTAAGTAAACCGAAAATAGGTATTTGTAAAAATTATGGGTGGGAGTGGGAGAGGGAGAAGGAAGAAGGGTTGGAGTGTGGGCAGGAGAGACTGTAGAGTGGGAAGTATCACTGTGTTCCTAAATATGTATCTATGAAATACATAAAACTTGTTATAACTTAAATAAAATTTAAAAACATCCTATCTCCAAATAGAGTTATATTCTGAAATGCTAGAGGTTGGGACTTAAATATATAAATTTAAGGTCTGGAGCTGGGAAGTACAACTGAACCCATGCTAGAAAGAATATGCTAAGGAGCATGTTAAGGGTGGATGAAAATTAACTGAAACAGTGTAGCTAAGGGTTTGGTCCAAGAAGCTCCCAGGCAATGTCTCCATGGGAGACCCAGAGAGTTGTGAAGGTGTACCATGCACATTGACAATGTCTCTAACTGACCAAGCAATCCCAAAACACCAATTTATCAAAAAAGATTCTCAGAGATCTGCATTCCAACATCTGGATGGACCACACATGTGATAACCCATTATGTAGACACTAAGAATACAGAGATTCAAGATTTGGAATATTTTAAGAGTGCACAAACTTTCAGAATTTTCTTTTTTTTAAGTTAGGATTTTTCAAAATAAATGATGAAATTCATAGATTCATAAATTTTCTTCAAGCTGAAGTAGAATATAGAATATAGCTTAATGATTTTCATGTATCACTAAGTTGTTTAGGTAAAAGCTTGATGAGTCAAATTTAATATTTGGTGTTTTAATCAGATACTGCACTATTTTCCTTAAGGTTCAGATGATTTAAGAAATGTGGCAATGAGCCGATAAGCATACAGTAAACTGGCAGCTTCTCCTGTTGTACCCTACAAATTGGAAAAAAGAGCACATCAGTGGCAGAGAGTAATTCACTAGAGAAAAATAGAGCCTATTAAACTCTTCAGATATTTCACAGTGTACATTGCATTGCTATACCTTTATGTATCCCTCCTCCTGTTCCTGCACAAAGCAAATGCCAGAAATTTGACTCTTTTCCAAACTGATGTGGGTCCTGTTTACTTTTGTATTATGTGGAGCCACACAGCAATATAAATGTTATTTTTCATTCCAAAATAGAATGTTGTTTTTTAAGTGTCACATTGAAAAAACTGTGTATGAGATAGGCACTCTTTCATACTGATTTTGCCAAGAAGTGGTCATTATCATAACTGAATTGTCTGGCTCTTTCTTAAGCAATTTTAATTGGATAAGCGCCAGGGGAATAGCACATTTTATTTTATTCGAATTGCTGTAGCCTGTGTGTTCATCTTATCAAATGAGTACTATTTATTCCACTGCTTTGAGTTAGCTGACATGGGAAGAAAATATCTAATTTCAAATATTTCTAGCTAGATCTCTATGATTAATTATATGTTGTAAGAGAAAATTCTAAACATCTAAGGCACCAAGGATCATAACCAAATAATATAACTTCTGATGCTCATTTTTGTAAGAACCTACATATAAGTGAGATCTGGGATTATGAATTAATATCATATTTTATGACACTATTATAACCAATTATTAATATTAAACAACTCTCTTCAGTACCCATACAATCATTGTTGTTTTCTGAAATGCCCTATGCAGTAAAAGGAATACATGAAATAAGTACTCTTTTTAAACTCCTTACATGTTTTTTAAGTAACAAGATATAATCAATTAGACATTGGGCCAGCGCCTCGGCTCAATAGGCTAATCCTCCACCTTGCGGTGCCGGCACACCAGGTTTTAGTCCCAGTCGGGGTGCTGGATTCTGTCCCAGTTGCCCCTCTTCCAGGCCAGCTCTCTGCTGTGGCCCGGGAGTGCAGTGGAGGATGGCCCAAGTGCTTGGGCCCTGCACCCCAGGAGAGACCAGGAGAAGCACCTAGCTCCTGCCTTCGGATCAGCGCAGTGCACTGGCTGCAGCATACTGGCCACGGAGGCCATTGGAGGGTGAACCAACGGCAAAGGAAGACCTTTCTCTCTCTCTCTCTCTCACTGTCCACTCTGCCTGTCAAAAAAGAAAAAAATAAAAGAAAAAAATAATCAATTAGAAATTATGCTGAGTGAATTAAGCCAGTCCCAAAGGGACAAATATCATATGTTCTCCCTGATCGGCAACAACTAACTGAGCACCAAAGGGGAAACCTGTTGAAGTGAAATGGACACTATGAGAAACAGTGACTTAATCAGCCCTTGTCGTGACTGTTGATGTACAACGTAATACTTTATCCCTTTTAGTATTCTTTTTTTTTTGTTCTAGTACTATTGGTTGAACTCTGTAATTAACACACAATTATTCTTACGTGTTTAAATTTTTAACTGAAAAGTGATGCCTGTTAAATATAAGAGCGGGAATAAGAGAGGGAGGAGATGTACAATTTGGGACATGCTCAATCGGACTTGCCCCAAATGGTGGAGTTAGAAACATGCCAGGGGATTCCAATACAATCCCATCAAGGTGGCATGTACCAATGCCATCTCACTAGTCCAAGTGATCAATTTCTGTTCACAATTGATCACACTGATAGGTCTAAGAGTCAAAGGGATCACACAAACAAGACTAGTGTCTGCGAATACTAACTGATAGAATCAAAAAGGGAGAGAACGATTCATCATGGAAAGCGGGATACACAGCAGACTCATAGAATGGCAGATGTCCTAAACAGCACTCTGGCCTCAGAATCAGCCCTTAAGGCATTCAGATCTGGCTGAAGAGCCCATGAGAGTATTGTAGGCATGGAAAGCCAAGACACTCTGGAAAGAAAAAAAAAAAGAAGAAGAAGACCTAAAAGAAAGATCTCTGTGAGTGAGATCCCAGTGGAAAGAACAGGGCCATCAAAGAAGGAGGTACCTTTCTCTGAAGGGAGGAGAGAACTTCCACTTTGACTACGACCCTATTGGAATAAGATCAAAGTTGGCAAACTCTAAAGGCTTCCATAGCCTTGGCAACTCATGACTAGAGCCTAGGGTGATTACTGATGCCATAAACAAGAGTGTCAAATTATTAAGTCAACAACAGGAGTCACTGTGTACTTACTTCTCATGTGGGATCTGTCCTTAATGTGTTGTCCAATTTGAAGTAATGCTATAACTAGTACTGAAACAGTATTTTACACTTTGTGTTTCTGTGTGGGTGCAAACTGATGAAATCTTTATATATACTAAATCGATCTTCTGTATATAAAGATAATTAAAAATGAATCTTGATGTGAATGGAATGGGAGATGGGAGGGGTGCAAGTGGGAGGGAAATTATGGGGGGGGGGAGAAGCCATTGTAATCCATAAATTATTCTTTGGAAATTTATATTTACTAAATAAAAGTTTAAAAAAAGATATAATCAATTAGAAAAATATTAATTATATAAAAGTACATGATAGAGGAATACATTTAATATAAATTTGAGCACTCAAATAAGTAGAAAAATAATGTTCAGATCTGGGCCAGGTTGAAGCCAAGAACCTAGAACTTCATCCTTCATTCTTATGCTGGTGGCAAGGGCCCAAGTATTTGGGCCATTTTCCTCTAGTTTCCTGGGCACATTAACCGGGTGCAAGATCAGGATCGGCACTGTGATATGGAATGTGGGTATTGCAGTTCTTGGCTCAACCCACTGCATTGCAATGCTGGCCTCTGAAGTTTTCTAAAAGTACTCCAAAGAAGTTGTAGGACTTAAGAAAGGTGAGGAATTGTGAAAGACTAGAAGCAATATTAGAAGCTTAGCAACAAGTATGCCTGTGACTCATGTGTCTTGTGTAGACTAGTTGGTATGGAGTAAGTCCAAAAGCTGAAGAGCAGTAGAGAATAGTCTAGAAAAGCAACATGGGCCTAAATAATCCTTGAAGCTTGGTAAGTATTGTAGGGAGTACAGGCGTGGGATTTATCTGAGAAATGCAAGGGTACTTCAACATTTGCAAATCAACAAGCCTCATAAATCACATCAATAGAATGAAAAACAAAAAATATATGATCATCTCAATGGTTGCAGAGAAAACATTTGATAAGATTCAACACAGGTTCATAATTAAAAATCCTCCACAAATTAGGTATAGAAAGAATAATCCTCAAAGTTGTAAAGGTTATATACTGCCAATCAACAGCCAATTTTGTACTGAATAGGGAAAAGCTGAAAGCATTTCATCTTAGATCTGGAAAAAGACAAGGATTTTTCACTTTCACCATTCTTATTCAATATAATACTGGAAGTTTTAGCAAGAGTGGTAAGGAAAGAGAAAGAAATAAATTGCATCAAAGTTGGAAAAGGGCTAGCCAAATTACAAATGTTTGCAGATGATATGATATTATACATAGAAAAACCTAAAACTTCATCAAAGCTTTTAAAATTGATAAACCCACTGAATAAAGTTTGAGATTAGAAAATAAACACACAAAAATCCGTAGCTTTTTTTATGTTATGAAGAAATCACAGGAAGAGAAATCAAGAAAGAAACCCATTCATAATAGTCATAAAAAATGAAATATTTAGGAATAAATGTAACAAAAGAACTGAAAGACCTCTGTAATGAAAATTATCAAACATTGATGAAAAAAATCATCCAGAACACACAAAACAAATGGAAAGATATCCGTTGCTCATGGATCAGAAGAATCAATATCATTAAAATGTACTATCTAAAGCAATCTACAGTTTCAATGTAATCCCTATAAAATACCAATGATATTGTTTATAGAACTAAAAAAAGCAATCCTAAAATTCATATTAAATCACAAAAGACCCGGAATAGCCAATGTAATCCTGAACAAGAAAAATCAGGCTGAAGGCATCACAATATCTGAATTGAAAGCATACTACAAATCTACAGTAATTAAAACAGCATGGTGCTGGCATAAGAACCAATACAGGGCCAGCACCTTGGCTCAACAGGCTAATCCTCCGCCTTGCGGCACCGGCACACTGGGTTCTAGTCCTGGTCGGGGTGCCAGATTCTGTCCCAGTTGCCCCTCTTCCAGGCCAGCTCTCTGCTATGGCCCAGGAGTGCAGTGGAGGATGGCCCAAGTCCTTGGGCCCTGTACCCCATGGGAGACCAGGAGAAGCACCTGGCTCCTGCCTTCGGATCAGCACAGTGTGCCAGCCGCAGCGCGCCAGCCACGGCGTTGGGTGAACCAACGGCAACGGAAGACCTTTCTCTCTGTCTCTCTCTCTCTCTCTCTCTCACTGTCCACTCTGCCTGTCAAAACAAACAAACAAACAAACAAACAAACAAAAACAATACAGAGATCAATGAAACAGTATAGAGGACCCAGAAATTAACCCACACACATGCAGTCATCTGATTTTTGAAAAATATGCTCAAACCATACAATGAAATAAGGATAGTCTCTTCAACAAATGGTGCTGACAAAACTGGATTTATATATATGAAGAAGAATGAAATTAAATCCATACCTCTCACCATGTACAAAATTCAACTAAAGATGGATCAAAGACTTAAATTTAAGACTTGAAGTATGAAGTTACTCTAAGAAAATATGTGGAAAACACTCCAAGAGTTTGGTGGAGGGGATGACTTATTGGATAAGACCCCCAAAGTGCAAGGAACAAAAGCAAAACTAAATGATTGGGACTATATCAAATGAAAATCTTTTATATAGCAAAGGAAACGATCAATAGGTTGAACAGACATCCTACAGAATGGGAAAATAATATTTGCAAACCATCTATCTGGCAAAGGATTAATATCCCAAATATATTTTGAAAAACTTGAGAAACTCAAGAAGCAACTTGAAAAACTCAACAACAAAAACACAGCTATTCCAGAAATGGTCAAAGGACTTCAGTAGACAGTTCTCAAAAGAAAAAGTACAAACAGAAAATAAATACATGAAAAAAATGCTAAATATCACTAGCCATCAGCAAAATGTAAATCAAAATCATAATGAGATATCACCTCACCCCAGTGTTAATACTGGCATTAGTGTCAATGACTTTTATTGTTAATTTTTTGTTGTCACTGTTAATTTTTGGTGTCATCCAAAACTCGAGGCTGTTTTTTCATAACCATTTTATTAGCTTAAAAAAAGAGAACATGATTTTTTCATCATTTGAGGTGATAATACACCTCTTCTGAATTTTAAACTTAATACTTTTATTATAATCTATAAAATGTGGTGTTTTTTACTTAAAGAAAAAATCTGAACCATCGCATTTCCTGAACTTGCATTTTGGTCTAGTCTAGCTTAGCTTATGTTTCATGAATATTTTGACTAATAAAATCTCTTTATTCTTCTTAACCTTTATTCCCTCTGAAATCTTTACAATAACATTATCATAATTTATAATTAAGTTTTGCATTTAAACCAGTTTTCTTGCTCCCCCTTAAATATGGCCAAATGGTCCATGATTTAGAAATAATATCTCCAGAAATCTCACTTGGATGTTTTCATCTTTAATGTAACAGAGATTACTATATTCAATTTGATAAAATTTCTGGATTTTCACAATTAAAAATTAAAACTACAGTGTCACAATACTGCCTTTTATTCATGAGCTGAGATTTTTATTTTAATCTAAAGAATATCGTGCAACTTCCATAACCACTTTTGAGGTTTATGTGGAAATGATTCATTTGAATCCTGAATCAATACAACACACCACAGAAGATAAATAACAGATATATTTGTTGCTATAATCATTTTATTTTAGTTGTGTGGTTAATTCAGAAAAGAATGAAATTAAAGCAGTTTCACAAAATTTCATAATTCTTCATTACTAGCATCTTGCATTTCTATTCTAACAAATAATGTATTTCCCATAATCAAAGTACTTTCTGTGTGAATGCCTCCTTTTGAAATAAAGTGGTAGGCAGTTTAAGGAATCTTTTGAAATACTAGGATAAGTTGCCTGAAAAACCAACTATAGTATTTTTCGGAGGAATTTGCAAATGCTATAGTTACACAATAGTGTAGAAAAGATAATTCAAAACTTGGAGTTAGTTGACTCTGAAAAACCTTCATAGGTTTCTATTTATATAGCACTTTATTTGATAATCAGAAGAATACCAGTAAGAATCCTTAGGTTCAAATCATAGGTCTTCTCTCTCCTTTGATATTCAGTTTTGTTGGCTAGTAAGAGAGATAACTCCTTATGACTATTGATGAAAAGTTAGTAGGAAAAAAAATTGTTGATCCTATTCAAAATTTTGCAGCCTGCAAATTGATAAACATAGGATTATCCCAGGAACGTTAAAATGCTCACATTCACTGGTACTTTCTCCACAGGACTGCCTGAAATTGAGTATCCTTGTACAATGTGAAGCTGTTCAGTTATACACTTGGAAGCATTCCCACCAGTCCCTTATAAGGCAGGGAACTTGAGCTGAATATTTAACAGGAGTATCTCATGGCGTTATCGTTAAAGATGTGAACACGAACAATGGCTACTCTTAAAATACGAGTGATGCACGTGTTTTTGATTTGTACAATAGCACACACATGCTTATGAGAGCTCTACTTTATTTTCCACACGTATCCCTCTTTTCACCCTTGTAATAGTGGTGAGCGAATTTATATTCAGCCTTGCACAGCTACATAATTACAAATGCTGAGCAAGATTTGTAGATTTATATGCTTTGCCCCACATAACAGCATAACAAATTAGAGATTATAAATCAATTTGGCTTTCCCAAGTTGCAGACATTTTAAAACACATTTATTTATTTAATAGATTTTTCTCTGAACATTAGACTACTTTGCCTTGGATTTATGTTTTGTTGTTTTTTCCTTAAGGAAATACATGGAGATACTCAGAAAGTAAATACTTATGTGAGATCCAATTATTCTATTTATGTTTTCTTATGATAATGTCTAGGAGATTTTTAATGAATTAACATTGGTTATCAATCATGCAATCAAAAAATTCTCAAATAGAAATCATTATACTTTAATCATCATCTTTGAGGTATGAAAATTTTGAACAATTTTACCTTCCAGTAACACAAATAGATAGAAATCGAGGACTCCCATTTGAAACATGGGTTTAGAAATCCTACCAAATTTAGGATATAAACATTTAGAAAAATTTCTGATTGTCAAATGATTCTTGGTTCTATTTTTTAAAGCTATTTTATTTTTTCTACTACACACTGTGGCACTCAGAATACTCATCTCTAGTGTAATCTTTGAAGTGTGAAGGCACATATGCATGTCTCTGCAAATCTGTAAATAAGGTATCATTTTGAGTACAACTCATTTTCAGAAAGAAATTCTGAACATCAAACACATGGATGAATTTCCTGATTAGAATTT
Source organism: Lepus europaeus (assembly GCF_033115175.1). Lineage (NCBI taxonomy): Eukaryota > Metazoa > Chordata > Mammalia > Lagomorpha > Leporidae > Lepus > Lepus europaeus. The sequence continues at coordinate 15,465,709 of NC_084828.1, read as the reverse complement.
GTTGTGTGCGGGTTTCTCAGGTTTTAAAAAAATATCATTTCTGGCTGGCGCTGAAGCTCACTTGGCAAATCCTCCGCCTGCAGTGCCAGCAGCCCGGTTCTAGTCCCCGTCAGGGCGCCGGATTCTGTCCCGGTTGCCCCTCTTCCAGTCTAGCTCTCTGCTATGGCCCGGGAAGGCAGTGGAGGATGGCCCAAGCGCTTGGGCCCTGCACCCGCATAGGGAAACCAGAAGAAGCACCTGGCTCCTGGCTTCGGATCGGCATAGCGCGCCACCTGTAGCGGCCACTTGGGGGGTGAACCAACAGAAGGAAGACCTTTCTCTCTGTCTCTTTCTTTCACTGTCTAACTGCCTGTCAAAAAAAAAAAAAAAAAAAAAAAACCATACATATATATATATATATGTATATATATATGTATATATATATATCATTTAATATAACTGCAGTCTCTGGTTCATTGGATTTTGGAAATTTTGGATTAAATCAAGAAAGTTTTCTTTACTGAAGTAAGTTTAAACATTATTAAAAGGTTAATGATCATTTAAATTCATCACCTAAGAAAAGATTGATTTAAAATGAATTTTCCATACTTATTTAACAACAGAACCATTTAAAATATTAGTTCTTCAGAATGATATTTTTGGAAAACACATTGGGAAATGCTTGATTTAATTGCATTGATAAAAGTTTAAAAAAAGTAAGTAAAGCAAAGAGATGAGTTTTTTTGTTTGTTTGTTTGTTTTTTTTTTTTTTTTTTTTTGGACAGGCAGAGTGGACAGTCAGAGAGAGACAGAGTAAAAGGTCTTCCTTTTGCCATTGGTTCACCCTCCAATGGCCGCTGCAGCCGGCGCATCACACTGATCCAAAGGCAGGAGCCAGGTGCTTCTCCTGGTCTCCCATGGGGTGCAGGGCCCAAGCACTTGGGCCATCCTCCACTGCACTCCCGGGCCACAGCAGAGAGCTGGACTGGAAGAGGGGCAACCGGGACAGAATCCGGCACCCCAACCAGGACTAGAACCCGGTGTGCTGGCGCCGCTAGGAGGAGGATTAGCCTGTTGAGCCATGGCGCCGGCCGAGATGAGGTCTTATGAAGTAAGTTTGAATGGTTTAATAGTATGCTATAGTGTTTTCTTGGAATCAGACTAAATTATAATTTTTCTATCAACAAATATTTTAAAATGGGAATGTTTATTATTTTCCATGCTTTGAATTCAACTTTAATGTTTATGCTCTCATCTACTCTCTTAGGAAATTCACGTCAGGGAATTTAAGAATAGTGAAACATTTTGATTATTTGCACTTTGCTTTTTTTTTTTAGAGGTTTATTTACTTTTTACTTGAAAGTCACAGTGAACACACAGAGGCAGAGAGAGAGAGAGGTCTTCCAGCTGGTTCACTCCCCAACTGGCCGCAATGGCCGGAGCTGAGCCCATACAAAGCCATGAGCCAGAAGCCTCCTCCAGGTCCCCCATGTGGGTGCAAGGGCCCAAGGACTCGGGCCATCTTCTACTGCTTTCCCAAGCCAGAGCAGAGAGCTGGATCGGAAATGGAGCATCCTTGTCTTGAACTGGTGGCCATATGGGATGCCGGCACAGCAGGCGGCGGTTTTACCCACTGTGCCACAACGCCGGCCCCGATTATTTGCTCTTTCTAAAGTCAATAATGTAAATTGTTATTTCTATTTCTATTTTTAGAATAGTGTGCAATGGGCATTTATCAATTTGTCAGATATGCTTTTTTATTTATTTTTCCTGTGTTCATTTAAGTTGGCCCACATTAAAAGTTACTCCTTTGTATGAATGATTGCAATTTATTTTGTCACATCTCTTTGCAAATATAGATTCTGGAAAAACTAGAGCATCTCAAACTCTTTTAAACTGATGCATGGATCTCCTAAGTGTGCTAAATGCAGTAGTCCTGTTTGCTGTCACTTCACTTCAAGTGTTATATCCTCTTTTCTCCTGACAAATAGTTTCAAATACACACAAGAAGGTCCCTGTAATAAGAGGTTCTGGTTTTGTGATTTGCTACACAGCCTGGAAATCTGTGACTTTAGAAGTCTCATGTACACCATAGATGGAGAACCCCAAAGGGTTCTCACTTCCGCTGTTTACTGGCAAATGTTGGCTCACTCAGGCCACTGAATTCATACCCTGCTCTGTCACCATCTTTCGTGTTGAGAATTGGACTTTTTTTTTGGTCACCATTCCACTGTACTTTCACTGAAGCTTATCGTATGAGCTAGCTTAATCTTTACCCTATTTTTTGAATTTTTTTTATTTTAAAATTTTTCTTTTTGTCTTTTATTTCCCCTGTTGTTTTCTTCAGTCTCATTTTTGCACAGAAGTTTTAGAGCTCTCTGTATTTTCAGAGATATTTAGTGGGACAGTCATGTGTTTCCCTGTGTTCCTTTCTGATAAACTTGCTTCTGTAGAAAATTGATGTGAGTACAGGGGCCGACGCCGTGGCTCACTTGGTTAATCCTTCGCCTGCAGCATCGGCATCCTATGTGGGTGCCGGGTTCTAGTCCTGGTTGCTCCTCTTCCAGTCCAGCTCTCTGCTGGGGCCCGGGAGGGCAGTGGAGGATGGCCCAAGTGCTTAGGCCCCTGTACCGCATGGGACACCAGGAAGAAGCACCTGGCTCCTATCTTCGGATCAGCACAGCACTGGCTGTAGCGGCCATTTGGGAAGTGAACCAATGGAAGGGAGACATTTCTCTGTCTCTCTCACTGTCTATAACTCTACCTGTCAAATAATAAATAAATAAAAGAAAATTGATGTGAGTGCAGCTAATTGGATAGAGGCCGCATCTAGGGAACTCCACGTGATCGTTCCCATGGATGAATAGCCTCTTCCTTTTCATAAAGATTCTAAGTTTTCTCTGCCATTTCTAGAATATGAATTGAAAGCTTGAGGCCCCTCTTGCAACCTGGCACACCTGAATGACTCACCCTCTCTAAATGTGCCTGGATATGCCTGCTTCTGTAGCTGGCACACAAGTTAGGATACAAGATGAAATAGGGTCAGGCACAAATACAAGGATTGCATTATATTGATATGTACATCAATATCAGTTGAAGTGGAACAATTCACACTTACGTGGCTATATGAAATATCATGTTTTAAGTGATCCAAGTAAATGACAGGAAAGTGAAATTCTTTTTCCCAAGTTAACTGCTAAAAAACTGAGCCCTGAACCGTGTAATAATTGGGAAAATTCTGCCTCAGGGCAGAATGAAACCAATGTGGTTACTCAACAGTGACTCTTGGGACAATACTCTGTCCCTGTGAGTTAGCCACATCTGTCTCCTCATTTTAAGAAACAGACTTTGTCTACTTATCAAGATCACAAGATTGTCTCTATAGATTGCAGAACAACAACAACAAAATAAACAAAAACTCTTGCTAAACACAGGCTAGTTGTAGACCAGTTCAGAGAATGGATTACCTTGGTGGAGCTGGGAGCAGGGGAAGGTTGGTCACCTGAAATCTAATTGACTAATAATTCAGGTTGGGAGTAACAACAAAAGTGGTGGAAGCTAAATAAGGATCTGAAGGAGAAAGGATTAAGGGAGGGTTTGGCATTTTTGGGAGGGACTTAAATCTTACATGAGTCATTGAGCAAAATACAGGGAGAGAGAAGTTAATTAAAGAGGAAGGAAAATGCATCAGTTTAGTGTCTCAGAGAAAGGATTATAGGATAAAGGTGGAAAATCAGAAGGAGAAATTGTATAATGAATTTAGGTGATATTTTCATAAGACTTTGAATTTTTTTTTTCTGAACCAAATGAATTCACTTACATTTACAAAAATGTCAAGATAATGAAAAGAATCTCCAATTCTTTTGTCAATGCCACACCAGCAACACCTTGACTGTACAGTTTTGGGGTCTAATTAGACCAGGTGCTGGACCAAATTACACAGAGTAAAACAAACAAACAAAAAATGCATTTTACCAGAACTTGCTTAAAGTCAAGAGAAAGGATCTATATGCAAGAAAAAATTTTTGTCGAACTCGGGAACAAGAAGAATTTATTCATTATTGATCCTAAATAAACTATTGGAAAATATACTCTGAGAGATGCTGCTTAAGAATAACAAAGTTCTCTGAGAAGGCAGACTACAGAGCAACTTAGTTTGGCTGGTTGGGAAAAATGAGGAAGACAAGAGGCTACAGATACAATTTGTTTTCGGTATTCAAATGAAAATTATATTAGGAGACAATATGTTTTTCAATGAATATGTTTTTTTACTGTTACCACACCTTTGGGTTGGGTTAGCATTTTAAAAAATGGAAGCATTCATTATAATGCAAACATTCATTATAAGAACTCTCAAGTGGCTATTTTAATAATCAGTAAAACTAAACTCAAAGGATTGCCAGAAATCACGTAATTTTGTCACCATAAAACGGTCACTTCATCAAGAAGCTACAATTAAATGTGTAGCCATCTATTAACAGGCTATCAGAATAAACGACGTGCATATTGATAGAAATCAACCAGAAATAGTTGATAACCACAAATAATGATAGAGAATTTAGTACATATTTGTCAATAATTGATAAGAGAACTATACTAAAAATCTGTATGGATATAGAAGAGTTGGGTGATATCATCAACCAACTTTATATAATTTAATAAAAAACTTCATTTGTAGAACAAATTCAAAATACATGATCCTCTAAGGAACCAATGCCAGTATGCACCTCAACAGATTATATGCAAAGTCGTAAGCAGAGTGAGGTGTATCAACCACTGCTCTCCTTGCTAAGAGACCTAGTGGAACGCCTCCGGCTGCAAAACACCTTGGTGTCTCCTCTATGGCTCAGTAGTCCACAAATGGAACAACAGAGATAGAATGGGCTCACAACACCAAAGCATGTCACTTTCACTTCTGTACTCTGTTATAGCTTTTCTCCATTAACCCTGAATTTTATATACTCGCTTTACAAAGTAGTATGCTTTCACAGTGATTTCTTTCTTCCTGTGTTTCTACATTTTCCTTCATGGCCAAAATTTAAATTTTATTCTGCTTTCTAAAATCTTACCAAACTACACTCACTCTTCTATTTATTCTGACTTTGTAAGCATTATGTAGATATATATTATTATTTCACTTTCTCTAGCTTCTAAATTTTATTTTCTCCATTGGATTAAATTCTTTGTGAGAGCAGAAGTCACAATTTATACCTCTTGGAAATATGTCTGATTAATTGCTCAATAATTGCTTGTTAAATGAATGTCATGAGTGAAGGTTGAATGCTCTCTTTTGTAGTTTAATAGCTTCAACTTGCATGTTCAGACATATTGTTAGCTGTTTCACTTGTTTCCCACAAATTTTACAGACATATGTGCTAGTGAAAAATGAATTGTTGTTTTCAGTGAACTTTGTTCTCACTGTAAACATTCGGTGGGCAGAAGTCAAGCAGGAGTTGGAACCAGGGAGAAAGAATTTTAAAATGAAGTGGAAACATTATGGTTTAAAATATAAGAAATGTCAAAAGGCAGTATGTCAGAAGCAGCCCCTTATCCACTGAGTGTATAACATCCTGAGTTTTCTTTTTTTTCCTATTTTACTTGGAGAGGTAGCATTTCACTCTTCTAGTTTTCTGCCTTCATTTTCCTGTTTCAGATCTAGGGATTTGAAGAGGAATTTACTCTTTATAGGACAAAAGTAATGTCATAATATCATATTTTTATAGTACTACAGTCTCTTTTTTCTTCCACATATCCTGTAAGAATAACAAAATAAATTAATGTGTTACTGAAACAAATGAAATATCTGGTTTAATTAGCTTTTGCTGTGACATTGTTTGACATTAGCTATAATTAACTGGATATTACTATTCAGTCTCTAATAAACAACAATCTTGGAATGCATTCTTTTTTTCTCTAGGACAGAAGTCTTTGCTAGTTATTTAATGTTTTTGTCCTTTTCATCATGTTATGTAAATTCTCTACCTGTATGACATTTGTCTATTTTACCATTTTTTAAAGAGTTGTACTATATGACATTTTAAAAGTAAAGCAGTTGATTAAATATTTATTGATTTCACTGCTAAAATGCATTATATAAAATGAACTATTCATTTCATTGATTGAGCAAAACAGCAAGCTGATTGATGAAATGTTTTGACGTTGTATTGTCACTGGCTTTGTTAGTTAATTCTCCCTTTACCATTCTCACAAACCTCACAGAGAAAAGTGTGTTTCATTGTGTCTCGATTTCTGTATTAAAATCTTCATGTTTGTCAAGTTGTTGACATTTTTATAATTCTTCAATTTATACCACATTGTTCCTATACATTGAAGTGAGTTTTTTTAATATGTTTACTTCTGCTTTTTCCAACATGCCTCACTTTCATCAGTTCAAGTGCAAATGAATTTGTTATAAAGCAGCACAGTATTCTGTAAGAGCTGTAACCATTTTAGTAAAGAAGGCAGAAAAATTGATTTAGAGTTCTGGTCCAGAAAGCTTTCTCAGGAGAACCAAAAGGCTCAGAAAGTCAATAGACCACTATCCCCAAATAATCCACAAATCCACATAGATAGCACATCACTGATTTAAACTACTTTTTTTTTTCTAGAAAGGAAGTTGTAGTTATTTTTTTTTATTCCATCAGGGATAACAGATAAAAATTTCATTCGTATTACATAGTCCACCAACACCAAATTAAATTGCCATCCCTTACTCACTGTATGTTATTTCCACTTGAACTTCAGAGACAAGATTTTGTAAAGTGAAAAAACCAACTACAATCTTGAATTAAGTGGATTACCCATTTCTGCTTTGTAGATGATATCTACAACGAATAGATCTTATTCCCATTTTATGAAATGACTTATAAATAAACACAGATGAGACCTCATTCCAATCTATAAGCAAAGATAAAATTTTGCTATCCAACTTACATAATAGAGATTTAAAGAAAAACTATCAAGATTTGAGTAAATAATATTTGCTCTCTTTAAAAAAGGGCGGGGCTGTCACTGTGGTGTAGTGGGTAGAGCTGCTTCCTGCAGTGCTAGCATCCCATATGGGCGCTGGTTCAAATCCCGACTACTCCACTTCTGATTCAGCTCTCTGCTATGGCCTGGGAAAGCAGTAGAAGATGGCCCAAGTCCTGGGGCCCCTGCACCCACGTGGGAGACCTGAAAGAAGCTCCTGGCTCCTGGCTTTGGATCGGCTCAGCTCTGACTGTTGCAGCCAATTGGGGAGTGAAACAGTGGATGGGAGACCTCTCTCTCTCTCTCTCTCTCTGCCTCTCCTTCTCTCTCTGTTTAACTCTGACTTTCAAATAAATAAATAAATCTTAAAAAAAAGTTCAAGGGGATAACTGATTAATAATAGGTCAGTGATTTCAAGTCCTGACAAAGATCTTCTGATAAGAGAACCTCACTCAGAATTCAGAATAGGTGAATGCAGTAACAATTTTTGTAGCAATTGTCTTCAGCTGGACTCACTCATAGTTATTCTATTTTCATTCTAGTTTAGATTTTTGTATTGGTTGCTGGCTCACATTCCATGTGACTCTACTGAAATTCAAAATAACCATTATTGAGAGCATATAGTGAGAAGTTTTATTTCTAGAAGTACTCATTTTATGATGTCAATGCCTTATTGTTGTACATAGATGTGTTGAAGAACAGTATGGAGATAGAATACTATTTTTCCAATCAGTAGCTTTAAAAGGATATGTAAATTTTATAATGATGTTGGGAAAAACTGAATTATTTTTAAAGGCACAGAATGGGTTTTAAAGAACACAGAAATGCATGGAAAATATTATATCTTCTGTATTTGTTAATCATACAGGGAATTTAAAGAAATATCTTATGATCAAAATATTGAGTGTAAAAGAGGAAGATTTTCTTCTTATTTTTCTAGAAGTTGAATTAAGTAATGTTAAATTAGAAATATAATACATGTAAATTGCAAATATATTAGTTTCCATGGTGTAATCTAGTGGTGAAATTCCATAGATCTTCGGGAAATGGGAATTTGAAAATGTCCGACTACTTTTGTCTGAGGACAGAGAAGTCATTTACCATTAGAAGATAAGACATGGCCCGGCACCGTGGCTCACTAGGCTAATCCTCCGCCTTGCGGCGCTGGTACACCGGGTTCTAGTCCCGGTCGGGGCACCGGATTCTGTCCCGGTTGCCCCTCTTCCAGGCCAGCTCTCTGCTGTGGCCAGGGAGTGCAGTGGAGGATGGCCCAAGTGCTTGGGCTCTGCACCCCATGGGAGACCAGGAGAAGCACCTGGCTCCTGCCATCGGATCAGTGCGGTGTGCCGGCCACAGCGTGCTGGCCACGGAGGCCATTGGAGGGTGAGCCAACGGCAAAGGAAGACCTTTCTCTCTGTCTCTCTCTCTCACTATCCTCTCTGCCTGTCAAAAAATAAAAATAAAAATAAAAAGATAAGACATAAGATGACAAATAAAGTAAGTCTTTTGTGGACAAATTAACTATTAAAGTAGACTACTAATGATATCACAAAGAATAGAATGGATGTAGACTCAAATAAAGGGCTTAAAACTGTAAGTAACGATTCAATATTTAAAATTTTTGGCATTTTCAGATAACAAACTTTTCCAAGTCTGCCTTAAAGAACATCTAATCATCTTCAGTTTTATGATTAGCTTGACAGAAAGTCAACTTAAGAGCCTGACTTTGTTTATTGGTGAATTATAACTCAAATTCATTATAGTAGGTGGTTCATTAGGGAAGAAGAAGGCATTAAGAATTAGAACTGTTGGGACTGGTTCTGTGGCACAGCGGGTTAACACCCTGGCCTGAAGCGCTGGCATCCAGTATGGGTGCCGGTTCTAGTTCCAGCTGCTTCTCTTCCCTTCCAGCTCTCTGTGATGGCCTGGGAAAGCAGTGGAAGATGGCCCAAGTCCTTGGGCCCCTGTACCAATGTGGGAGACCCAAAAGAAGCTCCTGGCTCCTGGCTCCAGATTGGCATGGCTCCAGCCATTGCGGCCTTCTGGGGAGTGAACCAGTAAATGGAAGACCTGTCTCTCTGTCTTTACTTCTCTCTGTAACTCTTTCAAATAAATAAAATAAATCTTTTTAAAAAACTAAAAACAATATAAAAAGGAATTAGAATTGTGATTTGGGAATTTTTTTAATATTTATTTCATTTATTTAAAAGAGTTACAGAGAGAGGTAGAGACAGAGAGGTCTTCCATCCAATGGTTCACTCCCCAAATGGCCACAAGGCCGGAGCTACACCAATCCGAAGCCAAGAGCCAGGAGCTTCCTCCGAGTCTTCCATGTGGGTGCTAGAGGTCTAGGACCTGGGCCTTCTTCTGCTGCTTTCACAGGCACATTAGCAGGGAGCCAGATTGGAAGCGTAGCAGCAGGACCTGAACTGTCACCCATATGGGATGCTGGTACTGTAGGCTGGGGCTTTTAATCCACGGTGCCCAGTGCCAGCACTGATTTAAGAGTATTTAGATGATACTGTAATACTCAGATGGCCCAAACCTTAGCAAGCCTACCTACAGAAATAGACCTTCTTACCTTTATTGAAGATATTTGGCCTATATTTGAAAACTCAGTTATGACCTCACATGAAACAATAAAGCAAGGGGAGATGCCATTACTTTCTAAGTGTCAGCGAGTGTTCAATAGGCTCCAAGAGGCAATTAAAATTCAAGACTAGAGAGACAATTTCTTGGAACCAGGAAAATTGTTATTCTTCCCCTTGTTTACCTCTGAAAAATTCAAGCAGAACAATGGAATATTAGATCAGAAGTGACTAAAATTTCCAAAATGTTTGTACACTAAGAGGAACAAGTCAAAGAAGGTGAAAATGACAGAGCAAGGGAACACAAGACTATTTCTTGAACCACTTAAACAGGCAACAAAGTATAGGATCTGCAACAAAAGTAAGAGAACTTTTAGAAAAATAAACAGCCTATCTTAAGTACAATTGTAAGGCAGAATATATGGACACGTGCGTGAGTAGATGGGAACTGTGTCCTGGGAATTTTGTGAAGATTATTTGCTGATATCTTACATATGTTTCCATGGAACATGGCTCTTTTTGAAGAGTGAATACAGAAAATGAAATGATGGAAATCTGAGGGTAAAAAAGGAAGGAAAGAGTCCTATTGGAATGGAATAGAGGAACTGGACAGGGGAACTGTAGCAGCAGTAAAAGTCATAAACAAAAGCTAGACTACTCAAAGACTTTAAGTTTCTCTAGACTTTGCTCAAGTGCCTGAGTGCAGATGGCGAATTGGATTTAATTAGGATGGGACTTTTCCAATTATAACAAAATGAGGCAAGACATTATGGAGTTATTTGCAGGTATGTGTTATGAAGTGATAGAAAGCTGGATTAAGGATAAGGCAGGAAGCAAAACAATGAAGATGATGAGGTAAAGGGAGACAGGATGATATAAATTGATTATTTTGGCACTACCAAGGAATTTTTTCAGTTGTAACATTTCAGGGAATGGGTTAGGCTAATAGAAGAAGGGAACTGATACACAAAATTCTTGAAATTTACAGTATTTTAAGTACACAATTAATGGTAATGTTAAAGTACAATTATGAATAAGAGATGAAGTATTAGAGATATTATTAGAGGGCATGATTATTGGCTAGGAAGAAATTTTTTAAAATGAGAAAGTAGAGTATTATTCCAATCACTTACATAAATATGTAAATAAGTCAAGGACCTTCAGATAGAATTTTGCTTTGGGTAGGGCAAGAATTTAGAGAGAAAATTCAAAGAAAAGAAAAAAGGTATAGGGATTTGCAAAATTAGGGAGGGGTTGGAAAGTGTCTTGATAGAGACTAGTCAGAAAAGTGTATGGGCTTTCTGAGAAGGGATAATTTATGTTTCAGGTTCTGGAGGTGTCTTAAATATAGAGGGGTAAAGGATATTATGTGACATGCCCCAGTTGGCTGCAAGAACAATTGTGATACTTAGAGTTATGGGAGAAAAAAAATGAGGATTTTTATAATGATTGAGCTCTGGAGTCCATCTTGACTCCTATAGATGGAGGTGTCAAGGACAAGATTGAAATGGTTTCATCTAAAATCCATCTTTTCTTTCTTGCTTTATTTATGTTTATTAATATCAACCAATATTATTTTATTATCTCTTTATTCATTTATAATATAGATGGTGATTTATTGATGGTGATTGGCTTCATAATTTAACTTATGGTTAGGCAAGATAAAGATAGGATTGCTGTGGAATGCAGCAGTCACCAAAAATAATCCCCATCTTCCAGATAACCTCAGTGCACTTCGGGAAATCAAAAATTTCCACAGCAATGAACAAGCACCACGGTAGAGTCCTAGCTTCGGGGTTCGGGGTTTTGTTTTCCCAGTCTTCAGTAGAGAGCAGAAATGCTAGACCCTTGTTGTGTGGAGTAACCTCGGTATGCAGCAGAGGAGCTTAAGTATCTGGCTGGGTTATAAAAAAACAAAAAAAAGAAAAAAAAAGATAGGATTGCTATATAAATTAGAATAATAAATGTCACAAAGGCATCATCTTAGAGGGATTGGATCTCCTCCTGTGACAACAAGTACGTGTCTAATCCCATTAGCTGCAGTGAAAAGTTCACACAGGGAAGTCTTAGAGAAATTATGTTGCAAAAGTAAGCATAGCCAGGTAGCTAAGAGTTTACTACCTTTTGACAAGTAGGTTAGACTTTATCCTGATCCCTAGGGAGGCCTAGGGGAGATTATTAAGGTGGGGCTGACATGGTAGTTTTGGTTTTTTAAATCTAAAATGAAGGTTAATCTATTTTGGATAAAGGGTATAAAAGAGAGGAGCCTGGAAGAATGACAGCAAT